>NW_024037069.1:2419699-3033898 GCF_015706575.1 Patiria miniata | reverse complement strand
AATACGGACGGTATCCGGTATACACACGGAATATGCACGGAATGCACGGAATACGCACTGTACTCATTCGTTGCCATTCGTTGCAATGCGGAATAGGTACGGAAGAGTACGGAACAGGCCTCCGATTCCGATCGATAAACGTATGTATTCAGAGTTCATTCCGAACCCACACCATTGTAATGCCGATCAAAATACGGACACACCGAATATAAACGGAATGTTCGGAAAGCGGTCGGTCTTGAGATCAATCAGTTTGGCATGTCCGGTGATGATCGGAGAGGTTCTGAATATAGACGGATTGCAATCGGAATAGCAACTTATTAGATCCGGAATAAGACCGGATTATGATCGGTGTATTTTCATTTCTGGCTGTTTTTTGACATTTCTCTCCGAACGTGTCCGAATTAATAATATTTCAGATCGGTTTATGAACGGAATTATAGATTCGGACAAGTGTGACAGGAGCTTTACGTTCTGGGTATTAACCTCGTCATTCATGGAAAATCCTGCCTCATCGCTATTTATGTAGCGTTCATGATTCGTGTTGGTCTTGCGAGCATCCACTGGCAAATCCTCAGTAACATGTAAAAATTGACGCTTGGGGTCCCTCAGGATAAACAGAGAGTTACTCAGTCATCCTGAGCAGGAATGACATAAAATCCAAGCCTGTGTATTGGCGCAACTTACAATACAAAATGTGTATTATTGTCATAATCACTGTAACAGTTGTAGTTTCCTTACTGAAACCCTCTAGTATTTGGTTCTATATTATTTTGAATGCCATGGTCTTTTGTTTTATTCCCCACAGGTACTGGTTGGTGGATATGCCCGAATGAAAAACCCGAGGGTCAATGGATCCAGGTAGACCTCGGTCAGTACACAGCCATCACGGGGGTCATCGTAGAGGGACATTCAACCCATCATATCCTAACATTTGCTGTAAACTCCAGTAATACGGGCGAGTCCAATGATTGGCAGAAACTAACTGACAGAGGACAGACCGTACAGGTGAGCCTAGGATCCCGTTAAGATTGATTCTGTAGTTTTTACATTCCATACGGACAGTCGATTACAGAAAGCCAATCCTATACGGAAGCCTATCGTTCCAGGTTTAAACAAGTGAATTTTGTCATAAGTTGTGAAATAAACGCATTACATATTGGCGAAATTATTAAATTTTAATTAACTCAAGACGATTGTGAAATAGCCTTTTGCGAAATAAAGAAAAAAACCTATTATAGTTAGTTTGCAAAACTATTGTGCTCATTTGTAAAAGTTGTATTGATTTAGATTCATCGCTAAACTGTTGGATTGTTAGGCCTTTTCCCCGCAAACCATTACGTTGAATCGCAAATATTGCGTTTATTCGTAGAAGTTATTTGCGCTAATAGTAATATGCTATGTAGTCAAGCACTGTTTGGCAAACAATTAATTGCGTTAATTTGAAATGGTATTGCGTGAGCCCGTATTTAACAAGCTCAATCGGATCTCGGAAGCTCAGTGCGGCCGGCCAACGATCGAAGGCGTGTTCACCTTACTTTGACCTTTGACCCATTATCTGTAGGTCAGACGATCGACAACATGGACACTTTTTAATGTTTGACCAAGGCCAACATGTTGACAGAGTTACTTTTGTCATTTGAGCATATTTGCCATTTGACGTTATTTTGACCGTGACCCCATGATGACCTTTGACCCTAGTTTGGGCATGTGACATGTTGGGGCGTGGCTACTGATACTTTTGACAAAGTTTAATGGTCGAAATCGGTCAGGGCAATATGCATGTCAACGTTAATTACACTATAACTAACTAACAGCGGACGGATTAATGGAGCGACATGATGATTTGTTAAGCTGCTAACCCCAGCTAAAAGCAAATCACTATTTCAGGCAAACCTGAATCGATTTGGCTTCCTTATAATGGATTGATGTCAAATAACATGTTGGGTTTTTTTTTATTAAAAACAAACCTTATTTCCTTTGACTCCAGCTTGGGTCGCAGTATTCGTTTTAGTCTCAAGCACCGACGACGATTTCATGTCGCCATTGAGGGGGGAAAGCAGAATAGAAAAATTCGTAAGGGGGGTGTTTTAAGCCACCTGACTCTAGGGGGGGGGGGGGGGGCTATACAAACTGTATGTACGCATTCGTGTTGCGCGCCAATTCCTCCCAGTGTGTGCATTTACATAAAATGGATGTTGGAAGACCAATATCTTATAGCGCTATATCACGTACAGAATAATATTATAAAGATATGTAACTGCATGGTAAAACAATCTATACACACTGAGACAAATTATTGGGGGGGGGGGGGCATCGCCATCAGCGTTTACCATCAAAAAGAGTAACGATTGTTAATTTGTCAAAAGCCACTCTGAATTGGATCCTCGTTCACCCGAGGTATATACATGCACGCAATGGACGTTCATGTTAAAAGGTAAATAGCACCGCCAAAGTTGTTTAGTATCTCCCTATATCGGCGCAGCTAGCTCTTCCAATAGCAAAGACGTCTGACGTATAACACATATTTGAACTACCGGATGTTGTGTTGGTGATCATATAGTAAATCGTTATATTTTTCAGTTGAATGGGCACAATGGTAATAGCCAACCTGTGAATGTGACGTTCCCCGTGGTACTGATGGCAAGATTCCTCCGCATACTTCCACTCACATGGAGTTACTCTACTTATTATTACCTGAGGTTCGAAGTGCTCGGATGTCGAGGTAATACAAATGTGTCCATCTAAACAATATAAGTCGCCATAGAAAGGCAATGATACCGCTAGTCATTTGGTGTAAAGGTTATTAATTGTAAAAAATAAAATTGTTAGTTGTTGAGGTCTAGCCTTATTTCAACACTGTAAGAATTAATTGCGGGCACTGACTTGAGTTTCATGTTTGGATGAACCGTGATAAGAACCCGGAGGAAGTTGTATTAATACAAGTCATTATCTATAATTATGTTGAACTCATACTGATGTAACAGTGATTCCGATGCAGGCCGAATGATCATGCTAGTATCTGACTGTTTTAAATTTATTTTAGGTCTAAACTACAAAAAGGGCGGTGTATATTAAACACCGGTGGTCCTTCAAAGATACCACCGGTGTTAAATCAAACACCGTTGTTTTTACAGAGTCGGTTGCTTTTACTCTCATAAAACCTGTGTCAGTATCCAGGTCATGGAAGTTGGAGGGTCGGGAGTTGGGATGATGGTATCGTCGGCTGATATCACTTGCTGGGTGTGTTCATTCGTTTCTTTTCTGATTGATGACACGTGTTGGTCCAGCTCTGTTGCATTCTGACAATGCCCAGTACAAATCATATGAAACGATGGGTTTGGATCACAAATTGGATAATGACCTTCATACTGCGAATTGAGTGGGAGATCTGAGTTGAGTTCCCTGGATGTAAACATGAAGGAATTATCATTGTCACACAACAGGGATTGTCAGACAACATTCATCATTGGAAGGGGGAATACATCTGGTTAGGCGATTTGAGCCATGGAATGGCACATCGAGTAAGGGAAAACAAAGTTAAACGAATGATATGTATTTACACAAGCATTTTTGCGCGTTTTTGTGTTCAAATTATGGATACGATTATAGAGGCTGTCGTTCACAAACATTCTGTCAAGAAGTGAGCCTAATGAAAGAGTGTGAAACTTACAAGACTTATTGTTATCGAGAGTTAGACCTACGTTTTATTGTTGTTCAAATCGGAACACACGTGTCATTCGCGAACTAATTCTGAAAGAAACTAATTCTCGATCTCAACAGTTACTAGCGGCATGATTCGATTGGTGGGCGGTGAGGACAAATGGAGCGGTCAAGTGGAAATCTACCGCCATGATGCTTGGGGTGCAGTCTGCGATAGCAGTTGGGATATGAAGGACGCCACCACCGTGTGTCATCAGCTCGGCTTCATCGAGGCTCTGGAGGCTAAAACGGGGTTGTCCAGCCGAGAGAGTGACAGGCCGATCGTGATGAATCGAGTCGCCTGTACTGGAACTGAACGACGGCTGGCTGACTGTCCGTTTGTCTGTACCGGCTCTCAGCAATGCAGCAGCTCAACTGTAGCAGGAGTCGTTTGTAAACCACGACCTGGTAAGAAATACTCCGCCCTCTTTAGTTTCCATGACATGTCATTCACATCCGACTTTGTGTCTTAAACCTCAGCTTATTACACAAGTGAATTTTGTGTTATCAAATCATCTCCAGGTATTTATGATATTTCAGCGTTCTCTGATGATAAAAGTCACATAAGGAGGTACTCAACCCTGAAACACATTCTTCAAACAAAAGCACTTCCCTAATGAGTATAGGAAAAATATACTGATGAACTCAATGAAAAATCTGAAACAATTATTGTTATCTCTTACACCCACTAAATAGGCATTCAAAAATAGGAATTCAAAAACTTACTTGTGCCTCCCAATACTGATTATTTGGACCATTATTCTTTTAAGGTTGATTTCCCCTTGCTCTTCAACATATTAATTTTTTTCCTATTTATAAATTTACAACTTGTATGTTTTCTTCCAACCTAAAATTTTCAATTTTGGACGTCTGCAACCCTCTGAAGAAGAAAAAAATTGGGCACAACAGACCCACTTTGCGAGTAGACTGGCTCCCGGTCCGTACATTATCGATACTAATAAGCCTCTGTGCTACTAATGACGTCACACTTTGTTTACATGTGCACTTTCCTATGGAGGCAGTGGGGGCCCACGGTCCACTAAGCAACATAGGATATCATGTAAACAAAGTATGACGTCATTAGTACAGAGGCTTATTGTGGGGCGGGGACCAGCCTACCCGCGAGAATAGAATTATTGTCTGGAAGCAAATAATTCGGAACTGTTAAGTAATAATTATTCAACAACTAAACGGGCTGATTTTTCGCTCAATGTCCCATTCAAAAGTGAATAACTTTCGTATTGCTATAGAAAAAAATAGCAATAACTTAGAAAATGAATCTATTTTTTTGGATAAAACTTGTTAATAGCACGGGGAACGATTCTTGAATATAGGCCAACTTGATGTCCTCAGTAGGCCTATGGGTTCTTTGGGACACTGTCACTGACAGACAGGTAATTTGATTCTGATCGCTACGTGACATATTTTTATCAGCCTGTATTTCCAGCTGAAGAGGGGATTGGGAGGTCTACTAACCATGAGGGCGGGCTACCTATCCGCCCTTTTTTCATTACACCACTCCACAGTGTAGGCGTCAGACTGTAACTCGTCTTGTTTTCTAAATTGAGATGATGTCTTTATTGTGAAATGATCAGATGAGCTTCAGTTGGTCGGCGGATCTCGCACCAGCGGCCGAGTGGAGATATACCGTGGCGGCAGCTGGGGCACCATCTGTGATTCCAATTGGAACGAGACGGATGCGGGGATTGTCTGCCGACAGCTCGGTTTCTCAGACGCACTGGAAGCTAAGTCCGCTGCCCACTTCGGGCAGGGTAGCGGACCCGTCCATATGGACGGCGTAGCGTGCGAAGGATCCGAAGAGAAAATTACCGACTGCCCTTCCTACTGCTGGGAAGAGACAAGTTGTAGCCACTCACACGATGCTGGAGTGATCTGTAGTGACGGTAAGCATATAATGAGGGCAGTGCAGCGAATCCTATACCACATCGTCAAGGATTCAAATCGTCATAGAAATACTCCGCGTATTCCTATCATTAGAAAGATGGATTTGTTCTAGCGTCATGCAACAACGAGTGCTCCATTCAATTAGATAGTAACGATTTTTATTGTGCAACCGTATATCTTGATTTAAATGATAAAAAGCTCAGAAATAGTGCAATGTGTTGAAACTAATAGTTGCCTAGCAATAATCAGTTGATACCTTGATCAATATTTGCAAGGGTTTCTCCCATGAAAGTATGTCCCGATTCTTAATTTCGAATATGTCTGCGAATCTGATAATCGTTCAGAGAGAATATTTTATTGACTTCTGTGTAAAGACGGTCTTATGATTGTATAGAGCCAGGTTCCTGATTAGATTTTATGTAGAACACATTTTTTTTTAAATGAAAACTGTTTTGTTTTCAGTTTTCTTCAACAACCTAAGTTGCAAACTTTTTGTTCTTCGCTTTTGTATTACTGCAGGAAACACCGTAACAACCAACAAGTGACGAAAGCTAAACCGCTCAAGCAACCAAGAAGGATAGGACACCAACCATATTCTCATACACACTCATCTCCTTTTTTAAAAGGGACAATATTTGTTCCATTGGATTTCAGACCATCAAAGCGCCCCTCGTGAACTGCTGGTCGACTTCTTCTATAGTCACGTGACTGGCCTGGGCATATAACCCGTGCATGCTGTAAAAAAAATATATGGAGAGTGGTAACTCGCTTCTCTTGGCATTGTACAGTATATTAGCGACTGCGCAATCTATGACACCAGTCTTTGTTAGTGCATACTGGCTAGATGTAGTTTTGAATCAGAGGCAGAAGCTTTCTTGTTGTCAATGTATGTTTGTGTGCAGCATATACAATACGCATAATAAGCATGCAACAATCATAGTGGCTTTGTTTGTTCGAAAAAAATATATATACAAAATGATAATAAGAAAACACCAAAAGACTAAACACAAAAAAAACAAAAAACGGAACAGGAGTGGAATCGATAATCAATTATATTATTGAACTTGTATCCATTTTGGACATTTTCAAAGTCAGCTACTCATAGTATAATGAGTCCATTGATATAAATACGTTCAAATGAAATTGGGGAACGAAAAGTTAAAGCACAGTGGATAAGCAGTGAGGGTGAAAATTGTGGACTTTCTTATACTCTGATACACCGATCAACTTTATTTGTTATTTCAGGAAAAGCTACGATGTTGCGTACGGGGTAGAATACGTGACGGTGAAGAAACTTTGTCAAATACTATGGTTGATAAACTTAATAATTGTTGTGTTATTGTGCCATGTATAACATTTGCCATAATCGTATGTTAGAATAAATCAGTCTTTTTAACTAGGAGTAATATTTTTTAGATTTTCAATTACTTTATAACTGCACTTGTTATAGACCTAGTACTTGATTATCATAATTCCAAAATAAAAAGAAAATTAATTAACTGGACACACTTAAGAGGCCTCCTTGCCTTGTCATAGTCGGACCCCCAGGTGGATTCTTATAATTGTTGGTTTTTTTTACGATTCATTACGTTCAAATGCTTGTCTTGTTTTATAATAGTGATTATTTACTTCCTTTTAATGCAATAAACGTACGTGAATACAGTATACAAATTGTGACTTTGGGGTCTCTATGAACTATTGAACTATTTGGGTCAGTGAGTGGGTCAGTAAGTGTGTTAGGTACAAAGAAGACCGTAGTCTGGCCCTCTGGGACCAGCAGAGTAATTTTTTGGGACCAAGGTGAGACTTATGCAAGTCTATTTCACAAGTGAGAGACAGTGAGTCAAGCACAAAGAAGATTGTAGGTTGACCCTCTGGGACTACAAAACGGACCAAAATTAATTGATTACCTTTTTTTTTTAAATCGGTTGCAATCCCAACCATGACCATCGCACAGAATTGCTTTTGATACCATATTCATTGACCCCTGATAAACGTTACATGAAAAGTCACCCAATGTCATGCCGATGGGGGGGGGGGACCCCAGCTCTGACTCACATTTTATGTTTTGCATAGAAATATATTATTAATAATGTACCCTCCCCCCCCCTACTCTGTGACTATATACCGGTAATAATGTCCGCTTGTGCACAACATTCGGACTGAGCCAGCTGGGATACGGGGGTATCATCGCATTTAAACAGCGCCTCCATGGAAAGTTTACGGAGGCCAATAATGTGTCCAGAGGAAAAAACCTGTCTACATTATAGCATTGATTTGCTGATGACCCCCCCCCCCATTGGCAGTATATAACAAATCGTGATAATGGCGTGCCTGATACAAGCTATGCTTTCAAGGTTTTGCCACCTCTAGCCGCCTTTATATCCTGTTCAATACTTATATTATTTTCCATTTCTGTCATGAACAGGACATAAATGTGTTTGAATTGAATTGAATAAAGGGGGCAACTGATCTGGGGCCTACTTACTGCTCTGCAACCACATGTTGCTGCATTGTCACTGCCAGATATTTTTGATATATTGCCCAGAACATTTGAAGGTTAAGTCTGTTTTGGATGAACGTCTTGAACATGGATGTTAGTTACAGGCTCGTCAAACATGAGGGTAACTATGAACCAGAAAGCCAGTGTCAAAACATGTCCGTCATAGGGAAATGAATGTCTAGGCCGGGACTTGTTTTCGGCTCCGCCCTAGCTCCCTACGTGAGCAATTTAGTGCCTAATTGGTACTCTACACAGCAATGTCACTACCCGATGTTTAATATATTGCCCAGACAATGTCAAAGGTTAAGTCTGTTTTGGATGAACGTCTTGAACATGCATGTTAGTTACAGGCTCGTCAAACATGAGGGTAACTATGAACCAGAAAGCCAGTGTCAAAACATATCCGTCACAAGGAAATGAATGTTTGAAGCCGGGACTTGTTTTCGCCCTAGCTCCCTACGTGAGCAATTTGGTGCATTGGTACTCTACACAGCAATGTCACTACCAGATGTTTGAGATATTGCCCAGATAATGTCAGAGGTTAAGTCTATTTTGGAAGAACGTCTTGAACATGCATGTTCGTTACAGGATCGTCAAACATAGGGTAACTGTGAGCCAGTGTCAAAACACATGCGTCACAAGGAAATGAATGTTAACCTTTTGCGAAAGATCCTTGAACTTTTTAGTTGCTGGCTCGTCTTAATGTGCGCGTTTGATCTATTGCAAGCTAACACGTGCGTCATAAGAAAATGAAGAAATGACTTCCAATGTTCGCCCATTTGACCTTGCCATATTGGTCCCGCCAAGTTCTGCCGCACATAAATGGATTATAATGTTGTATAACACATTGATAACTTTCCTTATTAGATTTTTCTGTAGTATATTTATTTAGTTTTAATGAAATTAGGTCGCAGGTTCAATCCTGCTCAAGTCAGTTTCTGTGTCCAACTTTGAAAAACCATTATGATTATAACAAAACGAATAGATTTCACTGTGTGACCAGATTTTTTTTAAAAGTTAAATCGTCCCTATAGTCAGGTTTCTATATGACTTACTTGTCATGGTGATTTTGTGCAACTGAGTGATAATAGATGAAACATATGTATTCGTAATCCAGTAGCGGATCTATAGGGGGTTGGGGCTTGCAATACCCCACCCTCCACCCCACCCCAACCGCTATAGCCGCTGACTAATGTTGATACTAGTAAAATGGGGTCAAAATAATGAATGGAATGCTTAAGTTACTGAACTGCCTTAGAATGCAGGATCGTAGATTTTAATATTGAGAAATCGTTCGACGTTCGCGGAATGTTAAAAAAGGGCACTTGTTGAGAAATGTCGGGGAAGGGGATGGTAAGTGCCACCGTAACCCCCCCCCCCCCCCGGATTCTACGCCCTCGTTTTAACCCAAGTCGGAAGTCACCGATATAGCTTCTCAGCAACACAAATAGACCCACGTAGACAACGTCTCGGGGGATTTGTGCCATGGAAGCCAGACGGATTATATATCTGCTCAGCTAACGGCACCTGTTAACCCCGACACATCATGCCCAGCACCATGATATATAAACCGATTACCAACCTCCGTAGGTTCATACTCGGCTCCAGCTGATCTCTCCTTAAGACGTTTGTATAACTTTCTTTCACCGTATTCGAAAACAATGTCTTACTCTGCATCAAATCTGCTGGTGTTGGCGGCCACGCTGATCACCATCACTGCGCCCTCACGTAAGTGTGAAACTGAATTGAATGTTTCGTTGTCAACTGTAATTTTACAGATTATTTTCTGTTGTAGACCAAAAATAAAACACAGCACATGGAAACCTGTAAGCAGGCAGCTGATTTCTATAGCTGAAACTTTGTATTTCTGTGGTTTACAGTTACAAGCATCACGATCCCAGCACAAAACGTGTGCACACGTATACAATCAATCTATTTTGGGGTTGGAAATTGAAAATAACTGGGACGGTACATTTAAAAAAACATTGTCGTCATGTTAGTTTTCATTTCATAGTTTATTTGTATTGAATATAGTTTCGCTAGTTGATGCCTCATCACTTTACTACTGTATCCGTATAGTTATCGTACAATATAAACGAATCCACTGGATTCAGCGCTATCAGAATGCCCAAACCGTTGCCTGAAAACACGAGACGCATTTTGCGCCTATCATTAATTCTGTCTGTCAATGTTTATTCCAGTTAAAAAGAATAAAAATAAAGTATCCCAATTTCGACTTTGTATTTTAGAATTATGCTCGGCCCATCCTGTAGTGCAAGATGTGACGTCACAAGACCAGGCAAGCAGCTCAAGCACATCAGGTAAATAAGCACTTGAAACTGCTGATGTTTAATTGTAAAATGTAATGTATTGTTTGCACCCCTATGTTTGCCGTGTGGCGATCCGATGGTGTGTGTGTGTGGGGGGGGGGGGGACATAATTCTTTAAACGAAGGGACATCTGCGGTAAGATTTATTAACACTGTATGATAAATGGCACATTGTATCAAACTCTATCCAAAAAAATTCATACCATCTTTACAAAATATGAAGCTATTCCATGTGGATGGAGATGGGGACAAAAGGAACTAAACAAGGGATATAGGCCATCTTGCATTATAAATAAAACATTAAATCTTATTACCAACAAGATAAGGCAAGCCTAGTAAAGATGAGCCGACAACGCATAGCATTCTGTTCAATCGATTCAAAATGGCTATGCACTGGAAGTCCCTTCATTCATGCGATGAGCACAATGGGCCAGATTTAGACCATTCATTGGTGTTACACGGTGTAAGGCCAAAAAAAAAAGTATTTGGTCTCTGGTCAGACCAAAGTTCCGGAATTGACGCGGGGACGTGGCTTTTTTTTTTTGGGGGGGGGGGTCTTTTTCTTCAAGCTTGGATTGTACAGACAAGGTGGGGTACTATTTTGCTATTTGGTATCCTCATGTACATTGGTGTCCTCCATAATTTGCCTTGGTGCTCTCGATCATTTGCCTTGATGCAATTTCCCATTCCTTGGTGCACTTTGGTAACAAAAAATGAGGAGGTGAGGCAATAGAGGGCGCTGTTGGAGCTACCGCAGAACATTTTGGGGAAAAAAAAAAGATTGACGCGCATGATTAAAATCAACGCGCGCGCTGACCAGAGACCGACTTTTTTTTTGTTTTGGGCCTAATCCTACCTCAACATTTTTGGCCAAGGTGAGACTTAAGCGAGTCTAATTCACAAGCGACGGTCAGTCAGCCAGTCAGTCGATTGTCACCACTGCTCGTGTGACATTCTCTTACATCCCATTACACTCTAAGAGCCAATGTTATGGAACGTTCGAATGCAATCGTTGAGAATGCACCTTGTGTCCTGTATAACTTGTTTGTCAATGTTCATAGCATACTGCTATTTGCAAGGTTTTTTTATGCTATGTGCATTTCCATAATGAGCGAAACTATGATGCCTTTCAAGGTAGAAACTTCGATGTTTAAAACTGCTGCAGAAAAGAAAAGTTGCCAGATTGTTTTTTTTCGGGGGGGGGGTTGTCGTAAATATTTGAAACATTAATTCAAGCAGCAAATGTGTGGGTCCGTAAATTGAACGAAAAACCCATAACGGCACTTTACACACGTTTTAAAGATGTAGTCCATCATTATTTTGTAATTTGTGCATTTTGTTCGTTTGAAGCAACAAAAGTGTTCAAAATCTAATGAAGGATACTGAACAACTAACCTGATGAAGTTTAATTAGCTCAGCTTCAGCTGTATGTTCCAAGAAAAACAGCATTCTAGGAACTCAATTTCAAATCAAGAGTTGCTGAATCATATTTTGAATTGTTTTGAATTGCAGCTATACGCGATGTCGCGCACTGATCCGACGAATTATAGCAACCGCGCGCGCCTGTGCGTCGTGCCAATGCTTTCGCGCGCTACGCCGCAAAACAAAACGAACTATACTAATTAAAATGTTTCTACGGTGCGTCTTAAGACGCACCGTTGGAAAGGCCTTCTTTGGTTGATTACTTCAAAATGATAGCTTGCCAGAAGGATTAATTCCACAGGAAGTTTAGTCCACTTACTATCTTTCAACCAAGTATGTTTTTCAACAATAATACGCCAGTTACTTTTTCGGATGACTGCAAATGATGGACTATAGCTTTAAACTAAAACATTTGTTTCGTGGTTTTCTTGCATTTTAGAGCAAGTTGCTCAAAATAATGTTTCAGTGTAAATTTCATGCCATGGTCCCTTAAAAAATCGCCCAAACATTTTTCATTGCAAGCAAAATAGGAATGAAAGAAACGATATCTTGTATCCGATATATTTTGTGTCATTTCAGGTCTTTCGTGTACGAGTTCTCCGCTGGGGATGACCAGTGGGGCCATCCCTGATTCCAGCCTGACGGCGTCAGGCTCACACGTCTCATATCCCCCAAGCAATGCCCGACTGAATGGTAAGTCTCATTGATTGCTACTCTCATTGCAATAGTCTGCAACTGTTGCTTACTTTGTTTTCCTTTTCGGGAGTTCAGACATAGGAAATGTATTTGCCCGATCCAGAAAATGTGCAACTAGAAACCTGTCTAAATTACAATTTAACCTTGTATTTTAGCAGTTGTTTTAATTATGGATTACACTCTTGATAAAAACCAGGATCATTCGCTTTACATGCGTTTTTTTCGTTTCCAATAATAACACCACTCAAATTCTAACGAAGAATGTTCAAAAGTTAAACCTAACCTGTTGAAACCTATTGCGAAATTTATCGCGAAAACATTGAAAACCCATATGCACAATCGTTTGACCACGAAACACGATTTTGTCCATATTACTCTGCATTTCAAAAATCATGCAGTCAATTGACTGATCATTGGAAATTACCTAAATTTCTTGATTTCTTCGAAATGACAGCAGGCCAGACGAACTAATTTCACAGATTGGTTGGTACCCTACGATCTTTAATCCAAGTAAGCTTTTTGATAATATTTCGGTAGGTTACTTTTGTACGGAGCTCTAGACTTGTCATCCGACTTGTTGACATTCTGACATATTTTATCTTAGGAATATTACAGGAAACATGCCGACATCCTGAAAGTCACAGGATGACAGCATCCTAAGACTAGTTGATGTCGACATCCAGAGATACTTCACGTCAGAATGCATTTTGAGGGTGGATGTCGTCATCCTATTTTCAGGATGTCGTCATGCAATGACAATTTATCTCAGGATGTCGTCATCTTGCCTGTAATATGTCGTCATCGAGCGATAAAATATCTCAGGATCTCAACAAGTCGGATGACACTTCTAGAGCTCCGTACTTTTGGGATAAATGCCATGCGTTTAACCCGTAAATGTCGTTTTCTTTGAGTTCTAAATATAAAAAGAGGTCAATTAACAAAAAAAAAATCCATGGATTCTGGATAATCTCCGGAAGTCAGCTCATTTTGTTTTCAATATTTTATTTGAACTATTGCTGCACCCTGTACTCCTGGAGACTAGCTTGAGTAATCTGAAACTGTTTTTTGAAATTGAGAGAAAGATGCATGGAAGTGATTCTGTGTGAGCACACCACGCCGCATGTATATGACAATTTCCCGTTACATGAAAGCAGCAAAACTCATGCTACAGTCTGACCGCATAGGCCCCTATCCTGTGTTCACGTGCTTATGTAAATCCCATCGACTTAGGGAATTACATCTCACATTTTTTTTCGGCCAGGGATGGGCGATAGGGTTGTCGCCAGAGTAGTCGATGCATTCACCATAAACTTGACCAAAAATCGATTCTATCACTCTGTCCGTGTTACGATTGATATTTTTACTTGTTTTGTATTAAACATTACACTAGTGTTCTCATGCCCCAGCTGGGGAAAAACAAAAAAACGTCACTGGTTTACTGTCATTAAAACAAAATCAACATCACTAACTCAAGTCTCTGGCGTGAATTCCTGTCACTGATTCTCCAGGCTCCGCAAAAAACGGAACAGTATGCATAACTGTGATTATAAACGACCTCCAAATGGCAATGATGCAATTTGGTACTAGAAGTTGCGCCAGTACACAGGCCTTGATGTGATGGCTGTAGCAAGTCATTCCTAATCTGGATGACTGAGTAATCTTTCTTTATCCTGGGGAATTCAGATGTGAATTGTTACATGTTAAAGAAATGAAAAGTAGAAACCCAAAACATTGATTTCACAAACATAATAGGCCTAATTACTGAACTGGACACCACATTACACTAGAGGGCGCTCTTCAGGAAATATATCAATATGTATACTCGCGCTTACATCAAAACGGTGCCAAGTTATACTAGGAGGCGTTCTTCAGAATATAATATCAATATGTTTACTCGCACTTATATGAAAACGGCGCATTTAAAAAGCTTTTGTATTTTGTTTCTCCACTTTCAGTGCTATTGAATACATTTTGGTTGTTGGGATGTTCGACAAATACCTCGACATCCGCATATTTTTTTTCTCATAACGGACAAGAGGGTTGATGATTCAATAGGCCATCCCCCCCCCGGTCAAAAAGTGGGGGGATATATACCCCCCCCCCCCCAGGATTTACGCCCCTTCTGAAATTTTCTCCGATCAAACAATGGAAATTTGATGCCAGGACAGATAAACCTGATTATTTATCTCTGCAAGTAAAATCACTTTGTATGTTTTCCTCTATGAAAATCATGTCTCATCGCTAATTATGAAGCGTTCAAGAATCGTGTAGGCCTTGCGAGCAGCCACCGGCAAAACCTCATTCTCCTCATTTAACGTGTAACAACGGACACTTGGGGTCCTTCATAATAAACAAAGAGTTACTCAATTATTCAGAACAGGAATGACATCAAAATAATCAAAGCCTGTGTACTGGCGTAACTTACAATACTAATTTTTTGCTATAATCACAGTTTTCGTAACGGTTGTATTTCTATTACGGAAACCCTGTAGGATTTGGTTCTACATATTTGAATGCCATGGTGTTTTGTTGTATTCCCCACAGGTACTGGTTGGTGGGTATGCCCGTTTGGAAAGCGCGAGGGTCAATGGATCCAGGTAGACCTCGGTCAGTACACGGCCATCACGGGGGTCATCGTACAGGGATGGCCGGGAGGCTATTATATCCGAACCTTTGCTGTAAACTCCAGTAATACCGGCGAGTCCAATGATTGGCAGAAACTAACTGACAGAGGACAGACCGTACAGGTGAGCCTAGGATCCCGTGTGGATCTTGTTATAATAGCATTCTCTATAATCAGAAGCCAAATCGTATATGGAAGCCCGGTCGTGCCAAGAATAACACAAAAGAATAATGTTTTTTTTTTTAATTATAAAATGACGCAACAGTTTCGTCAATTAACGCATACATTTTGCTGGTTTTTGAAAAGTTAAGTAGGTGTTTGAAATATGCAACGACGATTGGAAGTTGAATCAACACGTTTGCGTCACCGTTTAAAAATATGCATAACGATTAATAACAAACAACGTTAGGAAATGTTGCGTGAATACCGAGTGCTATGTCTTCACGATTTTGACAAACGTACACGGCACAGGTACTCCTACGTGTCAAAAAGTCCAACTTTGAATCGTATTCAACTATACTGTTTACCTGTGGAATTAAACCAAACTTTCAGATCATGTAAGCAAGGCGTGACAATTTTATGGAGCGAGTTTCAGCAATGACGTACAGCGCTGGAGACGGTGGTGGTAGGCGCGTGCTGCCGCCGAATGCTTCTGAAGGAATGTCAAGTCCCGCGCGCCTATCCGGACACGTAACGCACCTGCACCCTGGATGCTGGCACGTAAAAAGACTATAGCACGAGCGACGAAGCCGCGAGGTGGCTTCGCCACTCGACTGGTCTTTTTTCGTGCCAGAATCTGGGGCACCACGCGTCCAGGTAGACACGCGCGCCTTGACTAAAGGCTACTCATGCCATTGCACACCTCCTCAATCCTTCAGAAGCCTTCAGTTGCAGCACGCGCCTTCCGCCACCGTCTGCAGCACTGTAACGACATGGAGGACGCCGAGTCCATAGTGGCAGATTCTGAAAGTATGGCATTTTAAGTCGCCTGCAATGCAACCATTACTACAATGGTGGCCCATCAGGGGACAATCGGATGATCTTTGACGTCACACAATCGGAACTCATAGATAACAGGTGAAAATCCGTAGCAATGGGATACTAAACTCTAAAAACTGTTTCGAACCATGTTTGAAAGCTCAATTCGCGATAAGCACTATCCATCAATGCTCTGTAGGGATCCACCTGAACCGCCTCCGCACAGGGTGGGGAAAGAGCCGCTCCTTCCTTAAGTGCTTGTGACGATGACACCTGCCGTAGTGGGTTACCACAGACCATAGAACACATCACGCAAGCCTGCCCAATCTTCAAGCCCCGGCCCTCACGGTCCCACCGGCCTGATTGAACTAGAGGAAGATACAGCCAAGTGGCTGCAAGAATTGGACATTCCCGTGTGATTTAGATATGGAAGCGTCGTACGAACGACGACGAATGCTCTAAACATGTTTAGTATGTAGACATGTTAGACACGTTTACAAACTGAGAGCAAGAAAGTATTTAGAAAAGTGTTTAATTGATAAACATAGTTTCTGCAGTGTAGCCTGCATGTCCCCCGCCTCGGGATTCCCACCAATGCCCTCATTGTCAAGTCCTTGCATTGTTCATTATTTTTGCTGGTCCCAGAATGAACAGCCGATAGTCCTATTTTTACCTCACTGACTGACTGACTGTTACTTGTGAATTACACTTGCATAAGTCTCACTCACGCCCGCAACTGTGACTATACGATGACTACGTAGACCAGTGGCGTCACCAGACTTTTCAGTCTACGGGGGGGGGGGGCACCAGAATTTGATGGGGGGCACTTAGGTGGATACGGATCGCCGTCCTGGGGAGGGGTCTAAGGGGAGTGCCCCCCTCCCCTTTGGAAAATTTTCGCATACGGAGGATGGGCTAGATGCAAAATGGTGCCACATTTGATGCTAAATTCGATCTGAAGATATCTCCAGAAATTGCTATTTAACCAACTCAGATGATGGGAGTTGAATATAACAACATATATATATATTTTTACCAACCCAAATCTCAGATGGGGGGCACTCGGGGGGCACTAGGTTTTCCAGCACGTGCCCCCCCTGGCCCCCCCCCTTGGCGACGCCACTGACGTAGACACCTTAAACCAAAATTGATCTAGGACCAGCTTTACTAGGCTCGTTTAATACTGTTTCTTCACGCCTACAACTCAGGCTTGGAAGAGGAAGTGACATTAAACCAATTCCTTAAAAATTATATCAAGTGAGTTTGTTCCCACATCAAAAGTCATTCTGAAAAAGATCCTCGTTCTCCCAAGGTATCAGATCCATGTACATCCAAGGTATCAGATCCATATACACTGTTTGTTGTTGACATTCATGTTATATGGATATAGTGCCGCCAACAATTGTTTCGCATCTATATTGCATCGGGGCAGGTTTTTATATAGCAAAGAAGCCAGACGTAACGAAATCTCTGAATTATCGATAATTATGTGCATTTCGTTGTTGTTTTTCCAGTTGAATGGGCACAGTGGTAGTGGACCACCTTTGAATGTGACGTTCCCCGTGGTACTGATGGCAAGATTCCTCCGCATACTTCCACTCACATGGACTAGCCAAGATCATTATTGTCTGAGATTTGAAGTGCTCGGATGTCGAGGTAATGTGGGCCAATTTAAAAATGCTAAATGACGTCACATGTAGAAAGGCGATGATACCACTTGTCATTTGGTGTAAATGTTACACATAAATGGGTTAGATTTAAAGGTCTTGGGAAATTGTAACACTGTAATAACCAATTGCGAGCACTGACTTGCGATTCATGTTTTGATGAGCAGTGATTAGAACCCGGGGGAAGTTGTATTAATACAATTCATATCTATAGTTATGTTGAACTCATTCAGTGTAACATTGATGAAGATGCAGGCCGAACGATCATGCTGGTATTTGACTGTTTTCTTTAAGTTATTTCAGGTCGTCTACACTGTAAAAAGGTACGGTGTGAATATTTAACACCATCGGTGTTAAATCTAACACCGTTGCTTTTGCACAGCGTTGGTTGCTTTGATCCTCATAAACCTGTGTCAGTATCCAGGTAATGAACGTTGGAGGGTTGGGAGTTGGGATGATGGTGTTGTCAGCTGATATCACTTGCTGGGTGTGTTTATTCGTTTCTTTTCTGATTGATGACACGTGTTGGTCCAGCTCTGTTGCATCCTGACAATGCCCAGTACAAATCATATGAAACGATGGGTTGGATCACAAATTGGATAATGACCTTCACATTGCCGATTGAGTGGGATATCTGAGTTGAATTGCCTAGATGTAAACATGAAGGAATTATCATTGTCAGACAACAGTCATCATTGGAAGGGAGAATCCGTCAGATTAAACGATTTGAGCCATGTAATTGGCACCTCAAGTTAGGATAAAGTTAAACGAATGATATGTATTTGCACAAGCATCTTTTGCGCGTTTTTGTGTTCAAATTATAGTTCGATTATAGAGGCTGGTCGTTCACAAACAGCCAGCTAAGAAGTGAACCTTATGAAAGAGTTGAAACTTACAATACTCATTATTATCAAGAGTTAGACCTACGTCTGATTGTTGTTCCAAATCTGAACACACGTGTCATTCAAGAACTAATTCTGAAAGAAACTAATTCTCGATCTCAACAGTCACTAGCGGCATGATTCGATTGGTTGGCGGTGATGACAAATGGAGCGGCCAAGTGGAAATCTACCGCCATCATGCTTGGGGTGCAGTCTGCGATAGCAGTTGGGATATGAAGGACGCCACCACCGTGTGTCATCAGCTCGGCTTCATCGAGGCTCTGGAGGCTAAAACGGGGTTGTCCAGCCGAGAGAGTGACCGGCCGATCGTGATGAATCGAGTCGCCTGTACTGGAACTGAACGACGGCTGGCTGACTGTCCGTTTGTCTGTACCGGCTCTCAGCAATGCAGCAGCTCAACTGTAGCAGGAGTCGTTTGTAAACCACGACCTGGTAAGAAATACTCCGCCCTCTTTAGTTTCCATGACATGTCATTCACATCCGACTTTGTGTCTTAAACCTCAGCTTATTACACAAGTGAATTTTGTGTTATCAAATCATCTCCAGGTATTTATGATATTTCAGCGTTCTCTGATGATAAAAGTCACATAAGGAGGTACTCAACCCTGAAACACATTCTTCAAACAAAAGCACTTCCCTAATGAGTATAGGAAAAATATACTGATGAACTCAATGAAAAATCTGAAACAATTATTGTTATCTCTTACACCCACTAAATAGGCATTCAAAAATAGGAATTCAAAAACTTACTTGTGCCTCCCAATACTGATTATTTGGACCATTATTCTTTTAAGGTTGATTTCCCCTTGCTCTTCAACATATTAATTTTTTTCCTATTTATAAATTTACAACTTGTATGTTTTCTTCCAACCTAAAATTTTCAATTTTGGACGTCTGCAACCCTCTGAAGAAGAAAAAAATTGGGCACAACAGACCCACTTTGCGAGTAGACTGGCTCCCGGTCCGTACATTATCGATACTAATAAGCCTCTGTGCTACTAATGACGTCACACTTTGTTTACATGTGCACTTTCCTATGGAGGCAGTGGGGGCCCACGGTCCACTAAGCAACATAGGATATCATGTAAACAAAGTATGACGTCATTAGTACAGAGGCTTATTGTGGGGCGGGGACCAGCCTACCCGCGAGAATAGAATTATTGTCTGGAAGCAAATAATTCGGAACTGTTAAGTAATAATTATTCAACAACTAAACGGGCTGATTTTTCGCTCAATGTCCCATTCAAAAGTGAATAACTTTCGTATTGCTATAGAAAAAAATAGCAATAACTTAGAAAATGAATCTATTTTTTTGGATAAAACTTGTTAATAGCACGGGGAACGATTCTTGAATATAGGCCAACTTGATGTCCTCAGTAGGCCTATGGGTTCTTTGGGGCACTGTCACTGACAGACAGGTAATTTGATTCTGATCGCTACGTGACATATTTTTATCAGCATGTATTTCCAGCTGAAGAGGGGATTGGGAGGTCTACTAACCATGAGGGCGGGCTACCTATCCGCCCTTTTTTCATTACACCACTCCACAGTGTAGGCGTCAGACTGTAACTCGTCTTGTTTTCTAAATTGAGATGATGTCTTTATTGTGAAATGATCAGATGAGCTTCGGTTGGTCGGCGGATCTCGCACCAGCGGCCGAGTGGAGATATACCGTGGCGGCAGCTGGGGCACCATCTGTGATACAAATTGGAACGTCACCGATGCGGGGATTGTCTGCCGACAGCTCGGTTTTTCAGGCGCACTGGAGGCCAAGTCCGCTGCCCACTTCGGGCAGGGTAGCGGACCCGTCCATTTGGACGGCGTAGCGTGCGAAGGATCCGAAGAGAAAATTACCGACTGCCCTTCCCACTGCTGGGAAGAGACAAGTTGTAGCCACTCACACGATGCTGGAGTGATCTGTAGTGATGGTAAGCGAACAATGAGGGCAGTGTAACAAAACCTATACAACCTTGTCAATGATTCAAATCATCATAGAAAATACTCCGCGTATTCCTATTATTAGAAAGATGGACATGTTCTTGCGTCATGCAAGAACATGTTCTTGCGTCATGCAAGAACTAACACTCCATCAAATTTGATAGTCAAAACTATCATTGTGCATTCATCCGAATGAATAAAAACTCGAATAGTACAAATGTGTGTTCAAGTTATTGGTGGCCTAGCAATAATCGGTTGCTGCCTTAATCAATATTTGCATGGGTTTCTTGAAAAAGTCCAGATTGTTTATTTCATTTACGTCTGCGCATCTGGAAAATCGTTCAGAAAGAATATTTTATTGACTTCTGTGCTACGGTCTCATGATTGTAGATCAAGGTTTCTGTCAGGACTCAAGTTTTTTTATTGAAAATTGTTTTGATTTTTTCAGTATTCTTCAACAACCTTAGATGCAAAGTTTTTGTGTTTCTCGATTTTGTATTACTGCAGAAAACCCCGTAACAACCAACAAGTGACGAAAGCTAAGCAATCAGGAGTGATAGGACACCATACATCATCATACACACTCATGTCCTTGCAAAGGGACACTATTTCTTCCATGGTATTTCGGACCATCAAAGCGCCCCTCGTGAACTGCTGGTCGACTTCTTCTATAGTCACGTGACTGGCCTGGGCCTATAACCCGTACATGCTGTAAATACATTATATGGAGAGTGGTACCTCGCTTCTCTTGGCATTGTACAGTATATTAATGACTGCGTAATCTATGACACCAGTCAATGTTAACAGTGCGTACTGGCTAGATGTAGTTTTGAGTCAGAGGCAGAAGCTTTCTTGTTGTCAATGTATGTTCGTGTGCAGCATATACAATACGCATAAAAAGCATGCAACAATCATAGTCTCTTTGTTTGTTTGAAAAATATATATATACAAAATGATAATAAGAAAACACCAAAAAACTACACAAAAGACCACCCGAAAAACGGAACAGGAGTGGAATCGATAATCAATTATTGCATCCATTTTGGACATTTTCAAAGTCAGCTACTCATAGTAGAATGAGTCCATTGATATAAATACGTTCAAATGAAATCGGGGAACGAAAAGTTAAAGCACAGTGGATAAGCAGTGAGGGTGAAAATTGTGGACTCTCTTATACTCTGATACACCGATCAACTTTAATTTTTATTTCAGGAAAAGCTACGATGTTGCGTTTGAGGTAGAATACGTGACGGTGAAGAAACTTTGTCACTGATACTATGGTTGATAAACTTAATAATTGTCGTTTTATTTGTGCCATGTATAATATTTGCCATAATCGTCTTTTTATCTAGAAGTAACATTTATTAGATTTTCATTTACTTGATAACTGCACTTGTTATTTGCTTGATTATCATAATACCGAAATAAAAAGAAAAATAATTAACTGGACACAATTAAGAGGCCTCCTTGCCTTGTCATAGTCGGACCCCCAGGTGGATTCTTATGATTTTATTTGTTTTATAATATTGATTATTTACTTTCTTTCTAATGCAATAACCGTACGTGAATACAGCATACAAATTGTGACTTTGGTGTCTCTGTGAACTACTAGTTGAACAATTTGGGTCAGTGAGTGGGTCAGTCAGTGTGTTAGGTACAAAGAAGACCGTAGTCAGGCCCTCTGGGACCAGCAGAGTAATTTTTTGGGACCAAGGTGAGACTTATGCAAGTCTATTTCACAAGTGAGAGACAGTGAGTCAAGCACAAAGAAGATAGTAGGTTGACCCTCTGGGACTACAAAACGGACCAAAATTAATTGATTACCTTTTTTTTTTAAATCGGTTGCAATCCCAACCATGACCATCGCACAGAATTGCTTTTGATACCATATTCATTGACCCCTGATAAACGTTACATGAAAAGTCACCCAATGTCATGCCGATGGGGGGGGGACCCCAGCTCTGACTCACATTTTATGTTTTGCATAGAAATATATTATTAATAATGTACCCTCCCCCCCCCTACTCTGTGACTATATACCGGTAATAATGTCCGCTTGTGCACAACATTCGGACTGAGCCAGCTGGGATACGGGGGTATCATCGCATTTAAACAGCGCCTCCATGGAAAGTTTACGGAGGCCAATAATGTGTCCAGAGGAAAAAACCTGTCTACATTATAGCATTGATTTGCTGATGACCCCCCCCCCCCCCCCCCCCCCCATTGGCAGTATATAACAAATCGTGATAATGGCGTGCCTGATACAAGCTATGCTTTCAAGGTTTTGCCACCTCTAGCCGCCTTTATATCCTGTTCAATACTTATATTATTTTCCATTTCTGTCATGAACAGGACATAAATGTGTTTGAATTGAATTGAATAAAGGGGGCAACTGATCTGGGGCCTACTTACTGCTCTGCAACCACATGTTGCTGCATTGTCACTGCCAGATATTTTTGATATATTGCCCAGAACATTTCAAGGTTAAGTCTGTTTTGGATGAACGTCTTGAACATGGATGTTAGTTACAGGCTCGTCAAACATGAGGGTAACTATGAACCAGAAAGCCAGTGTCAAAACATGTCCGTCATAGGGAAATGAATGTCTAGGCCGGGACTTGTTTTCGGCTCCGCCCTAGCTCCCTACGTGAGCAATTTAGTGCCTAATTGGTACTCTACACAGCAATGTCACTACCCGATGTTTAATATATTGCCCAGACAATGTCAAAGGTTAAGTCTGTTTTGGATGAACGTCTTGAACATGCATGTTAGTTACAGGCTCGTCAAACATGAGGGTAACTATGAACCAGAAAGCCAGTGTCAAAACATATCCGTCACAAGGAAATGAATGTTTGAAGCCGGGACTTGTTTTCGCCCTAGCTCCCTACGTGAGCAATTTGGTGCATTGGTACTCTACACAGCAATGTCACTACCAGATGTTTGAGATATTGCCCAGATAATGTCAGAGGTTAAGTCTATTTTGGAAGAACGTCTTGAACATGCATGTTCGTTACAGGATCGTCATACATAGGGTAACTGTGAGCCAGTGTCAAAACACATGCGTCACAAGGAAATGAATGTTAACCTTTTGCGAAAGATCCTTGAACTTTTTAGTTGCTGGCTCGTCTTAATGTGCGCGTTTGATCTATTGCAAGCTAACACGTGCGTCATAAGAAAATGAAGAAATGACTTCCAATGTTCGCCCATTTGACCTTGCCATATTGGTCCCGCCCAGTTCTGCCGCACATAAATGGATTATAATGTTGTATAACACATTGATAACTTTCCTTATTAGATTTTTCTGTAGTATATTTATTTAGTTTTAATGAAATTAGGTCGCAGGTTCAATCCTGCTCAAGTCAGTTTCTGTGTCCAACTTTGAAAAACCATTATGATTATAACAAAACGAATAGATTTCACTGTGTGACCAGATTTTTTTTAAAAGTTAAATCGTCCCTATAGTCAGGTTTCTATATGACTTACTTGTCATGGTGATTTTGTGCAACTGAGTGATAATAGATGAAACATATGTATTCGTAATCCAGTAGCGGATCTATAGGGGGTTGGGGCTTGCAATACCCCACCCTCCACCCCACCCCAACCGCTATAGCCGCTGACTAATGTTGATACTAGTAAAATGGGGTCAAAATAATGAATGGAATGCTTAAGTTACTGAACTGCCTTAGAATGCAGGATCGTAGATTTTAATATTGAGAAATCGTTCGACGTTCGCGGAATGTTAAAAAAGGGCACTTGTTGAGAAATGTCGGGGAAGGGGATGGTAAGTGCCACCGTAACCCCCCCCCCCCCCCCCCCCCCGGATTCTACGCCCTCGTTTTAACCCAAGTCGGAAGTCACCGATATAGCTTCTCAGCAACACAAATAGACCCACGTAGACAACGTCTCGGGGGATTTGTGCCATGGAAGCCAGACGGATTATATATCTGCTCAGCTAACGGCACCTGTTAACCCCGACACATCATGCCCAGCACCATGATATATAAACCGATTACCAACCTCCGTAGGTTCATACTCGGCTCCAGCTGATCTCTCCTTAAGACGTTTGTATAACTTTCTTTCACCGTATTCGAAAACAATGTCTTACTCTGCATCAAATCTGCTGGTGTTGGCGGCCACGCTGATCACCATCACTGCGCCCTCACGTAAGTGTGAAACTGAATTGAATGTTTCGTTGTCAACTGTAATTTTACAGATTATTTTCTGTTGTAGACCAAAAATAAAACACAGCACATGGAAACCTGTAAGCAGGCAGCTGATTTCTA
Organism: Patiria miniata; assembly: GCF_015706575.1. Classification (NCBI taxonomy): domain Eukaryota; kingdom Metazoa; phylum Echinodermata; class Asteroidea; order Valvatida; family Asterinidae; genus Patiria; species Patiria miniata. The sequence continues at coordinate 3,008,951 of NW_024037069.1, read as the reverse complement.
TAGCTGAAACTTTGTATTTCTGTGGTTTACAGTTACAAGCATCACGATCCCAGCACAAAACGTGTGCACACGTATACAATCAATCTATTTTGGGGTTGGAAATTGAAAATAACTGGGACGGTACATTTAAAAAAACATTGTCGTCATGTTAGTTTTCATTTCATAGTTTATTTGTATTGAATATAGTTTCGCTAGTTGATGCCTCATCACGTTTACTACTGTATCCGTATAGTTTTCGTATACAATATAAACGAATCCACTGGATTCAGCGCTATCAGAATGCCCAAACCGTTGCCTAAAAACACGAGACGCATTTTGCACCTATCATTTGTCTGTCAATGTTTATTCCAATTAAAAAGAATGAAAATTAAAGTATCCCAATTTCGACTTTGTATTTTAGAATTATGCTCGGCCCATCCTGTTGTGCAAGATGTGACGTCACAAGACCAGGCAAGCAGCTCAAGCATATCAGGTAAATAAGCACATGAAACTGCTGATGTTCAATTGTAAAATGTAATGTATTGTTTGCACCCCTATGTTTGCCGTGCGGCGATCCGATGGTGTGTGTGTGTGGGGGGGGGGGGGGGGGGGAGGGGGGGGGGAGGCCATAATTCTTTAAACGAAGGGACACCTGCGGTAACATTTATAACACTGTGTGATAAAATTGCACATTGTATCAAACTCTATCCCCCCAACAAAAAATCATGCGATCTTTACAAAATATGAACCTATTCCATGTCTTTATGTAGGCCATTTTGCATTATAAAAAAAACATCAAATCTTACTACCAACAAGATAAGGCAAGCCTATTAAAGATGAGCCCAGAACGAATAACTTTCTGTTCAATCGATTCAAAATGGCTATGCACTGGAAGTCCCTTCATTCATGCGATGAGCACAATGGGCCGGATTTAGACCATTCATTGGCGTTACACGGTGTAATCCTACTTCAACATTTTTGGCCAAGGTGAGACTTAAACAAGTCTAATTCACGAGAGACGGGGGGTCAGTCAGTCAGTCAGTCAGTCAGGCAGGCAGTCAGGTACAAAGAGGACTATAGGCTGGCCCCTGAGGGACCAGCACAAACTTAGACACATCTAATTAACACCAACTTTTTCGTCGGCAGGACTTGATGGGGGTGTTTTTTTTTTCCGGTGACTTATTTTCAGCTGTTAAAACTGGGCTTATTAGGTGAAATACCTTGATTGAGGTATTTAACGACTAAAACTGTTTTAGAATAATCCTTCATTCCTTCATCGCCGAAGGTAATCGTCACCACTGCTCGTTTCTCTTACATCCCAATTTTCATATTATATTGCTATTTGCAAAGTTTTTTATGCAATGTGCATTTCCATAATGAGCAAAATTGTGATGCCATTCAAGGTAGAAACTTCAATGTTAAAACTGTTGCAGAAAAGAAAAGTTGCCAGATTGGGTTTTTTTTGGGGGGGGGGGGTTGTCGTAAATATTTTAAAAATTAATTCAATCAGCAAATGTGTGGGTCCGTGAATTGAACGAAAAACCACTAACTGCACTTTACACACGGTTTAAACTAAAACTTTTGTTTCGTGCTTTGCATTTTAGAGAAAGTTGCTCAAAATAATGTTTCAGTGTAAATCTGGTCCCTTAACATGGTCCCTTAAATAATCACCCAAACAATTTCTTTAACAAACAAAATAGGAATGAAACTGAACGATACCTTGTATCCGATATATTTTGTGTTATTTCAGGTCTTTCGTGTACGAGTTCTCCACTAGGGATGGCCAGTGGGGCCATCCCTGATTCCAGCCTGACGGCGTCAGGCTCATTTGACTCAAATCTCCCAAGCAAGGCCCGACTGAATGGTAAGTCTCATTGATTGCTACTCTCAGTGCAGTAGTCTGCAACTGTTGCTTACTTTGTGTTTTTTTCCCTTTTTTGTGAGTTAAGACATAGGAACTGTATGAGCCCGACTCTAAAAACAAAACTTAAGGAAAAAAATACTAATTAACGATGCATTTTAAATGTTTTAATTATGGATTCCATTCTTGATCAATATGACCAGCCTCTTTCTTCTCAAGGCTTTAGGCTCATTTGCTTTTCATGCATTGTTCGTTTTCAATAATAACACCTCTCATATTTTAAAGATGAATGTTGGAACGTTAAACCTAATCAGTTGAAACTTTAGCTAATTTTTTTCGCGAAAACATTGAAAAACCATGCACTATCTTTTGACCACGAAACACGATTTCGCCCATGGTACTCTGTACTTAAAAAAAGGCAATTGACTGATCGTTGGAATTTCTTGATTTCTACGCATTGGCAACAAGCCAGACGAAATAACATCACGGGGTGGTTAGTACCCTACGCTCTTTCATCCAAAAAAAAAAAATAATCATTCGGTAGGTTACTTCTGAGATACATGCAAATGATCCTACATGTCTTTAACCCAAAAATGTCGTTTTGTCTAAGTTTCTAAAATGAAGAGAGGCCAACCAAAAAAGCTTACTTTTTTTCAATATTTTATTTGAACCATTGCTTGAACCCTGTACTCATGGAAAGCTTGAATAATCTGAAACTGTTCTTGAAATTGAGAGAAAGATGCATGGAAGCGATTCTGTGTGAGCACGCCACGCCGCATGTATATGACAATTTCCCGTTACATGAAAGCAGTAAATCCCAGCGATTTATGGCACACTTTTTTTTTGCCAGGGATGGGCAATAAGGCTTTCCCCAGAATAGTCAATGCATTCACCATAAACTTGACCCAATAAAAACCGAGTCTATGTATCACTCTGTCCGTGTTACGATTTATATGTCATTGCATTGACTTGTTTTGTAACATTAGTGTTCTCATGTCCTTGCTGGGTACAAAACAAAAAAATCGTCACTGGTTTACTGTCATTACAACAAAATCAACATCACTAACTCAAGTATGTAGCGCGAATTCCTGTCACCGATCCTTTAGGCTCCGCAACAACGAAAAAGTTACGAAAATTGTGATTACAAACTACCTTCAAATGACAATAATACAAATTTGGTATTTGAAGTTGCGTCAGTACACAGGTCATTCCTGTTGCAAGTCATTTCTGTTCGGGATGAGTAATTTTTGTTTATTCTGTGGAATCTCAATTGTGAATTGATACATGTTAAGTAATGACAAAATCCTTGAGTTCACATACATTTAATTTAGAATAAACTTAAATTTCACATTGTGTCGTCAACTTCTTTTGTTGTCTTCTGGCGGCCGCATTGTTCATGCTCATACAACAATTTGACTGTTCGTACTGATCAACTCATTCCACATAGTCCTCCGTCCCTGATGATGCATTCCCAGGCCCGTCTATGCATAAATGTGCCACTGCGCGCCTAATAAGTTTGGCGTGTCTCTGATTCGATGCGCATTCGCATTTTGGCGAAGACTGTACAGGAAACGCTTTTATGATTGTGCCCATCACAGATATTGACAAGTTCCTCCAATATCAGACGACCAAAATTTTCTGCAAGGACAGGAACCCCCTGATTATTTATCATATCGAAGTAAATGTTAGTTTGTATGTTTTCCTCAATGAAAAAAAGGCCAATCATGAGAACACTACCTCAAATTCCTAAACAAACAGTGAGTTAAGTGCGACTGTCGTTCCTTTCCAAATTAAACGGTTGTGTATTTCGTCGCTCGTGGAGAATATTGTCTCCCGTTCTGGGTATTAACTCGTCATTCATGGAAAATCCTGCCTCAGGGCTAATTATGAAGCGTACAAGAATCGTGTTGGCCTTGCGAGCAGCCTCTGGCAAAACCTCATGAAATGTAGACCGGTTATTTTCTCCGGACACTTATGCCTCCGAAAATCAATAGGTGTGGTGGGGTGGGGGGGGGGAGGCGGCTCGTGCCATATTTTCAATGGGGAGCGCTGATAAAATGCTACAATCAGGAACACTATATTGAACAAATGGACCCTTCCCACGACTATTTATTTGGGGGGAGACCGTTCGCATGTACGTCACATTCTTACATTTTGCTAGTGCATTTTTTATGGATTTTTTTTTTTTTGGGGGGGGGGGCTTACCACTGTATTACCGCCACTGTATTATTGTCATAATCACTCCGTAACGGTTGTACTTTCCTTAAGGAAACCCTGTAGTATTTGGTTCTATATTATTTCGAATGCCAAGGTCTTTTGTTTCATTCCCCACAGGTACTGGTTGGTGGCTATGCCCGAGTGGAAAGCCCGAGGGTCAATGGATCCAGGTAGACCTCGGTCAGTACACGGCCATCACGGGGGTCATCGTGCAGGGAGACAGTTCGCATCATATCCGAACCTTTGCTGTAAACTACAGTAATACGGGCGAGTCCAATGATTGGCAGAAACTAACAGACAGAGGACAGACCGTACAGGTGAGCCTAGGATACTGTCAAGATCGATTCTCTAGTTTTCACATTCCATATGGACAGTGAATAACAGAAGGCCAATCTTACGGAATCTCGATCGTTCCAGGTTTAAATAAGTGAAGTATTCCTTTTTTTGTGATATTATCATAGCAAAAGTTTTGCGAAAGAACTTGATGTATTTATATGCTATGCGTTTAACGCAATGTTTTTGCGTTGGAAAAAACAACGATCGAGTTAGTTCGCAAAGCTATTGGGTTCATCTGTAAACGTTTTATTGCTTTTAATAAATTTCGTTAAACTATTCCATCACGCCTATTTCGTTAACTGTTACAATATACTGCGTCAATTCGCAAGACTATCGCGTTTATGCTAGTGCGGAGTGCGCCGTTTCTCCAACGTTTAGGCCCTAATTGCATTAATTTGCAAAGGTAGGCCTATAAAGTATTACGTTAACTCGCAATTGAAAAGGAACTGTTAAACCTGAAACGATTAGGTTTCGTACTGGTTTGATGTCAAATTACGGGTCGTTGTAAATTTAAACAAACCTTTGATCTGCATTTCATTTGACTTAAGCTCGGGTCGCGATATCCGTTTACACTCAAGCATCGGCGGTGATTTCTTGTCAACATTGAGGGGGCAAGTAGCATGGACATTCGTAAAGCGAGAGGGGGGGGGGGGGGACGCCACCTGACTCTATGGGGAGCTTTTCAACATGTATTTAATGGCACACGTATTCGCGTTTTACACCAAATCCTTCCAGTATGTTTTTATTTACATGAAATGGGTGTGGAAGACCAATATCTTAGCGCTATTTAGTTGGGTCCAAAACATAAGTTCCGTGACCATTCTCTGGCTAGGATGGTTTGACGATGGATTTGACTTCTATGGACCATTTATAAAGAAATTAGCCCCCCGGTCCCTCCCAAAAATCCCGGCATTTTTCGCTAGGGGGCCAAATCCAAGATGGCCGCCGGCGCCATCTTGAAAAATTAACTTTTGAACCAGAGCACCTAGAATCACGTATGAAGACACTTTTCCAGGTAAGTCGACCATGAGAATTCCGATTCCGACATCAGTTTGACGCTATGACGTCATTTTGACCCAGAAATCCAAGATGACCCCCATTCGATAGAGCAAAAACATAAATTTCTAACGGGAGCACCTAGAATCATGAATGAACACATTATTTTGGCAAAATCGTTGCGCTGATGCAATTTAAGAAGGTCCTGGACCCATCCAGCATAAATGGAGCGAGAACCCGCAGCCAGACATGATGGCCAATGGTTCTTAAGGAGTGAGGTCCGAATGGGATCGAGGGCCATATCAGCTGGTTTTAAAAATGATTAGCACAATGAAGTTCTGTCTTGTTTTAACAAAGCACACTTCATTTTCAGGTTTTGTCCCTACTGACTACGGCAATCATCATAATCATCACACTGCATATTACATGTATGTTGGCACCAAATTATTCGCTTTTTATATATTTTATATCACAAACACTTCTGCTACTTCTTACTGTTATTGTTTCCTCGGATTGGTACGCGCACTGTAATGATGCTGTGGTTTCCCTGGTTTGTGATGTGAATTGAGAACATAGCTTACGACAATGTCCACTGTTCCATGAGTCCTCCAGTGTGGTAGGCTTTGCGACAAGGCCACCGACCCCATTACCTCAATTGAGATCTGGGAAAATCAAGAAAAAGGCCCTGTAATGGAGCGGTCAGAACAAGTTTTGAGATGTCCACAAAACTGTCATTTGCAATAAATGTCCTGTCGGACAGTGTGTCTGTGATACATTTAGGTTGACCCTTTGAAACACCAAGAAACGAGACAAGAAACTTAAAACAGACCTACAAAAAAAGAAAAAGAGAGGTTGACGAATGCCAATCTCAGTCTTTGTCTATGTCTGTTGTCTAGTTCTGTTGCCCAGCTGCGGCTTCAGCTGCCAAGGAGCTGCAATCGAGTCTGGGTTTAATGCATCATAAAACAAAATGTTAATGGAGCTGTAACATGAATTAAGCAAAGCACCCAGAATCAAAGCCAATCCTGATTTTGTATGATCACGCATGGCCAGATTTCAAGAGACACACATTAACCATGGAAGTTCAGAGCCTGCAAGACAAAATCGACTGTCTGATCGATCCTGCATTATGATCACCCCTATGCGCTTGAGATCAGATATCACCCTCAAATGCCGGTTGAATTTATGTGCGTAGCTATCAGAAAATAAGTGAAGATGACAAACTCTCCCGAATGCACTATGCCTTTCTCCATGAGGATCAAACGATCTTCTTTGACCACATCAGAACAGTTATCTTTGAGGAACATAAGCTAAGGGCCTCCTCAGAGATGACAGGATAAACCTTCTCTGTGTATATGGCTTCCCAACATCCAGGGTCAAGTCACCCTATTCATGCGAGGGCAAGATTGCCTTCCACTCCCATCCTCAAAGGAGACATAGCGACCTAGACTGTGACGCATCTGTGGGGGGGGGGGGGAGGGTGGTTCTTATGTCGAAGCAGCTGTGTCCTCCATCGGTGTCAGCATAGCAGATAGCAACTGGTGCACAATGTGGCTGATTGGCTTAGGAATGAATAATCAAACTCGTTCCGTAGGCACCGAGGGTCAAGGTGCTAGAGCAGGAGGAGAAGGAGTTCTGCTTGCAATCTGCTTTGCTTTGGAAGAGGGGGTAGATCTGTCCCCGAGCACTCCCCCTCTCACCTCTCTCATCACACAGTATGTCATAAAGCTACCAACCACATCTGCCAGAAGTGCCACCATCACCCTTCTCGGGATGACTTACAGCAAGGAGCTTATACTAGACTCTTACTACAAGCTGGGCATGGGGATCAGCTACCTAATGTGCTTCTCCTCCGCGGCCTTTAGACCATGCATGACCTGGAGCGGTGCTCGGTCTCTCCTGAGGAGATCGCTGAAGGAGAACTAAGCAACCTGATGCAGCCGAGCAAACTATTCGGTGTCATGATGGCTTGAATATGGAGCAGGGGAAGCGCAAGGCTTACACTGACTGCTCAACAAGTCAGTTGTGAATCATGTCAAAGACAAGCTGTCTTAATCATCGGCACTAAGCGCATGGCTCTTTGTTGCATGATTAGGGTGGATGGGCGGCTCACAGCGCCGTGTGGTCCTTAATGACGTACCTGCTTTCATCTCAGCCTCCTCATCAGCCAGTATTTGTGAGACAGTCTTTGCGTCTTTGATGCGCATAAGCTCATCCTGGATATTTGCCTTTTTCTCATGTACAAGAGGTTCTAGACGCTGCAGAAACATCAAGTTACAGCGGTGCGTTTCCTCCTCCTATAAAGTTGTTGTTGAGAAAGTCATCAGTGTCAATGTCACTGATGATTGGTTCTTCATCAGCGATTTCCTTGGGATAGACCGAGCACCGCTCCAGGTCATACATGGTTCAGACGTCTTGCAGGAGAAGCACGCTTGGGTAGCTGAACCCCATGACCAGCTTCTACTAAGAGCCGACACGCTCATTGCTGCATGTAAGTCATCCCGCGAAGGGTGACGGTGGCATTGATGGCGGATGTGGTTGGTCACTTTATGACGTACTGTGTGATGAGAGAGGTGAGAGAGAGTGTGCTTGGGGACAGATCTACCCCCTCTTCCCACGCAAAGCAGATATCTGCTGCACCATGAGAAGCGAGAGTTGCTCCCCCTTTTCCAGCTCTGGGACGAGTTGGATTGAACTGATGACATCTTTGAGCCGCTCAGCCACATTGCGCACCAATTGCTTACTACTATGCCGACACCGATAGAGGACAGAGCTACTTCTACAAGACCCCCCCAGACGTGTCATGGATTAGATCACTCAGGTTCCTCCGAGGGTTGGAGCGAAAGCCGATCTTGCCCTCAAACTCCTGGGTTAGGATATCTTTTATATAGGATGACTTGACCCTGGATGTTGGGATTAGGGTTAGGGTTAGGGTTACTGTTCTTACATAACCAAAGAAGGTGGTCTGAACCTTATAGAGAGTTACATTGAGCATGCGTGGGAGTTTGTCATCTTCACTTATTTTCTGATAGCAACGCATTATTTCAAACGACATTTGAGGTGATATCTGATTTCAAGCGCGTAGGGCTGATCAGCTGCAGGATCGATCAGACAGTTGATTCTATCTTGCAGGCTCTGATCTTCCAAGGCCACTCTGTCTCTTGAAAGCTGGCGTGATCGTACGAAATCAGGATTGGCTTTGATTCTGGGTGCTTTGCTGAATCTGTCTTACAGCACCATTGGCACTTTGTTTTATGATGTATTGCCGCCAAACTCGATTGCAGCTCCTTGGCAGCTGAAGCCGCAGCTGGGCAACAGAACTAGACAACAGACATAGACAAAGACTGAAATTGGCATTCATCACCCTCTTGTTTTTCTTGTCTTTTGTTGGCCTGTTCCAGTTTCTTGGTATTTCATAAGGTCAAGCTACATGCATCACGGACACATATTGTCCGACAGGGCTTTTATCCGAATTGTCAGTTGCGTGGACATCTCCAAACTTGTCCAGACCGCTCCATTACAGGGCCTTTTTCTTGACATTGTCCAACCTCTCATTTGAGGTCATAGAATCGGTGGCCTTGTCGCAAAGCCTACCACACTGGAGGGCACATGGAACGATGGACATTGTCGTAAGATACATGCACGTTCCCAATTCATCTCAAACCACCGAAACTACAGCATCATTGCAGTACGCGTAACAATTCCAGGAAACGTATAACAGTAAGAAGTATCGGAAGTGTTTTGTGATATAAAATATATAAAAAAAAGAATAATTTGGTGCCAACATATATGTAGTGATTATGATGATGATGATGATTATGATGATTGCCGTAGCCTCATTAGGGACACAACCTAAAAAAGGAAGTGCGCTTTGTTAAAACAACTCAGAACGTCGTTGTGCTAAACAAGTTTATACAAAATCCAGCCGATAAGGTCCTCGATCCCATTAGGACCTTGCATCTTATGTTGGATGGGTCCAGGACCTTCTTAAATTGCATCAGCGCAACGATTTTGTCAAAATAATGTGTTCATTCATGATCCTATGTGCTCCCGTTCAAAAGTTATGTTTTTGCTCTATCAAATGGGGGTTATCTTGGATTTCTGGGTCAAAATGATGCCATAGCGTCAAACTGATGTCGGAATCGGAATCCTCATGGTCGACTTACCTGAAAAAGTGTCTTCATACATGATTCTAGGTGCTCTGGTTCAAAAGTTAATTTTTCAAGATGGCGCCGGCGGCCATCTTGGATTTGGCCCCCTAGCGAAAAATGCCGGGATTTTTGGGAGGGACCGGGGGGCTAATTTCTTTATAAATGGTCCATAGAAGTCAAATCCATCGTCAAACCATCCTAGCCAGAGAATGGTCACGGAACTTATGTTTTGGACCCAACTAATTACACGTACCGAATAATATTGGTAAGATATAATGTGTAACTGGTAAAAATCTATATGCACTGTGATAAACTATTGGGTGGCATCGCCATCGCCGTCTCTTCCTGCAGCGCAAACATTATTTGGATCACCCCCCCCCCCCCCCCCGCCTCCCCCTCCCCGGATCGACGCCAATGGTATCAAGGTGAATACATTGTTCATTATGTTTTCTTCACGTCGCGTACATCTCAGACTTGGAAACGAAAGTGACATAAAGCATTATGGAAATTTGAACATAATTTCTAGAATGAAAATTTCTAGAGTGAAACTTATATCAAGTCACATTTTTTAATTGTCACAAGCATCATTCACATCACCCAAGATGTTTACAGGCATGTAATTGCACTTTCATGTTAAAAGGAGATAGCGCCAAAAACATGTTGAGCATCTCCCTATATCGGCGCAGCTCTTCAGATAGCAAAGAAGCCCGACGTACGTAGAACGAATATTTGAGCTACCTGATGTTGCGTTGGTGGTGATATTGTAAATCGTTATATTTTTTTCCAGTTGAATGGGCACTATGGTACTGGGCAACCTGTGAATGTGACGTTCCCCGTGGTACTGATGGCAAGATTCCTCCGCATACTTCCACTCACATGGAGTCGTCCTTTATATCACCTGAGGTTCGAAGTGCTCGGATGTCGAGGTAATACAAATGTGCCCATCTAAACAATCTAAGTCGCCGTATGAAGGCGACGATACCGCTAGTCATTTTGGTGTAAATGTTTTTTTTTTTTTTTACGGTTAGATCAATTTAGAGGTCTAGGCTTATTCCAACGCTGTAAGCACCAAATGCGGGCACTGACTTGATTTTCATATTGTGATGAAAAATGATGAGAACCCAGAGGAAGTTGTACAAATACAAGTCATATCTATAATTATGCTGAACTCATATTGATGTAACAGTGATTCCGATGCAGGCCGAATGATCATGCTAGTATCTGACTGTTTTAATTTTATTTTAGGTCTACACTAAAAAAAGTGCGGTGTAAATTGAACACCGGTGGTCCCATAAAGATACCACCGGTGTTAAATCTAGCACCGCTGTTTTTGCAATGTGGGTTGCTTTGACCCTCATAAAACCTGTGTCAGTATCCAGGTCATGAATGTTGGAGGGTTGGGAGTTGGGATGATGGTGTTGTCGGCTGATATCACTTGCTGGGTGTGTTTATTCGTTTCTTTTCTGATTGATGACTCGTATTGGTCCAGCTCTGTTGCATTCTGACAATGCCCAGTACAAATCATATATGAAACGATGGGTTTGGATCACAAATTGAAAAATGACCTTCATATTGCAAATTGAGGAGGGGATCTGAGTTGAGTTCCCTGGATGTAAACAAAGACGAAGGAATGATCATTATTGTCAGACAACAGTCATCATTGAACGGGGGAATACGTCTGGTTAGGCGACTTGAGTCATGAAACAGCACCGTCACGATAGGGTAAGACGTTAAAGAATTGACGGTATTTGCACAATCATCTAGTGCGTGTTTTTGTGTTTCACACGTAGTTTGGGGAAAGATTTCTGCAATCATATATTATGTCCTTCCCTCAGAAGCTTATCTAAAATTCACAAATATTTGACCAAGAAATGTCCTCAAGCATCAGTAGCAAAAGTAATCCCAATTTCCATTTGAACTGTCAGTCTGGGGTGGCAAGATTCGATTGGTGGGCGGCGATGACAAATGGAGCGGCCAAGTGGAAATCTACCGCCATGATGCTTGGGGTGCAGTCTGCGATAGCAGTTGGGATATGAAGGACGCCACCACCGTTTGTCATCAGCTCGGCTTCATCGAGGCTCTGGAGGCTAAAACGGGGTTGTCCAGCCGAGAGAGTGACCGGCCGATCGTGATGAATCGAGTCGCCTGTACTGGAACTGAACGACGGCTGGCTGACTGTCCGTTTGTCTGTACCGGCTCTCAGCAATGCAGCAGCTCAACTGTAGCAGGAGTCGTTTGTAAACCAAGACCTGGTAAGAAATACTCCGCCCTCTTTAGTTTCCATGACATGTCATTCACATCCGACTTTGTGTCTTAAACCTCAGCTTATTACACAAGTGAATTTTGTGTTATCAAATCATCTCCAGGTATTTATGATATTTCAGCGTTCTCTGATGATAAAAGTCAGATAAGGAGGTACTCAACCCTGAAACACATTCTTCAAACAAAAGCACTTCCCTAATGAGTATAGGAAAAATAATAATTATACTGATGAACTCAATGAAAAATCTGAAACAATTATTGTTATCTCTTACACCCACTAAATAGGCATTCATTCAAAAATAGGAATTCAAAACCTTACTTGTGCCTCCCAATACTGATTATTTGGACCATTATTCTTTTAAGGTTGATTTCGCCTTGCTCTTCAACATATTATTTTTTTTCCTTTTTATAAATTTACAACTTGTATGTTTTCTTCCAACCTAAAATTTTCCATTTTGGACGTCTGCAACCCTCTGAAGAAGAAAAAAATTGGGCACAACAGACCCACTTTGCGAGCAGGCTGGCTCCCGGTCCGTACATTATCGATACTAATGACGTCACACTTTGTTTACATGTGCACTTTCCTATGGAGGCAGTGGGGGCCCACGGTCCCCTAAGCAACATAGGATGTCATGTAAACAAAGTGTGACGTCATTAGTACAGAGGCTTATTGTGGGGCGGGAACCAGCCTACCCGCGAGAATAGAATTATTGTCTGGAAACAAATAATTCGAAACTGTCAAGTAATAATGATTCAACAACTAAACGGGCTGATTTTTCGCTCAATAACTCATTCAAAAGTGAATAACTTTCGTATTGCTATAGAAAAAAAAAACAATAACTTAGAAAATGAATCTATTTTTTTGGATAAAACTTGTTAATAGCACGGGGAACGATTCTTGAATATAGGCCAACTTGATGTCCTCAGTAGGCCTATGGGTTCTTTGGGGCACTGTCACTGACAGACAGGTAATTTGACTCTGATCGCTACGTGACATATTTTTATCAGCCTGTATTTCCAGCTGAAGAGGGGATTGGGAGGTCTACTAACCATGAGGGCGGGCTACCTGTCCGTCCCTTTTTCATTACACCACTCCACAGTGTAGGCGTCAGACTGTAACTCGTCTTGTTTTCTAAATTGAGATGATGTCTTTATTGTGAAATGATCAGATGAGCTTCGGTTGGTCGGCGGATCTCGCACCAGCGGCCGAGTGGAGATATACCGTGGCGGCAGCTGGGGCACCATCTGTGATTCCAATTGGAACGAGACGGATGCGGGGATTGTCTGCCGACAGCTCGGTTTCTCAGACGCACTGGAAGCTAAGTCCGCTGCCCACTTCGGGCAGGGTAGCGGACCCGTCCATATGGACGGCGTAGCGTGCGAAGGATCCGAAGAGAAAATTACCGACTGCCCTTCCTACTGCTGGGAAGAGACAAGTTGTAGCCACTCACACGATGCTGGAGTGATCTGTAGTGACGGTAAGCATATAATGAGGGCAGTGCAACGAATCCTATACCACATCGTCAAGGATTCAAATCGTCATAGAAATACTCCGCGTATTCCTATCATTAGAAAGATGGATTTGTTCTAGCGTCATGCAACAACGAGTGCTCCATTCAATTAGATAGTAACGATTTTTATTGTGCAACCGTATATCTTGATTTAAATGATAAAAAGCTCAGAAATAGTGCAATGTGTTGAAACTAATAGTTGCCTAGCAATAATCAGTTGATACCTTGATCAATATTTGCAAGGGTTTCTCCCATGAAAGTATGTCCCGATTCTTAATTTCGAATATGTCTGCGAATCTGATAATCGTTCAGAGAGAATATTTTATTGACTTCTGTGTAAAGACGGTCTTATGATTGTATAGAGCCAGGTTCCTGATTAGATTTTATGTAGAACACATTTTTTTTAAAATGAAAACTGTTTTGTTTTCAGTTTTCTTCAACAACCTAAGTTGCAAACTTTTTGTTCTTCGCTTTTGTATTACTGCAGGAAACACCGTAACAACCAACAAGTGACGAAAGCTAAACCGCTCAAGCAACCAAGAAGGATAGGACACCAACCATATTCTCATACACACTCATCTCCTTTTTTAAAAGGGACAATATTTGTTCCATTGGATTTCAGACCATCAAAGCGCCCCTCGTGAACTGCTGGTCGACTTCTTCTATAGTCACGTGACTGGCCTGGGCATATAACCCGTGCATGCTGTAAAAAAAATATATGGAGAGTGGTAACTCGCTTCTCTTGGCATTGTACAGTATATTAGCGACTGCGCAATCTATGACACCAGTCTTTGTTAGTGCATACTGGCTAGATGTAGTTTTGAATCAGAGGCAGAAGCTTTCTTGTTGTCAATGTATGTTTGTGTGCAGCATATACAATACGCATAATAAGCATGCAACAATCATAGTGGCTTTGTTTGTTCGAAAAAAATATATATACAAAATGATAATAAGAAAACACCAAAAGACAAAAAACGGAACAGGAGTGGAATCGATAATCAATTATATTATTGAACTTGCATCCATTTTGTAAGCTACTCATAGTAGAATGAGTCCATTGATATAAATACATTCAAATGAAATTGGGGAACAAAAAGTTAAAGTACAATGGATAAGCAGTGAGGGTGAAAATTGTTGACTTTCTTATACTCTGATACACCGATCAACTTTATTTGTTATTTCAGGAAAAGCTACGATGTTGCGTACGGGGTAGAATACGTGACGGTGAAGAAACTTTGTCAAATACTATGGTTGATAAACTTAATAATTGTTGTGTTATTGTGCCATGTATAACATTTGCCATAATCGTATGTTAGAATAAACCAGTCTTTTTAACTAGGAATAGGAGTAATATTTATTAGATTTTCAATTACTTTATATCTGCACTTGTTATAGACCTAGTACTTGATTATCATAATGCCAAAATAAAAACTAAAAATAATTAACGAGACACACATAAGAGGCCTCCTTGCCTTGTCATAGTCGGACCCCCAGGTGAATTCTTATGATTTTTTTTTTTTACGACTCCTTACGTTGAAATGCTTGTCTTGTTTTATAATATTGATTATTTACTTCCTTTTAATGCATTAAACGTACGTGAATACAGTATACAAATTGTGACTTTGGGGTCTCTATGAACTATTGAACTATTTGGGTCAGTCAGTGTGTCAGTCAGTGTGTTAGGTACAAAGAAGACCGTAGTCTGGCCCTCTGGGACCAGCAGAGTATTTTTTGGGACCAAGGTGAGACTTATGCAAGTCTATTTCACAAGTGAGAGACAGTGAGTCAAGCACAAAGAAGATAGTAGGTTGGCCCCTCGTGGACTACAAAAAGGACCAACATTAATTGATTACCATTTTTTTTTTTAAATCGGTTGCCATCCCAACCACTGATGACCATCCCACATAATTGCTTTTGATACCATATTCATTGACCCCTGATACACGTTACATGAAAAGTCACCCAATTTCTTGCCGATGGGGCGGGGGGGGGGGGGGACCCACAGCTCTGACTAACATTTTATGTTTTGCATAGGAAATATAATATAAATAATGTAACCCCCCTCCCCCCTACTCTGTGACTAGATACCGGTAATAATGTCCGCTTGTGCACAACATTCGGACTGAGCCAGCTGGGATACGGGGGTATCATCGGATTTAAACAGCGCCTCCATTGAATGTTTACGGAGGCCAATGATGTGTCCGGAGGAAAAAACCTGTCTACATTTTAGCATTGATTTGCTGATGAACCCCCCCCCCCCCCCCGATTAGGCAGTATATAACAAATCGTGATTGTGTAATGGCGTGCCTGATACAAGCTATTCTTTCAATGTTTTGCCACCTCTAGCCGCCTTTATATCATGTTCAATACTTATATTATTTTCCATTTCTGTCATGAACAGGACATAAAATTGTTTAAATTGAATTGAATAAAGGGGACAACTGATCTGGGGCCTACTTACTGCTCTGCAACCACATGTTGCTGCATTGTCACTGCCAGATATTTTTGATATATTGCCCAAAACATTTGAAGGTTAAGTCTGTTTTGGATGAACGTCTTGAACATGGATGCTAGTTACAGGGTCGTCATACATGAGGGTAACTATGAACCAGAAAGCCAGTGACAAAACATATCCGTCACAAGGAAATGAATGTTTGAACCCGGGACTTGTTTTTTTTTGCCCTAGCTCCTTACGTGAGCAATTTGGTGCATTGGTACTCTACACAGCAATGTCTCCACCAGATGTTTGATATATTGCCCAGACAATGTCAGAGGTTAAGTCTGTTTTGGATGAACGTCTTGAACATGCATGCTCGTTACAGGATCGTCGTACATAAGGGTAACTGTGAGCCAGTGTCAAAACACATGCGTCACAAGGAAATGAATGTTAACCTTTTGCGAAAGATCCTTGAACTTTTTAGTTGCTGGCTCGTCTTAATGTGCGCGTTTGATCTAGTGCCAGAACACGTGCGTCACAAGAAAATGAAGAAATGACTTCCAATGTTCACCCATTTGACCTTGCTATATCGGTCCCGCCCAGTTCTGCCGCGCATCAATGGATTATAATGTTGTATAACACATTGATAACTTTTCTGATTAGGTTTTTCTGTAGTATATTTATTCAGTTTTAATGAAATTAGGTCGCAGGTTCATCCCTGCTCAAGTTTTTATTCGTAAATCGTCCCTATAGTCAGGTTTCTATATGAGTGACTTGTCATGGCGATTTTGTGCAACTGAGTGATAATTGATGAAACGTTTGGATTCGTAATCCAGTAGCGGATCTAGAGGGGGTTGGGGCTTGCAATACCCCACCCTCCACCCCACCCAATATAGCCGCTGACTAATGTTGATACTAGTAAAATGGGGTCAAAATAATGTGATGTGCCATTTATTAACTTTAAATAAATAAGTTACATGTGCCAAACGTGCATTGTATGATCAAATAGTCATGCTAAGTCACTCACATATGAGCAGTGGATTCTGATTGGCTTGTATTGTGTAAGGGGCGGGTTCTAAGTCACTCTGTGGGAATACTGGATTCTGATTGGTTAATGGGTTTTGTGCACTTGCTAATGCCATACACTGTTTGTACATGTAGATATTATGACTGACATATGATCAGGACTGTATAAAAGGAAGAGCAGGATCTAATAAACCTCACTTCTTCTTTTCCTTCGACTTATGATGGAGTGAGACCAATGAGAAGTCAAATCAGTATCCCGTGTCCAATCAATTGTTATACCAGCCGGGTCATCCACTGAATCCACCCAATCCACCAGCAATCCACCCAATCCACCGGTAATCCACCCAATCCACCGGTAATCCACTCAATCCACCAGTAATCCACCCCATCCACCAGTAATCCACCCAATCCACCAGTATTCCACCCAATCCACCAGCAATCCACCCAATCCACCGGTAATCCACCCAATCCACCGGTAATCCACTCAATCCACCAGTAATCCACCCCATCCACCAGTAATCCACCCAATCCACCAGTATTCCACCCAATCCACAAGTAATCCACCAAATCCACAAGGTAATCCACCCAACCCACCAGTATTGCACCCAACCCCCCTAATAAAGTTCCACTGGTGCACTTTTCCAAGTCTGCTTTACGCTACCAAGGTCTGGAAGTTGGACCGTCGCCCAGTGTTGTGGCATACAACCGCAGGAGCTAAAACGCCATAGGGGCCTGGCTGAGGACGAGGGCAACGCTCGTTACAATAATGATTGGAATACTTAAGTTACTGAACTAGCTGCCTTAGAATGCAGGATCGTAGATTTTAATATTGAGAAATCGTTCGACGTTCGTAGAATGTTAAAAAAGGGTACTTGCTGCGAAATGTTGGGGAAGGGGATGGTAAATGCCACCGTAACCCCCCCCCCCCCGGATTCTACGCCCTCGTTTACCCAAGTCGGAAGTCCCCGATATAGCTTCTCAGCAACACAAATAGACCCACGTAGACGACGTCTCGGGGGATTTGTGCCATGGAAGCCAGACGGATTATATATCTGCTCAGCTATAACGGCACCTTTTAACCCCGACACATCATGCCCAGCACCATGATATATAAAGCGATTTACCAACCTCCGTCGGTTCATACTCGGCTCCAGCTGATCGCTCCTGAAGACGTTTGTATTACTTTTTCTCATCGTATTCCTAAACAATGTCTTACTCTGCATCAAATCTGCTGGTGTTGGCTGCCACGCTGATCACCATCACTGCGCCCTCACGTAAGTGTGAAACTGAATTGAATTTGTCGTTGTCAACTGTAATTTTACAGATTATTTTCTGTTGTAAACAAAACAAAAACCAACACATGGAAATCTGTAAGCAGGCAACTGATTTCTATAGCTGAAACTTTGTAGGCTATGTCTGCGGTTTACAGTTACAAGCATCACGATCCCAGCACAAAACGTGTGCACACGTAACAATCAATCTAGCTTTTGGGGTTGAAAATTGAAAATAACTGGGACGGTACATTTTAGAAACATTGTTGTCATGTTAGTTTTCATTTCATAGTCTATTTGTATTGAATATAGTTTCACTAGTTGATGCCTCATCACTTTACTACTGTATCCGTATAGTTTTCGTACAATATAAACCAATCCACTGGATTCAGCGCTATCAGAAGGCCCAAACCGTTGCCTGAAAACAAGAGTCGCATTTTGCGCCTATCATTTTGTCTGTCAATGTTTATTCCAGTTAAAAAGAATGAAAATTACAGTATCCCAATTTCGACTTTGTATTTTAGAATTATGCTCGGCCCATCCTGTAGTGCAAGATGCGACGTCACATGACCAGGCAAGCAGCTCAAGCATATCAGGTAAGCACATGAAGCTGCTGATATTTAATTGTAACATTAATATTTTGTTTGTACCCCTATGTGTTTGCCGTGTGGCGTTCCGATGGTGGGGGGGGGGGGGTCCACTCCTTGTATTCCTTTGAATGAGGGGACACATGCGGTAACAGTTATTATCTGTGCATTTTATCCCCACCCCTGTAATTTAAACCATAATCTACAAATATGAAGCTATACTGTGGCTTTATGCAGTCCCAATTCTCTGAATTTGATACGAATAGAAAACAAGAAAGGGAATGGAGCGGGAATATAGGCCCTATCACATTCAAGAAACACCGATACAATATTAAAAACTAAGTAAAGTAGATATTCTTGAAAATGTAACTTCATTTTTCTCGACGCAAAGTATATGGGTTCCTGGTAAAAGTGCAATGGTTTTGTCCTAACCATTCCGATTAAATGATGATAATGACTCTTTTCTCAAAAATGATAGCATGCAAGGCGCACTGATTTCACTCGTTGCATGATCCTATTATTTACTTACAATCAAGTATGATATTTAATGATTTCTTTTATTTTTCTACTGGAATTTTGCAAAAATTCATGGTGTCCATTTCCTATAAAGCTGCTTCAGCACGACTAGAGGTCAGAATTTTGAACTTTTTGCAGAAGTAAATGTTTGGGTTTTTGGTGCGATTCGTGATTGTTTCAGTAAATAACAGTAAGTCAATAAGCAAACGTTCTGCACTCATCATTCAATGAGCAAATTCGATGGGTCCTATCTAAATTTGGACAGAAATTCCAAAAACTCAGGCTGAAGCGGTTTGCAACATCGCAATCAGTTGTCAGGAAAAGCATTAAATACTTTAATGTTTAATGGAAAACTGTTAAACTAGAAATGATGTTTTATGGTTTTCTTTTATGGTAGAGAAACGGAAGGTTGCGAAAAAATATGTTCCAGTGTAAAATTCATGCTGTGGTCCCCTAAACAAATTTATTTAGTAGGCAAAATGGGAATGAAAAATGATACCTCGTATCCGATATATTTTGTGTCATTTCAGGTCTTTCGTGTACGAGTTCTCCACTGGGGATGGCCAGTGGGGCCATCCCTGATTCCAGCGTGACGGCGTCAGGCACATACGGCTCGCCTTATCTCCCAAGCAAGGCCCGACTGAATAGTAAGTCTCATTGATTGCTACTCAGTCTCTCATTGCAATATTCTGCAACTGTTGCTTACTTTGCGTTTTGCCTTTTTTTGTGAGTTAAGACATAGGAATTGTATAAGCCCGACTCTAAAAACAACTAGAAACTTGTAAAAAAACATACTAGTTAACGATGCATTTTGATTGTTTTAATTATGGATTCCATTCTTGGTCAATATGACCAGCCCCTTTCTTTCTCAAGGCTTTAGGCTCATTTGCTGTTCATGAATTGTTCGTTTCCAATAATAACATCTCTCAAATTTTAAAGATGAATGTTTAAACGTTAAACCTAACCAGTTGAAACTTCAGCTAATTTTTTTCGCAAAAAATTGAAAAACCATGCACTACCTTGTGACCACGAAACACGATTTCGCCCATGGTACTCTGTATTAAAAAAAAAGGCAATTGACTGATCGTTGGAAATCACCACCATTTCTTGATTTCTTCGCAATGGCCTCAAGCCAGACGAAATAACATCACGGGGTGGTTAGTACCCTGCGATCTTTAATCCAAAAAAAAAAAATAATAATCATTCGGTTGGTTATTTCTGAGATACATGCAAATGATCCTACATGTCTTTAACCCATCAATGTCGCTTTGTCTAAGTTTCTAAATATAAAAATAGGTCGGCCCCTCAAAAAACTCCATGGATTCCGGATAATCTCCGCAAGACAGCTTACTTTTTTCAATTTTTTATTTGACCTAGTGCTCGAACCCTGTACTCCTGGAAAGCTTGAATAATCTGAAACTGTTCTTGAAATTGAGAGAAAAATGCACGGAGGTGATTCTGTGCGAGCACGCCACGCCGCATGTATATGACAATTTCCCGTTACATGAAAGCAGCAATATTCATGCTACAGTCAGACCGCGTATATCCTGTATTCAAGTGCTTATGTAAATCCCAGCAATTTATTGCACACTTTTTTTGGCCAGGGATGGGCGATAAGGCTATCCCAGAATAGTCCATGCATTCACCATCAACTTGACCCAATAAACACCGATTCTATGCATCACTCTGTCCGTGTTACGATTTATTTGTCATTGCATTGACTTGTTTTGTAACATTAGTGTTCTCATGTCCTAGCTGGGTACAAAACAAAAAATCGTCACTAGTTTGCTGTCATTAAAACAAAATCGACATCACTAACTCAAGTCTCTAGCGCGATTTCCTGTCACTGATCCTTTAGGCTCCGCAAGAACGAAAAAGTTACGAAATTTGTGATTACAAACGACCTTCAAATGACAATAACACACATTTGGTATTTGAAGTTGCGTCAGCACACAGGTCATGCCTGTTGCAAGTCATTTCTGTTCGGGATGTGTAATCTTTGTTTATTCTGTGGGATCTCAATTGTGAATTGATACATGTTAAGTAATGACAAAACCCTTGATTTCACAAACATTTAATTTAGAATTGACTTAAATTTCACATTGTGTCGTCAACCTCTTGGTAGTCTTCTTGACAGCCGCATTGTTCATGCTCATATACAACAATTTGACTGTTCGTATTGATCAACTCATTCCACATAGTCCTCCGTCCCTGATGATGCATTCCCAGGCCCGTCTATGCATAAATGTGCTACTGCGCGCCTAATAAGTTTGGCGTGTCTCTGCTTCGATGCGCATTCGCATTTTGGCGAAGACTGTACAGGAAACGTTTTATGATTGTGCCCATCACAGATATTGACAAGTTCCTCCAACATCAGACAATGAAAATTTGCTGCAAGGACAGGAACGACCCGATTATTCATCATATCGAAGTAAATGTTAGTTTGTATGTTTTTTCTCAAATAAAAAAAGGCAAATCATGAGAACATTACCTCAAATTCCTAAACAAACAGTGAGTTAAGTGCGACTGTCGTTCCTTTCAGAATTAAACGGTTGTGTATTTCGTCGGTTGTTGAGAATATTGTCTTACGTTCTGGGTATTAACCTCGTCATTCATGGAAAATCCTGCCTCATCGCTAATTATGAAGCGTTCAAGAATCGTGTTGGTCTTGCGAGCAGCCTCTGGCAAAACCTCATTCTCCTCATTTAACATCTAACAACTGACACTGGGGTCCGGGTCCCTCCGAATAAACAAAGAGTTATACTCAGTCCCCCAGAACAGGAGTGAATTCAGATTAAAACCTATTTACAGGCGCAAATCCCAATACAAAATATGCACTATTGCAGGCGCGGTTATAGAGCCAATATTTTTGGGGGGCTAGCAAAGTGGATCCAGATTTTTTTTTTAGAGAGGCGTGCTGAAATGTAGACCGGTTATTTGTTTCGGACACTTAGGCCTCCAAAAATCAATAGCTGTGTGTGTGTGTGGGGGGGGGGGGGGGATGCGGGGCGGCTCGTGCCATATTTTCAATGGGGAGCGCTGATAAAATGCTACAATCAGGCACACTATATTAACTAAAGTGTACAAATGCACCTCTCTCACGACTATTTATTTGGGGGGAGACCGTTCGCAAGAACGTCACATTCTCGGCTTACATTTTGCTAGTGCATTTTTTTTATGGATTTTTTTTTTTGGGGGGGGGGGGCTTACCCCCCTAGCCCCTCCCCCCGACCCCCGTAGAACCACCACTGTATAATTGTCATAATCATTCCGTAACGGTTGTACTTTCCTTAAGGAAACCCTGTAGTATTTGGTTCTATATTATTTTGAATGCCATGGTCTTTTGTTTTATTCCCCACAGGTACTGGTTGGTGGATATGCCCGAATGGAAAGCCCGAGGGTCAATGGATCCAGGTAGACCTCGGTCAGTACACGGCCATCACGGGAATCATCGTGCAGGGACACAGTTCGCGTCATATCCGAACCTTTGCTGTAAACTACAGTAATACGGGCGAGTCCAATGATTGGCAGAAACTAACTGACAGAGGACAGACCGTACAGGTGAGCCTAGGATCCTGTCAAGATCTATTCTCTAGTTTTCACTTTTCATATGGACAGTGAATAACACAAGGCCAATCGTACGGAATCTCGATCGTTCCAGGTTTAAATAAGTAAAGTATTGCTTTTATTGTGATATTATTATAGCAAAAGTTTTGCGAAAGAACTTGATGTATTTATACGCTATGCGTATTTATACGCTATGCGAAAAAAAAAAAACTATAGAGTTAGTTTGCAAAGCTATTGGGTTAATCTGTAAAAGTTTTATTGCTTTTAATAAATTTCGCTAAACTATTCCATCACGCCTATTTCGTTGCCTGTTACAAAATGTTGCGTTAATTCGCAAAACTATCGCGTTTTATTTATGCTAGTGCTTCATTTCGCAAATGTTTCGGCCCTAGTTGCATTAATTTGCAGAGGTAGGCCTATAAAGTATTACGTTAACTCGCAATTAAAAAGGGACACATTTTTTTTCTGTTAAACCTGAAACGATTGGGTCTCGTACTGGTTTGATGTCAAATTACGTGTCGTTGTAAACGTAAACAAACCTTTGATCTGCACTTCCTTTGACTTTAGCTCGGGTCGCGATATCCGTTTACACTCAAGCACCGGCGGTGATGTCTTGTCAACATTGAGGGGGCAAGTAGCATGGGCATTCGTAAAGCGAGGGGGGGGGGGGGTCGACGCCACCTGACTCTACGGGGAGCTTTTCAAACATGTATTTAATGGTACACGTATTCGGGTTTTAACCCAAATCCTTCCAGTGTGTTTTTATTTACATGAAATGGGTGTGGAAGACCAATATCTTTGCGCTATTACACGTACCGAATAATATTGGTAAGATATAATAATTATGTAACTGGTAATAATCTATATGCACTGTGATAAACTATTGGGGGGCAGCGCCATCGCCGTCTTCCCCTGCAGCGCAAACATTATTTGGATCAACCCCCTCCCCGGCGCCTCCCCCCTCCCCCAGATCGACGCCAATGGTATCAAGGCGAATACATTGTTTATAATTATGTTTTCCTCACGTCGCGTACATCTCAGACTTAGAAACGGAAGTGACATAAGAATTATGGAAATTTGAACATAATTTCTGAAGTGAAAATTTCTAGAGTGAAACTTATATCAAGTGATATTTTTTAATTGTCACAAGCCACTCTAAATCAGATCATCATTCACATCACCCAACCCAAGGTGTTTACAGGCATGTAATTGGAATTTCATGTTAAAAGGAGATAGCGCCAAAAACATGTTTAGCATCTTCCTATATCAGCGCAGCTCTTCAGATAGCAAAGGAGCCCGACGTACGTAGAACGAATATTTGAGCTACCTGATGTTGCGTTGGTGGTGATATTGTAAATCGTTATATTTTTTTTTCAGTTGAATGGGAACAATGGTAGTGGGCAACCTGTGAATGTGACGTTCCCCGTGGTACTGATGGCAAGATTCCTCCGCATACTTCCACTCACATGGAGTCACTCTGATTATTATTACCTGAGGTTCGAAGTGCTCGGATGTCGAGGTAATACAAATGTGCCCATCTAAACAATCTAAGTCGCCGTAGAAAGGCAATGATACCGCTAGTCATTTTGGTGTAAATAAAAATTGTTTTGATGGTTGGATCAGTTTAGAGGTCTATGCTCATTCCAACGCTGTAAGAACCAAATGCGGGCACTGACTTGATGTTCATATTGTGATGAAAAATGAATAGAACCCGGAGGAAGTTGTATTAATACAAGCCATATCTACAATTACGTTGAACTCATACTGATGCAACAGTGATTCCGATGCAGGCCGAATGATCAAGTTGGTATCTGACTGTTTTAATTTTATTTTAGGTCTACACTATAAAAATTGCGGTGTAAATTGAACACCGGTGGTCCTATGAAGATACCACCGGTGTTAAATCTAACACCACTATTTTTGCAATGTGGGTTGCTTTGACCCTCATAAAACCTGTGTCAGTAGGCTATCAAGGTTATGAATGTTGGAGGGTTGTGAGTTGGGAGTTGGGATGACGTTATTGTCGGCTGATATCACTTGCTGGGTGTGTTTATTCGTTTCTTTTCCGATTGATGACTCGTGTTGGTCCAGCTCTGTTGCATTCTGACAGTGCCCAGTATAAATCATACATGAAACGATGGGTTTGGATCACAAATTGGATAATGACCTTCATATTGCAAATTGAGTGGGGGATTTGAGTTAAGTTGCCTTTAATAAACAAAGACAAAGGAATTATCATTATTGTCAGACAACAGTCATCAATGGAAGGGGGAATACGTCTGGTTAGGCGAATTGAGCCATGAAACGGCACCTCGCGATAGGGAAAGAATTTAAAGGAATGATATGCATTTGCACACTCATCTTTTGCGTGTTTTGCGTTCAAATTATAGATACGATTATTGAGGCTGGTCGTATCACTCACAAACATTCGGCCAAGAAGTGAATCTCATGAAAGAGTGTCAATCTTACAAGACTCATTATTATTGAGAGTTAGGCCTACGTTTGATTGTTGTTTAAAATCGGAACGCACAGTTCATTCAAGAACTAATTTTGAAAGGAAATAATTCTCGATCTCAACAGTCACTAGCGGCATGATTCGATTGATTGGCGGTGATGACAAATGGAGCGGCAAAGTGGAAATCTACCGCCATGATGCTTGGGGTGCAGTCTGCGATAGCAGTTGGGATATGAAGGACGCCACCACCGTTTGTCATCAGCTCGGCTTCATCGAGGCTCTGGAGGCTAAAACGGGGTTGTCCAGCCGAGAGAGTGACCGGCCGATCGTGATGAATCGAGTCGCCTGTACTGGAACTGAACGACGGCTGGCTGACTGTCCGTTTGTCTGTACCGGCTCTCAGCAATGCAGCAGCTCAACTGTAGCAGGAGTCGTTTGTAAACCAAGACCTGGTGAGAAATACTCCGCCCTCTTTAGTTTCCATTTCATTCACATCCGACTTTGTGTCCTAAACGTCAGCTTATTACACAAGTAACTTTTGTTTTATCAAATCATCTCCAGATATTTACGACATTTCAGCGTTCTCTAATGATAAACGTCCACTATATTAAGGAGGCACTCAACCCCGAAACGCATTCTTCAAACAAAAGCACTTCCTAATAAATACAGGAAAAATATACTGATGAACTCAATAAAAAATCTGAAACATTTATTGTTATCTCTTACACCCACAAAATAGACAAAACAAGGAATTCAAAATCTTACTGGTACCTCCAAATACTGATTATTTGGACCATAGATTCTTTTGAGGTGGAGTTCCCCTTGCTCTTCAACATACTATATTTTTTTTCTATAAATAAATTTACAACTTGTATGTTTCATTCCAACCAAAATGTTTCCTTTTAACTTTTTGAACGTCTGCAACTCTCTAAAGAAGAAAATTAGTGTTTGCTTTGGGCACAAACAGACCCACTTTGCGAACAGACTGGCTCCCGGTCTGTACATTATCGATACTATAATAAGCCTCTATACTAATGACGTCACATTTTGTTTACTTGTGCACTTTCCTATGGAGCCAGTGGGGGCCCATGCTCCACTGAGCACCATAGGAAAGCACACATGTAAACAAAGTGTGACGTCTTAATACAGAGGCTTATTGTGGGACGGGGACCAGCCTACCCGCGAGAATAGAATTATTGTCTGGAAGCAAATAATTCGAAACTGTAAAGTAATAATGATTCAACAACTAAACGGGCTGATTTTTCGCTCAATGTTTCATTCAAAAGTGAATAACTTTCGTATTGCTATAAAAAAATAGCAATAACTTAGAAAATGAATCTATTTTTTTCTGGATAAAACTCATAAATACCACGATGAACGAATCTTGAATACAGGCCCACTGGATGTCATGAGTAGGCCTATGGGTTCTTTGGGGCACTGTCACTGACGGACAAGTAATTTGATTTTGGTCGGTACGTCACATATTGTTTCAGCCTGTATTTCCAACTGAAGAGGGGATTGTGAGGTCTACTGACCATGAGGGCGGGCTACCTATCCGTCCCTATTTCATTACACCACTCCACAGAGTAGGCGTCAGAGGGTAACTCGTCTTGTTTTCTAAATTGAGATGATGTCTTTATTGTGAAATGATCAGATGAGCTTCGGTTGGTCGGCGGATCTCGCACCAGCGGCCGAGTGGAGATATACCGTGGCGGCAGCTGGGGCACCATCTGTGATTCCAATTGGAACGAGACTGATGCGGGGATTGTCTGCCGACAGCTCGGTTTCTCAGACGCACTGGAGGCCAAGTCCGCTGCCCACTTCGGGCAGGGTAGCGGACCCGTCCATATGGACGGCGTAGCGTGCGAAGGATCCGAAGAGAAAATTACCGACTGCCCTTCCTACTGCTGGGAGGAGACAAGTTGTAGCCACTCACACGATGCTGGAGTGATCTGCAGTGATGGTAAGCATATAATGAGGGCAGTGCAACGATTCCTTTACCACATCGTCAATGATTCAAATCATCATAGAAAATACTCCGCGTATTCCTATCATTAGAAAGATGGATTTGTTCTAGCGTCATGCAAGAACGAGTGCTCCATTCAATTAGATAGTAACGATTTTTATTGTGCAACCGTATACCTTGATTTAAATGATAAAAAGCTGAAATAGTACAATGTGTTGAAACTATTAGTTGCCTAGCAATAATCGGTTGATACCTTAATCAATATTAGCAAGGGTTTCTTGCATGAAAGTATGTCCCGATTCTAAATTTTGCATATGTCTGCGAATCTGATGATCGTTCGGAGAGAATATTTTATTGACTTCTGTGTAAAGACGGTCTTATGATTGTATAGAGCCAGGTTCCTGTTTAGATTTTATTTAGAACACATTTTTTTAAAAATGAAAACTGTTTACTTTTCCAGTTTTCTTCAACAACCTTAGATGCAAACTGTTTGTTCTTCGCTTTTGTATTACTGCAGGAAACACCGTAACAACCAACAAGTGACGAAAGCTAAACCGCTCAAGCAACCAGGAAGGATAGGACACCACACATCATCCTTGTAAAGGGACAATATTTGTTTCATGGTATTTTGGACCATCAAAGTGTCCCTCGTAATTGCTGGTCGAATTCTTCTGTAGTCTGGTGACTGGTCTCGGCCTATAACCCATGCATGCTGTAAAGCCATTATAATTATGGAGAGTGGTACCTTGCTTCTCTTGCCATTGTTGTATATTACTGACTGTGTAATGTACGGCACCAATCTATTTTAACAGTGCATTTTGGTTAGATGTAGTTTTGAGTTCTATTTGTCAATATATGTTTTTTTGTGCAGCATTATGTAGAGGGCATGCAACAATCATGGGGGCTTTATTTGTATAATATACACAATGATAATAAGAAAACACCACAAGACCGCCCAAAAAAACCCCCAAAATATGCGAACAGGAGTGGAATCGATAATCAATTATATTATTGGACTCGCATCAATTTAGATATTTTTCAACGTCAGTTACTCACAGTAGAATGAGTCCATTGATATAAATACATTCAAATGAAATTGGGAAACGAAAAGTTAAAGTGCAGTGGATACATACTGAGGGTGAAAATGTTGGACTCTCTTATACTTCTGATACACCGACAAACTTTAATTGTTATTTCAGGAAAAGCTAAGGATGTTGCGTATATACGGCGTAGAATAGTCTTACTTTAAGGTGAACAAACTTTGCCAAATACGTTGAATTAAAAATAAATAATTTCGTATGACTTTTGTCACGCATAATATTCGGCGTAATAGTATTAAAAAATAAACCTGCATTTTTAGCTGGGGATAACACTTAATAAATGTATAACTACACACAAGAAAGCACTTGTTAAAGACTTATATCATTATCATGCTGCCAAACTGAATAATTGTGTGTTTTAGCCATGTATAATGCTTGCCATAATATTATGTTAGAACAAACCTGTATTTTTAAATAGGATAGTACTTATTAGATTTCTAATAGCTTTATATCAACACACAAGAAAGCACTTATTGAAGCAATTTGTAAACCTACATGATTATCATGCTGCCAATATAAAAATAAAAATAAAAATAAACTAAAACTTTCTTCTCCTCTTAAATGCATGAAAACCACTTGTATGATCCCTTGTTGGTTAATTTTTATCAAAAAGTGCACTTCTTTAAACATTTATAATGTTTCCATACTTTTTCGGACAACCGAGAGCGTTGTTGCTGTGATGTCATTTTAGGAAGACATTGCTCAGTTGTGGGGTTTTCTGCTCAAAATCGTGAACTCAAAAATG
Organism: Patiria miniata; assembly: GCF_015706575.1. Classification (NCBI taxonomy): domain Eukaryota; kingdom Metazoa; phylum Echinodermata; class Asteroidea; order Valvatida; family Asterinidae; genus Patiria; species Patiria miniata. The sequence goes on along the minus strand of NW_024037069.1, from coordinate 2,979,968 downwards.
TGCTCATTGAAAACATTTGTGAGAAAAGTTGACTCGCCTTACTGCCATGTACTGACACAATAACGGATCGACAAAGAAAGAACGATTTCGAAAGCAAATCATCACAAATTCGCACAACTTTTGCTAGCTGTAACATTGAGCTTTCTGCCTGAAATCACACTTTTGCTACTGAATATGAAAATTTGCATGAGCAAAATGATACCAAAATAGCCTTACAAATTGCGAAACCATAATTGAAAATAAAGGTGCATTTTCAAGGATTGCATTATTAGCATCCCCTACGCCCTCGGTTGTGTACAGACATATCCGAGCACGATAACAATCCTATCACGAAGGCCCCTTGCAATGGCGAAAGCCCTGTGCTAGCTATTGTTCAGATAATCCAGCACGAGGCATGCAGTTGTTTTGTGCAATAGCATGCGTAATGGTTTCTCCATTGAAGGGGGCCTCGTGAGTGTATACAGTGATCAGGTGAGCCAGGATTCGTCCAAAAAATCAGCAGGATAGATGTGCAGGATAAACTTTGCACAAAATCGGGCAGAGAGTTGCCTAACTGCGCATTTAAAAAAATCTCAGACTTTCTCGGATTTCATTGAAAACTATACTTAACTGCCATATCCAACAATATGTTTTTCAGCGCAGGAGCAGTGATTTCTTGTCAAACTGGGAGTAGGGGAGAGTGGGAGGGGGCGGCGGACAATCTAAAAGACATTCCAGGTCGCAATTTTAAGTGGTTAAGAGGATTTTCGTCATCTTAGGTCGAGACGTTCCGAGGTCATACCATTAGAATCAGCTAAGCTATTCGTAGCAAGCGTGGTTTTTTTTTTACACGGTGGGTCGCTGGCCCGCTGGCCCAACGCGCAACCTCATCCGGTAGGCCGCCCAGGAGTGGAGTAATAGCGGTATGGTTTTATACTTCCGAGGTAGCCTTCTCCTAGGTGGGAAGCCAACCAAGGCTGACGAGCCCCACCTGCACGGGTTTGGAATCAGAGTTTTCCGTCTATTAGGAGGGTTGCCTTAAACCTGCCTTCCAAACATTACTGCAGTGTCATTGCCAAATTAATGTTTGATATATTGTCCCGACAATTTCAAAGATAAGTCTTTTGGATGATTGTCTTCAACATGAATGTTAGTTATATGCTTGTCATACATGAGGGTAAATATGAGCCGAAAGCCAGTGAGAAAATATTTCCGTCACAACTGCAGGAAATGATGTTTTGGGGTCTGCCCATAAGTCAGACGCCTCATAGGTCTGACGCCTCATAGCTCCGACAAAATCGCATCCCCCAACCAAATAAAGGTCCTTAAGTTCGACGCCTCATAAGTTCGACGCCTCATAGCTCCGACGCCTCGTACGCTTCGTTTTTCCGACGTCGGACCTATGAGGCGTCGGAATTATGATACGGCCCCGAAGTTTTAACCAGGACTTGTTTTCGGCTCCGCCTCCCTTTACGTGAGCAATTTGGTGCATTGGTACTCCACACAACTATGTCTCCACCAGATGTTTGACATATTGCCCAGACAATGTCAAAGGTTAAGTCTGTTTTGGATGAACGTCTTGAACATGCATGTTCGTTACAGGATCGTCGTACATAGGGTAACTGTGAGCCAGTGTCAAACCACATGCGTCACTTCCAATGTTCACTGGTTGGCCTTGCCATAGTTGGTCCCGCCCAGTTCTCGGTAGTAGAGTCTTGCGAAGCGGGCGCTTTCTACATCGACTCTTCGGCAACTTCGACCCCAGGGTGTCGACCAGTACGAGCCCACTACTACCTGCTCTCTCACTCTGGTATTGGATCGTTTGCATGTGCAAAGTTTTTGAACACGTATACTGCAAATGAGGAATACTCTATACATACAGTGGCTTTATTTGTTTAAAAAAATATACAAAATGATAAAAAAAATATAAAAAAAACACGGAAGACAGGAATGGAATCGATAATCAATTATATTATTGAGCTCCCATCCATTTTGATATTTTCCAAAGTCAGCTACTCGCAGTATAATGAATCCACTGATATAAACGCATTCAAATGAAATCCGGAAACGAAATGTCGGAGAACGAAAAGTCACATACGTGTGGATAATTCTGAGTTGGAGCACAAGGGGCTGGCACAGGCTTTGAACAGGGGAAGTTGCCCCTATGCCCCTCCCCCCTTCCTTAGTTACGCCACTACATAGTCCGCACAGCCCAATAACGGATGCTTGTTGGACTGTCAATTTTAATCTCATGGCACATGAATACGAATCATAATGACAATTTATTACATGTTTTGGCATATGTAATATTATTATTTTGATGTAATTGGTGTAATAAGACGCAGTTTGGGTTCAGGTGTCTATTTATTGGGTCTACACGATACATATTACTGCATTGCAGTGGCAGATCGAGACAACTCACAGGAAGTTGGGGGGGGGGGGGGTGCGGACCCGACGAGGCCCAATGTCGCTGCCAGATGTTTGATGAATTGCCAAGAACATTTCAAGTTAAAGTCTGTCTGGGATTATCATCTTGAACATGTCTGTTGCAGGCTCGTCATACATGAGGGTAACTATGAGCCAGCCTCGGCCTCCGAGACGATGTTTGCTCATGAAAGGATCCAAGACCGCGGGCTCCCGCGGCGCCAAAATCAACGTCCGTGGAAAAATGCGGAGGGTGTCTTCTGCCGGGTCGGACACTTCGGGTCGTCCTGATTTTCCCGTACGGACCGGCGATCCGTTTCGTCGATTTTTCGTGACTGCGTTTTGCGCAGGAATTTGCCGTCGTGTGCGCTTTCACGTTGACTGCCTGGCCGCCCCCTGTGTTGGCTTTTCTGCGTGTCTAGACTGTGCGAGGTCAGCGGCTTCGAATTAGGGGTTGCGTTTACGTGTTCTACTCGGCTGTTCTGCAAAAGTGTTCACCAAACGGTAGCATGGGGTGACCTTGGCATGGTGCGTGGCCACCAAGTGTCCCTATTCTTGCATGTGCTTTGCTTGCCGCCCCTGCGCCGAGTGCAACGAATACTCAGAAGGACTACACATTAGTATGCCTTGCGCGGTCTGACCAATCGAAAGTCTACACTGCGTAGTATTTCCGGGCTATGCAAAACTGTCGATGGCAACGCGTACTGCAGCCTGCTCCACACCCTGGAAACGAGGTTGGGTCTACGGTGCTCGCTATTTGAAGCGCAAGCATGTGACGTCGCGTGATGAATGCTGTTGCTTCCATAATGTGTTTACAGCTCCATGCTTCCACCACCAAGGCTGAGCGTTGTGAGTTCGCTGCCCGCTATGGCGTGTCAAACGTTGCAATCATTCAATATTTTGCAATATATATGTTGGATGTTCAATATGTGTTTGTTATCTTTTACATTTATGTGCGATGTTCAATATAAGTGTGCGATGTTTTTCATTATTTGCGCGATGTTTAATATATTTGTGCGATGTTTTACTATATATGTGTGCGATGTTTAAAATTTATATGCGATTTTCAATTTATATGTGCGATGTTTTTGACGATATATATGTGCTATTTTTTTCAATATTATGTTCGATTTTTTGCATTAAATGTGCGATGCTTTTCGATACAATTGTGTGTGTTGTTTTACAATATATTTGCGATATTCTCAAATATGTGAGCAATATGTTTTACACATATGTCTGACATTTCGAGCTATTTGTATTCGATGTTTCATCGGTATGTTTGCATTCGATCTTTTGCAATATGCATTTGATGTTTCCCTTTTCATTCGATGTTTCGTTAAGAGTCAAAGTCTGGTTACTAGACCGCGAAAGTCAGGGGATCGCGTAAAGTGATAAGAGCCAGACCTAAACGGTAAAAACCGGAGTTGTGGGTAATTCTTTAAGCATACGCAATGCGTTCATCAATGTTCGGGCAGTACCCCCAGCTGCAACCTCGTCCCCAGGTAGTCGAGTAGTACGCGCCCACCACTACCTGCTCTCTCACCCTGGTACTGGATCATTTGCATGTGCAAGATTTTTGAACACGTATGCAAATGAGGAACAGTCTGGTGCCTGGATATGCGTTACACTTCAGCGTTTGTTTTTGTATGCGGTGTCTGGGGTAAAAACAGAGTCAATTCGTAGCAGCGCGAGCACGGTGTGAGTTACGAAAACACGATTTTTGAAATCAAACTGTTACGATCTTATATCGAGACAACATGCAGTATCATATTTCATATTAACATGAGCAATTAAATTGGAAAGAAAATTAGTATTTTCGAGAAGGTGTGGACGAATGATCGCGAAAACACGTACTGCACGTAAAGTTTCCTACCCAGGGTTTACTATTGGAAACGCGGTTGGAAATAAAGTAAGCACTGGGGACGAGGTTGCCCCAGCTGCGCCTGTACTACCCCAACCTCATCCCCAGTGCTAACTTTATTTCCAACCGCGTTTCCAATAGTAAACCCTGGATAGGAAACTTTCTTCCTGTATCCTGATTGGATACCGCAATTGGCTAGTAATGGATTTTTATCGTGTACTTGGTGCTATTATTCAAAACGTGCAGTACGTGTTTTCGCGATCATTCGTCCACGCCTTCTCGAAAATAAGATCGTAACAGTTTGATTTCACAAATTGTGTTTTCGTAACTCAAGCCGTGCTCGTGCTGCTACGAATTGACCCTGTTTTTACCCCAGACACCGCATACAAAAACAAACGCTAATGTGTAACGCATATCCAGGCACCAGACTGTTCCTCATTTGCACACGTGTGCAAAAATCTTTCACATGCAAATGATCCAATACCAGGGTGAGAGAGCAGGTAGTGGTGGGCGCGTACTGCTCGATACCCTGGGGACGAGGTTGGTACTACCCAGAGTGTTATGTGCATCATCTATGCATTGAGGAGTGCATGACACATGGTCTGAGCTCCAAGGCCGATTTGCACCTGTCCCGTTTAATGATCCAGTTACCTGATAATTTGTTAGCATAAGCTGATGTAAAATTGGGCAAAATTAGATGTTTATGGAAAAAAATCGAATTGTAAGCGGTTAACCTTGCATTTTTTTTTTAGCAAAATCAGATGTTTCTGGAAAATTGCAGATTGTATGGGGTTAGATGTTTATGAAACATTTCAAATTGTAAGGGGTGAACATCATGATTGCATATTTTAGCGAAATTTGGCAAAATCAGATGTTTCCGAAAAATTTCAGATGTAAGGGATTATCCTTGCTTTTTTAGTAAAATTTGGCAAAGTTAGATGTTTATGAAATATTCAAATTATAAGGGGTTAACCTTGCATTTTTTAAGCGAAATTGGGGAAAAAATCTGATGTTTCTGGAAAATTGCAGATTATAAGGGGTTAACCTTGCTTTTTGAATAAGATTGGTAAAATTAGATGTTCATGAAAAAAAATTCAAATTGTAAGGGGTTAACCTTGAAGAATGGTGTCCGTGGTTTCCTTCGTCTGGCGTGTGAGAACCCCAAATTCGTTCTACGTTACATTGGTGGCAGCAATGGCATATCTGATGGAGGAAAAACAGGTAGAATTTGGAGTGTTTTTCGCCATGAATACACCGGGTCGAGTTAGTCTGGCGTCCGACTCGCCACGCGGCGGGTACGCACGCTGGATCGGGGCCTCGCAGAGCGTAACCAACCTGGTGAGATGGCCAGCAAAGCGTTCGTCACGTTGGATGACTCGGAGTTGGACTTTTTCAGGGTTTCGGGGAGCCAGCTAGGCCCACATGCTAAAACCCATGGGAAATCGCGCCCTACTGTGCACCACGGCGCAACAGACGCTCTGTTCCACTCAGAACACTGCCGAGTTGCGCCTGTTGATAATAAAGCAGGGCTGGCCGGGCTTGATCGTCCGGAGACACCCCGCATCAACACACGTGCCAGGTCCCACGAGGGGTCGCCCCGTGCTGTAGACGACGGCGCAACAGACGGTTCGTTCCATTCGGAGCGATCCCGATTTGTGCTGTCCGATGCAGCGGGGGCGGGGCTTAGTCGGGACATACCCCAGTTTGCTGGTAATAACACAGTACATGCCAGGTCCCGCGAGGGGCCGCCCCGTGCTGTAGACGCTGGCGCAGCAGACGTCTCGTTCCATTCGGAGCGATTCCGAGCTGTGCTGGTTGATGCAGCGGGGGCGGGTTTTCGTCCTGGGGCAACCCACAACCCCTACGCTCATAAAAATAGTGCTAGGCCCCACATGGAAGCACAACTCAGTGCTAACATGGATACGACTGGTGCGGCCTCCCATTCGGGGCGCCCCCCGGGCTGGATTTGCCCATATACCGGGGGCGGGAAACTGTCCGAGCGCGCCTCAGGCGGCACGACCGGGAGTGGATCTCCCCCAGCAGTACGTTCATCCCCACTATCGCAGTACGGCGAGTCCTGACAACCACTCGGAGCAGGCCCGCACTGCACGACTCTAGGGGACGGAGCCGGTAGTGTTGCTCCGCACGGGATTCAATGGAGCGGAGCCGGCGAGGTTGCTCCGCACGTACGGGAGTCTATGGAGCGGAGCCGACAGAGTGGCTCCGCACGGGAGTTAATGGAGCGGAACCGTGGAGTTGCTCCGCACGGAAGTCAATGGAGTGGAGCCGGCGCAGTTGCTCCGCACGGGACTCAATGGAGCGGAGCCGATGGAGTTGATCCGCACAGGAGTCAATGGAGAGGAGACCCCGGGGTGGGCCCAGAGGAGAACCCAGAGGTGATCCCAAAGGTGATCCAAGCAGAGAACCCAGAGGACAACCCAGAGGAGACCCCAGAGGTGACCCCGGAGGAGACCACAGAGGAGACCAGGACACCCAAGCGGATACCCCAGCGGAGGCGCCGCCTTGTTCGGGGACGAACGAGAGTCCTCGGAGGGGGCTGTGTAACGGCGGTGCCGGGCCGCCGGCAGAGGGCGCCAGCACGGACCCACGGTGCAACCGTAGCGTTGGGACCCCTGCTGCTGAGCCAGGGAGACCCGTTGCCAGACTGCGCCGACTCAGTAGTGTGACTTTTATATAGCGTCTTTTTTGTTGTGAGTTGTATAAAGAGAGAGCCTCGTGTAAAGAAAGTGGCAAGCATAAATGGCCGGAGAGCCCCGAAACCCTGAAGAATAGTGTCCGTGGTTTCCTTCGTCTGGCGTGTGAGAACCCCAGATTCGTTCTATGTTACAATAGGACACAATCAGATGATTCTGGAAAATTGCAGATTGTTAGGGCTTAACCCTGTATTTCTAGCAAAATTGGGCAAAAAGAAATGTTTATGAAACATTTTAAATTGTAAGAGGTGTACCTTGTATATTTAGTAAAATTTGGCAAAATCAGATTTGTATGAAAAATCTAAAATGGTAAGGGGTTAACCTTGCTTTTTTAGCAAAATTTGGAGCATATTTTACTAAAATTGGGCAAAATCAGATGCTTCTAAAAAATCCAGATGTAAAGTTTCCACAAAAACAGCTGTTGAAAAAGAGCCCAATGTTGAATTTTACTGAGTCTGAGGTCTATCCAGGGGACGATCCTTATTTCAACTCCCGGAGATTCGCTGACAGTCTCTATTTTTCTTTTTAAGAAAGTCGAAATAGCTGAAGAGGGAGGTGAGAATCTATATGTGCCCAGATACAAAGAGTAGAAATCTACGCGTCTGCCTTTTGAAAATACACAATTGCGGTGTTCATTGTTGCGTAATGATCCGCCTAGCACACGACTGTTTTGCACATTAGGCTGTGTTATGCAGCTTCCTAACAAACCAAACACACTGGGCTCATTATATTGACTTGTTTTTACCCATTAAGGTAAAGCAAATGGACCCGGTAATCTTACTGGCGCGTTTGCTCACCTATAAAGACAACTTTTCTCAGTTTAAGGAAAATTCTAAGGTAACGAAATGGCCGAGTGGTTACGACTCGTCGTCCACGGTTAGCGAGGTCCCGGGTTCGAATCCCGCTGGTGTCTTTTTGGTTTTTAACGTATGAGTTCAATTATTCACTATAAGAGATTTAATTTCCCGTCGTAAAGTACCAACAGTACCTTAGCTTAATCGGTAAGCACTGCTGCTGGTACTGTCCGCGAGTTCCAGGTTGGCGCCTTCGTACAGGTTCAGGGCATGTGGTCCACTCGGAGGATCAGGGCTTAGGGGCCGCCCTGTTCCTCCCTTAGCTCTTTGCTTTTACATGGTGCCTGGCCCTCCGGGGTTATATGGATGGATAGGGAAGGAAGTGTGTATTGGTCGGGGACGCCGAGACCCCGGAAGAGAACTAAGGGATCGGCTGGGGCATTGTTATGGCTCAGACCGATCCCTGAAAGCTTGACTAGCACATAACTTTTTGATTTTTTTTACCCTCTATCTTTTATACTTTGGTTTAGTTTGATATCTACAGCTGCTCGGCAGGTCTACGGGTAGTATCAAAATTGAAACAAAGGTGTATGTCATAAATCAATGAATATTTCATAATTGACTATAATCAAAACGGAGTTTCGTTTGATCAATTTGACTATTATTATATAATGACGCGATTGCCAATTGACGTAAGAAACGCCATAAATTATACCGGGAAAGAATAAAGATGTACATTGTAATATAAATATTATTTATACATCTTTCAAATAACGTGTCTTTAATTGTGAGCATTCCAAACAATACAGTAATTCGCAATAGTAATAGAATGGTATATGATAGCACGATCAATGCGTCTCTATTAAATTTAAAAAAATATAATTTAGGCCCCTATGTGTGAAATATTTTTTGATTGACTATGAGCATTCCATACGAATGAGTTAATTCGCAAAAATAGCAACAACAAAAGAGAAAGGAAAAAGAGAAAATTCCTTTACCCTAAAAACTGGAAAAATAATTTGTTTTAAAAAAGTCAAATGGAACACTTCATGTATTGATTTAACAGTTTGCAAGGGGTTAACCTTACATTTGAGCAAAATTTGGAAAAATCAGATGTTTCTGGAAAATAGCAGCTAGTAAGGGGTTAACCTTGCATTTTTAGTAAAATTTAGATGTTTATGAAACATTTCAAATTGTAAGGGGTGAACCTTGCATTTTTTAGCGAAATTGGGCAAAATCAGATCTTTCTGGAAAATTTCAGATTGTAAGGGGTTATTAACCTTGCTTTTGTAGTAAAATTTGGCAAAATAAGATGTATATGAAAAATTTCAAATTGTAAGGGGTTAACCTTTCTTTTTTAGTAAAATTGGGAAAATTTAAATGTTTATGAACAATTTCAAATTGTCAGTGGTTAACCTTGCATTTTGTAGCAAAATAGGACAAATTCAGGTGTTTATGGAAAATTTCAGATGGTAAGGGGTTAACTTTGCATTTTTAGCAAAATTGGGCAAAATCAGATTTGTATGAAAAATCAAAAATTGTAAGGGGTTAACCTTGCCAAATTAGGGCAAAATCAGATGCGTCTGTAAAATTGCAGATTGAAAGGGGTTAACCTTGCTTTTTTAAGCGAAATTGGGAAAAAATCAGATGTTTCTTGAAAATTGCAGATTGTAAGGGGTTAACTTGGCATGTTTAGCATAACTGGGCAATATCAGATTGATATGAAAAATCTCCAATTGTAAGGGGTGAACCTTGTATTTTTAGCGAAATTGGGCAGAATCAGATCTTTCTGGAAAATTTCAGATTGTAAGGGGTTAACCTTGCTTTTTAGTGATATTTGGCAAAATAAGATGTGAATGAAAAATTTCAACTTGTAAGGGGTTAACCTTGCTTTTTTAGTAAAATTGGGCAAATTTAAATGTTTATGAAAAATCTCAAATTGTAAGGGGTGAACCTTGCATTTTTTAGCAAAATAGGGCAAAATCAGGTGTTTATGAAAAATGTCAGATTGTAAGGGGTTCTTACAATCTGACATTTTTCATAAACACCTGATTTTGCCCTATTTTGCTACAAAATGCAAGGTTAACCCCTTACATCTCAGTGAAATTTTTCAGAAACATCTGATTTTGTCCAATTGTGCTAAAAATGCAAGGTTCACCCCTTAAAATTTGAGATTTTTCATAACAATCTGATATTGCCCAGTTTTGCTAAATATCCAAGGTTAAACCCTTTCAATCTGCAATTTTCCAGAAACATCTGATTTTGCCCTAATTGGGCAAAGGTTCACCCCTTACAATTTGAGATTTTTCATATCAATCTGATATTGCCCAGTTATGCTAAAAATGCCAAGTTAACCCCATACAATCTGCAATTTTCAAGAAACATCTGATTTTTCCCAATTTCGCTTAAAAAAGCAAGGTTAACCCCTTTCAATCTGCGATTTTCCAGAAACATCTGACTTTGGCCTAATTTGGCAGGGTTAACCCCTTACAATTTTTAATTTTTCATACAAATCTGATTTTGCCCAATTTTGCTAACATTGCAAAGTTAACCCCTTACCATCTGAAATTTTCCATAAACACCTGATTTTGCCCTATTTTGCTACAAAATGCAAGGTTAACCCCTTACAAGTTGAAATTTTTCAATCACATCTTATTTTGCCAAATATCACTAAAAAAGCAAGGTTAACCCCTTACAAGTTGAAATTTTTCATTCACATCTTATTTTGCCAAATTTTACTAAAAAAGCAAGGTTAACCCCTTACAAGTTGAAATTTTTCATTCACATTTAAATTTCCCCATTTTACTAAAAAAGAAAGGTTAACCCCTTACAATTTGAAATTTTTCATACACATCTTATTTTGCCAAATTTTACTAAAAAAGCAAGGTTAACCCCTTACAAGTTGAAATTTTTCATTCACATCTTATTTTGCCAAATATCACTAAAAAAGCAAGGTTAACCCCTTACAATCTGAAATTTTCCAGAAAGATCTGATTCCGCCCAATTTCGCTAAAAATACAAGGTTCACCCCTTACAATTGGAGATTTTTCATATCAATCTGATATTGCCCAGTTATGCTAAACATGCCAAGTTAACCCCTTACAATCTGCAATTTTCAAGAAACATCTGATATTTCCCAATTTCGCTTAAAAATACAAGGTTAACCCCTTTCAATCTGCAATTTTACAGACGCATCTGATTTTGCCCTAATTTGGCAAGGTTAACCCCTTACAATTTTTGATTTTTCATACAAATCTGATTTTGCCCAATTTTGCTAAAAATGCAAAGTTAACCCCTTACCATCTGAAATTTTCCATAAACACCTGATTTTGTCCTATTTTGCTACAAAATGTAAGGTTAACCACTGACAATTTGAAATTGTTCATAAACATTTAAATTTTCCCAATTTTACTAAAAAAGAAAGGTTAACCCCTTACAATTTGAAATTTTTTCATATACATCTTATTTTGCCAAATTTTACTACAAAAGCAAGGTTAATAACCCCTTACAAGTTGAAATTTTCGAGAAAGATCTGATTTTACCCAATTTCGCTAAAAAATGCAAGGTTCACCCCTTACAATTTGAAATGTTTCATAAACATCTAAATTTTACTAAAAATGCAAGGTTAACCCCTTACAAGCTGCAATTTTCCAGAAACATCTGATTTTTCCAAATTTTGCTCAAATGTAAGGTTAACCCCTTGCAAACTGTTAAATCAATACATGAAGTGTTCCATTTGACTTTTTTTAAACAAATTATTTTTCCAGTTTTTAGGGTAAAGGAATTTTCTCTTTTTCCCTTCTCTTTTGTTTTTGCTATATTTTGCGAATAAACTCATTCGTATGGAATGCTCATAGTCAATCAAAAAATATTTCACACATAGGGGCCTAAATTATATTTTTTTTAATTTAATAGAGACGCATTGATCGTGCTATCATATACCATTCTATTACTATTGCGAATTACTGTATTGTTTGGAATGCTCACAATTAAAGACACGTTATTTGAAAGATGTATAAATAATATTTATATTACAATGTACATCTTTATTCTTTCCCGGTATAATTTATGGCGTTTCTTACGTCAATTGGCAATCGCGTCATTATATAATGATAGTCAAATTGATCAAACGAAACTCCGTTTTGATTATAGTCAATTATGAAATATTCATTGATTTATGACATACACCTTTGTTTCAATTTTGATACTACCCGTAGACCTGCCGAGCAGCTGTAGATATCAAACTAAACCAAAGTATAAAAGATAGAGGGTAAAAAAAATCAAAAAGTTATGTGCTAGTCAAGCTTTCAGGGATCGGTCTGAGCCATAACAATGCCCCAGCCGATCCCTTAGTTCTCTTCCGGGGTCTCGGCGTCCCCGACCAATACACACTTCCTTCCCTATTCATCCATATAACCCCGGAGGGCCAGGCACCATGTAAAAGCAAAGAGCTAAGGGAGGAACAGGGCGGCCCCTAAGCCCTGATCCTCCGAGTGGACCACATGCCCTGAACCTGTACGAAGGCGCCAACCTGGAACTCGCGGACAGTACCAGCAGCAGTGCTTACCGATTAAGCTAAGGTACTGTTGGTACTTTACGACGGGAAATTAAATCTCTTATAGTGAATAATTGAACTCATACGTTAAAAACCAAAAAGACACCAGCGGGATTCGAACCCGGGACCTCGCTAACCGTGGACGACGAGTCGTAACCACTCGGCCATTTCGTTACCTTAGAATTTTCCTTAAACTGAGAAAAGTTGTCTTTATAGGTGAGCAAACGCGCCAGTAAGATTACCGGGTCCATTTGCTTTACCTTAATGGGTAAAAACAAGTCAATATAATGAGCCCAGTGTGTTTGGTTTGTTAGGAAGCTGCATAACACAGCCTAATGTGCAAAACAGTCGTGTGCTAGGCGGATCATTACGCAACAATGAACACCGCAATTGTGTATTTTCAAAAGGCAGACGCGTAGATTTCTACTCTTTGTATCTGGGCACATATAGATTCTCACCTCCCTCTTCAGCTATTTCGACTTTCGAAATATAGAGACTGTCAGCGAATCTCCGGGAGATGAAATAAGGATCGTCCCCTGGATAGACCTCAGACTCAGTAAAATTCAACATTGGGCTCTTTTTCAACAGCTGTTTTTGTGGAAACTTTACATCTGGATTTTTTAGAAGCATCTGATTTTGCCCAATTTTAGTAAAATATGCTCCAAATTTTGCTAAAAAAGCAAGGTTAACCCCTTACCATTTTAGATTTTTCATACAAATCTGATTTTGCCAAATTTTACTAAATATACAAGGTACACCTCTTACAATTTAAAATTTTTCATAAACATTTCTTTTTGCCCAATTTTGCTAGAAATACAGGGTTAAGCCCTAACAATCTGCAATTTTCCAGAATCATCTGATTGTGTCCTATTGTAACATAGAACGAATCTGGGGTTCTCACACGCCAGACGAAGGAAACCACGGACACTACGTCACCGTTTTCACAAACAGCCACATACTATATATATTATGTTGATTTTGAAGTAAAGTGTTTTCGAGATAATCACAAAAGAAGTTTCTCATATTTTAAAACTGCAAGAAATACTACTTTGCAACAACTTTGTGGAGCAAGAAAACCATCACACGATTCTACGTGAGCTGAAGTTTTACATAAACCCGGTAATAAGACTTAATAAAGCAGTTAATTAGTGAAAATTAATTAGTAAAGATATGTGGCTCTTTGTGAAAACGCAAATTCACGTTTCCGACATATTGGCCCTTTCTGTTCAACGTGTATTTCCATAGGCGCGCGTGAGTACGCGCGCGCGCCTGAAAATGTAACAAAGATATGTGGCTCTTCGTGAAAACGCAAATCTCATTTGACCTACTTTTACGTATTTCCGTGCAATGGGTTTGTACGCGTTCAAAGGGCCAAAATGTATGTGGCTCTTCGTGAAAACGCAAAATGCAGTTATGGAGATTTCTGCCCCTTGCAACATTAATGTAACTTGGAAATTAATGATGTTTTGCTTACAGAAACATGCCAAAATGGTTAAGTACATTGTTTTAATGCGAAATATCGAAAAAAATCAAAATCGAACAAAATTGTAATTTTGGAGATATGTGGCTCTTCGTGAAAACGGTGACGACTATTCTTCAGGGTTTCGGGGCTCTCCGGCCATTTATGCTTGCCACTTTCTTTACACGAGGCTCTCTCTTTATACAACTCACAACAAAAAAGACGCTATATAAAAGTCACACTACTGAGTCGGCGCAGTCTGGCAACGGGTCTCCCTGGCTCAGCAGCAGGGGTCCCAACGCTACGGTTGCACCGTGGGTCAGTGCTGGCGCCCTCTGCCGGCGGCCCGGTACCGCCGTTACACAGCCCCCTCCGAGGACTCTTGTTCGTCCCCGAACAAGGCGGCGCCTCCGCTGGGGTATCCGCTTGGGTCTCCTGGTCTCCTCTGTGGTCTCCTCCGGGGTCACCTCTGGGGTCTCCTCTGGGTTTTCCTCTGGGTTCTCCGCTTGGATCACCTCTGGGATCACCTCTGGGATCACCTCTGGGATCTTTTGCTGAAATTGGTTTTAGTGGTCAGAAATTGCCTCAGATCACACCACTCAGAAATTGCTTTTCTATAACTGCATGTCCTTTTAACTATATCCCCATTTACATTTAACTCCCCAAATTTTCATCCCCGACACTACGCCCTACCCGATCTATGATCGGGTAAATCAGCTTGTTTAAATATATCACTCAACAAATAAGAGATGTCTTGAAATCAGCCTTGAGATATCTCGAGTCGAAATCGATCGACGTTCGCGGGATGTTTAAAAATAAAGGTAAATATGGGGCGGGGGGTGTCAATACCTTCCTAACACCCCCCTCCCCCCCCCCCCCCCACACACACACACCTATGCTATCATGCTACGTCCTTGCACCCCAGGTCCCTGTACGATACAGATTGTTGGATTCCTATCAACACAAACAGACCCGGAAACAACGTCTCGGAGGATTTATTGCATCGAAACCAGACGGATGTCTGCTCAGACATTTAACACCACGAATAACCCCGAAAGACCCTTATTGGGAAGCCCTGCACCATGATATATAAACCGATCTACCAACCTCCGTCGGTTCATTCTCGACTCCAGCTGATCTCTCCTTAAGACGTTTGTATTACTTTCTCTCATCGTATTCGAAAACAATGTCTTACTCTGCATCAAATCTGCTGGTGTTGGCTGTCACGCTGATCTCCATCACTGCGCCCTCACGTAAGTATTAAACTGAATCAACTGTGGTTAAATTATTTTGCAAACAACTTGTGAAACCTGTAAGCACGCAACTGATTTTTACAGCTGAAACTTTGAATTTCTAAGATTTGCAGGTTGCAAACAACTTAGCACAAATCTTGTGCACACGTACTTTGTATATGAATCATGTGTAACTGGAATGACAAATAGCGCTGCAATGGCTCAATTTTCTGAAGATCGAAATTCCTTTGTGTGATGATTTCATGAAAACAGCAATTTTTCAAGCTGTATGGAAGTTTTAAACTTTTGGAAACATCTTTCCTCAACTTTTACCGGTATTATTTTGCTACAGAAATGCGTTCCAGTTCCGCATTACCCTTTAATTTGTCAAGAATGTGTATTTAGCCTAATGCTTCGTATTTACTATTTACAAACAAAACGTGATAGTTATTCTCGCAATGTTAGTGATGGATTTTGCACGTTTTTATCAAATGTTATTGTTAATGTAAATTGTAGAGCATCATTTTGAGTTGACTTCAAAGTCCCCGCATATCATTTTAAGTGGCTACTTTGATTCATATCACACGTGCGTTTGCAGTTGTTATTGATGACATTACTGCCCTGGGCATTCAGCGTATACATGCGTGAGGCATTGGCATTGGCGCTTGGCATGGGTATGTATAGCGCCGCACTATATATAGCACTAAATATTAACAATGTCATCCAGGGTCTGACCTGGCCTTGAACATTTCTACAGTGAGTAACTTGAATGTCTGGCTTCAATATTCCAACAGTGCACCCAAGCGATTTTACTTGGATATATGTGTTCAGTGCTTTCCGAGAGACTACCAAAAAAAACAGAAGGCTCAAATTATTGTTACGTTATAAGATATATAAACGTCTCTTTTAGATAAAGTATTTGACAAAAGTTATGGTGTGAATCTTTTATTAATCATCTTTTTTTGATAATGCTGTCTGTGCTTTTCAAAGAATTAGATTGTTTTTCTACTGACGAATTTTAAAACTCATTTTGTTTATTTTAATCAAAAAAACTACTTTGTTCCTCCTACCTTGAGCGTCCGCAACCCTCTGAAAAGGCAAGCTTTTATTTGCCCACAAACAAATCCCTGTGAATATACTGATTCCCGTCCTAATGGACCTGTTTAGCCTTCGAGAACTGAATTATTAATTGTTGGCTGAAACCAATTCGAACTTTTTAAAAGTAACTACTGCATATCGATCGTTTTTTTCATTCAAAAGTGAATAGCTTTTTTATTTCGACAAAAATAGCAATTTAAATTTAACAAGAAATCTATTTTGGGGTTGAAAATTGAAAATAAGTGGCACAATACATCTTGAAACATTTTAGTCATGTTACTTACAATTTCATATATTTATATTGGCCATATTTTAATTTGCTCAGTGATGCCTCATCCGTTTTACTGCTGTATCCGTACGTACAATATAAACGAATGCACTGGATTCGGCGCTATTAGAATTCCCAAACTAAGGCCAAAACAAAAAAGTCTCCGGTTTCTGGTATGCGCGCGCGTCGCCGCAGCCAAGCGCGTCGGCAAAATGAAAAAGTTTTTTTTTTCAATACAAGATGATGTCTCAAAACCGCCAAACTCACTGGTTTGACTGGAATTCTGCTGCTGCACAATTTTAACGTGTTTTTAGATGGGGTTATGATCGAGAATAAGCTTTATGTGGCCTCTCTGGTCTCCCATATATTTGCACTAAGTTGAGTCGGGCACCATTTGCAGTCATCAGCCGACATTTGAAGCCAAAAAAAAAAAAAAAGGTAAAAAAAAAAAAAAGCCGCGTCGTCGCACCACTTTTGGGTCAAGCTCCATACCAGAAACCGGAGACTTTTTTGGGGGGCCTAACTTTGCCTGAAAACACGAGACGATTCTGTGCCTATTATTTTGTCGGTTATGTTGATTCCAGTTACAAAGACAAAAAATTAGCAAATCGCAATTTTAGAATTATGCTCGGCCCATCCTGTAGTGCAAGATGTGACGTCAAAAGACCAGGCAAGGAGCTCAAGCATTTCAGGTAAATAAACACTTGAAACTGCTGATGTTCAATTGTAAAATGTAATATATCTTGGCAACCCTATGTTTGCCGTGTGGCGATCCGATGGGGGGGGGGGGGGGGGAGTCCACCCCTCACATTTCTTTAAATGAAGGGACACCCGCCTTTACGTGGGCAATTTGGTGCATTGGTACTCCACACAACTATGTCGACCACTACCAGATGTTTGATATTTTGCCCAGAAAATGTCAAAGGTTAAGTCTGTTTTGGATGAACGTCTTGAACATGGATGTTCGTCACAGGATCTTCTTATATGAGGGTAAATATGAGCCAGTGTCAAAACACACGCGTCACTTCCAATGTTCACCCATGTTGGCCTTGCCATAGTTGGTCCCACCCAGTTCTCGGTAGTAGCTAGTCTTGCAAAGCGGGCGCTTCCTATATCGACTCTTCGGCAACTTCGACCCCAGGGTGTCGACCAGTACGAGCCCACCACTACCTGCTCTCTCGGCCTGGTATTGGATCGTTTGCATGTGCAAAGTTTTTGAACACGTATACTGCAAATGAGGAATACTCTATACATACAGTGGCTTTATTTGTTGAAAAAATTATACAAAATGATTAAAAAAAACACGGAAAACAGGAGTGCAATCGATAAACAATTATATTATTGAACTCCCATCCATTTAGATATTTTTCAAAGTCAGCTACTCGCAGTATAATGAATCCACTGATAGAAACGCATTCAAATGAAATCCGGCAACTAAAGGTCGGAATACGAAAGTCACATAAGTGTGGATAATTCTGAGTTAAGGACCACAAGCGGCTGGCACTGGCCTCGAACAGGGGAAGTTGCCCCTATGCCCCCCCCCCTTCCTTAGTTACGCCACTACACAGTCCGCACAGCCCAATAACGGATGCTTGTTAAGTTCAATCTCATGGCACATGAATACGAATCATAATGACAATTTATGAAATGTTTTGGCATATTTATTTATTTATGTATTATTATTTTGATGTAATTGGTGTAATAAGACGCAGTTTGGGTTCAGTTGTCTATTTATTGGGTCTACACGATACATATTACTGCATTGCAGTGGCAGATCGAGACAACTCACAGGAAGCGGGAGGGGGGGGGGGTGCGGACCCGACGAGGCCCAATGTCACTGCCAGATGTTTGATGTATTGCCAAGAACATTTCAAGTTAAAGACTGTCTGGGATTATCATCTTGATCATGTCAGTTGCAGGCTCGTCATACATGAGGGTAACTATAAGCCAGCGCCAAAACACATCCGCCAAAAGGAAATGAATGTTTAACCCAGAACTTGTTTTCGGCTCCGCCCTTGGTGCATTGATCTGCACAGCAATGTCACTGCCAGATGTTTGATCTGTTGCCAAGTTCAATATCGTGGTCTGGTTATTACCGATTGACGGCGCGCATATGTGACACTTATCCACACCAACGATGTTGTTAAATTCATTTAGATATATCTCTCAAAAAATAAGAAATGTCTTGAAATCCGTCTTGAGATATCTCGAGTCGAAATCGATCAACGTTCTCGGGATGTTAAAAATAAAGGTAAATATTGGGTGGGGGGGGGGGGTGTCAATACCTTCCTAACACCCACCCACCCCCACATATGCTATCACGCCCTTGCACCCCAGGTCCCTGTACGATACAGATTGTTAGCTTCCTGTCAACACAAACAGACCCGGAGACAATGTCTCGGAGGATTTGTTGCATCGAAACCAGACGGATATCTGCTCAGACATTTAACACCACCAATAACCCCGACACACCCTTATCGGGAAGCCCAGCATCATGATATATAAACCGATCTACCAACCTCCGTCGGTTCATTCTCGACTCCAGCTGATCTCTCCTTAAGACGTTTGTGTTACTTTCTCTCATCGTATTCCCAAACAATGTCTTTCTCTGCATCAAATCTGCTGGTGTTGGCGGCCACGCTGATCACCATCACTGCGCCCTCACGTAAGTGTGAAACTGAATCAACTGTGGTTAAATTATTTTGCAAACAACTCGTGAAACCTGTAAGCACGCAACTGATTTTTATAGCTGAAACTTTGAATTTCTAAGATTTGCAGGTTGCAAACAACTTAGCTCAAATCTTGTGCACACGTACTTTGTTTATGAATCATGTGTAACTGGAATGACAACTAGCGCTGAAATGGCTCGATGTTCTGAAGATCGAAATTCCTTCGTGTGATGATTTCATGAAAACAACAATTTTTCAAGCTGTATGGAAGTTTTAAACTTTTGGAAAAATCTTCTCACAACTTTTACCGGTATTATTTCGCTACAGAAATGCGTTCCAGTTCGGCATTACCCTTTAATTTGTCAAGAATGTGTATTTAGCCTAATGCTTCGTATTTACTATTTACAAACAAAACGTGATAGTTATTCTCGCAATGTTAGTGATGGATTTTGCGCGTTTTTATCAAATGTTATTGTTTATGTAAATTGTAGAGCATCATTTTGAGTTGACGTCAAAGTCCCCGCATATCATTTTAAAGTGGCTATTTGATTCATATCACGCGTGCGTTTGCAGTTGTTATTGATAACATTACTACCCTGGGCATTCAGCGTATGCGTGCGTGAGGCATTGGCATTGGCGCTTGGCATTGGTATGTATAGCGCCGCACTATATATAGCACTAAATATTAACAATGTCATCCAGGGTCTGACCTGGCCTTGAATATGTCTACAGTGAGTAACTTGAATGTCTGGCTTCAATATTCAACAGTGTACCCAAGCGATTTTACTTGGATATATTTCTTCAGTGCTTTCCGAGAAACTACCAGCAAACAGAAGGCTCAAATTATTGTTACGTTATAAGATATATAAACGTCTCTTTTAGATAAAGAATTTGACAAAAGTTATGGTGTGCATCTTTTGTTAATATATTTTCTTTTTAATAATGCCGTCTGTGCTTTTCAAAGAATTAAGTATTGGTTTTCTACTGACGAAATTTAAAACTCATTTGTTTATTTTAATAAAACAAACTACTTTGTTTTTCCTCCCTTGAGCGTCCGCAATCCTCTGAACGGCAAGCTTTTATTTTTCCACAAACAAATCCATGTGAATGTACTAATGCCCGTCCTAATGGACCTGTTTAGCCTTCGAGAACTGAATTATTAATTGTTGGCCGAAACCAATTCAAACTTTAAAAGTAACCACTGCATATCGATGGCTTTTTTTATTCAAAAGTAAATAGCTTTTTTATTTCGACAAAAATAGCAATTTGAATTTAACAAGAAATCTATTTTGGGGGTTGAAAATTGAAAAAATAACTGGCACAATACATCTTGAAACATTTACTGACAGTTTCATATTTTTATATTGGCCACATTGTAATTTGCTTGTTGATGCCTCATCAGTGTTACTGCTGTATCCGTACGTACAATATTAACAACGCACTGGACTCGGCACTATCAGAATGCCCAAACTATATCTTAGCCTGAAAACACGAGACGATTCTGTGCCTTTATTTTTGTTGGTTATGTTGATTCCAGTTACAAAGACTGAAAATTAACAAGTCGCAATTTTGACGTTGTATTTTAGAAATATGCTCGGCCCATCCTGTAGTGCAAGATGTGACGTCACAGGACCAGGCAAGGAGCTCAAACATATCAGGTAAATGACACTTGAAACTGCTAATGTTTAATTGTAAAATGTAATATATTTTGGCACCCCTATGTTTGCCGTGTGGCGATCCGATGGTGGGTGGGTGGGGGGGGGGAGGTATACCCTTCACAATTCTTTAAATGAAGGGACACCTTCGTTGACATTGTTAACTGTGTGTGATAAATGGCAGGTTGTATCAAACTCTCAAAAAAAAAACATTCAAACGATCTCTACAAATAATTATGAAGCTATATTCCATGTCTTTATGCAGTCTTGATTTTCTTAATTTGATGGTCAAAAAAAGGAATGAAACAAGGAATATATACCCGATTGCATTAAATCACATAAAATCTAATTACAAACAAAACAAGGCAAGCCGGATTTAGATCATTTGGCCGGATTCAGACAATTTTATGCGTTACGATGTAATCCTAGTGCAATTTTTTTGTCAAAGGTGAGACTTAAGCAAGTCTAATTCACGAGTGACAGTCGGTTGGTCGGTCGGTCAGTCGGTCGGTCGGTCGGTCGGTTGGTCGGTCGGTCAGTTAGTCAGTCTGGTGCAAAGAGGACTATAGGCTGGCCCCTCAGGGACCAGCACAAACTCAACCGAGTGTGTATTTGACTGCAATCTGGGACCCCTTGTCCCTCTTTTGTTTGTACTACAATGTATAATTCCTCCCATAATGTTTTGTACACGAATCCAAATTGGGGACCGTGGACCCTTTTGTCCTCCATATTGTTCAACGACCCCTATTGAATGCAGAAACAAACTTACACACATATATTACTAAAACACTTTGTCGTCTGCAGAGGAATTGATGGGGGATGATTTTTTTTTAGCCGGGGTTATTTGGATGAAATACATACCTTAGAAAAATCCTTCAATCCTTCATCACCGAAGGTAATCATCACCACTGCTCGTTTGACATTTTCTTACATCTCATGACACTCTAAGAGCCAATTTAATGGAACGTTTGAATGCAATCCTTGAAAATGCACCTTTGTGTCCTGTTAAACTTTATTTTCAATGTTCATAGTTTCTTGCTATTTGCAAGGTTTTTTTATGCTATGTGTATTTCCATAATGAGCAAAATTGTGATGCCATTCGAGGCAGAAACTTCGATGTTAAAACTGCTTCAACAAGAAAAGTTGCCAGAATTTCCTGTTTCTTTTGGCAATAGTCAATATTTTAAATATTAATTCAATCAGCAAATGTGTGGGTTTGTAAATTGAACATTACACACGTTTTATACTAAAACCTTTTTTTTCATGGTTTTCTTGCATTTTAGAGAAAGTTGCTCAAGATAAATGTTTAAGTGTAAAAGTCTTGACATAGTCCTAAAAACCGCCCAAACATTTTTCATTGTCAAGCCAAATAGTAATGAAAGAAACGACACCTTGTATCCGATATATTTTGTTTCATTTCAGGTCTTTCGTGTACGAGTTCTCCACTGGGGATGGCCAGTGGGGCCATCCCTGATTCCAGCGTGACGGCGTCAGGCTCATACAGCTCATCTTGGCTCCCAAGCAAGGCCCGACTGAATGGTAAGTCTCATTGATCGCTACTCTCATTGCAAATAGTCTGCAACTGTTGCTTACTTGGTGTTTTTCCCCCTTTTGTGAGTTATAGACATAGGAAATGTATACCCCAACTCTAAAAACAATTACTAATTAACAATGTAGTTTGATTATTTTAATTATTCGTTTCATTCTTGGTCAATGTGACCAGCCCCTTTCTTTCTCAAGGCTTTAGGCTCATTTGCTTTTCATGCATTGTTCGTTTCATTTTAAAGATGAATGTTTAAACGTTAAACCTAACCAGTTGAAACTTCATCTAATTTTTTTCGCGAAAACATTGAAATCCATGCACTATCTTTTGATCACGAAACACGATTTCGCCCATGGTACGCTGTATTTAAAAAAAGGCAATTGACTGATCGTTGGAAATCACCACCATTTCTTGATTTCTTCGCAATGACAGCAAGCCAAACGAAAAAATATCACGGGGTGGTTAGTACTCTACGATCTTTAATCCAAAAAAAAACCTTCTTAGATACATGCAAATGATCCTACATGTCTTTAACCCATAAATGTCGTTTTGTCTAAGTTTCTAAATACAAAAATTGGTCAGCCCCCCCCCCCCAAAAAAAAACTCCATGGATTCCGGATAATCTCCGTAAGACAGCTTACTTTTCTCAGTATTTTATTTGAACTATTGCTTGCACCCTGTATTCATGGAAAGCTTGAATAATCTGAAACTCAAATTAGGTTTTTTGCCCTTCACCGACGTTTTTTAAACACTGTATACTCAGTATGTTACCTCCCGAGTGAAAGTTGGAAAAAATCACTCGGGTGGGACTCGAACCCACGACCTCCTGCTTTCTAGTGCAGATGTCTTACTGCTCGACCACCGAGCTAACAGGATCGGGTGGCCGGTTTGAATCTGATGTACATAGCAGCGGGTACCGCATAAACTATTATAAGATAACAGTTTATGCGGTACCCGCTGCTATGTACATCAGATTCGATCCGGGATGTGACGGGAATTGTACATTTACAACACATATAAGTTTTACAGAATTTCCTACATTATTACGCTTTTTCAACGAAAAACAAACATCTCTAAACTGGAATAAAAGAGTAATGAGTCATTCTTAACGGCCGTTTCAAACTTTGCAGAGTCATGACCGTGATGACGCGCAGGTCACAGGTCACGCAAAATCCAACCAATCAGAGCGTGAACTCATCAGAGTATCCCAGCGTCCTGTTTGCAGGGCGGGGGGTACGAGCGAAGGAGTCATGCGCGAGTAAGCTGGGGGAAGTAATCGAACGCAATCTCTATGTAATCTCTATGCTTTTCAATGATACATTGTTTACATTTCCAGGGTCATGCATCACAGAGCGCCATTGTCATGAGATTTTGATGCAAAATTGCAGTTGGTTCACTTTCATGTCAAACACAATAGGCGTGGTGTGCATGAGAATAAGTAATCAAGAAGAAGACACGAGTGCATAAAAAGATAAACCAAAAACAAGTCGGATTGGTTTCAAAACTGGATTTTATTGTTCGTCATGAATTTCTCGTTTTGACCAAGCCACGTTCAAAACAGTGCGCCATTTTCCCGAGTTTTAACATTCAAGCCATTTCACACACATTTTTGTAACAATAGGCACACCATGCCTAGTGGTTTTTCTTTTTATGAAAGTGAACCAACTGCATTTTTGCATCCAGTTTTCAAGACAATGGTGCTCAGTGATGCATGACTCAGAAAACCTTAAAGCCCCTGTCACACTTTTGCGTATCCTAATTCCTTATGAGTTCCTTATCAATTTTTTTTCAATACGCAGCCGCACGCTCAAAACCTCGAATTTTTTTTTTGATTACTTTGACTTACGTGCGACGCACATCCAGCGTAGAAGTAACGAATTCAGCGCACCCATTGCGTATGAGATGCGTATGAGTTGCTATCTGTGCGTTTCTCATAAGTTACGAATAAGTACAATGCGCTGCCCGCTCGCAGGACCAGCCGTACTAATTCGTGCAATACGTCGGCATTCGCTATGGGTTCGTTCAGCGTGCGTTGTATCTGCGATGCAAGAACGCCATGTATCGGGGTGCGTGCCGGGAGGTCAGCGTATTACCGCGTATGAACCGCTTATCCCCACGAACACATAACGTACTCGTACCGCGCTCGACGATGCGGGACCGATGCACTGCGTATTTATAACATATGACCTGCGTAACAGCGTACGCAGCGTAGTTTTGTGCATGCCCAAAACTATACGGCGTACTGGACCGTAACAAGCGTATGCCTGCGTACATAAAACCTACACAAAACAATAGAGATGTATATGAGGTGCGTATTGTGTGTACGACTGCGTATGAAAAAAATGTCAATGCGCATCTCATAAGGAATTAGGATACGCAGAAGTGTGACAGGGCCCTATCATTGAAAAGCATAGAGATTACGCTTTCAGATGTTTTATAGCCAGTAAGCATATGGTCTGTCCATACTCATTCTTTGAATTTGGATTTCCTTTTTTTTTAAACACCCGTATTTAGCTCCACTGCGCATGTCTGTCATCACGCAAGGAGACAGGCGCAAGTAATCGAACGCACTCAGTAAGCGGCGGCCGCCAGATAATAAGTGGCGGCCGCCACGTGATAAGTGACGGCCGCCACGTGATAAGTGGCGGCCGCCAGATAATAAGTCGGAATATATTTTTTGGAGGTGTGAAAATATTTTTTTTGTACAGAAAAATATTTCACACGTACAGAAAAATATATACAGACTTATTGATTGGCACTATCCCTCTTCCGTATTTTGTTTTATCCCCCACAGGTACTGGTTGGTGGGTATGCCCAAATGGAAAGCCCGAGGGTCAATGGATCCAGGTAGACCTCGGTCAGTACACGGCCATCACAGGGGTCATCGTACAGGGATATCCGGGAGGCAATCATATCCTAACCTTTGCTGTAAACTCCAGTAATACCGGCGAGTCCAATGATTGGCAGAAACTAACTGACAGAGGACAGACCGTACAGGTGAGTCAATGATCCCGTCAAGAACTATTCTCTAGTTTTTACATTCCATACGAACAGTGGATCACAGAAAGCCAATCCTATACGGAAGCCGATCGTTCCAGGTTTAAACTAGTGAATTTTGGTACATTGTGAAATAAACTCATTACATATTGGCGACATAACACAATGCTTTTATTAATTAACGCAATAAGATTGTAAAATAGCACAATGCTTTTAAGAAATAAAGAAAAAAACTATTATAGTTAGTTTGCAAAACTATTGTGCTAATTTGTAAAAGTTGCATTGCTTTAAATATCGCTTAAAGTGTTGCATTGTTAGGCCTTTTCCCGCAAACCTTTACGTTAAATCGCAAATTATTGCGTTTATTCGTAAACAATTGTTGCGCTAATAGTAAAATGCTATGTAGTCAAGCATTGTTTGGCAAGTAACACCCATGTACATACCAGTAAAACTAGCAATCGGAGAAAACGGCATCTAAAGTTGAACGACTTCTTAAACAACCCTTTGCGTCAAAACAGCAGAGTATTTTCAGTTGGTTTCTCGTTGTGGACACTTGATGAATTGAATTTATTAAATCTACTGTTTTTCATTCGTTGTGTAATAAATCAACAAGAAATCAGAGAAAAAAGGTGAGTGTTAGTCCGTGAAACAAGCTGCGAAACTGTTATGTTCGTTTTCACGAAGTAACACTCTTCAATATATATACATCAACACGAGGAAAGTGCAACTTAGGTCAGCGCGCGCGCGCTTATACATCAACCATAGATATAGAACTTAAAATAACTAGATCGGACGCGCGTTCGAACGCGCCATTCACTGTGCACAAAACTTCTGGGTTCTTCATGGACGCGCTGCAAAGTCATGTGAATAGGGCCACGCGCAAAGGGCAGCTGGTGAATCCTGGACGGAAAAATATCGCCAACACCCCCACCTGAATTCAGCTATGCGTTGAAGTTCTTAACAACAGGTTGACATTTTTAACTACGATTTTTGACAATGTGACATTTCATATTCCTTTGAAAAGTTACACATGAGTTTGCCTCTGTGTCTTATTTGGGGCCAAATTGGCGACTGTGTTGAAGGTAATTGATTTTCAGCCAAGAATACCAATTTGTACCGAAAAGTAGCCACATTGTGTTCTTATATCTTTAACAAAGGCAAATGTCAAAGGCGTAGTTAAATGTCAACCTGTTTCATGAGATTTTCCCCTCTTTTTTAAAGACAAAACATAAACTTTTAATTTTACCAACATCAAAATGAAATAACAGAAAATCATTCTGTAAATGAGCAACGATAAAAACGGGCACTCGAAATATTGCGTTGCTTTAATAATAATAATAGCTTTATTTACAGAGGGTAGCCATGTCACCTGACAGATGATTTTCAATGGGCCATCAATTAATACTGCTAACCTCAATAGGAACATTACATTTGAAATGTATGGATGACTACAAAAACAAGTCTCTGGCCATCTGTTGTGAGTACTGAACAAACTAATACTTAAATAACTTTTAGGTAATAAACAATTTATATACAATGAAAACTTACTCGTTAGCTAATAAATAATCTGATGAAATGGCAGTTCCATATCCATATCCTCCATTAATCAAGATGTCAAGAATATCATTGCTCATGAAAAAAATACATTTGGTTGTCACCATTCGAATATTTATGTGAAGGTCTAGCCTATGCAACCACCAGCAGGTGAGTATTGCTTCCCATAAATTTATGAACCAGAATAAGTAATCCAATATATCTTCCTCATATGCATGAACGCCAACAGAGGGCTATTCAATCTTTCAATTTCTGAGGGGCAACAATAAGACGATAACGAAATACTAAGCGAAACTTGTTAAATTTTAGCTATGGTCCACGCACGAGGCCCAGTTATGCATGCGTTGCCAGCTATCTCCTCACTGTACGCACAGTCGGCAGTGCAATCTTCTTTCTGACGAAGATGTACGCTTTTGTCGAGCAGTGCAAACTTCTTCATCTGTTCACTATGATTGTGATTCGTTGAGCAAGGCGCAGTTTTCCAAGCTCCAGCAAAGTGACTTTCAATTGCAGAATAGGAAACTGTGTTTCCATCTGGTCGGCCGTCTCTGGAGTAACAAGTTGCTCCTCTTACAGGCCTTTTACCACCTCTCTGACGGATAAGATCTTTTTTGACATGATCGTCGATTTTCCTGCCGGAGTTGTCTGTTTTCCTGTTCAAGCTTGGATTATATAGCCTTCCTGCTACTTCCGAGGGTAGATCCATTTCTGGTGGTAGACTGTATGCATGCTCTATCGCTGATGTTTGTTTCGCCGGTACAGCCATGCACTGAAGCAATATCTTCGACGGGGGCTTGGGTCGGTTCTTTCCTTGCCGTTGGCAGCTTTTCTCTCTCGTGCTGAAGTCCATACACGAGACTGTAGTCTTTCTACGAAATAAAACAAATAAAGCACATGATAGGCCTTTAAATACATGACAGTAATTATCGATAGCCTATCCTGGCCCCAAGGCTCATTGTAATACTTACAGGCTTCAAATGAGTCGGGTAGTCTTCAAAGATTGACGGTATGGCATCGACACCCTGCAAAGACGATCGTGCTTTGTTGGATTCCATTTGCTGCCATTTGGAATATTTCTAGGAGAATGGTGCATTTTCTTTAATCACCCACATCCCACAACAAAAAGTGACTCCCAATCCTCGTTCCCCCGCAATCCTCGTTCGGACTATTATTGAAAAGCAGGAGAGGGGAGGGTGATGTTAGGCCAGAAATAGGCCCTAATGTTGTTATTCAATGTTCAGGATCAGAAGTACCATCTTAACTTTTAAAACAAAACACTGAAAATATTTTAAGTAGGCCCTGCGCGGTTACTACAAAATTCGGAGGATCCTTTGGATCACACAAAGTCATGGGGGATTTTTCTCCACACCCATTCCTGTGATTTATGCCCATTCGGCATTGCGTAACGTAGCCTATATTGAGTTATTTTTTATAAAAGCTGTCTTGTTCGAAATGTACTCTCAAGAGATAAATTCTGTGTATAAAGTTACTCACACATGATGTTAACTTCTTGAGAGACTGTCCTCCGGGTCCCCTTCTCCGTCTTAGTTGAACTTTGCTGCCGCACAGATTGCCACCATTTTCAAGCAGTGATGGAGTACAAGTGATCGTCATGCCGAAGAAATGCGCGTTTAAATTTTTGACCCTATTCACGTGACCAATGGCAGCGTCCTGTCAAAACGCGCGTATCATACGCGCGTCCGATCTAGTTTTTTTAAGTTCTATATCTATGACATCAACACGAGGAAAGTGCAACTTAGGTCCGCGCGCGCGCGCTCATACATCAACACGAGGAAAGTGCAACTTAGGTCAGCGCGCGCGCGCTCATACATCAACACGAGGAAAGTGCAACTTAGGTCAGCGCGCGCGCGCTCATACATCAACACGAGGAAAGTGCAACTTAGGTCAGCGCGCGCGCGCTCATACATCAACACGAGGAAAGTGCAACTTAGGTCCGCGCGCGCGCTCTCATACATCAACACGAGGAAAGTGCAACTTAGGTCAGCGCGCGCGCGCTCATACATCAACACGAGGAAAATGCAACTTAGGTCCGCGCGCGCGCGCTCATACATCAACACGAGGAAAGTGCAACTTAGGTCAGCGCGCGCGCGCTCATACAAGGAGAGTGTTACTTCATGAAAACGTTTTTGCTCACATTTGAGCAGAGTGCACGCCATGCATTGCAATGGTAAATGGAACTTGAGTGTTACTTCGTGAAAACGAAAATTGTCACTTTTGCGCAAAAATTTCCATGGATAATTTGCGTAATTATGAAAGTAAAGCTCTTGAAGCTTTGAAACTTCGTGCAATGGTAGGCCTTGATGAAAAATGAAAAAAAAAAAAACCTGAAAATCGAGGAAAAAAATATGGTTAACACAATGGAGTGTTACTTCGTGGTGTCGGTGACGGTTTAATTGCGTTATGTTGAAATGGCATAGCGTTAGCTTGGTATCTGACCAGCTCGATCGGATCTCAGAAGCTAAGTGCAGCCGGCCAACGAAGGCGTGTTCACCTTATTTTGACCTTTGACCCATAACTGTAGGTCAGACGACCGTCAACATGGACACTTTTTTAATGTTTGACCAAGGCCAACATGTTGACAGCGTTACTTTTGTCATTTCAGCTTATTTGAAATTTGACGTTATTTTGACCTTGACCCCATGATGACCTTTGACCCTAGTTTGGTCATGTGACATGTTGGGGCGTACGTGGCTACTGATACGTTTGACAAAGTTTGGTTGACATCTTTCAGGGCAATAGACATGTCGGGCAAACCTGAGTCAATTGGGCTCCCGTATAATGGATTAATGTCAAATAACATTGTTTAAAAATTAAAAACAAACCTCATGTCCTTTGACTGGAGCTTGGGTCGCAGAATCCATTTTAGTCTCAAGCACCGACGACGGTTTCATGTCAACATTGAGGGGGGGAAAGCAGTATAGAAAATTCGTAAGGGGGTGTTTTAAGCCACCTGACTCTAGCAGGAGCTATGTACGCATTCGTGTTGCGCGCCAATTGCTCCCAGTGTGTACATTTACATAAAATGGGTGTTGGAAGACCATTCAAGACCAATATCTTTTAGCGCTATTACACGTACAGAATAATATTATAAAGATTTGTAAATGGTAAAACAATCTATATTCATTGGGACAAATTATTGGAGGGGGGCATCGCCATCGGCATACACCATCAAAAAGAGTAACGATTGTTAATTTGTCAAAAGCCACTCTGAATTGCATCCTCGTTCACCCGAGGTATATACATGCACGCAATGGACTTTCATGTTAAAAGGTAATAAAGCCATTAAAGTTTAGTATCTCCCTACATGGGTGCAGTTAGCTCTTCCAATAGCAAAGACGTCTGACGAATATTTGAACTACCGGATGTTGTGTTGGTGGTCATATAGTAAATCGTTATATTTTTCAGTTGAATGGGCACAATGGTGATAGCCAACCTGTGAATGTGACGTTCCCCGTGGTACTGATGGCAAGATTCCTCCGCATACTTCCACTCACATGGAGTAACAATCCTTATTATTATCTGAGGTTCGAAGTGCTCGGATGTCGAGGTAATAAAAATATGTCCATCTAAATTATCTACGTCGCCGTCATGAATAGAAAGGCAATGATACCACTTGTTATTTCACGGTGTAAATGTTGGGAAATTGTTAGTTTTGGAAGGTCCAGGCTTCTTCCAACTCTGTAAGAACCAAATTCGAGCACTGACTAGAGTTTCATGTTGGGATGAACCGTCATTAGAACTCAGGGGAAGGTGTATTAATTCAAGTCATATGTATAATTATTTTGAACTCATTCGTTGTGACAGTGCGACTCAGATGCAGGCCGAACGATCATATTTGACTGTTTTCATTCAGTTATTTCCGGTCGTCTACCCTGTAAAAAATCAAAGGTACGGTGTGAATATATAACACTCATGGTCCAACAAAGATACCACCGGTGTTAAATCTAACACTGCTGTTTTGGCAGTGTCTGTTTCTTCGACTCTCATAAAACCTGTGTCAGTATTCAGGTCATGGAAGTTAGAGGGTTGGGAGTTGGGATGATGGTATTGTCAGCTGATATCACTTGCTGGGTGTGTTCATTCGTTTCTTTTCTGATTGATGACACGTGCTGGTCCAGCGCTGTTGCATTCTGACAATGCCCAGTACAAATCATAAGAAACGATGGAGTTGGATCACAAATTGGATAAAGACCTTCATACTGCGAACTGAGTGGGGGATCCGAGTTGAGTTGCCTGGATGCATGTAGACAAAGACAAAGGAATGGTCATTATTGCCAGACAACAGTCATCATTGGAAGGGTGAATACGTCTGATTACACGATTTGGGCCATGATATGGCACCTCGAGTTTGGGAAAAAAGTTAAACGAACGATATGTATTTGCACAAGCATCTTTTGCGCGTTTTTGTGTTTAAATTATAGTACGATTATAGAGGCTGTCGTTCACAAACAGTCGGCCAAGAAGTGAACCTAATGAAAGAGTTTGAAACTTACAAGACTTATTGTTATCGAGAGTTAGACCTACGTTTTATTGTTGTTCAAAATCGGAACACACATGTCATTCGCGAACTAATTCTGAAAGAAACTAATTCTCGATCCCAACAGTCACTAGCGGCATGATTCGATTGGTGAGCGGTGACGACAAATGGAGCGGTCAAGTGGAAATCTACCGCCATGATGCTTGGGGTGCAGTCTGCGATAGCAGTTGGGATATGAAGGACGCCACCACCGTTTGTCATCAGCTCGGCTTCATCGAGGCTCTGGAGGCTAAAACGGGGTTGTCCAGCCGAGAGAGTGACCGGCCGATCGTGATGAATCGAGTCGCCTGTACTGGAACTGAACGACGGCTGGCTGACTGTCCGTTTGTCTGTACCGGCTCTCAGCAATGCAGCAGCTCAACTGTAGCAGGAGTCGTTTGTAAACCAAGACCTGGTAAGAAATACTCCGCCCTCTTTAGTTTCCTGTCATTCACATCCGACTTTGTGTCCTAAACGTCAGCTTATTACACAAGTACATTTTGTGTTATCAAATCATCTCCAGATATTTACGACATTTCAGCGTTCTCTGATGATAAAAGTCCACTAAATTAAGGAGGTACTCAACCCCATTCTTCAAACAAAAGCACTTCCTAAAAAATATACTGATGAACTCAATGAAAAATCTGAAATATTTATTGTTAGATCTTACACCCACAAAATAGACAAAAAATAGGAATTCAAAACCTTACTGGTGCCTCCCAATGCTGGTTATTTGGACCAAACATTCTTTTAAGGTTGCATTCCCCTTGCTCGCCAACATATGATATATTTTTTCTATAAATAAATTTGCAACTTACATGTTTAATTCCAACCAAAATTTTCATTTTCACTTTTTGGACTATTTGCAACCCTCTAAAGAAAAAAAACAGGTTTTGCTTTGGACTCAAACAGATTCACTTTGCGAACAGACTGGCTTCCGGTCCGTACATTATCCATACTAATAAGCCTCTGTACTAATGACGTCACATTTGTTTACATGTGCACTTTCCTATGGAGCCAGTGGGGTCCCATGGTCCACTGAGCACCATAGGAAAGCACACATGTAAACAAAGTGTGACGTCATTAGTACAGAGGCTTATTGTGGGACGGGGACCAGCCTACCCGCGAGAATAAAATTATTGTCTGGAAGGAAATAATTCGAAACTGTGAAGTAATAATGATTCAACAACTAAACGGGCTGATTTTTTTGCTCGACGTCTCATTCAAAAGTTAATAACATTCGTATTGCTATAAAAAAAAATAGCAATAACTTAGAAAATGAATCTATTTTTTTGGATAAAACTTGTTAATAGCACGGGGAACGATTCTTGAATATAGGCCCACTTGATGTCCTCAGTAGGCCTATGGGTTCTTTGGGGCACTGTCACTGACAGACAGGTAATTTGATTCTGATCGCTACGTGACATATTTTTATCAGCCTGTATTTCCAGCTGAAGAGGGGATTTGGAGGTCTTCTAACCATGAGGGCGGGCTACCTATCCGTCCCTTTTCCATTACACCACTCCACAGTGTAGGCGTCAGACTGTAACTCGCCTTGTTTTCTAAATTGAGATGATGTCTTTATTGTGAAATGATCAGATGAGCTTCGGTTGGTCGGCGGATCTCGCACCAGCGGCCGAGTGGAGATATACCGTGGCGGCAGCTGGGGCACCATCTGTGATACAACTTGGAACCAGACTGATGCGGGGATCGTCTGCCGACAGCTCGGTTTTTCAGGCGTACTGGAGGCCAAGTCCGCTGCCCACTTCGGGCAGGGTAGCGGACCCGTCCATATGGACGGTGTGGCGTGCGAAGGCTCCGAAGAGAAAATTACCGACTGCCCTTCCCACTGCTGGGAAGAGACAAGTTGTAGCCACTCACACGATGCTGGAGTGATCTGTAGTGATGGTAAGCGAACAATGAGGGCAGTGTAACGAAACCTACACCACCTTGTCAAGGATTCAAATCATCATAGAAAATACTCTGCGTATTCCTATTATTAGAAAGATGGATTTGTTCTTGCGTCATTCAAGAACTAACAATCCATCCAATTTGACAGTAAAAATTATCATTGTGCATTCATCCGAATGAACAAAAGCTCGAATAGTACAAATGTGTGTTCAAGTTATTGGTGGCCTAGCAATAATCGGTTGATGCCTTAATCAATATTTGCATGGGTTTCTTGAACAAGTCCAGATTGTTTATTTCATTTACGTCTGCGCATCTGGAAAATCGTTCAGAAAGAATATTTTATTGACTTCTGTGCTACGGCCTCATGATTGTAGATCAAGGTTTCTGTTAGGACTCAAGTTTTTTTAATTGAAAATTGTTTTGATTTTTTCAGTAATTTTCAACAACCTTAGTTGCAAAGTTTTTGTTTCTCGATTTTGTATTACTGCAGAAAACCCCGTAACAACCAACAAGTGACGAAAGCTAAGCAATCAGGAGGGATAGGGCACCATACATCATCATACACACTCATGTCCTTGCAAAGGGACACTATTTCTTCCATGGTATTTCGGACCATCAAAGCGCCCCTCGTGAACTGCTGGTCGACTTCGTCTATAGTCACGTGACTGGCCTGGGCCTATAACCCGTGCATGCTGTAACAAAATTATATGGAGAGTGGTAACTCGCTTCTCTTGGCATTGTACAGAATATTAATGACTGCGCAATCTATGACACCAGTCTTTGTTAACAGTGCGTACTGGCTAGATGTAGTTTTGAGTCAGAGGCAGAAGCTTTCTTGTTGTCAATGTATGTTTGTGTGCAGCATATACAATGCGCATAAAAAGCATGCAACAATCATAGTCTCTTTGTTTGTTTGAAAAATATATATATACAAAATGATAATAAGAAAACACCAAAAAACTACACAAAAGACCACCCGAAAAACGGAACAGGAGTGGAATCGATAATCAATTATATTTTTGAACTTGCATCAATTTAGATATTTTTCAAAGTCAGCTACTCAGTAGAATGAGTCCATTGATATAAATACGTTCAAATGAAATTGGGGAACGAAAAGTCAAAGCACAGTGGATAAGTAGTGAGGGTGAAAATTGTGGACTCTCTTACACTCTGATACACCGATAAACTTTAATTTTTATTTCAGGAAAAGCTACGATGTTGCGTTTGAGGTAGAATACGTGACGGTGAAGAAACTTTGTCAAATACTATGGTTGATAAACTTAATAATTGTTGTGTTATTGTGCCATGTATAATATTTGCCTTAATCGTATGTTAGAATAAACCTGTCCTTTTTATCTAGGAGTAATATTTATTAGATTTTCAATTACTTTATAACTGCACTTGTTATAGACCTAGTACTTGATTATCATATTACCAAAATAAAAAGAAAAAATAATTAACTGGACACACTTAAGAGGCCTCCTTGCCTTGTCATAGCCAGACCCCCAGGTGGATTCTTATAATTGTTGGTTTGTTTACGATTCATTACGTTGAAATGCTTGTCTTGTTTTATAATATTGATTATTTACTTTCTTTTTAATGCAATAACCGTGCGTGAATACAGCATACAAATTTTGACTTTGGGGTCTCTATGAACTACTAGTTGAACAATTTGGGTCAGTGAGTGGGTCAGTCAGTGTGTTAGGTACAAAGAAGACCGTAGTCAGGCCCTCTGGGACCAGCAGAGTAATTTTTTTGGGGACCAAGGTGAGACTCATGCAAGTCTATTTCACAAGTGAGAGACAGTGAGTCAAGCACAAAGAAGATTGTAGGTTGGCCCCTCGGGGACTACAAAAAGGACCAAAATTAATTGATTACCAATGTTTTTAAATCGATTGCCATCCCAACCATGACCATCGCACAGAATTGCTTTTGATACCATATTCATTGACCCCTGATAAACGTTACATGAAAAGTCACCCAATTTCATGCCGATGGGGGAGTGGGGAACCCCAGCTCTGACTCACATTTTATGTTTTGCATAGAAATATATTATGAATAATGTAAAACCTCTAGTCTGTGACTATATACCGGTAATAATGTCCGCTTGTGCACAACATTCGGACTGAGCCAGCTGGGATACGGGGGCATCATCGCATTTAAACAGCGCCTCCATTGAAAGTTTACGGAGGCCAATAATGTGTCCAGAGGAAAAAACCCTGTGTTACATTTTTAGCATTGATTTGCTGATGACCCCCCCCCCCCCCCCTTGGCAGTATATAACCAATCGTGATGTGTAATGGCGCGCCTGATACAAGCTGTTCTTTCGAGGTTTTGCCACCTTTAGCCGCCTTTATATCCTGTTCAATACTTATATTATTTTCCATTTCTGTCATGAACAGGTAATAAATGTGTTTGAAATTAATTGAATAAAGGGGGCAACTGATCTGGGGCCTACTTACTGCTCTGCAACCACATGTTGCTGCATTGTCACTGCCAGATATTTTTGATATATTGCCCAGAACATTTGAAGGTTAAGTCTGTTTTGGATGAACGTCTTGAACATGGATGTTAGTTACAGGCTCGTCAAACATGAGGGTAACTATGAACCTGAAAGCCAGTGTCAAAACATATCCGTCACAAGGAAATGAATGTCTAGGCCGGGACTTGTTTTCGGCTCCGCCCTAGCTCCCTACGTGAGCAATTTGGTGCATTGGTACTCTACGCAGCAATGTCACTACCCGATGTTTGATATATTGCCCAGACAATGTCAGAGGTTAAGTCTGTTTTGGATGAACGTCTTGAACATGCATGTTAGTTACAGGCTCGTCATACATGAGGGTAACTATGAACCAGAAAGCCAGTGTCAAAACATATCCGTCACAAGGAAATGAATGTTTGAAGCCGGGACTTGTTTTTTGCCCTAGCTCCTTACGTGAGCGATTTGGTGCATTGGTACTCTACACAGCAACGCCACTACCAGATGTTTGATACATTGCCCAGACAATGTCAGAGGTTAAGTCTATTTTGGATGAACGTCGATCTTGAACATGCATGTTCGTTACAGGATCGTCATACATAGGGTAACTGTGAGCCAGTGTCAAAACACATGCGTCACAAGGAAATGAATGTTAACCTTTGCGAAAGATCCTTGAACTTTTTAGTTGCTGGCTTGTCTTAATGTGCGCGTTGGATCTAGTGCCAGAACACATGCGTCACAAGAAAATGAAGAAATGACTTCCAATGTTCACCCATTTGACCTTGCCATATTGGTCCCGCCCAGCTCTGCTGCACATCAATGAATTATAATGTTGTATAACACATTGATAACTTTCCTTATTAGGTTGTTCTGTAGTATATTTATTCAATTTTAATGAAATTAGGTCGCAGGTGCAACCCTGCTCAAGTCAGTTTCTATGTTCAACTTTGAAAAACCATTATCATAATAATAAAAAGTATAGATCTAGAGTAGACATACTTTTCACGTGAAATTTCACTGTGTGACCAGATTTTTAAAAACAAGTTAAATCGTCCCTATAGTCAGGTTTCTATATGACAGACTTGTCATGGCGATTTTGTGCAACTGAGTGATAATAGATGAAACATATGTATTCGTAATCCAGTAGCGGATCTAGAGGGGGTTGGGGCTTGCAATACCCATCCCTCCGCCCAACCCCAACCGCTAGCCGCTGACTAATGTTGATACTAGTAAAATGGGGTCCAAAATAATGAATGGAATGCTAAAGTTACTGAACTGCCTTAGAATGCAGGATCGTAGATTTTAATATTGATCAATCGTTCGACGTTCGCAGAATGTTAAAAAGGGCACTCGTTGCGAAATGTTGGGGAAGGGGATGGTAAATGCCACCGTAACCCCCCCCCCCGGATACTACGCCCTCGTTTAACCCAAGTCGTAAGTCCCCGATATAGCTTCTCAGCAACACAAATAGACCCACGTAGACAACGTCTCGGGGGATTCGTTCCATGGAAGCCAGACGGATTATATATCTGCTCAGCTAACGGCACCTTTTAACCCCGACACATCATGCCCAGCACCATGATATATAAACAGATCAACCAACCTCCGTCGGTTCACACTCGGCTCCAGCTGATCTCTCTTGAAGACGTTTGTATTCCTTTCTCTCATCGTATTCCTAAACAATGTCTTGCTCTGCATCAAATCTGCTGGTGTTGGCTGCCACGCTGATCACCATCACTGCGCCCTCACGTAAGTGTGAAATTGAATTGAACTTTTCGTTGTCAACTGTAATTTTACAGATTATTTTCTGTTGCAAACAAAACAAAAACCAACACATGGAAATCTGTAAGCAGGCAACTGATTTCTATAGCTGAAACTGTGTAGGCTATGTCTGCGGTTTACAGTTACAAGCATCACGATCCCAGCACAAAACGTGTGCACACGTAACAATAAATCTATTTTTGGGCTGAAAATTGAAAATAACTGGGACGGTACATTTTGAAAACATTTTCGTCATGTTAGTTTTCATTTCATAGTTTATTTGTATTGAACATAGTTTCGCTAGTTGATGCCTCATCACTTTTACTACTGTATCCGTATAGTTTATGTACAATATAAGTGAATCCATTGGATTCGGCGCTGTCAGAATGCCCAAACCATTGCCTGAAAACAAGAGACGCATTTTGCGCCTACCTTTTTGTCTGTCAATGTTTATTCCAGTTAAAAAGAATGAAAATTAAAGTATCCCAATTTCGACTTTGTATTTTAGAATTATGCTCGGCCCATCCTGTAGTGCAAGATGTGACGTCACAAGACCAGGCAAGCAGCTCAAGCATATCAGGTAAGCACATGAAACTGCTGATAATTATTTAATTGTAACATTAATGTTTTGTCTGTACCCCTTTGTGTTTGCCGTGTGGCGTTCCGATGGTGGGTGGGGGGGGGGGGGGTGTTCCACTCCTCTCGTATTCCTTTGAGTGAGGGAACACATGCAGTAATAGTTATTATCTGTGCAAGAACAAATATAATGACCCATTTTATCCCCACCCCTGTAATTTAAACCATATCTACAAATATGAAGCTATACCGTGGCTTTATGCAGTCCCAATTCTCTGGATTTGATCGGAATAGAAAACAAGAAAGGGAATGGAGCGGGGATATAGGCCCTATCACATTCAAGAAATACCGATACAATCCATCTGAAGAAGGTCATTAAAAACCAAGCAAAGTAAATATACTTGAAAATGTAACTTCATTTTTCTCGACGCATAGGTTCCCGGTAAAAGTGCAATGGTTTTGTCGTAACCATTCCGATTAAATGATGATAATGACTCTTTTCTCGAAAATGATAGCAAACTAAGCGCACTGATTTCACTCGGTGCATGATCCTATTATTTACTTACAATCAAGTATGATATTTAATAATTTCTTTTATTTTTCTTCTTGAATTTTGCAAAAATTAATGGTGTCCGTTCCCTATAAAGCTGCTTCAGCACGACAAGATGTCAGAATTTGGGACTTTTTGCAGAAGTAAATTTTGGGTGTTTGGTGCAATTCGTGATTGTTTCAGTAAATAACAGTAAGTCAATGAGCAAACGTTCTGCACTCATCATTCAATGAGCAAATTCGTTGGTTCCTATCTCAATTTGGACAGAAATTCCCTAAACTCGGGCTGAAGCGGTTTGCAACATCGCAATCAGTTGTCAGGAAAAACATTGAATACTTGAATGTTTAATGCAAAACTGTTAAACTAGAAATGATGTTTTATGGTTTTCTTGCATTTTAGAGAAACGGAAGGTTGCGAAAAAATATGTTCCAGTGTAAAATTCATGCTGTGGTCCCATAAACAAATTTATTTGGCAGGCAAAATGAGAATGAAAAAACGATATCTTGTATTCGATATATTTTGTGTCATTTCAGGTCTTTCGTGTACGAGTTCTCCACTGGGGATGGCCAGTGGGGCCATCCCTGATTCCAGCCTGACGGCGTCAGGCTCATCCAGCTCATCTTATCTCCCAAGCAAGGCCCGACTGAATAGTAAGTCTCATCGATTGCTACTCAGTCTCTTATTGCCATAGTCTGCAACTGTTGCTTACTTTGTGTTTTTCCCCCTTTTTGTGAGTTAAGACATAGGAATTGTATAAGCCCGATTCTAAAAACAACTAGAAACTTGTAAAAAAAAA
This sequence comes from Patiria miniata, assembly GCF_015706575.1. Classification (NCBI taxonomy): domain Eukaryota; kingdom Metazoa; phylum Echinodermata; class Asteroidea; order Valvatida; family Asterinidae; genus Patiria; species Patiria miniata. The sequence goes on along the minus strand of NW_024037069.1, from coordinate 2,940,556 downwards.
TACTAATTATCGATGCATTTTGAATGTTTTAATTATGGATTCCATTCCTGGTCAATATGACCAGCCCCTTTCTTTCTCAAGGCTTTAGGCTCATTTGCTTTTCATGCGTTGTTCGTTTTCAATAATAACACCTCTCAAATTTAAAAGATGAATGTTTGAACGTTAAACCTAACCAGTTTAAGCTTCAGCTAATTTTTTTCGCAAAAACATTGAAAAACCATGCACTAACTTTTGACCACGAAAAACACGATTTCGCCCATGGTACTCTGTATTTAAAAAAAAAAGGCGATTGACTGATCGTTGGAAGTCACCACCATTTCTTGACTTCTTCGCTATGGCAGCAAGCCAAACGAAATAATATCACGTGGTGGTAAGTACCCTACGCTCTCTAAGCCAAAAATATTTGATAATAATTCGGTTGGTTACTTCTGAGATACATGCAAATGATCCTACCTGTCTTTAACCCATAAAATGTTGTTTTGTCTAGTTTCTAAATATAAAAAGAGGTCAACCAACAAGAAAAAAAAAGCCTCCGTGGATTCCGGATAATCTCCGCAAGTCAGCTTACTTTCTTCAATATTTTATTTGAACTATTGCTTGAACCCTGTATTCCTAGAAAGCTTGAATAATCTGAAACTGTTCTTGACATTGAGAGAAAGATGCATGGAAGTGATTGTGTGTGAGCACACCACGCCGCATGTATATGACAATTTCCCGTTACATGAAAGCAGCAATACTCATGCTACAGTCAGACCGCGTATATCCTGTATTCAAGTGCTTATTTAAATCCAAGCAATTTATTGCACACTTTTTTTGGCCAGGGATGGGCGATAAGGTTGTCCCCAGAAAAGTCCATGCATTCACCATAAACTTAACCAAATAAAAACCGATTCTGTGTGTCACTCTGTCCGTGCTGCGATTTATTTGACATTGCATTAACTTGTTCTGTAACAGTGTTCTCATGCCCCAGCTGGGTAACTGTCATTAAAACAAAATCAACATCTCTAACTCAAGTCTCTAGCGTGAATTCCTGTCACTGATCCTTTAGGCTCCGCAACAACGAAAAAGTTAGGAAAATTGTGATAACAAAGACCTTGAAATAAAGGACAATAATACAAATTTGGTATTTGAAGTTGCGTCAGTACACAGGTCATGCCTGTTGCAAGTCATTTCTGTTCTGGATAAGTAATCTTTGTTTATTCTGTGGGATCTTAATTGTGAATTAATACATGTTAAGTAATGACAAAACCCTTGATTTCACAAACATTTAATTTTGAATAAACTTAAATTTCACATTGTATCGTCAACTTCTTGGTTGTTTCCTTGGCGGCCGCATTGTTCATGCTCATACAACAATTTGACTGTTCGTATTGACCAACTCATTCCATATAGTCCTCCGTCCCTGATGATGCATTCCTAGGCCCGTCTATGCTGTGCCACTGCGCGCCTAATAAGTTTGGCGTGCCTCTGCTTCGATGCGCATTCGCATTTTGGCGAAGACTGTACAGGAAACGCTTTATGATTGTGCTCATCACAGATATTGACAAGTTCCTCCAATCAGACGATGAAAAAATGCTGCAAGGATTGGATCGACCCCATTATTTATCATATCGAAGTAAATGTTAGTTTGTATGTTTTCCTCGATGAAAAAAGGGCCAATCATGAGAACATTACCTCAAATTCCTTTCAGAATTAAACGGTTGTGTATTTCGTCGGTTGTGGAGAATATTGTCTTACATTCTGGGTATTTACCTCGTCATTCATGGAAAATCCTGCCTCATCGCTAATTATGAAGCGTTCAAGAATCGTGTTGGCCTTGCGAGCAGCCTCTGGCAAAACCTCACTCTCCTCATTTAACATCTAACAAAAACACTGGGGGTCCGGGTCCCTCAGGATAAACAAAGAGTTATACTCGGTCCTCCAGAACAGGAATGACTTCAAATTAAAACCAATTTTAATACAGGCGCAACTTCCAATACAACATTTGCATTATTGCAGGCGCGGTTCTAGAGCCAATATTTTTTGGGGCTATTCAAAGTGGATCCAGATTTTTTTCAGGGAGGCGTGCTGAGATGTAGACCGGTTATTTTCTCCGGACACTTAAGGACTCCGAAAATCAATAGGTGTGGCGGGGAGGGGGGGGGGGGGCGGCTCGTGCCATATTTCCAATGGGGAGCGCTGATAAAATGCTACAATCAGCCTCAGGCACACTATATTAACTTAAAGTCAGTGGCGGTTCTAGGGGGTGGGGGCTGGGGGGGGGGGGAGTTTAGCCCCAAAAATTTTGACTAGCCCCCCGCCCCCGAAAAAAAATCCATCAAAACAAAATTGCACTAGCGAAATGTAAGAATGTGACGTACATGGGAACGGTCTCCCCCTAGAGAAATCGTCGTGAGAAGGGTACAATTGTACAGTTGTAATTAATATAGTGTGCCTGATTGTAGGATTTTATAGCACTCCCCATTAAAAATATGGCACGAGACCCCCCCCCCCACCCACCCACTTATTGATTTTCAGAGGCCTAAGTGTCCGAAGAAAAAAAACGGTCTACTTTTCAGCACGTCTCCCTGAAAAAAATATAGATCCAACCTGCTAGCCCCCAAAAATATTGGCTCCAGAACCACGCCTGCTAAAAGTGTACAAATGCACCCTTCTCACGACGATTTTTTTTTTTTTTTGGGGGGGGGGCTTACCCATCCAGCCGCCACCGACCCCCGTAAAACTACCACTGTATAATTGTCATAATCACTCCGTAACGGTTGTACTTTTCTTAAGGAAACCCTGTAGTATTGGGTTCTATTTTATTTTGAATGCCATGGTCTTTTGTTTTATTCCCCACAGGCACTGGTTGGTGGGTATGCCCGCGTGGAAAGCCCGAGGGTCAATGGATCCAGGTAGACCTCGGTCAGTACACGGCCATCACGGGGGTCATCGTACAGGGACACAGTACGCTACATATCCGAACCTTTGCTGTAAACTACAGTAATACCGGCGAGTCCAATGATTGGCAGAAACTAACTGACAGAGGACAGACCGTACAGGTGAGCCTAGGATCCTGTCAAGATCTATTCTCCAGTTTTCACATTCAAAATGGACAGTGAATAACAGAAGGCCAATCGGACGGCAGGGGCGGCGGAACCGGGGGGGGGGGGCTGGGTGCCCCTTTTGCGGTCATAAAATAATGTGCCCCCTCGCCTCCAGCAGAAAAGTGCCCCTTCGAAAAAAAAAAGCCTCAAAGTATATTTCTATGTCTTAGAAGTAACCATTTCCCAATAATGATATAGATAGTTTTGATATAAACGAGGAATATGAAAACAAAGCCCCCAAAACCCATACAATACGCCCTGAAAAGGGGCACAGGGGCACATAATGCCTAGTTAGCATATAATCATCAGTTTTGAAGAGCGCCCCCTATGTTGGAAGATGGTACAAGCCCCCCCCCCCCCCCCCCCCCCCACACACACACACACACACACGCGCGCACCCAGACTTACGTTACATACCTTGTGTGGACATTGCTTTGTTTTCGTGTAGTTAAGAAAACTCGGTACAAAAAAACAACTTTACTTAAACTGTGAAAACTCTTTTAACCCAATTTTTTTTCTATGATTCCCTATAGTGTTTCTCTTCATTCTGCTACTGATAAACCTAACCCAAAAATGCCTCTAAACCTGTTTTCCAGAAAGCGCAAAACGTTATGTGGACACGGCCTAGTCCACATAACATTAACACAACCTGCATTATGTGGACATCTTTTGTTCACAAGTCCACATAGGGAATTTAAGACAATTTCACTATTTGATTTTACTGAGGCCAAGTGTCCGGTAAAAAACACGTGTCGACCTTTCAGCACGGATGTGAAAAAAAAATGCTGAGCAAGTTCCCCTTTTTGGTAATGCCCCCCCCCCCTTCCAGTTTCAAACCCGTTCCGCCGCCGCTGTCGTACTGAATCTCAATCGTTCCAGGTTTAATAAGTGAAGTATTGTTTTTATTGTGATAATATTATAACTGTCTCACACTCCCTGCTAAGGAAACCTCCCACCACACCTTCAAAGGAGATGGAATCAAGTTATACATGGTGCCTCTATTAAACTCATCAATATTCTCTCTCAGCAGTGTCAATTTACACGTGAGGACCTCCATCAGAATATTTCCCGCTTTGACTCCCAACTCAAATCCAGTTGCTCTGATTCCACGTACAGGAATTTCCATGATGAGATTGAAAGGGGTTTGTCTAACCTTGATTCTGTCCTACTCAACAGGAGAAACAAGAAGAATGGTGGCTTGCTTGCCAAGCAACAGCAACGCAGACACAGACGTTTCAGACGTCCTAGGTCCCCATCTACCACGCCACCGCCAGAACCCACTGTCAACACTGTAGTTAATCTTTTTTTCCTCATCAATACCTGACGCAGAGCACAAACTTCTTTCCAAGGGTCTCAATGTTTGTCCCGCTCCCCGTTCTGTGAACCAGGTTCAGCTCAGCCAAGTTCTCACGGAATACTACCGTAGAATCCGTCTGCGTGAGTTTTTCCTGGACAGTGAACCGTGTGAGCCAGAGCCTTTTCGAGTCAAGAGTTCATGGGTACCCCCCAAGAATCGTGTGCCAGCCATAGAGACATACGTTCAAGTTATCAATTCCCAAGTCACTAACCCGAACAACTTCCCCCACAGGACTCATGATAATCTCCCCAGAGAGGAGCGCCTGGCTCTCAACTCCTTGCGCTCTCGCACCGACATCATCATCAAGCCAGCAGATAAAGGTTCAGCTGTGGTCATCATGGATCGTTAGCAGTACATTGATGAGGCCCACCGCCAATTGGATAATCGCACTAACTATACCCGCCTTGACTCTGACCCCACATGCACTTTCTGTCGAGATATACAACGGGAAAGGCCCCTGATGCCATGGCCAAACCCATGATTCATTTGGTTACCACGTTTCACCCCAATCTCCCTCCCCTTCGCAAAATCACTAATGACAATCATCATATCCTCCATACTTCAGATCGCCTTGCCTGCGCCATCCCCAACGGCCCCACATAGGCTTACAGGCGTCCTCGAAATCTACGGGACTTGATTGTTCGAGCTGAAGTCCCATCCTTAGATGCATCCCCTGCCACCCAGCATGGTACTTTCAAGTGCAGTTCCAGATGTGTTGTCTGCCAGATTCATATCCAGGAGTCTGACTCCTTTTCTGGCCACTCTTCTGTCACTACCCACAGAACCATTGGTAACATCACTTGTAACACCTCTAATGTCATATATCTCATTTCTTGCAGGGTCTATGGAGTGCAGTATGTAGGTGAGACTAAGAATACGCTCAAGAAGCGTTTCTATGCCCACCGGTCAACGTTCAACACCAAAAAAATAGACACCCCTGTTGGTCATCACTTCAACCTGCCTAACCACTCCATTTCTGATATGATTTTTGCAGGGCATTGAATCTCTTGGCCATCGCAAGGACTCAGTTCGCCTCAGCAGAGAGAAAGTGTGGATGAATCGTCTTCGAACTATTCAACCACATGGTCTCAACATCCAACTTGGAAATGACTAATCCTTTTCTTCCACCATTGTCTTCTGTTACAGATAATCCACCTGGTCTTCCTTGTTTGTGTTTACCCATCTTCCCCCATCTTTCATCCCTTTCCGCCTCTATACTGTCCCTCCCCCCCCCCCCGCATCATCCCCCTTCACTCTCACACTCTTTTGTCCGTTCAACTCCCTGTGACCTTTGATCCTTCCCCTTTCTGGTCCCTCCCCTGGTTACACAAGACCCCTTGTGGTTTGCCATCTCCCTTTGTTTCTTTGTTCTCTCATCCACCCTCCCCTGCATCTTTCCACACCTTTCCCACCTAATCCTCCTTTTGTGTTTCTTCTTTCAGCCCTGCATGTTTGTGTGCACCCCCATGTTAATGTATGTACCTCTGTCATTTCTGTTTTAGCCTCTGAAGAAGAACTTGCTAAGTTCGCAACGTCAGGCCACATTAATTTTTAGATTTATATATGTCAGGTCCACCCAGTCAGTAAGCAGTTTGCAGCAGTCTTCCTTTTTTTCATAATATTATAGCATAAGTTTTGCGAAAGATCTCGATGTATTTATACGCTATGCGTTTAACGCAATACTTTTGCGTTGAAAAAAAAAACTATCGAGTTAGTTTGCAAAGCTATTGCGTTACTTCGCAAAAGTTTTATTGCTTTTAATAAATTTCGCTAAACGATTCCATCACGCCTATTTCGTTAACTGTTAAAAAATATTGCGTTAATTCGCACGCGTTTATGCTAGTGCGTCATTTCGCAAACGTTTCGGCCCTAGTTGCATTAATTTGCAGAGGTAGGCCTATAAAGTATTACGTTAAAAAAGGTTTTTCTTTTAAACCTGAAACGATTGGGTCTCATACATGATGTCAAATTACGTGTCGTTGTTTAAATAAGTAAAGTATTGCTTTGATTGTGATATTATTATAGCAAAAGTTTTGCGACAGAACTTGATGTATTTATACGCTATGCGTTTAATGCAATATTTTTGTGTTGGAAAAAAAAAACTATATCGAGTTAGTTTGCAAAGCTATTGGGTTAATCTGTAAAAGTTTTATTGCTTTTAATAAATTTTGCTAAACGATTCCATCACGCCTATTTCGTTAACTGTTAAAAAATATTGCGTTAATTCGCACGCGTTTATGCTAGTGCGTCATTTCGCAAACGTTTCGGCCCTAGTTGCATTAATTTGCAGAGGTAGGCCTATAAAGTATTACGTTAAAAAAAGTTTTTCTTTTAAACCTGAAACGATTGGGTCTCATACATGATGTCAAATTACGTGTCGTTGTAAATTTAAACAAACCTTTGATCTGCATTTCCTTTGACTTAAGCTCGGGTCGCGACATCCGTTTACACTCAAGCACCGGCGGTGATGTCTTGTCAACATTGAGGGGGCAAGTAGCATGGGCATTCGTAAAGCGAGGGGGGGGGGGGCGGGTCGACGCCACCTGACTCTATGGGGAGCTTTTCAAACATGTATATAATGGTACACGTATTCGCGTTTTACACCAAATCCTTCTAGTGTGTTTTATTTACATGAAATGGGCGTGGAAGACCAATATCTTAGCTTTATTACACGTACCGAATAATATTGGTAAGATATAATATGCAACTGCATCTATATACACTGTGATAAACTGTTGGGGAGCATCGCCATCGTCGTCTTCCCCTGCAGCGCAAACATTATTTGGCACCCCCCCCCCCCCACCGGCGCCTCCCTCCTCCCCCGGATCGACGCCAGTGGTATCAAGGCGAATACATTGTTCATTATGTTTTCTTCACGTCGCGTACATTTCAGACTTGGAAACTGAAGTGACATAAGAATTATAAAAAATTGAACATAATTTCTGGAGTAAAAATTTCTAGAGTGAAACTTATATCAAGTGACATGTTTTAATTGTCACAAGCAACTCTGAATCAGATCATCATTCACATCACCCAAGGTGTTTACAGGCATGTAATTGGAGTTTCATGTTAAAATGTTAAAAGGCGCCAAAAACATGAACATCTTCCTATATCGGCGCAGCTCTTACGCAAAGAAGCCCGACGTACGTATAAGGAATATTTGAGCTGCCTGATGTTGCGTTGGTGGTGATATTGTAAATCGTTATATTTTTTTTCCAGTTGAATGGGAACAGTGGTAGTGGACAACCTGTGAATGTGACGTTCCCCGTGGTACTGATGGCAAGATTCCTCCGCATACTTCCACTCACATGGAGTAGCTCTGTTTATTATTTCCTGAGGTTCGAAGTGCTCGGTTGTCGAGGTAATACAAATGTGCCCATCTAAACAATCTAAGTCACCGTAGAAAGGCAATGATACTGCTAGTCACTTTGGTGTTTTTTTATGGTTAGATCAGTTTAGAGATCTAGGCTTATTCCAACGCTGTAAGAACCAAATGCGGGCACTGACTTGAGTTTCATATTGTGATGAAAAATTATTAGAACCCGGAGGAAGTTGTATTAATACAAGTCATATCTATAATTATGTTGAACTCATACTGATGTAACAGTGATTCCGATGCAGGCCGAATGATCAAGTTGGTATCTGACTGTTTTAATTTTATTTTAGGTCTACACTATAAAAAGTGCGGTGTAAATTGAACACCGGTGGTCCTATGAAGATACCACCGGTGTTAAATCTAGCACCACTATTTTTGCAATGTGGGTTGCTTTGACCCTCATAAAACCTGTGTCAGTAGGCTATCAAGGTTATGAATGTTGGAGGGTTGTGAGTTGGGAGTTGGGATGATGTTATTGTCGGCTGATATCACTTGCTGGGTGTGTTTATTCGTTTCTTTTCCGATTGATGACTCGTGTTGGTCCAGCTCTGTTGCATTCTGACAGTGCCCAGTATAAATCATACATGAAACGATGGGTTTGGATCACAAATTGGATAATGACCTTCATATTGCAAATTGAGTGGGGGATTTGAGTTAAGTTGCCTTTAATAAACAAAGACAAAGGAATTATCATTATTGTCAGACAACAGTCATCAATGGAAGGGGGAATACGTCTGGTTAGGCGAATTGAGCCATGAAACGGCACCCCGCGATAGGGAAAGAATTTAAAGGAATGATATGCATTTGCACACTCATCTTTTGCGTGTTTTGCGTTCAAATTATAGATACGATTATTGAGGCTGGTCGTATCACTCACAAACATTCGGCCAAGAAGTGAATCTCATGAAAGAGTGTCAATCTTACAAGACTAATTATTATTGAGAGTTAGGCCTACGTTTGATTGTTGTTTAAAATCGGAACGCACAGTTCATTCAAGAACTAATTTTGAAAGGAAATAATTCTCGATCTCAACAGTCACTAGCGGCATGATTCGATTGATTGGCGGTGATGACAAATGGAGCGGCAAAGTGGAAATCTACCGCCATGATGCTTGGGGTGCAGTCTGCGATAGCAGTTGGGATATGAAGGACGCCACCACCGTTTGTCATCAGTTCGGCTTCATCGAGGCTCTGGAGGCTAAAACGGGGTTGTCCAGCCGAGAGAGTGACCGGCCGATCGTGATGAATCGAGTCGCCTGTACTGGAACTGAACGACGGCTGGCTGACTGTCCGTTTGTCTGTACCGGCTCTCAGCAATGCAGCAGCTCAACTGTAGCAGGAGTCGTTTGTAAACCAAGACCTGGTAAGAAATACTCCGCCCTCTTTAGTTTCCGTGACATGTCATTCACATCCGACTTTGTGTCTTATACCTCAGCTTATTACACAAGTGAATTTTGTGTTATCAAATCATCTCCAGGTATTTATGATATTTCAGCGTTCTCTGAAGATAAAAGTCACATAAGGAGGTACGCAACCCTGAAACACATTCTTCAAACAAAAGCACTTCCCTAATGAGTATAGGAAAAATATACTGATGAAATCAATGAAAAATCTGAAACAATTATTGTTATCTCTTACAGCCACGAAATAGGCATTCAAAAATAGGAATTCAAAACCTTACTTGTGCCTCCCAATACTGATTATTTGGACCATATTTCTTTTAAGGTTGAGTTCCCCTTGCTCTTCAACATATCATTTTTTTTCCTATTTATAAATTTACAACTACGTCCATTTTGGACGTCTGCAACCCTCTGAAGAAGAAAAAAATGATTTGGGCACAAACAAACCCACTTTGCGAGCAGACTGGCTCCCGGTCCGTACATTATCGATACTAATAAGCCTCTGTGCTACTAATGACGGCACACTTTGTTTACATGTGCAATTTCCTATGGAGCCAGTGGGGGCCCACGGTCCACTAAGAACCATAGAAAAGCACACATATAAACAAAGTATAACGTCATTAGTACAGAGGCTTATTGTGGGGCGGGGACCAGCCTACCTGCGAGAATAGAATTATTGTCTGGAAGCAAATAATTCGAAACTGTAAAGTAATAATGATTCAACAACTAAACAGGCTGATTTTTCGCTCAATGTCTCATTCAAAAGTGAATAACTTTCGTATATCTATAGAAAAAAGCAATAACTTAGAAAATGAATCTGTTTTTCTGGAAAAAAAACTCGTAAATAGCACGGGGAACGATTCTTGAATATAGGCCCACTTGATGTCCTCAGTAGGCCTATGGGTTCTTTGGGGCACTGTCACTGACAGACAGGTAATTTGATTTTGGTCGGTACGTGACATATTTTTACCAGCCTGTATTTCCAGCTGAAGAGGGGATTGGGAGGTCTACTAACCATGAGGGCGGGCTACCTATCCATCCCTTTTTCATAACACCACTCCACAGTGTAGGCGTCAGACTGTAACTCGTCTTGCTTTCTAAATTGAAATGATGTCTTTATTGTGAAATGATCAGATGAGCTTCGGTTGGTCGGCGGATCTCGCACCAGCGGCCGAGTGGAGATATACCGTGGCGGCAGCTGGGGCACCATCTGTGATTCCAATTGGAACGAGACTGATGCGGGGATTGTCTGCCGCCAGCTCGGTTTCTCAGACGCACTGGAGGCCAAGTCCGCTGCCCACTTCGGGCAGGGTAGCGGACCCGTCCATATGGATGGCGTTGCGTGCGAAGGATCCGAAGAGAAAATTACCGACTGCCCTTCCTACTGCTGGGAGGAGACAAGTTGTAGCCACTCTCACGATGCTGGAGTGATCTGTAGTGACGGTAAGCATATAATGAGGGCAGTGCAACGAATCCTATACCACATCTTCAAGGATTCAAATCATCATTGAAAATACTTCGCGTATTCCTATCATTAGAAAGATGGATTTGTTCTGGCGTCATGCAAGAACGAGTGCTCCATTCAATTTGATAGTAACGATTTTTATTGTGCAATCGTATACCTTGATTTAAATGATAAAAAGCTGAAATAGTACAATGTGTTGAAACTATTAGTTGCCTAGCAATAATCGGTTGATACCTTAATCAATATTTGCAAGGGTTTCTCGCATGAAAGTATGTCCCGATTCTAATATTCGCATATGTCTGCGAATCTGATGATCGTTCGGAGAGAATATTGTATTGACTTCGGTGTAAAGACGGTCTCTTGATTGTATAGAGCCAGGTTTCTGTTTAGATTTTATTCAGAACACATTTTTTTTTAATGAAAACTGTTTTGTTTTGAGTTTTCTTCAACAACCTAAGATGCAAACTTTTTGTTCTGCGCTTTTGTATTACTGCAGGAGACACCGTAACAACCAACAAGTGACGAAAGCTAAACCGCTCAAGCAACCAGGAAGGATAGGACACCAACTATATTATTATACACACTAATCTCCTTTTTTTTAAAGGGACAATTAATATTTGTTTCATGGTATTTTGGACCATTCAAAGCGCCCATCGTAATTGCTGGTCGAATTCTTCTATACTCACGCGACTGGCCTGGGCCTATAACCCGCGCATGCTGTAAAGTCAATATACGGAGAGTGGTACCTCGCTTCTCTTGGCATTGTAGTATATTACTGACTGGGTAATCTACGGCACCAGTCTATGTTAACAGTGCATGTCGGTTAGATGTAGTTTTGAATGAGAGTTCTTCTTGTCAATGTATATTTTTGTGCAGCATTATGTAATACACATAAGATGGCATGCAACAATCATGGGGGCTTTATTTGTTTCATATACAAAATGATACTAAGAAAACACCACAAGACCACCCCCCCCCAAACCCCCCCCCCCCCCCCAAATATGCGAACAGGAGTTGAATCGATAATCATTACATTATTGGACTCCATCAATTTGGATAGTCGATTCATATAAATACATTCAAATAAATTTGGAGAACGAAAAAGATAAAGTTCAGTTGATAAGCAGTGAGGGTAAAAATGTTGGACTCTCTTTTACTTTGATACACCGATAAACTGTAATTTTGTTATTTCAGGCAAGTTAACAATGTTGCGTATAATGCGTAGAATAGGCCTACTTGAAGGTGAACAAACTTTGCCAAATACGTTGAATTAATTTCATGATTTGTGTCATGCAAAATGTTCGGCGGAATATTATTTAAAAATAAACGTGCGTGTTTTGCTTGGGATGACGCTTAATTTTGTTCCTATAAATGTACATAGAGCTACACACAAGAAAGCACTTGAAACCTATATCATTATCAAACCTAATTAATTTTGCATTTGAGCCACGTATAATGTTAGCCATTAGAATAAACCCTGAATTTTATCTGGGGATAATACTTATTAGATTTCTCATATATTTAAATCAGCACACAAGAAAGCACTTATTGTAGCAATTTGTAGACCTACATTATTATCATGCTGCAAAAATAAAAAGGAAAAGAAAAACAATTTTATCTTGCAACTCAAAATGTGGTCCTCGTAATAAAGGGTTCATGAGATGAATTTTTCTTAGGCACACATTTTGTGTAACTTTCTACTCCTCTTCAATGTATGGAAACTACTTGTACGATCCCTTTTTGGTTAAATTTTTATTGAAAAGTGCACTTTAAACATTTATGATTGTCCATACTTTTCCGGACAACCGAGGGCTTTGTTTCACTTTGATGTTAATTTAGGAAGACACTGTTCAGTTAAGGCGTTTTCTGCTCAAATCGTGAACTCAAAAATGTGCTCATTAAAAACGTTTGTGACCGAGAAACGTTTACTTGCTTTAATGCCATGTAGTCGACAAAGAAAAGAACAATTTCGAAGCAAATCGTGATAAATTCTGACAACTGTTGATGCTGACATAGCTGTAACATGGAGGTTTCTGCTTGAATTGACATCACACTTTTGCTCATGAATATGGAAATTCGCATGAGCATAAAAAACAAAATGGTACCAAAATAGCCTTAAAAATCGCAAAACGATAATTGAAAATAAAGTTAAATGGGACACCAATGTGCATTTTCAAGGATTGCATTAAAGCAACGCCCTGGTACAGACAAAATCCGAGCACGCTAACAACTATCACGACGGCCCCTTTCAATGGCGAGGCATTGTGCTAGCTATTGTTCAGATAATTCGGCACGAGGCATGCAGTTGTTTTGTGCAATAGCTTGCGTAATGGTTTCTCCATTAAAGGGGGCCTCGAGAGTGTATACGGTGATCAGGTGCGCCAGGATTCGTCCAAAAAAATCAGCAGGATAAACTTTGCACAAAATCGGGCAGAGGGTTGCCTAACGGCGCATTTGAACGAACTTCTCAGTCTTTCTCGGATTTCATCAAAAACCATACTTAGCGTCACTGCCATATCCATCAACATGTTCGTCAGCGCAGGAGCAGCGATTTCTTGTCAAACTGGGAGTAGGGGAGGGGGAGGCGGGGGGGGGGGGCAGGAGGACAATCAGAAAGACATTCCAGGTCGCAATTTTGAGTGGTTGAGAGGATTTCCGTCATCGTAGGTCAAGACGTTTCGAGGTCATACCATTAGAATCAGCTAAGCTATTCGTAGCAAGCGTTTTTTTTTACACGGTGGGTCGCTGGCCCGCTGGCCCAACGCGCAACCCGGTAGGCCGACCAGGAGAGGATGGAGTAATAGCGGTATGGTTTTATACTTCCGAGGTAGCCTTCTACTAGGCTGTTATTCAACCAAGGCTGACGAGCACCACCCGCACGGGTTTCGAATCAGAGTTTTCCGTCTATTAGGAGGGTTGCCTTACTGAAACCTGCCTTCCAAATATTACTGCAGTGTCACTGCCAAATGTTTGATAAATTGTCCAGACAATTTCAAAGATCAGTCTTTCGGATGAACGTCTTGAACATGAATGTTAGTTACATGAAGGCTCGTCATACATGAGGGTAAATAGAGCCAGAAAGCCAGTGAGAAAACATATCCGTCACAACTGCAGGAAACGATGTTTTGGGGTCTGCTCACAAGTCAGACGCCTCATAGGTCTGACGCCTCATAGCTCCGACAAAATTGCATCCCCCAACCAAATAAAGGCCCATAAGTCCGACGCCTCATAGCTCCGACGCCTCGCACGCTTCGTTTTTCCGACGTCAGACTTATAAGGCATCGGACTTATGATACGGCCCCGATGTTTTAACCAGGACTTGTTTTCGGCTCCGCCTCCCTTTACGTGAGCAATTTGGTGCATTGGTACTCCACACAACTATGTCACTACCAGATGTTGATATATTGCCCAGAAAATGTCAAAGGTTAAGTCTGTTTTGGATGAACGTCTTGAACATGCATGTTCGTTGCAGGATCGTCATACATAAGGGTAACTATGAGCCAGTGTCAAAGCACACGCGTCACTTCCAATGTTCACCCATGTTGGCCCATAGTTGGTCCCGCCCAGTTCTCGGTAGTCGAGTCTTGCGAATCGGGCGCTTTCTATATCGGGTCTTCGGTCATTCACCCGTTGTCGCGTTTGAGACATCGATAAATAAAACCTATAGACACTACAATAGTACGCTATATTATAGTGATAAGCGTACGCCACGCCAAGCTTGTCTTGGTTATATATATATATGCCCGGCCGGCCGTTGTTGTATTACAAAAAACACTTCATTCGAACTGACCAATCAAACCTTTAGTCCAGACTTCGAACTGAAATAACTTCACGATTTAGTAAAGTCGACGGCTCCGTCCGAGGCATCGGCACCAAATTCGTGTCGATGCAATTAAAGTACAAAACACTGTACAAATCAAGCTAGGGTAAACTGGTATAGGTCCTAACTCTAAAAGCCTGCTGTCACCAACGGCGTCAATTTCTGCTTAATCTTCTTGACTGTATACTGTACACAACGCCCAGTTGGACTATCTCGGTATATACAGTGGTTAATATGGCATGTGAGCGAACTGCTTTTCGGGGTGGGGGGGGGGTATGACTGCAACCAAATAATTTTGCAGTGTCACTGCCAGATGTTTAATGTATTGCCAAGAACATTTCAAATTAAGGTATGTTTGGGATCAACATCTTGAACAGGCTTGCAGGCTCGTCATGACTGAGGGTAATGTCTGCCAAAACATGAATGTTTAAGGGGGAAGTTGTAATCGGCTCCGGCCTAGGTCCCTGCATGCGTGGGCAATTTGAGGCATTGGTCTGTACACCAATGTCACTACCAGATGTCTGATGTGTTGCCAAGCTAATGTCACGGTCTGGGCATTAAAGATATACACGGCACGCATAAGTGACATTTATTCACATAAAAAATGTCGTGAAATACATTGCATCCCCACAGGATGAAACTTCACACTTCATCGACTTCGCATAATGTGTTTACTTTCTTAGAGTTTAGGCACTCTATTGAAGATGGTCACTGAGAGTATCTACTGACAGGAACGTCGAGTTTATACCTCTGCTTCTTTTCAGAACTATTCTCTTAGTTGAGAAATTCCCACATGGTGTTTCCGCAAACCTTTCATTCATTATTATGCACCATGCAAAGCCTCAAGTCTTACCTAAATTCATTCCGATATATCTCTAAATAATTAAGAAATATCTTGAAATTATTTAAAGATACCTCAAAATCATTGCAAGATATCTTAAGATGCGTTATGATATCTCGAAATCAATTTCAGGATATTTTAAAATCAATTTCAATGTATTCCTTTAGAGTTGGTATATACGTGCTTTTTCAAAATTTCGATTTCCTTTTCCGAACGAAATTTAAAGGAATATAAATGTCCTGTAACAAATAAATTTGTTTCTTTCTTTTTGCAGGCCTTTATGCAGTTTAAAAAGTGGTGTGTACATGACTGTGTGTGTTGGTGCGTTTGTTTATGGTGTAAATCGAGGACACACACACGTGCAACATCATCGGTACATCAAGGTCAGAAACCGAATCGAGGACTCTTTGGAAAACGTGTACAAAACCAATGAGAGCTGTTGCGAAAAATGTAGTATATACAAAGGAAAAGGGAAGAGGAACAAAAGAAAATCCTCGATTTACACCATAAACAAATGGGTGCGTATGTGCCGTGTATACACACATATTACATTTAGGTCCTGGCTTCAAAACGAATTAGGAGCGTCCCGCTCTTAATTAAAAAGTTGAAATTAATTAATTGATTACTTGTCGTGGGCCGATTTTTTTCGTGCGATATCTCGTTGGAAAGCTCACGACTAATGTAATGCCATATTTATCAATTCAATTTGAAAAAAACTTTATTTCAAGGTGCCACACCCAAAAAAGCACGAATGCACCAAACTTAAATGCATACAGAGATATCTTGAAATGGTTTCTGCTTCCGACACGGTGATATTGCAAGCACTGTCGGGCATTTGGTGAACACAGAAATAAATCGGGATGTCTTGAAATGAATTCAGGACCTACTTGAAATGGATTTCAACATAACTTGAAATGGATTGAAATTGATTTCGAGATATCTTGTAATGAATCAAGAAATATTTTGAAACCGTTTGAAAATATCTTGAAATCGATTTCAAGATATCTCGAAATATTCACCAAGAATTTTTTGAAATTGCCACACAATGTTTAGACATGATACGTTATTGGAGATGTCTTGAAATAACTGGGGATATCTTGAAATGATTGGAGAGTATCTTGAAATAACCAAATTCTCATAAGCCACCGCTTAAACCTGATTTAATGTCACTTTTGCGCGCCATAAAGTTCCTTGAACATTTTAGCCGCTAGCTCGCCTTAATTTGCGAGGTTTATCCAAATGACAAGAACACATGCGTCACAAGGCCTTGGGAAGAGAAGTTGAATTCCAATGTTCACCCATTTTGGCTTTGCCATATTTGGTACCGCTTACTTCCCTGCCGAACATGTTTGGATTCTATTGCGCTTTTTTTGTAATTGTATAAACACATTGATACGATTCATTACTAATTCATCAAAACATTTTTTTAGAAGGTTTATTTCAGTTTCAACATAATCGGTTTCATTAAACTGAAACTTAGGAAAGCATTATTAAAAGTGGAATGCATTCAATGGGTCTAGTTTTCAAGTGAAATTCCACTGTATGACCAGATTAAAATAGGTTAAATCGTCCCCAATCAGGATCCTATGACTGACTTGTCATGGAAACCTTGTGCAACTGTCATTGTTGGAGATGAAACTGTATTTGCAATTCCATACTTATATAAACCAAGAACTGAAAGCTACGTGGTGACAAGAACAACTTTTCAGTCCCACAATATCATTTTTGAAGTTGTGTGAACGATTTAGAAAAATCGTACGGACGGTGGGAACGATGGGAAAACGTGTGAAAGATGCCTGCGAGATTGAGTACTAAACAAAACTGGAATATTCTTGTATGCCCCTTCCATTGGGATAGGTGCCCAAGGGCGCATCCAGAACACATTTTTTGGGGGGCCAAAAAACTTGTTGGTCTCCCAAAAAGTGGGTCTCAAAAATGACGGCATGGGGTTTAGGGCCCGCTTAAGGGCCCCAACACTTGTTTTGGGATTCTAGATGCTCTGTGGTGCGATCTGAGGCAATTTCTGACCACTTTTTTTTAGGAACAGATAGTGGTGTACGCAAAAAGAACAGAAAATTGTTTCTTTCTTTCTTTCTTTCTTTTTTTTTTTTTTTTTTTTTTTTTTGGGGGGGGGGGGGCATGGCCCCCGCTCAATGGATTCACCCTTGTAGATGCCGGTGGACAGGGAAGGGGCATACCCCCCCCCCCCCCGCCTTTAACTAGAATGACGGCACAACGGATAACGCTCCCCATACAGATTGTTGGCTTCCTACCAACAAAAACAGACCCACGTAAACAACGTCTCGGAGGGATTGATTGTTGCAGCGAAGTAAGACATCTGCTCAAACATTTTATCACCGACACACCCTTATATGGTAGCCATATATAAACCGATGACCAACCTCCGTCGGCTCATACTCGACTCCAGCTGATCTCTCCGGAAGACGTTTGAATTACTTTCTCTCATCGTAACAATGACTTTCTCCATATCTTTTCCAATGGTGTTGGTGGCAACATTTGCCATCATAACTGCGCCCTCACGTAAGTGTAAAACTTAATTGAATTCTTTATATTAATGTTAATTGTAGTTTTAGAAAATATTTTCTATTGCAATCATCTCAGGAAAACCTGTAAGCAGGCAACCGATTTTGAAACCTGAAATTTTGCATTTCTATAGTATTTAGAGTTACAAACATTACGATTGTAGCCCGGAACGTGCGTACACGTTTGTTTTAGAAGATGTTTTAAAACTGAAATGATTATATATAAGCGCTCCAATGGTTTGATTTGTGAAGATCAACATTTCAAAATATTATACGGCCAAAATTCCTTCGCCCGATGATTTCATGAATGCCTGTTGGTGGCAACACTTGCCATCATAGCTGCGCGCTTACGTAGGCCTATAAGCGTGAAACTGATTTGAATCTTTCATTTTCAACTTTTTAGGAATTATTTTCTAGTGTAAACAGCACATGGACACCCGTGTGTAGCTGAAAGTGTATTTCTAAGGTTTACAGTTATAAACATCACGATCCTAACACAAAACGTGTGCATATGTACTTTGTATATCAATCATGTGTTACTGGAATGACAACTACACTGAAAAATTGCCTGGATTATTTTTCCCAAGAAAGGGTGCAAACTGC
Source organism: Patiria miniata (assembly GCF_015706575.1). Classification (NCBI taxonomy): domain Eukaryota; kingdom Metazoa; phylum Echinodermata; class Asteroidea; order Valvatida; family Asterinidae; genus Patiria; species Patiria miniata. The sequence continues at coordinate 2,922,066 of NW_024037069.1, read as the reverse complement.
AGCTACCCCAAATTGGGTTGTTCTATAGCCAATTGTTTGGGTTCGAATTTCTGTTAAATTCAACCAAAAGTTGTAGTCATACAATACCAAATTAAATTTGGTCTGGTATGATCACAAGTTTTGGTTGAATTTAACAGAAATTCCAATCCAAACAATTGGTTATTTATAGAACAACTCAATTTTGGGTAGTTGCAGTTGTCACCCTTTTATAATTGGGTAAAATTAGCGCAGGCAATTGTTCAGTGTCCTAGCGCTGCAAGGGCTGTACTTTTGAAGATCAAAATTTGTAAGGCCGAAATTCCTTCGCGTGATGACTTTATGAAAAACGCATTTTTTTTTTCAAGTTATACTTGTATGGACGTTTATGGAACTTTTTGAAAGATCTTTGGAACTGTAATTATCTCGTTACAGAAATACGTTTCAGAGCCCCGAGTAAGGGCGCATTTCCGACAAAAGCATCCAAGCGTTTCAATTGGACTTGTGTTCAGTCCTTCCGAGAAATTACACCCAAACCGGATGGATTCAATGTCTTATTATAAAGAATTTAACCAAACTTATTATGTGCCTCTTTTACTAAAAGATATCCCGTTTGTGCTCTTAAATTTAATGGTTTTGCTACTGACGAATTTTAAAACTTGTTTCGTTTATTTTGATGAAAAAATACTTTCTTCCTTTTTGAGCGTCCGCAATCTTTTCAAAGGCAGGCTTATATTTTGCCCACAAACAAATCCCTGTGAGTAAACTGGTTCCCAGTCCATAGATAATCAATCCAAATGGGGTCAAGAACCAGTCTACCCTTCGAGAACTGAATTATTAACTGTCGGCCGGAAAATAATTCGAACTTTGTAAAGTAATGATTCTATATTTAAACGTGGGACCATTCATGTTTTATCGATCGTTTTCTTATTCGAAAATGAATAGGTTTTTCATTGCTAGAAAAATAACAAGAAAAAAAGCAATTTAAACCAGGAATGTATATTTGGGTTGAAAATTGATAATAACTGGGACGGTACATTTTTGTCATGTTAGTTTCAATTTCATACTTTTATATTGGCTTTATTTTTGCTTGTTGATGCCTCCTTAGTTTTACTGCTGTATTCGTTTAGGCATACGTACAATTTTAACGGATTCACTGGATTCCGCGCTATCAGAATGCCCAAACTTTCTTTGCCTGAAAACACGAGACGTCTATCAATTTGTCGGTTGTGTTTAATTCCGTACAAAATAATGAAAATTAAAATATCACAATCTTGACTTTGCATTTTAGAATTATGCTCGGCCCATCCTGTAGTGCAAGATGTGACGTCACAAGACCAGGCAAGGAGCTCAAGTATATCAGGTAAATAAGCACATGACGCTGCTGATGTTTAATTGTAAAATGTATATATTTTTTTGCACACCTAGTTTGCCACGCTAAACATTTCCCCACCATATTATCAACACACCCAAAAGAAATACTCGCATAAATGGTGAAGAATTCTTTAAAAGAATCCCGGATCCAGACCCACATCCGGATCACTTCCAAAATCTAATCGATTTGTACTTGTACCAGGGGCCACCTTTAAAATAAATTCATGCAAATCCGTCCCTAACTTTTTGAGTTATCTTGCTAACAGACAGACTAACAAACCAACAAACAAAATCCGATGAAAACATAACCTCCTTGGCAGAGGTAACAACTTACAAGACAAGGCAAGCCTAGTACAGCCGTGAGTAGTGGAGGTAGACTGTCTGACACAATTTGACCTTGGGCATAGAAATATGTAAAGGTCACATAAATATGTAAATATGTAGATATAAATATGAATTAAGGGATGTGGAAATTTTAAACACGGTTTGACCTAATGAATGGATGGGATGAATAGGGAATAGGTGTGGGTATAAGGGACCGGGTACAGTTTGAAACTATTCTATGGGAAAGATTGCATAAGGTATGGAAAAATATATATTTTTATGGTACATTTGGATCTTAGCCCGAATATGAGTTTCATACGTTAGTGCAATTAATCCCTGTGAACGAACAGCTGGTCGGATCTTTAATCCCCCAACAATACGCGGGAGAGGGCGCGTGCCAAGTCAGCGCACTAGTATTGTTACGAAGTTAATCCGATCGATACAAAAAGTAATTGGATTTCCGAATGCTCGACAGCAGAAAGCAGCGATAGATGGCAAAAGTGAATTTTGCGTTGATCAGACTGAAACGAGTACGATTGTCTATTTGAAGAATTATTTTAAAGTCATTTTTATTGGGTTTATGGGTATTGTGCACGTTGCGTTTTCCAAGGTATAAACAAACACTCACCGCAGCATACTTGCAGGGTACAACCTGTGTCGGCCATGGGGGTATATGATAAATCCACGATCCATAATCCATGCGTCTGTACGGAGACCGGTGGTCGATCACCCCTCGATGATCGCACCGATCCTGGAGCAAATAAATAACTCCGTCCGTGCGCCTATATTCCTCTTGTTAATCGATACAATACCAATGGCACTCTTCTACACTGCCACCAGAATCATCCAAGTAAAAATATATGTTTGTGCGCGGTGATCGTAGAAAAGGGAAGGTTTTGGCATCAGCCAGAGCAAATGCTAGTATACATGCACACTACTGTATACACGCCGTCCGATCAGATAGCGCTCAAGTTTTCTGGAAAAGAGCAGGATGAGCAGGGAAAAGAGCAGGATGAGCAGGGAAAAGAGCAGGATGAGCAGAGAAAAGAGCAGGATGAGCAGGGTAAAGAGCAGGATGAGCAGGGTAAAGAGCAGGATGAGCAGGGAAAAGAGCAGGATGAGCAGGGAAAAGAGCAGGATGAGCAGGGAAAAGAGCAGGATGAGCAGGGAAAAGAGCAGGATGAGCAGGGTAAAGAGCAGGATGAGCAGGGTAAAGAGCAGGATGAGCAGGGAAAAGAGCAGGATGAGCAGGGAAAAGAGCAGGATGAGCAGGGAAAAGAGCAGGATGAGCAGGTAAAAGAGCAGGATGAGCAGGGAAAAGAGCAGGATGAGCAGGGAAAAGAGCAGGATGAGCAGGGAAAAGAGCAGGATGAGCAGGGAAAAGAGTAGAATGATGTTTTACTGAAAAATGACGTCAATAAAGCAATAATGTCATATCGTATGTACTTTCTGCAGTTGTATTTTTCTTTGTTTGTGTTGTCTTATCAATTGGAAAAGCCTACTCTCAGTCACAAAATTATTGCTTGAACACGCCCTCTAAATAACCCCCGTAAAATGGTCGTAGATAAAACCCAGTCATCCTCGATTTTGTAAACAAATCCGGCACGGAGGTACAACTAGGGTTCGGTGCATTCCTATACAGACAGCGTTAAAGGGGCAGCATTTTTACCACGTTACGACTGAATTTTTAACTATGGATAGGCTATAGCTTGGTTTTGGGGTCGTTCTAGTACGAAATATTACAAAATGCACAATGATGGTTGTGTTATTCCTATACACTTAATCGGGCACTTTCCAGGCCGTAGTTCCCTTGAAAACCACATACCCGCACGTTTTGTTATGGCTTTAAACCACTGAATCCATTCCTTATTGTACGCGCCTCTGCAGACTATAGAGCCTAATCGATAATTTAGCCGTCACGGATTAAAGGGAATATACAACATTTGCAAACATCGAAAAATAAAACTACCAAGTTTTTGCGAAATACCTTAATAGGATGTTGGTAAATGACAGTCTAAAGCATCCTGTAAAATTATGGCACATGGTATACTGTCATTTTCAAGAAAAGTGGTATTTTTGTATCAATTTCCAACGCTGATCGGCCGATCAGCGTTGGAAACAACTGGCTTTTTTTTCAAATACTGGCCCCAATTGACCATTGCACTTGTTTGCAATCGATTACAAACCTATGAACGGGTACGAGCCAGCTAGACTGATTCCCTGACCTTACAATTCCCCAATGTATGTAAACTGCTCTGTTTCTTCTTATATGGAGTCAGGGAACCAGACTACAGGAAAATATCGTTTTTCTTGGTTTTTATAGCATTTTCGAACCCAAAACCTCCAAAAAGTCAGTGTAACTATCTTTGCTTTATATTTCCAACCCCCCAATTCCATCCATTTCTGAAAATCACAGCAAAAGCAAATGATGTATATTCCCTTTAAGAAAACTTGAGCGCTATCTGATCGGACGGCGTGTATACAGTAGTGTGCATGTATACTAGCATTTGCTCTGGCTGATGCCAAAACCTTCCCTTTTCTACGATCACCGCGCACAAACATATATTTTTACTTGGATGATTCTGGTGGCAGTGTAGAAGAGTGCCATTGGTATTGTATCGATTAACAAGAGGAATATAGGCGCACGGACGGAGTTATTTATTTGCTCCAGGATCGGTGCGATCATCGAGGGGTGATCGACCACCGGTCTCCGTACAGACGCATGGATTATGGATCGTGGATTTATCATATACCCCCATGGCCGACACAGGTTGTACCCTGCAAGTATGCTGCGGTGAGTGTTTGTTTATACCTTGGAAAACGCAACGTGCACAATACCCATAAACCCAATAAAAATGACTTTAAAATAATTCTTCAAATAGACAATCGTACTCGTTTCAGTCTGATCAACGCACAATTCACTTTTGCCATCTATCGCTGCTTTCTGCTGTCGAGCATTCGGAAATCCAATTACTTTTTGTATCGATCGGATTAACTTCGTAACAATACTAGTGCGCTGACTTGGCACGCGCCCTCTCCCGCGTATTGTTGGGGGATTAAAGATCCGACCAGCTGTTCGTTCACAGGGATTAATTGCACTAACGTATGAAACTCATATTCGGGCTAAGATCCAAATGTACCATAAAAATATATATTTTTCCATACCTTATGCAATCTTTCCCATAGAATAGTTTCAAACTGTACCCGGTCCCTTATACCCACACCTATTCCCTATTCATCCCATCCATTCATTAGGTCAAACCGTGTTTAAAATTTCCACATCCCTTAATTCATATTTATATCTACATATTTCCATATTTACATATTTATGTGACCTTCACATATTTCTATGCCCAAGGTCAAATTGTGTCAGACAGTCTACCTCCACTACTGCCGTGTGGTTGCGAAGGCCGATTTCTGAAGGTTACATAATGCTATATTTTGAATGAAACAACATGCACACAGACATGTGGATGTTCGCCGGCGAAATGTTTGAAAATCTTTAGAAGGCCGTATCTTCATGTAACTTTCAAGGTTTGTGTCCCTTATAATTAATATCCCAACTATGTGCTCAAAATCGTTTTTGATCTGTTCTGTATTTTTTTGTTGGGATTGGAAAAAAATATTTATTTTTTTCCAAAGCTGTAACACTGGTGTTTGCAATATCTGTCAACCTTTTAATGCATCACGCATGATAAGGTTCCTCCTATCCATTATGGTGTGCAGTACAAATTTTCAGTATCGCCTCCTTCACGAGTTATTAATTAATGAATATCACCCTTTTTGTCGGCTTCAATTGGTCGATACCAAGACCCATGCCGAGTCACGCCGAGTTACGCTAAGTAATATGGGCTTCGTCATTGTTGGCCCAAAATCGGCCAACCCGAAAACCATGCACGTAAGTTTCGTCGGAAAAAAATCCTCGTGGAAATTTACCTTGGAGATAGTTCAAGGTGTTACACGAACGTTTGCAATAACAGATTAAGTTGAAATTTGGAATATACTTCAAAGATATTTCGACAGTGTTCAACTACTCTTGAAATAACAACTGATGGGGATTCCTATAAATTGAGATAAATAGATAGATTTGGGGACCTTTTAGAACGATTTTTCGAAGACATTTAGGTCACATTCACCAGTGTTTCGGCATCAATAACGGCGATTTTTTTTTCACTGACACGATATTTGTAATTTCTTCTTCTGTTGTAAAATAACATTTCAATCATACTGAGCATTATTTCTAAAAAACATAACATTCAAAAAGCCATGTTTTTTTTGGCTGCATGAATTTCACTGCTCTGGTGGTAGTGTTTATGTACGTAATCGGATTAACGTTGTTTAACAATGATTACACTTAAGCCTTCGCAATCACAAAGCTGTAGTAAAGGTAAGCCCAGAATGCATAACATTCTGGTTAATCGAGTCAGAATGGCTATACACCGGGCGTCTTTTCATGCATGTGACGTTCGCAGCAATGGGCCGGATTTAGAACATTCCTTGACGTTACACGGTGTAATCCTATTTCAACATTATTTTATGGCCAAAGTGATACTTAAGCAAGTCTACTTCAAGAGTGACAGTCGGTCGGTCGGTCGGTCCGTCAGTTCGTCAGTCAGTCAGTCAGTCAGATCAAAAGAGGGCTGGGCCTATAGCCTGACCCCTCAAGGACCAGCACCAACTTTAACACACACATCTTACTAATAGCAACTTTGTCGCTTGCAAAGCACTTAATGGGGGTGTTGTTTGTTCCGGTGTTTTCAGCTATTAAAACGGGTGCTATTATAATGAAATACCTCGATTGACTGGAAACTTTTTAGAATAATCCTTCATTCCTTCATCGCCGAAGGTAATTGTCACCACTGCTCGTTTGACATTCTCTTACATCCCATTACACTCTAAGAGCCAATGTAATGGAAAATTTGACTGCAATCCCTAAAAATGCACCTTTGTGTCCCATTTAACTTTATTTTCAACTTTCATAGTTTATTGCTATTTGCAAGTTTTTTTTTAATGCTATGCGCATTTCCACAATAAGCGAAACTGTGATGCCATTTAAGGCAGAAACTTGGATGTTAAAACTGCCTCAGCAAGAAAAAATGCCAGATTGTTTGTTTTTTCTTGGCTGTAATAAATATTTTAAATATTAATTCAATGAGCAAAATTTGTGGGTTCGTAATTTTTACGCAACACCCTAAGTGCACGTTACACACGTTTTAAACTAAACTTTTTATTCACTTAGGTTTTCTTGCAGTTCAGAGAAAGTTGCTCAAAATGAATGTTTTAATTACATGCAATGGTCCCTTAAAAAATCGCCCAAACAATTTTCATTGTCAAGCAAAATAGGAATGAAAGAAACGATACCTTGTATCCGATATATATCATTTCAGGTCTTTCGTGTACGAGTTCTCCACTGGGGATGGCCAGTGGGGCCATCCCTGATTCCAGCCTGACGGCGTCAGACTCATTCGGCCCGGGTAATCGCCCAAGCCAGGCCCGACTGAATGGTAAGTCTCATTGATTGCTACTCTCATTGCAATAGTCAGCAACTGTTGCTTACTTTGTGTTTTTGCCCTTTTTGTGAGTTAACACATAGGAATTGTATAAGCCCGACTCTAAAAACAACTAGAAACATTGCAAAAAAATACTAATTAACGATGCATTTCGAATGTTAATTATGGATTCCATTCTTGGTCAATATGACCAGCCCCTTTCTTTCTCAAGGCTTTAGGCTCATTTGCTTTTCATGCATTGTTCGTTTCCAATAATAAAACCTCTCAAATTTTAAAGATGAATGTTTAAACGTTAAACCTAACCATGCACTACCTTTTGACCACGAAACACGATTTCGCCCATGGTACTCTGTGTTAAATAAAAAAGGCAATTGACTGATCGTTGGAAATCACCACCATTTCTTGATTTCTTCGCAATGGCAGCAAGCCAAACAAAATAACATTACGGGGTGGTTATCACCCTACGATCTTTAATCCAAAAAAGTTAATAATCATTCGGTTGGTTATTTCTGAGATACATGCAAATGATCCTACCCGTCTTTAACCCAAAAATGTCGTTTTGTCTAAGTTTCTCAATATAAAAATAGGTCAGCCCCCCCAAAAAAAACTCCATGGATTCCGGATAATCTCCGCAAGACAGCTTACTTTTCTCAGTATTTTATTTGAACTCTTGCTTGCACCCTGTACTCCTGGAGGGTTTAAATAGTCTGAAACTGTTCTTGAAATTGAAAGAAAGATGCATGGCGTGATTCTGTGTGAGCACACCACGCTGCATGCATATGACAATTTCCCGTTATATGAAAGCAGCAATACTCATGCTACAGTCAGACCGCGTATCTCCTGTATTCAAGTGCTTATGCAATCCAACAATTTATTGCGCACTTTTTTGGCCAGGGGTGGGTGATAAGGCTATCCCCAGAATAGTCCATGCATTCACCATAAACTTGACCAAATAGAAGCCGATTCTATGTATCACTCTGTCCGTGCTACGATTTAATTGTCATTGCATTAGCTTGTTTTGTAACATTAGTGTTCTCATGTTCTAGCTGGGTACAAAACAAAAAATCGTCACTAGTTTACTGTCATTAGGCCTACAACAAAATCAACATCACTAACTCAAGTCTCTAGCGCGATTTCCTGTCACTGATCCTTTAGGCTCCGCAACAACGAAAAAGTTACGAAAATTGTGATTACAAACGACCTTCAAATGACAATAATACAAATTTGGTATTTGAAGCTGCGTCAGTACACAGGTCATGCCTGTTGCAAGTCATTTCTGTTCGGGGATGAGTAATCTTTGTTTATTCTGTGGGATCTCAAGTGTGAATTGATACATGTTAAGTAATGACAAACCCTTGATTCCACAAACATTTAATTTAGAATAAACTTAAATTTCACATTGTGTCGTCAACTTCCTGGTTGTCTTCTTGGCAGCCGCATTGTTCATGCTCACACAACAATTTGACTGTTCGTATTGACCAACTCATTCCACATAGTCCTCCGTCCCTGATGATGCATTCCCAGGCCCGTCTATGCATAAATGTGCCACTGCGTGCCTAATAAGTTTGGCGTGTCTCTGCTTCGATGCGCATTCAGACGATGAAAATTTGCTGCAAGGACAGGAACGACCCGATTATTTATCATATCGAAGTAAATGTTAGTTTGTATGTTTTTAATCCTCAATGAAAAAAGGGGCCAATCGTGAGAACATGACGTCAAATTCCTAAGCGAACAGAGAGTTAAGTGCGACTGTCGTTCCTTTCACAATTAACGGTTGTGTATTTCGTCGGTTGTGGAGAATATTGTCTTACGTTCTAGAAAATCCTGCCTCGCCGCTAATTATGAAGCGTTCAAGAATCGTGTTGGCCTTGCGAGCAGCCTCTGGCAAAACCTCATTCTCCTCATTTAACATCTAACAACTGACACTGCACTCTAAAATCTAAAGTGTTAAATTCACCTTTATAAATGATAAGTTTAACACTTGCTATATGTGTGCGGTCAGTGACCACACTTTAAAAGTTGATTCAACACTTTCCAAAGTGTTACGAATTCCCACACTTTTAGACAGTTACAAAAGTGTCGATGCCTTTTGCGACTCTTTTCCAAGTGTTAAAAAAGTGTTGGGATCCAGCACTTTAAAAATGTTAGAAAAGTGTTGGATCTGACCCTTTTAAAATGTTATAACAACCATTCAGTTACCTCTTTACCCATTGACAAGTGTTAAGAAAGTGTTGATATACAACCCTTTGAAACTGTTGAGACAACTATTTGGTACCCTTTAAATGTGTTACTTTGAGCTATTGTAATGTCAAAAAACCCTTCCTTCAAATGCACGCAAAAAGACCAATAAATACAGAGTATGTCATTGATAGTAAGGGCTCCAATATGGCGTTGCGTTCTTCATAACTTTTCGTCCTTCCTCGACCAACATCGCCGTCCATCCCGATATAACCAGTTGAGTAAAGGTGAGATTTTTTTTACTGAGATATTAACGTAGGAACACTGCACATTCTTATGTTAATAATACTGCCTTTATATCGTACGAAACTGCCAGATAATTTTAGACCCTTTAACAGATGAGTGTCGCTATACATGTTCGTACGTTCATACGTGCATTCAGGGGCGTCAATCGCTTCTCAAAAGTGAGGGGTGGGGACATACCTTGATCAGAAATAATGCGAGTGTGAAGCGCGAAGCCCTTACAGCGTGGGTTCAGGGCTTGCGAAAAAAAATCAGATTCTAGATGCTCATGTGGTGTGATCTGAGGCAATTTCTGACCTCTTAAACCAATATTTCCTGAGCAAAAGGTATTGATTTAAACATCATTTTCGAGGTTGAAGTCATTGAATAAGCTATTATATTCTCAGCTAAAGGCGTGGGGTTCGGGGGCCTGCTTAAGGGCCCCGAAACAAAATTGATTCTAGATGCTCTGTGGTGCGATCTGAGACAATTTCTGACCACTTTAACTAATATATTTTCCCAGCAAAAGAAAATAATTAAAAAATAATTTTCGAGGTTAAAGTAATTGAATAAGCTATTATCTTCTAAGCTAAAGGCGTGGGGTTCGGGGCCTGCTAATTAAGGGCCCCGAAAAAATGTTGGATTCTAAATGCTCTGTGGTGCGATCTGAGGCAATTTTGGACCACTTGAACCAATATTTTCTTAGCAAAAGATACTTTGTAGTACATAATAGGGCCCTGTTAATGTGGCACGAGTTCAAAAATCTGGGGGGGGGGGACATTTGATATTGTGTGTCCCCCCCACCCTTCAAAAAGTTGGGGGGGGGGGACATGTCCCCCTGTCCCCCAGGGTTGACGCCCATGCGTGCATTTGATTTGCGTGATGTATCGATACACTGTCCTCATATGGAAAAACATGCACACATAACTGCGTTTGTAAAGATTAAAGATTGGTCACACTTCTGTCGAATGTAAGATACGTACTTCAACATTATCGATACATCACGCAAATCAAATGGACGTATGTACGTATATGTACAATGTATAGCGACACCCATCTGTTAGAACTAAGGTCTAAAAATATCCGTCAATTTGGTACGATATATAAGTAGTATTAACATCAAAGTGTGCAGTGTTCCTGCGATAATATCTCAGTATAAAAAATCTCACCTATAATCAACTGGTTATATCATCATTGTCGGCGATGTTGGTCGATGTAGGACAAAAGTTTATGAAGAAAGCAACGCCATATTGGAGCTCGGTCGGAAATGATCTAGTGCGCTTGCGCGGCGCGCTGAACTCACTATCCAATCAAATTGCCCAGTCGCCTAATACATTACTGCGCAGGCGTATATGCAGGAAAGCTCACAACACATTTAAAATGCGAAGTCACATCTTGAAGTTGCTTAACTTTAGCATTAGAGTTGGAATAACCTTTTGCAACATTTGAAATATTGTTTTGGTAGTAACACTTCGGAAATGTTAAAATTCAACACTTCAGTTTTTAGAGTGTGGGGGTCTGGGTCCCTCGGGATAAACAAAGAGTTATACTCAGTCCTCCAGAACAGGAATGACTTCAACTTCAAACCAATTTACAGGCGCAAATTCCAATACAAAATATGTATTATTGCAGGCGCAGGTCCAGAGCCAATATTTTCGGGGGCTAGCAAAGTGGATCCAGATTTTTTTTTCAGGGAGGCGTGCTAAATTATAAAACCGGCTATTTTCTCCAGACACTTAAGCCTCCGAAAATCAATAGGTGTGTGTGTGGGGAGGGGGGAGGGGGAGGGGGAGCTTGGGTTGGGCCATTTTTTCAATGGGGAGCGCTGATAAAATGCTACAATCAGGCACACTATATTGTACAAACCCTTCTCACGACTATTTATTTGGGGGGAGACCGTTCGCATGTACGTCACATTCGTACATTTTGCTAGTGCAATTTTGTTTTTTATGATTTTTTTTTTGTTTGCCGGGGGGGGGGGGGCTAAACAACATTCGGGGGGGGGGGGGTTCACCCACCTAGCCCCCCCCCCCCGAACCACCACTGTATTATTGTCATAATCATTCCGTAACGGTTGTACTTTCCTTAAGGAAACCCTGTAGTATTTGGTTCTATATTATTTTGAATGCCATGGTATTTTGTTTGTTTTATTCCCCACAGGTACTGGTTGGTGGGCATGCCCGCGTGGAAAGCCCGAGGGTCAATGGATCCAGGTAGACCTCGGTCAGTACACGGCCATCACGGGGCTCATCGTGCAGGGAGGCAAAACGCATCATATCCGAACCTTTGCTGTAAACTACAGTAACACGGGCGAGTCCAATGATTGGCAGAAACTAACTGACAGAGGACAGACCGTACAGGTGAGCCTAGGATCCCGTCAGGATTTACGTTTACATTTACAAGTTTTCACATTCCATATCGATAAATCTGTATTGTGAAATTATTATTATTAACGCATTAGTTTTGCGAACTAACCCAAAATTTATACTATAGGTTTTCCCGGTTATTTTAAAACGTTTTTTTTTTTTTCATTCGATTTCACCGTTTCCAATGTTCAATTCGTCCATCAACATCGATTTGGTGCACTTTCAATGTTTAATTTCATCTTTCGTCAGACAATTTCAACTTCAGTTCAAGCAAATTCAAACAATGAGCACACGTTTTCGTCCCGGAATACATGTATTCGATGTCACCTCGTTTGCGCCAAACCCTGTTATTCAGAAATCAAATTCGTGTAATTGATTTTTATTCGACGAATACGATCTCTGAATCTGCAATTCAGCAACAGCTTAGACGAATTAGAATTTGACCTGAAATGACGAATATTCTCAACCCGGTGACTAATGACGGTGACCAAACTTTTAAATTGAGTGGTAAATGACAAAACTAGTGAAATTGTTGTCGGACGAAATTGAATATTGGAGTTGGTGAATTTGAATGAAAAATGTTTTTAAATTGGCGGGAAAACTAATAATAATTAGCGCAGTACGATTGTAACATAGCGCAATACTCTTGCAAAAAAAAGTGTTGGTTAGTTCGTAAAGCTATTGCGTTAATTTGCAAAAGTTTTATTGCGTTAAAAGTATCGCCAAAAAAAATTAGGCCTTTATCGCAAAAGCTTGCGTTACATGTAACTTGCAATATTGCGTTATTTCATAACGTTTTACATTGTGTTAAATTGCAAAGGTATACGTTAACTTCAATTAGAACAAATTCTGTGAAAGCGGAAGCTATAATTGGGTTCATGGGAGTTGCGAGGGGGTCAAGGGGGCGCTTCCCCTTCTCCCGGAAAAGCAAAAAAGCAAAGCAAAACAAAAGACAAAAAAGAAAGGAAAAGAGGCGCGAAGTCATATTGCTGTTAATTTAATAGGTTGGGGGGAGGGGGACAGTGTCCCTGTCTACTCTAGACAAATGATAATCGAGAATATGCTGGAAAAGTACAGTGGTTTCGGGTGGGGTGAGGAATTGCGCCTTGACCCCAATCTATACAATGATTGGGTGTCCGTATAGTGGTTGGATGATAACATTTTGTTTTAAAATAAAACTAAAGTCTGAGTTGCACTTCCATTGACTTCATCTTGGGTTGCCATTTAGTCTCAAGCACCGACTACGATTTCTTGTCAACATAAGGTGGGGTGGGGGAGTGGGGGGAGGCAAGCAGCATGGACATTCGGAAAGCTGGCGGGGGGGGGGGGGGACGACGCCTCCTGACTCCTGGGGGTTGCTTTTCAAACATGTACGCATGCACGAATTCCGTTTTACGCCAATTCCTTTCAGTGTGTTTTGGAGACATGTGATCCCTCTCCCGGCCCGCCAGCATTTTTTTCATACCACTAGTTCGCTATTTGTTACTGAAGTGCTTTGAGTGGCAAGTCAGGTTTTCTGACTTTATTTTTCCTCGAAAAAAAATCCTCCAAACCATAAATTGGTAAAAGACGAATTTTCCAAATAACTAACAAGCTGCTATCCATGTAGCATTCTAGTTTTACCACACCACTCGAGCAGTCAATATTTGTATACTCGATCCTAGTATGGACCATAGTAAATCCGCCAGAGGGTGTGTCACTTGTCAGGCCGTAGTGGCTTGCTCAAAATTGGCGGGAAAAGTACTGGGCTTGCGCACATTTCCGTAGGCTTGTGCCGGTACAATTGTCCCTGATGACACGAATTGCCATGGATTGCTCCTGCTGACAAAATAGAACAGTCTTTTGATCTCCAACCGGCAAATATGTGGTTCAATGTCTGTTTTTGGTCTGAAGCATGCCATGAATGATAGATTATGGGGGTTGGAGGGCAGGGTGGCTCAAATTATTTTACATAGTGGAAGGAAACTATTCTACCCAACGGTCAGGTATGTATAGAATTAAACCGACTCCCCGAAGGGAAACAATATTATATTATTGCATGTATAGCGCCCTCTAGTCTTGGCCCAAGACGTCAGTGATCATGAGCAATAGTTGCGTAATTGTTGTGTAGCGCACTTGCATAATTGTTATTTTTTTTCCCTTCTCCTACCAACGTGTTGGTCATTTCGTAGCAATGGGGGCCATTTTATGTAAATAAGACCGTCTGTATAAATTCAAGCAAACCTGTTTATAGCTCCGTGCATGATCGCCGCAGTATCTCGATCGTTGATTGTTTCCCTAGGAAAGCGCTGATGGAAAAATAAATCGCGGCCCGCCAATGAAATCCTCTTTTCTAAAGAGGAGCCGACAATATCGAGAGAGAGCGCTCTCTCTGCGTTATGCTTAATTCATAGATGTCGACTGGGCTTTAAATAAAACAAAAATAAAACGGCATGTGGGTGTTTTAATCACCGACGGTTGGCAGATTCGTGGACTGGTTGGAAGAAGTCCTGACTTCTAATCAGGTACGTGTTCTGAGTGCGAATCCCGGTAATGGCGTTTTACGCTTCTCATTAATCTATCAACTAACAAATGAGGAAGATACATTTCTTACAAGACGTAAGCTAAGTTGGGTTGCTGTTGTCGGAGACATGGGCGTCGCAAAAGGGGGGGGGCTTCCCCCCCCCCACCCCCACCCCCACACCTGGAAAAGCAAAAAAAAAAAGAAGAAGAAGAAAAAAAGAAGAGGGGAAAAAAGAAAAGAAAAAGGGGCGCGAAGTCATAGTCGTGTAAATTTAATGAGTTGGGAGGGGGGTCAAAATGTCCCTGCCCCCCTCTAACACTGATAAATCGAGAATTTGTTGAGAAATACAAGAATTTTTTGGGAAAAATATGTTTTGCCCCCTCTCCTTGGTCGGAGAACAAGACATTAAATATGTAGTGAATGGTACATCCGAACCATTTATGGACGCTTATGTACTCAAGGTCAAGACATTTCTTTCTTTCTTTTTTGAACTTCACGCGTACATCTCAGACTTGGAAACGGAAGTGACATAAGAATAATGGAAATCTGAAAATAATTTCTAGAGCGAAACTTGTATCAAGCGACGATCGTCAATACTTTGTCAAACGCCACTCTGAATTAGATCCTCGTTTCCCGGAGGCGTTTACAGGCATGTTATGACTTTCATGTTAAAAAGAGATAGCGTACCTAAATATGTTTAGCATCTCCTTAAATTGACGCGGCTCTAAAAATAGCACAGACGCTCGACGTAATACGAATATTTGAATTACGTACCACATGTTTTTTGGTGGTAATCATGTAAATCGTTATTTTTTTTTTACAGTTGAATGGGCATAATGGTAGTGGACATTCTGTGCCTGTGACGTTCCCCGTGGTACTGATGGCAAGATTCCTCCGCATACTTCCACTGACATGGAGTAGCTCTGCTTACTATATTCTAAGGTTCGAAGTGCTCGGATGTCAAGGTGATAAAAATATGCCCATCTAAAAATCTAAGTCACCGTCATAAATAAAAAGGCAATAATACCACTTGTCATTTGGCGTAAATTTTATAAATAAATGGTTAGATTTATAGGTCTAAGCTCATTCCAACGCTGTAAGAACCAATTGCGAGCACTAACTTGAGATTCGTGTTTGGATGAACCATGATAAGAACCCGGGGAATTTGTATTAATACAAGTCATATTTTAATTATGTTGAACTCATATTGGTGTAACAGTGATTCCGATGCAGGCCGAATGATCATGTTAGTATCTGACTGTTTTAATTTACTTTAGGTCTAAACTACAAAAAGGGCGGTGTAAATTGAACACCGGGGGTCCTACAAAGATACCACCGGTGTTAAATCAAACGCCACTGTTTTTACAGAGTCGGTTGCTTTGACCCTCATAAAACCTGTGTCAGTATCCAGGTCATGGAAGTTGGAGGGTTGGGAGTTGGGATGATGGTATTGTCGGCTGATATCACTTGTTGGGCGTGTTTATTCGTTTCTTTCCTGATTGATGACTCGTGTTGGTCCAGCTCTGTTGCATTCTGACAATGCCCAGTACAAATCATATGAAACGATGGGTTTGGATCACAAATTGGATAATGACCTTCGTATTACAAATTGAGTGGGGGATCCCTAGATGCATGTAGACAAAGACAAAGAATGATCATTATTGTCAGACAACAGCCATCATTGGAAGGGGGGATACGTGTGTTTAGGCGATTTGACATTTGAGCCATGAAACGGCACCTCGCGATAGGAAAAGAAGCTAAAGTTATGTGCACAACAGCATCTTATACCTTTTAGATTTTAGTTTGAAAACGATTTTTACATTATTGTACTGATCTGATGTACCACAAATATCTTATTAAGAAGAGACCCCTCTTGCCACAAGACTCGTTATCGAACGTTACGTCTTCTTCTTCCAACATCGGCTCAGCGTACGTGTTATCTAAATTTACGTTTGAACTGATCTAAATTTACATTTGAAATGGTCTTAATTTATGTTTGAACTCTTAACAGACTTAAGCGGCATAATCCGATTAGTGGGTAGTGATGACAAATGGAGCGGCCAAGTGGAAATCTACCGCCATGATGCTTGGGGTGCAGTGTGCGATAGCACTTGGGATATGAAGGACGCCACCACCGTTTGCTATCAGCTCGGCTCCATCGGGGCTCTGGAGGCTAAAACGGGGTTGTCCAGCCAAGAGAGTGACCGGCCAATCGTGATGAATCGAGTCGCCTGTACTGGAACTGAACGACGGCTGGCTGACTGTCCGTTTGTCTGTACCGGCTCTCAGCAATGCAACAGCTCAACTGTAGCAGGAGTCGTTTGTAAACCAAGATCTGGTAAGAAATACTCCGCCCTCTTTAGTTTCCATGTCATTCACCTCCAACTTATTGCACACTAAGTAACTCACGTGTCATTATCATCTATCTCCAGTGTATTTGTGATATGGCACCGTTCGCCGATATACAATTAAAGTCAATTAAATACCAGTACTCATCCCCGAAATACATACTTCAAACAAAAGCCCTTCCCAAAAAAGTGAAGAAATTAACTGAGCAAAGAAATCTCTGAACTCCAATAAAACATCTGAAAGAATTGTGTTCATTTACACCCCCACTATATAGCTTTTCCCGACAAAGCATAGGAATCGCCTCCCAATGCTGATTTAGTGATTATTTGGACCATAGATTAAATGGCCACCTTGAGTTGCTCAGTATAGCGTACGATTAACTCTTTTCACAAATAGAGTTGTGAGGGTGGGTTACCTATCTGTCCTTTCTTCATTACGCCACTCCACGACGGATGAAGGTGGCACTGTGACTCGTCATGTTTTTTTATTTGTTTATTTAACTGAACAATGAAATTGACTGGAGCGGAGTTTGAACATGCGACCTCCGGGTTGCCGTTCCTGTGCTCTACCAACTGAGCTATCCAGCCCTATGTTGGCAGTTCTCCATTTTGTCATTTATTTGGTCAGGGGCGCTGTAGCCAGAAGCCATCGCCAAATGTCACGATACTAGCAACATTAGCAATTCTGCAAACCTAGTCAGCTTCGGCCTTTGTGGTTTATTCAAATATTTTTCTCTTAAATAAAGACAACCGTCTTATTATGATCAGATGTGGTTCGGTTGGTCGGCGGATCTCGCACCAGCGGCCGAGTGGAGATATACCGTGGCGGCAGCTGGGGCACCATCTGTGATACAAATTGGAACGTCACCGATGCGGGGATTGTCTGCCGACAGCTCGGTTTCTCAGACGCACTGGAGGCCAAGTCCGCTGCCCACTTCGGGCAGGGTAGCGGACCCGTCCATATGGACGGCGTAGCGTGCGAAGGATCCGAAGAGAAAATTACCGACTGCCCTTCCTTCTGCTGGGAGGACACAAAGTGTAGCCACTCTCACGATGCTGGAGTGATCTGTAGTGATGGTAAGCGAACAATGAGGGCAGTGTAACGAAACCTATCATCATAGAACTCCGCGTATCTATACTACAATCACGAAAATGATTGGAGGGCGCTGCCATTTTCCTGCCATTTTCCCGACCGGTCTCCCGTCCCGCACGCGCCCGTTGGCCGCGGGGGATGCGGAACGGGGCCCGGCTATTTCCACCCTATATTTCCCATAATTCCCTTCCCCATTGGGCCGCGCCGGCCATCTTGCGTATGGCCACGTACGTTCGTTATGAGAGCATGCAGCGTATGGGCCGGATAATTGACGTGCCACGTATACGTTCGTTATGAGCATGCAGCGCATGCAACTTGCCCCACATTTCTTCAGCACAGCGTTGTTGACATGGTTGATGTATCTGTTCCTTGCTCCAGTTTTCTCATTGAACGGTAAGTCTCATTTATGATATATATTGTTGTTTGTGAAAAGTGGTATTCTTTCGAACGCCACTGGCAATGAGAAGCATTGTTGTTTGTGAAAAGTGTGAGTTTGTGAGTGTCCAATGATGGCGTAGTCTGGTGGTAGAATGGGGAGGGTTGTACGGGGAGGGTTGTATGAATGTACGTACGGGGGGAGGCCTCGGACATCGAGAGTTTGGCCGTGGGTTTACTTAGCTAGGCTTAATGTGGCCAATTTACTGCATGACCTCCGTAAATACAGGCCTCACTTGGAACATGTACCCGAACATGTTTGTAGAACTTTGCCAACTTTTGATTTCACAATTGGGCTTTGTTTGTAGTTTGTTTTTGGATTTTGCTTTAGTTTGTTTTAGGCCTAGGCCTATAGGCCTACTAGCTAGAAAAAAAATGCTGCATTTGTATATAGGCCATGAAATGTACATTCATTCCATACAAATGATGCAAATTAAATCTTTGTGGTAATCTTAGAACACGGCAAATCATACTCAAAACTTCCTTTAAAGAAATGACTTTCATACTCATACTCAAAACAAAATTAATTTACTGCAAATCAAAGACCAATAACCAACTTAATAAAGAAACCCTCAAATCAAAATTAAAGACGTGATCAAGTTCAAACCTCAGGCCAAAAACCAAAAAATACAGGCGAAGACTAAAACTTGAAACCAACACAGTTAGAATAGTGGATCTTAGAGAATACACTCTGGCAGAAAATCAAATGACTCGACAACAGACATGAACCCAAGCAGGATAAAGAGGAAACTAATACATTGATGACTGTTCAGTGTCTCTGCTGTTCTGCTGAGATAAAATCATATGCGGGGGGGGGGGGGGGGGGGGTCACTAAAATACAACATATAAGACATGTTTCGTTGTTTGGCATGTTTGGTTAGTACTTCAGTAGTGCATTCCGCATAAAGGGGGTATTGCAACACCTGTCTAATTTATTTGTAGCTATTGTTAGCCGATGTATTTGTTTTACAAGTTTTCTTCACCTTAGTCGTTATTCTTTTCTTTCTAACTCCTTTACACAGGACTCCCGATGACACCCACATCACATGACCAGCTCCAACCATGCTCCAAGCATGCTCCAGTGCATGCTTCAACCAGTTCCCAAAGCAAGAATCTCAACTCAAGACGAAGACGTGACACACCTATTCTTTCCAGTTCAACTGCAAGATTCCTGCTTTTTCTCTTTACCCATTCAAAACACATTTTCCTTCTAGCCATAATTTTATTTTTAGAAGTCATGAAAAAAATCACTCTTTTCTGCTGTTTTATGTCCATCCTTTTTTTAAAATTATATCCTTGGCTTAGTTGTACCCATGAATAATGATGGAATGATTACCCGATAATTACTGGCCAAGCAGACTGTGTCGATCCTGGCAAACTTATTTGATAACAAAACAATGTCTTTGATTACCAAATTACATAATCACTCTTAAAATTTCACAACGAAATATTCATACTCGCATACCCCTCCATTTCTCATGAGTTTTCACCAACACTCATTAAAAAAATGTTGTCCTGTAACTTACAATGCCACTGTCATTATTTATGATTACAGCTTTTAACACAAAAAACTGCATTTGCATAATAACCTTTGGCCGTCTTGCTTGAAAGTCTTTCATGGAATGTTTGTGCCTATGGTTAACAAGCCTGGACCGACGTCCCTTGCGAAAATTGCTCCGAAAACTGACTACAATTATATCCCCTGAGTTTTGTCGAAGTACTACCCTGTACAGTAATGAATGCAAATACATTATTACTAAAAAAAATTCGTGTATACCTGATTTCATTTTCACAGTTTTGTAATAAATACATTTAACATGTGATGCTTGACATAATTATGAAGTGCTCCAATATGTCCTTTCTTTTAGTTTTACTCTCTTCTGCAAATAAACGTGTTACAATACTTTGCTGTACAACCCCATCACCATAATAAAAACACCAACTGCTATAATGACATTAACTTCTACTTTAATAAGAAACACCCCCTTCACCTTAACAAATATAAATTGTTGCCCACTTCCCCGGAAATATAAGTGACCATTCACAGGTGTAACATAAATAGGCATGGGCGTCGCGAAGGGGTGGGGGGGCACTCCATAAAAGCAAAAAAAAAAGGGGGGCGTGAAGTCATAGTGGTGTGAATTTAATGGGTTGGGGGGGGGCAAAATGTCCCTGCCCCCCTCTGAAACTGATAAATCGAGAATGTGTTGAGAAAAACAGGCATTTTTTGGGCAAAAATATGTTTTGCCCCCTCTAGAAAAAATCCTGGCGACGCCCACACAATATTCAACCCCCACCCCCACTGGCTGCCCCCTTCTCTCTTCTGTAGTGAGAACGATGGATACGACGTTGTATAGGCCAAGATCAAACCGCGTTTCATCTAAATTACCTATTTGTACAGTTGGTGTATACGTCCTTAATGGTTTGGCACCTTGAAAATTCAATATTCAAATTGACTGGACAATATTCTAGCACAACATTATTTATGAGCTTTATATAATGAGACATCGCATGAGACAATCGGTCGGCAATAAATACTTAATTTCATTCAACTGTTGACAGCAAGACCTTCCTAATTGGCGCGCAATTTAAAACAACATTTAAACGGTATGAATCCCAGCACAAACATAAACCCCCACAATATCAACAATTTCAATGTCACCATCTCCCCTCTATAACAAAAACCATTTCTCCCCATCCCTGAAAATATTTCTCCCCATCCCCGGAAATATTGGTGACACGGTTGACGGGTTTTACGGAAATTGGGCGTTCCAACTAGCACCCTTCACCCTAGCTAGCCCCTTCCCCTATATTGACAACAAGCTGGTTTACCCGATCATAGATCGGGTAGGGCGTAGTGTTGGGGATGAAATTGTGGGGAGTTAAATGTAAATGGGGGATATAGTCGGGGAGACATGCAGTTAAAGAATAGCAATTTCTGTGGTGTGATCTGAGGCAATTTCTGATCACTAAAACCAATTTGAGCAAAAGATCATCTGTGAAAGTTTTGAGTAATTGAATCAGCTACATGTATTCTGAGCAATAGAATCATTATTGTAGGCTACAATATTTTTATTCGGGGAAGAAAAAGTGTGTGGGGGGGGGGGGAAGACCAAACAATGTCCCCCCCTCAAAATGTGTGTGTGTGTGTGGGGGGGGGGGGGTCCCCCTGTCCCCCGTCGATTTACGCACATGATAATTATGTACCGTGGCAACTGTCTGTAAATGTTGCCGTTGTTCTGTTAAATTGGCTTTTTGTGAGGCAGAATTTGGAAAACGTAGTGAAGAGGTTACTGTAGTACACAGGCGAAGGCTGGTTTAAATCATAATGCAATAAAACGTGAAGGTGTCATTTGAAATGAAAATGTTGAGTGTTACCATAAAATTACAAACGGTCTGAATCATGAAGGAAGGTCATAATTAAGTTTCAGTATTGGACTCTTCAACAAAAGTAAATTTAAACTTCTAACAATTTGCGAGACCGTCTGCGAGGAAAAAGTCGGTAACTTTTATTAAAGTTGGTACAACCATCTATATAAGAGCAAGTTTTACTCGGCCGCCGAGAAATGTTTGCTCCTGAAAGGATCCGAGACCGCGGCTTCACGTCCGTGGAAAAATATGGGTGTCTTCCGTCGGGTCGGACACTTTTTCGTCGATTTTTTTGTGACTGCGTTTAAGATCGCGAGTTTGAAGCAATGCATCGATCCTTCGTTGACTCCAAACAGGCCCCCGAAATTATACAGTAACGCGACACTGAATTATACGTGGCGGGCAGCGAACTCCAACGCTCAGCCTAGGTGGTGGAAGCATGGAGCTGTAAACACATTATGGAAGCAACAGCACTCTGTCACGCGACGTCACATGCTTGCGCTTCAAATAGCGAGCACCGTAGACCCAACCTCGTTTCCAGGGTGTGGAGCAGGCTGCAGTACGCATTGCCATCGACAGTTTTGCATAGCCCGGAAATACTACGCAGTGTAGACTTTCGATCGGTCAGACCGCGCATGGCATACTTAATGTGTAGTCCTTCTGAGTATTCGTTGCACACGGCGCAGGGGCGGCAAGCGAAGCATATGAAAGAATAGGGGCACTTGGTGGCCATGCACCATGGAGAAAAAATATTTTACCAAGGTCACCCCATACACAATTTTGTGAACGCTTTTGCAGAACGGCTGAGTAAAACACGTAAACGGAACCCCTACGTCGAAGCCGCTGACCTCGCACAGTCTAGACACGCAGAAAAGCCAGGACAGGGGGCGGCCAGGCAGTCAACGTGAAAGCGCACACGACGGCAAATTCCTGCGCAAAATGCAGTCACGAAAAATCGACGAAAAGGATCGCCGGTCCGTACGGGAAAATCAGGACGACCCGAAGTGTCCGACCCGCCGGAAGACACCCTCCGCATTTTTCCACGGACGTGGAGCGATTTTGGCGCCGCGGGAGCCCGCGGTCTCGGATCCTTTCATGAGCAAACATCGTCTCGGAGGCCGAGTTAAACTCTCTCTTATATATATAGATATGTCCTGGACCCTCGCACAATCTCCGCAGGAAATGTTATGTGCGCGCACGTTGCTAAACGCAAATACAACTTGGGCGAGACTAATGGCGAGTCCAAATAGGCTCGCGTGCAGCAGAGGGTCTGATTCTTTATTTGACTTAACAGTTGTTTGGAGTTATTGGAGTTTAAAATATCGAGATTTCATTGTATACAGTAATTATTACGAAACAGTCAACTCCACCCATCTAGCGGGTGCCGCGCGAAGCGCGGCATCCCGCTAGTTGGGATTATTTCGATCACCCCTGTGACCAAAAAGGAATGTCAAATGGGGTTATGTCTGTGGTTTTAACTGCTGTTTGGGGCCTGAGAGATACTCCAGACATCCAAGAGGTTAATCAGGGGTGAATGGGCTGGTTGTGAGGGTCGGGTGGCTCAAATTACATGTTGTGAAGTGGACATTCCATACAGTCACTGGATAGTAAACATTAAAGGTGCTCGCTCCAGCAAGAGTAGTGGCCTAGCAATAATCGGGTGATGCCTAATCAATTTTTGTATGGGTTTCATGAGAAAGTTCCGATTCTCAGTTTAATTTACGTCTGCGCATCTGGAAATCGTTGCAAGATAATTTTAACTGACTTCTGTGCTTAGACCGCCTTATGTTTATAGATCAAAGTTCCCGTTTAGATTGTATCTAAAAAATTTCTTCATTGAACATTGTTTTGCTTTTCCAGTTTTCTTCAACAACCTAAGATGCAAACTGTTTGTTCTTCGCTTTTTTAGTACTGCAGGAAACACCGGAACAACCAACAAGTGACGAAAACTAAACCGCTCAAGCAACCGGGAAGGATACACATCATCATACACACTCATCTCCTTGTAAAGGGACAATATTTGTTTCATGGTATTTTGGACCATCAAAGTGTCCCTCGTAATTGCTGGTCGAATTCTTCTGTAGTCTCGTGACTGGTCTCGGCCTATAACCCGTGCATGCTGTAAAGCCATTATAATTATGGACAGCGGTACCTTGCTTCTCATGCCATTGTAGTATATTACTGACTGTGTAATCTACGGCACCAATCTATTTTAACAGTGCATTTCGGTTTGATGTAGTTTTGAATGAGAGTTATTCTTGTCAATGTATGTTTTTGTGCAGCATTATGTAGAGGGCAACAATCATGGGGGCTTTATTTGTATAATATACACATTGATAATAAGAAAACACCACAAGACCACCCCAAAAAACCAAAATATGCGAACAGGAGTTGAATCGATAATCAATTATATTATTGGACTCGCATCAATTTAGATATTTTTCAACGTCAGCTACTCAGTAGAATGAGTCCATTGATATAAATATATTCAAATGAAATTGAGAAACAAAAAGTTAAAGTGCAGTGGATACATACTGAGGGTGAAAATGTCAGACTCTCTTATACTTCTGATACACCGATAAACTTTAATTGTTATTTTAGGAAAAGCTAAGGATGTTGCGTATATACGGCGTAGAATAGGCCTACTTTAAGGTGAACAAACTTTGCCAAATACGTTGAATGAAAAAGAAATAATTTTGTATGACTTTTGTCACGCATAATTTTCGGCGTAATAGTATTTAAAAATAAACCTGCATTTTTAGCTGGGGATAACACTTAATAAACGTATAACTATACACACAGGAAAGCACTTGTTAAAGACTTATATCATTATCATGCTGCCAAACTGAATAATTTTGTATTAGAGCTATGTATAATGCTTGCCATAATATTTTGTTAGAACAAACTTGTATTTTTAACTAGGGATAATACTTATTAGATTTCTTATAGCTTTATATCAGCACACAAGAAAGCACTTATTGTAGCAATTTGTAGACCTATATGATTAACACGCTGCCAATATACAAATAAAAATAAAAACAAAATTATCTGAAAACTCAAAATGAGGGCCTCGTTTAAAGGTTTCATGAGATGAAGTTTTCTTATAGGCACACATTATGTGAAACTTTCTACTCCTCTTAAATGCATGAAAACTACTTGTATGATCCCTTTTTGGTTAATTTTTATCGAAAAGTGCACTTCAAACATTTATAATGTTTCCATACTTTTCCGGACAACCGACGGCGTTGTTGCTGTGATGTCATAACAGGAAGACACTGCTCAGTTTAGGGGTTTTCTGCTCAAAATCGTGAACTCAAAAATGTGCTCATTGAAAACATTTGTGAGAAAAGTTGACTCGCCTTACTGCCATGTACTGACACAATAACAGATCGACAAAGAAAGATCAATTTCGAAAGCAAATCATCACAAATTCTAACAACTTTTGATGCTGACACAGTTGTATAACATTGAGCTTTCTGCCTGAAATCACACTTTTGCTAATGAATATGAAAATTTGCATGAACAAAATGGTACCAAAATAGCCTTACAAATTGCGAAACTATAATTGAAAATAAAAGTGCATTTTCAAGGATTGCATTAAAGCATCCCCTACGCCCGCGGTTGTGTACAGACAATCCGAGCACGATAACAATTCTATCACAAAGGCCCCTTTCAATGGCGAAGCATTGTGCTAGCTATTGTTCAGATAATCCGGCACGAGGCATGCAGTTGTTTCGTGGAATAGCTTGCGTAATGGTTTCTCCATTGAAGGGGGCCTCGTGGGTGTATGCAGTGATCAGGTGCGCCATGCAGGATTCGTCAAAATAAATCAGCTGGATAGATGCGCAGGATAAACCTTGCACAAAATCGGGCAGAAACTTGCCTAACGGCGCATTTGGTAAAATCTCAGACTTTCTCGGATTTCATTAAAAACCATACTTAGCGTCACTGCCATATCCATCAACATGTTTGTCAGCGAAGGAGGGGTGATTTCTCGTCAAACTGGGAGTAGGGGAGTGGGAGGGGGCGGAGGACAATCTAAAAGACATTCCAGGTCGCAATTTTAAGTGGTTGGGAGGATTTTCGTCATCTTAGGTCGAGACGTTCCGAGGTCATACCATTAGAATCAGCTAAGCTATTCGTAGCAAGCGTTTTTTTGTTACACCGTTGTCTTGTAGGCCGCCCAGGAGTGGAGTAATAGCGGTATGGTTTTATACTTCCGAGGTAGCCTTCTCCTAGGTGGGAAGCCAACCAAGGCTGACGAGCCCCACCTGCACGGGTTTGGAATCAGAGTTTTCTGTCTATTTAGGAGGGATGCCTTAAACCTGCCTTCACATCTCACATGAAGCCAAGCAGTAGCTATCTGGTTTTCAGGCGCCAGAAACCTGCCTTCACAACTCTGCCATCCAGTGGCGCACCCAAGGGGGGGGGGGGGCCTCGGGGGCCGGAGGCCCCCCCCCCCAGGTTGTCAATTTAATGTTTTATTTTTTGGGTAATTTTTTTTTAGTCCTACAATTTGACCTTGGTCATATGTACGTGGCCTATTTTCGAGTAGTATAATAGGATTGTAAGTGGCGCCACCAACGTCAAAATAGTCCGCCCCAAAAAAAAATTTGGAAAAAAAATAGCTTCTAAAAAATTTATAAAAGAAATTAAACACATTGTGAGCCCTCCCCAGCCAAATCCTGGGTGGGTCACTGCTGCCATCGGTGATGAACAGCGAAAGGCACATGAAGCCAAGCAGTAGGAGTTTGGTTAGGAGAGGCTATTCGAGACGCTGACTTTATCGAATATTTCAAGGGAGAGGAGTGGCTCAATTCTTTTCTTATTATATGATTACCCATGTTTTTTCATCGGTTGCCATCCCAACCACGGCCATCTACAAAATTGCTTTTGATACCATATTGACCACTGATTAACGTTACAGGAAAAGTCACCCAATTTCGTGCCGATCGACCGAAGCGTTTCACAAGAAAGCGTGGGCAATTTAGGCCTGTTTAGGCCCCCCCCCCCCAAAAAAAATACTTCTGCTTCCGGTTACCCAATCGACCCTATTTGTAGGCTGCGACCCTACAAATTCTATCGGCAATTCAAAAAAAAAATGTTTGAATAAATAAAAATAAAATATTGTCTTTTCTGTCTTCACAAAATACCTCTCAACAACCCTTTTGCGTCAAAAAATGCTTATTTTTACAAATAAAAAATATTAAAATGTTATTTTTACAAATAGCTTCCCGTCTTGACTAGCGTTGTGAATATGGTGCAAACGACCTGAATTTTCCAATATTTTTTAAGAATTATCCAACGTAAATATTATGTTGACCGTAGAAAGGTTTTAATCACATTTTGTGGCCATTTTGGGTATAGCTTTCGTAGTGCAATGGAAATAGTTCAGGCTAATCCTTCCCATATAATTGAATACCCCATTCAATCTGCATAAAAAATGTCCCCCCCCCCAAAAAAAGTTTCCGACCGACCGACCCTATTTTTGAAAGGCATGTGAATCGGAAGCAGAAGTATTTGTTTTTGGCCTTAATGCTTCGCAACCAAATATTACTGCAGTGTCACTGACAAATGTTTGCGATATATTGCCCAGACAATTTAAAAAATAAGTCTGTTTTTGATGAACGTCTTGAACATGGATGTTAGTTACAGGCTCGTCATATACATGAGGGTAAATATGAGCCGCAAGCCAGTGACAAAACATGTCCGTCACAACTGAAGGAAATGATGTTCTGGGGTCCGCTCATAAGTCCGACGCCTCATAGGTCCGACGCCTCATAGCTCCGAAAAATCGCATCCCCCAACTACATAAAGGCCCATAAGTCCGACACCTCATAAGTACGACGCCTCATAGCTCCGACGCCTCGTACGCTTCGTTTTTCCGACGTCGGACCTATAAGGCGTCGGACTTATGATACGGCCGCGATGTTTTAACCAGGACTTGTTTTCGGCTCAGCCGCCCTTTACGTGAGCAATTTGGTGCATTGGTACTCCACACAACTATGCCACTACCCGATGTTTGATATATTGCCCAGACAATGTCAGAGGTTAAATCTGTTTTGGATGAACGTCTTGAACATGCATGTTCGTTACAGGATCGTCATACATGAGGGTAACTATGAGCCAGTGTCAAACCACACGCGTCCCTTCCAATGTTCACCCATGTTGACCTTGCCGTAGTTGTCCCACCCAGTTCTCGGTAGTCGAGTCTTGCGAAGCGGGCGCTTTCTATATCTGGTCTTCGGTCATTCACCCGTTGTCGCGTTTGAGACATCGATAAAATAAACCTATAGGCACTACGATAATACGCTATAAGTGATAAGCGTACGCCGCGCCAAGCTTGTCTTGGTTTTATATATCTATGCCCGGCCGGCCGTTGTATTACAAAAACACTTCATTCGAACTGACAAATCAAACCTTAGTCCAGACTTCGAACTGAAATGACGTCACGATTAAGTAAAGTCGACTCCGATAGGCTGGCGCGCGGGGTCGCATTAAATTGCGTGCTTTTATGTATCAGACGTTTGACCGGAGACGTACAGGACTCCGTGGAGAACGGGTGATATTCAGACTAAGTTCTCGGCCGCTCATCTACATAGATTATGTTGCACTTTTTTTTTAATTGTATAACACATTAATACATTTCCTTATGAAGTGTATCTTTAGTATATCTATTTAGTTTCATTGACATTAGGTCACAGGTTTAAACCCTGCTCCAGTCAGTTTCTATGTTCAACTTTGAAAAACTATTAACATAATAATAACACGAATAGATTTAGAGCAGATCTAGATTTTACGTGAAATTTCACGTAGAATCT
This sequence comes from Patiria miniata, assembly GCF_015706575.1. NCBI lineage: Eukaryota > Metazoa > Echinodermata > Asteroidea > Valvatida > Asterinidae > Patiria > Patiria miniata. The sequence continues at coordinate 2,893,487 of NW_024037069.1, read as the reverse complement.
TGTCATTGAGAGGGTGTTGGGGGTGAGTTGGGGTTCAAGCATTCCGATGTGTATGACTATGAGGTAATGTCTGGTATGTGTGGGCACGTGGTGCCTACTACAATTTGTTTCCTAGCAACACAAACAAAACCACGTAGCCTAGACAAACAACGTCGGAGGATTTATTGCATGGGAGCCAGACGGATATCTGCATGTTAACCTGTTAACCCCAACACACCCTTCAGGATGCCTAGCGCCATATAAACCCGATTACCAACCCGTCGGTTCATATTCGGCTCCAAGCTGATCTCTCCTTAAGACGTTTGTAGGCCTATTACTTTCTCTCATCGTATTCGAAAACAATAATGTCTTATTCTGCATCGAATCTGCTGGTGTTGGCTGCCACGCTGATCACCATTACTGCGCCCTTACGTAAGTGTGAAACTGAATTGAATTGTTCGTTTTCAACTGTAATTTTACAATTATTTTCTATTGCAAAAAAAAACCCGTGGAAACCTGTAAGCAGGCAACTGATTTGAAAGCTGAAACTTTGTATTTCTGTGGTTTACAGTTACTAGCATACTTTGTTTATGAATCATGTGTTACTGGACTATCAACTAGCGCTGCAACGGCTCGAGTTTGTGAAGATCAAATTTGTATGGCCGAAATTCCTTCGCGTGATGATTTCATGAAAATCGCCATTTTTCAAGAAGTACTTCATGGACGTCTATTAGACTTCTTTAAAATATTTGTCAAACTGTTATGATTTCATTTACAGAAATGCCTTTCAGAGCCCAAATAATGGCGCATTCCAGGCGAAAATAGCCCTTTAATTTGTCAAGAATTTATATTTAAACGATTTTATTTGAACAGTGTGTTCAGCAGTGGCGTAGCCAAGGTGAAGGGGGGGGGGGGCTGGGGGCACGTGCCCCCCACGAATTCCAAGTGCACCCAAGATGCCCCCCCCCCCCCACAAACAAAAAATCTGAAATGTCCCACTTGCCAAGGATCAAGTGTCTTTTCAAAGTATTTTTTATTAGTTATTAAAAGGAAGAGGAATCTAGATTACCATTTTGACTTCCCTGATCCGCACGTACGGCATTATGAAATGTTCATAATTTGAAAAAAAAAACGCCCTCTATAGTCAACAGAGGTCTTGCCCCCCCCCCTTCGAATAAGCAGCACTTGCGGTGCCCTGGAAATTTGGAGGAAATGTTGTTGTTGGGTCCACCCTTGGTGCTCCCTCATTACATGCTGGTATCCCCCCCCCCCCCCCAATTCTGAAATGGATAACTTTGTCATTGCTAGAAAAATAACAAGAAAAGTAGCAATTTAAACCAGTAATCTATTTTGGGGTTAAAAATTGGGGGGGGGGGAAATCTATTGAAAATAACGGTACAAATTGAAAATAACGGTACATTTTGAAAACAATTTTGTCATGTTAGGCCAAAAAAAAAATATTCGGTCTCTTGTCAGACCAAAGTTCCGGAATTGACGCGGCGACGCGGATTTATTATTTTATTTTTGGCTTTCTTTTTCTTCTTCAAACTTGGATTGTACAGACAAGGTGGGGTACTATTTTGCTTTTTTGGTGTCCTCATGTACATTTGTGTCCTCCATAATTTGCCTTGGTGCTCTCGATCATTTGCCTTGGTGCAATTTCCCATTCCTTGGTGCTCTTTGGTAAAAAAAATTGAGGAGGTGCGGCAATAGAGGGCGCTGTTGGAGCTACCGCGGAGCATTTTGGAAAGAAAATTGACGCGCATGATAAGATCGACGCGCGCTGACCAGAGACCGACTTTTTTTTTTTGTTGGCCTTAGTTTCAATTTCATACCTTTATATTGGCTTATTTCCGCTTGTTGATGCCTATTCAGTTTTACTGCTGTATCCGTATAGGCATACGTACAATTTTAACGGATCCACTGGATTTCAGAATGCATTTTGTGCCTATCAGTTTGTCGGTTGTGTTTATTCCAGTTAAAAACAATAACAAATAAAATATCACAATTTTGACTTTGTATTTAGAATTATGCTCGGCCCATCCCGTGGTGCCAGATGTGACGTCACAAGATCAGGCAAGGAGCTCAAGCATATCAGGTAAATAAACAAATGAAACTGCTGATGTTTAATTGTAAAATGTATATTTATTTGCACGCCTAGTTTGCCACGCGGCGTTCCGATGGTGGGGGGGGGGGGGGCAGGTCCACTCCTCGTATTGCTTTGATTGAGGGGGCACCTGCGGCATATGTATTATCTGTATTTTGTATGAACAATATTTCAAACGGTCTCTACAAATATGAAGCTATAACGTGGCTTTATGCTGTCCAGATTGTCTGAATTTGATTGGAATATAAAATAATGGATGGAGCTTGGGATATAGGTCCTATCACATTAAAAACCCATCAAACCTAATTACCTACTAGAAAGCACTCAGAGAGCGCAAACCTCCACCAAGGCTAAACAATTCCACGCCATATTGTCAGTACACCCAAAAGAAATACTCGCATAAATGGTGAAGAATTCTAAAAAAAAATCCTGGATCCAGACCCACATCCGGATCACTTCCAAAATCTAATCGATTTGTACTTCTACCAAGGACCACATTTAAAATAAACTCATGCAAATCCGTCCATAACTTGTTGAGTTGTCTTGCTAACAGACAAACTAACAAACAAACAAACAAACCAACAAACAAAATCCGATGAAAACATAACCTCCTTGGCAGAGGTAACAACTTACAAGACAAGGCAAACCTATAGTACAGCCGTGTGGTTGCGAAGGCCAATTTCGGAAGGTTACGTAATGCTATATTTTGAATGAAACAACATGCACACAGACACGTGAATGTTCGCCCGCAAAATCTTTGAAAATCAATTCTCCCGTTTGGAAGGCCGTATCTTCATGCAACTTTCAGGGTCTGTGTCCCTTATAATTAATATTAATTGATATTCCAACTATGTGCTAAAATCGTTTTCATAATGTTCTGTATTTTTCGTTGGAATTGAAAAAATAGGCTTATTTCCCCCCCCCCCCAAGCTGTAACACTGGTGTTTGCAATATCTGTCAACCTTTTAATGCATCTCGAATAATCAGGTTCCTACCCTATGGTTGTGCAGTACAAATTTTCAGTATCGCCTCCTTCACGAGTTACTAATTAATAAATTTCACCTTTTTTGTCGGCTTCAATTGGTCGATACCGAGACCCATGCCGAGTCACGCCAAGTAAGTAATATGGGCTTCGTCATTGTTGCCCCCAAAACGGCCAACCCGAAAACCATGCACGTAAGTTTTGTCGAAAAAAATCCTCGTCGAAATTTACCTTGGAGATAGTTCAAGGTGTAACACAAGCGTTTGCAATAACAGATTAAGTTGAAATTCGGAATATACTTAAATGATATTAGACAGTGTTCAACTACTCGTGAAATAACAACTTATGGGGATTCCTATCAATTGAAATAAATAGACAGATTTGGGGACCTTTTCGAACGAATTTTTAAAGACTTTAGGTCACATTCACTAGTGTTTCGGCATCAATAACAGCGATTTTGTCACTGACATGATAATTATACTTTCTTATTCTGTTATAAAATAAAATTTCAATCATACTGAGCATTATTTCTGAAAAACATAGCATTCAAAAAGCCATGTTTTTTGGCTGCATGAATTTCACTGCTCTGATGGTAACGTTTATGTACGTATAATCGGATTAACGTTGTTTAACAACGGTTACGCGTAAGCCTTCGCAATCACAAAGCTGTAGTAAAAAGGTAAGCCCAGAACGCATAACATTCTGGTTAATCGAGTCAGAATGGCTATACACCTGGCGTCTTTTCATGCGTGTGACGTACACAATGGGCCGGATTTAGAACATTCCTTGGCGTTACACGGTGTAATCCTATTTCAACATTTATGGCCAAAGTGATACTTAAGGCCAAAAAAAGAGAGAAAAAGTCGGTCTCTGGTCAGCGCGCGCGTCGATTTTTATCATGCGCGTCAACTTTTTTTTTTATTGTCCGCGGTAGCTATAGTCTGGTTCCCAGACCAAAAGATTCTGACTATTCCTGATGAATCTTAGGTCAGGCAGCCTCCGTGGCTAAAAATAAAAATGACGACATTGATGGCCCTTTTTCAAAGCTCGGCTTTGTTTCCGATTTCGCTATATCGCTTGTAGCTTTTAATGTTCTGATAAAAATTAAAATAGATCACTTGCTTCGTAATATCATACAGTTATGATAATACAGTTTGATGTTTCTGTAAGATAACATTGACTAATGTTGATCTGCAATCTTCAAAATTAGGCACCCAAATAGCACTGTTAGCAGGCGGAGCCGAATGAAGACCGAGGTTTGGAAAATCTCGGTAACGGTCGTCAAATTCAAAATTGTACATCACGCAGCAAAAAGTTCGCCCATACGATCGGAGTATATTTGATGCACGAAATCAGTCGTTGAATTTCAAGTTTTCTAAATGAAAGCAATGAATATTAATTATCAACTCATTTAAAATAAAATTAATAAGCAATTAGCAGTTAATTAAACCTATATTATACACTCGAAAATACTCAGGCGCTATCCGATTGTCGACGAAACGACTTCGGCAAACTTCGGAAATTTTCGGAAAAAGGAGGAATTCTTCCCGTTTTAGACACGTGACGTAAATTGTAATACAATGTATTACCGTAGACTACCGGACCTAAGATTCATCAGGAATAGTCAGAATCTTTTGGTCTGGGAACCAGACTACGGTAGCTACAACAGCGCCCTCTATTGCCGCACTCCCTCAAATTGTTGTACCAAGGAATGGGGAAATTGCACCAAGGCAAATGATGGAGGGCACAAAGGCCAATTATGGAGGACACCAATGTATACGAGGACACAAAAAAAGCAAAAAATAGTACCCACCTTGTCTGTATAATCCAAGCTTTAATAAAAAAAAGCCCCCCCCCCAAAAAAAAAAAAACCGCGTCGCCGCATCAATTCCGGAACTTTGGTCTGACCAGAGACCGACTATTTTTGACATTCTCTAACATCCCATTACACTCTAAGAGCCAATGTAATGGAAAGTTTGAATGCAATCCCTAAAAATGCACCTTTGTGTCCCGTTTAACTTTATTTTCAATTTTCATAGTTTATTGCTATTTGCAAGGTTTTTTTTAAATGCTATGCGCATTTCCACAATAAGCGAAACTGTGATGCCATTCAAGGCAGAAACTTTGATGCTAAAAATGCTTCAGCAAGAAAAGTTGCCAGATTGTTTGTTTTTTGGTCTGTAGTAAATATTTTAAATATTAATTCAATGAGCAAAAATTGTAGGTTCGTAATTATTACGGAACACCCTAAGTGCACGTTACACACGTTTTAAACTAAACTTTTTATTCACTTAGGTTTTCTTGCAGTTCAGAGAAAGTTGCTCAAAATGAATGCTTTAATTACATGCAATGGTCCCTTAAAAAATCGCCCAAACAATTTTCATTGTCAAGCAAAATAGGAATGAAAGAAACGATACCTTGTATCCGATATTTTGTGTCATTTCAGGTCTTCCGTGTACGAGTTCTCCACTGGGGATGGCCAGTGGGGCCATCCCTGATTCCAGCCTGACGGCGTCAGGCTCACACAGCTCAACTTATCTCCCAAGCAAGGCCCGACTGAATGGTAAGTCTCATTGATCGCTACTCAGTCTCTCATTGCAATAGTCTGCAACTGTTGCTTAATTTGTGTTTTTTCCCTTTTTTGTGAGTTAAGACATAGGAATTGTATAAGCCCGACTCTAAAAACAACTTGAAACATTGTAAAAAAAATTACTAATTAACGATGCATTGCGAATGTTTTAATTATGGATTCATTCTTGGTCAATATGACCAGCCCCTTTCTTTTTCAAGGCTTTAGGCTCATTTGCTTTTCATGCGTTGTTCGTTTCCAATAATAACACCTCTCAAAATTTAAAGATGAATGTTTAAATGTTAAACTTAACCAGATGAAACTACAGCAATTTTTTCGCGAAAACATTGAAAAACCATGCACTATCTTTTGATCACGAAACACGATTTCGCCCATGGTACTCTGTATTTAAAAAAAAGGCAATTGACTGATCGTTGGAAATCACCACCATTTCTTGATTTCTTCGCAATGACAGCAAGCCAAACAAAATAACATCACGGGGTGGTTAGTACCCTACGATCTTTCATCCAACAAAAAATAATAATAATAATTCGGTTGGTTTCTTTTGAGATACATGCAAATGATCCTACATGTCTTTAACCCATAAATGTCGTTTTGTCTAAGTTTCTAAATATAAAAAGAGGTCAACCAACAACAACAAAAAGCCTCCGTGGATTCCGGATAATCTCCGCAAGACAGCTCACTTTTCTCAGTATTTCATTTGAACTATTGCTTGAACCCTGTACTCCTGAAAAGCTTGAATAATCTGAAACTGTTCTTGAAATTCGGGCAATTCACAATGCAGTGCGCCACCAAGAGTTTGTCATGGCAAGTCCATTTTTCAAGTTTACAGTCGACAAAACGCGGTCCATTTGAATGTGTGTCAGTAGACAACTTGAGCTAATTTTGTTATAGATTGGGGCATAGTGTTCTGCCGGCTCATAAAAAACACCATATTGATTAAAAGGGGAAAAAGGCGCACATATATTCGAATCATACGCTTACGAAACTACTGACCGGAAAAAGACAAACAATTTCAAATGTCCCGCGCTGCGAATTTGTCAGCATACTTTTCTCTTCTGAAGAGCTTGAATAATCTGAAACCGTTCTGAGAGAAAGATGCATGGAAGTGATTCTGTGTGAGCACACCACGCCGCATGTATATGACAATTTCCCGTTACATGAAAGCAGCAAAACTCATGCTACAGTCAGACCGCGTATATCCTGTATTCAAGTGCTTATGTAAATCCCAGCGATATCGCATATTTTTTTAAGCCAGAATAGTCCATGCATTCCCCATAAACTTGACCAAAAGAAAAACCGATTCTGTGTATCACTCTGTCCATGTTACGATTTATATGTCATTGCATTGACTTGTTTTGTAACATTAGTGTTCTCATGTCCTAGCTGGGTACAAAACAAAAAATCGTCACTGGTTTACTGTCATTAAAACAAAATCAACATCACTAACTAAAGTCCGTAGCGCGAATTACTGTTACTGATCCTTTAGGCTCCGCAACAACGAAAAAGGTACAAAAATTGTGATTACAAACGACCTTCAAATGACAATAATACAAATTTGGTATTTGAAGTTGCGTCAGTACACAGGTCATGCCTGTTGCAGGTCATTTCTGTTCGGGATGAGTAATCTTTGTTTATTCTGTGGGATCTCAATTGTGAATTGATACATGTTAAGTAATGACAAAACCCTTGAGTTCACAAACATTTAATTTAGAATAAACTTAAATTTCACATTGTGTCGTCAACTTCTTGGTTGTCTCCTTGGCAGCCGCATTGTTCATGCTCATATACAACAATTTGACTGTTCGTATTGACCAACTCATTCCACATAGTCCTCCATCCCTGATGATGCATTCCCAGGCCCGTCTATGCATAAATGTTCCACTGCGCGCCTAATAAGTTTGGCGCGTTTCCGCTTCGATGCGCATTCTCATTTTGGCGAAGATTGTACAGGAAACGCTTTATAATGATTATGCCCATTACAGATATTGACAAGTTCCTCCAATCAGACGATGAAACGTTGCTGCAAGGACAGGATAGACCCGATTATTTATCGTATCGAAGTAAATATTAGTTTGTATGTTTTCCTCAATGAAAAAAAGGGCCAATCATGAGAACATTACCTCAAATTCCGAAACAAACAGTGAGTTAAGTGCGACTGTCGTTCCTTTCAAAATTAAACGGTTGTGTATTTCGTCAGTTGTGGAGAATATTGTCACGTCATTCATGGATAATCCTACCTCATCGCTGTTATGAAGCGTTCTAGAATCGTGTTGGTCTTGCGAGCATCCACTGGCAAATTCTCATTAGCATGTAACAACTGACACTTGGGGTCCCTCAGGATAAACACAGAGTCACTCAGTTATTCAGAACAGGAATGACATCAAATCAAACCTGTGTATTGGCGCAACTTCCAATACAAAATATGTATTCTTGTCATAATCACAGCTTTTGTAACTGTTGTATTTTTCTTACGGAAATCTTGTAGGATTTGGTTCTATATATTTGACTGTCATAGTCTTTTTGTTTTATTCCCCACAGGTACTGGTTGGTGGATATGCCCGGATGGAAAGCCCGAGGGTCAATGGTACCAGGTAGACCTCGGTCAGTACACGGCCATCACGGGGGTCATCGTACAGGGGCACAGTGCGTTTCATATCCAAACATTTGCTGTAAACTACAGTAATACGGGCGAGTCCAATGATTGGCAGAAACTAACTGACAGAGGACAGACCGTACAGGTGAGCCTATAGGATGCCGTGCGGATCTTGTTGGCATTCTCTTGTTTTCTTACGCTGTACGGACAAACATTGGATTACAGAAGCCCAATCCCGATCGTTCCAGATTTAAACAATTGAAATTGTATTATTATTTTTTTATTTTTAATTAATGCGCATTAATTTTGCCAAATTAATAAGGCAGTTCCTTTTAGGCAATATGTTTGGAAAATGCGCACTACTTTCGCGAAATAAAACAAACATTTCTCTTGAGCTTGGGTCGTGCTATCCGCATTGGCTTATCGGGGAGGGGGATAAAGGGGGTCCCTCCCCCCCCCCCCCCCCCCCCATCGGAAACCACACACAAAAAAGGAGGGGAAAAAAGGGAAACGAATTGAAAATAAGAAGACGAGGGGCGAATCATATTACTGTTAACTTAATGTATATTTGACATGATGTCTAGCACCCCCTCTTGATAGTTCTACGGCCGTTGATTTCTCCCTTTGCGTCTGCTGAGTGCTTTACCCTCCTCTCTCCCCCCCCAGAAAAATCCTGGCGACGCCCATGGATATCCGTTTAGTCTCGAGCACCGGCTGCAATTTCTTGTCAACGTCGTGGCGGTAATCAGCATGGAAATTCGTACAGCAGGGTGCGTGTACAACCACTGCCTTGTGGGGTACCAGAACAAGGGGAGGTACCCCACACGGAATGCCCACCGACTTGCGGGGTACCGTTTTGGAACCCCACAAGTTTTTCACAAAATATATATATGGATTTTACTAAAAAAAAAAAAACTAGGAATTTCCAAGGTGGGTTGATCTGTCGCAAATGGAAGAGTTTTAGAAAAGGGATATTAAGTCCGAATTTCAGCCCAGGAAATTAACTATGGTTAAAATAAGAGCATTTTGACATAAGTGTGCGACGTTGCAAAATTTTAGTACACGAGAACAAAGGAAGTACCCATTTCTATGCCTATGTAAGCGTAGGTGTGTGTGTGTGGGGGGGGGGTTTGGATGCCACCTATCTCTAGAGGGAGGCATTCAAAAATGTGTGTATGCACCACATGACATAGCGGTTTTACGCAAATTCAGACCAGTACAGTGTGTACACCAACATTACATAAAATAGGTGTTAAATAAGATGTGAAACTTTGCATGATGGCAGTGTTTATATTGTACTAGTGAGGTTTGCGCTAAAACCATGAGGAATACTCTCTTTTGAAAAGTGTGGTTCTGAAATTAAATAACCGGTTGGTTGTGAAACTGGACGTTCCGATCAATATGCTCTGATCATCTTCAGGAGAGAGTCGGACTGAGTGGTTGAGGTTGTATATATGGGGCTGGATGACTGCCGCGTACGTGGCTTGGATAGGGGATGCTGAAGGCTGGTCGTTGAGGTGTGGTGGTGCTGATGATGGAGGCTGATCGCTGGGGTGTGTCGGTGAGGATGATGCAGGCTCTGGCTACGCTACATTAATGACACCTTTGTTGTCTGGCCCCACGGCCAGGATATACCCTCACCGAGTTTCTCAACTACCTCCGCGGGCAACATCCCACCATCAAGTTTACCGTTAAACAAGAACAAGCCGGCCAGCTTTCCATCCTTGATGTCAGCCTCTCCAGAAACACCGAGGACTCCTTGCACCGCAAGGTCCACCGACCACGGCACCACCACCAACCACGGCACCGACCGCTACCTACACCAGCGATCGTTCCGTCACCCCTTCCCCAAGTCATCAGTCAACCGCACCGTAGTACGACGGTTGTATGGGATATGCGACCAAGACAACATCCAGCAAGAACTCCAGCATATCCAGACTTCCCATCAGCTAAACGGATACAAGCAATGCCACATTAAGACCTCCAAACCCACTAAGCTCTATGACTGTAGGGTCTGCTATTACAACACCTGAAGTCAAACCCCACAGCCCTCAGTATGTTTTTCCCTAATTCGGTCCCGCCTCCCATCAGCTCCAGCGCATCTTCCGTCAAGCCAACATCAAAGTCTTCCACTCGGCCCCCAACAAACTTCTTGGCATTTTACACACCCCCAAGGACAAGCCTGATCCTAGCAACCGCCCAGGATTCTACCGCATCCCCTGTGAGTGCGGTTAAGTTTACATAGGGGAGACCGGCAGAAACCTACCAACCAGCCTAAGGAACACCGGGCGCATGGACGACGAGGAGACTACGACAAGTCAGCCTTCGTCAAACACGCCCATGCCACAGACCACCCCACCAATTGGGAGGAAGCAGAACTCATCGCTCCTGTCAAAAACTGGCATCCTAGACGAATTAGAGAGGCCATCGAGATCTTCCAACACCCCGCTGTTCCCAAGACATCGGTTTTCAACTCAGTGACATCTAGCGCCTCCTGCTCCCAACCAATGGATCATCTATATCCACGGTTACCAAACCTATTTCCCCGGCACATGGGTCTCCTATACCCGCTGCCACCCTACCCGCTCAGCCTGAAGACAATCAGATCAGTTCATCTTAGCGCTATTTCACGTACAGAATATGTATACATTGTACCTGGTAAAAAACAAATCTAAATGCGCTGGGGTAAATTGTGGGGGAAGCATGGGGCTTCGCCAACGGCGTCCTCCACCCAAAATTTTATTTAGAGACATTTTACTTCCACAGCCCCCCCCCCTACCCATCGATGCCTTTATGGTCTCAAGGTCAAGTCCTTACCTTGTTCGTTATCTTTTATCGCGTAGGTCTACATCTCAGACTTGGAAGCGGAACTTCGGAAGTGACATAAGAAAAATAAACCCTGCCTAAGACTTTCCGAGCGAAAAATTAATTTGTACGTCAATAGCCACTCTTAATTAGATCTTCGTTCTCCCGAGGTGTTTACATGCATGTATTTGACTTTCATGTTAAAAGAAGATAGCGTCAAAATGGTTTAGCATCTCCCTATATCGACGCAATTCTTTAAATAGCAAAGACGCCCGACGAATAACGAATATTTGAACTACTGGATGTTGTGTTGGTAGTGATATTGTAAATTGTTGTATTTATTTCAGTTGAATGGGAACAATGGTAGTGGACAACCTGTGAATGTGACGTTCCCCGTGGTACTGATGGCAAGATTCCTCCGCATACTTCCACTCACATGGAGTTACTCTGAAAATTATTTTCTAAGATTCGAAGTGCTCGGATGTCGAGGTAATACAAATGTGCCCATCTAAACAATCGAAGTCGCCGTAGAAAGGCAATGATACCGCTAGTCATTTCGGTGTAATTTTTTTTTTTTTTATGGTTAGATCAGTTTAGAGGTCTATGCTTATTTCAACGCTGTAAGAACCAAATGCGGGCACTGACTTGAGTTTCATGTTGTGATGAAAAATGATTAGAACCCGGAGGAAGTTGTATTAATACAAGTCATATTTATTATTATGTGGAACTCATACTGATGTAACAGTGATTCCGATGCAGGCCGAGTGATCATGCTAGTATCGGACTGTTTTAATTTAATTTTAGGTCTACATTACAAAAAAGTGCGGTGTAAATTAAACACCGGTGGTCCTGTAAAGATACCACTGGTGTTAAATTTAACACCGTTGTATTTGCAATGTCGGATGCTTTGACCCTCATGAAACCTATGTCAGTATTCAGGTCATGAATGTTGGAGGGTTGGGAGTTGGGATGATGTTATTGTCGGCTGATATCACTTGCTGGGTGTGTTTGTTCGTTTCTTTTCTAATTGATGACACGTGTTGGTCCAGCTCTGTTGCATTTTGACAATGCCCAGTACAAATCATATATGAAACGATGGGTTTGGATCACAAATTGGATGATGACCTTCATATTGCAAATGGAGTAATAGATCTGAGTTGAGTTCCCTTGATGTAAACATGAAGGAATTATCATTGTCAGACAACAGTCATCACTGGAAGGGGGAATACGTCTGATAAGACGATTTGAGCCATGGAATGGCACCTCAAGTTAGGGAAAAAAGTTAAACGAATGATATGTATTTGCACAAGCATCTTTTGCGCGTTTTTTGTGTTCAAATTATAAATACGATTATAGAGGCTGTCGTTCACAAAAATTCTGCCAAGAAGTGAACCTAATGAAAGAGTGTGAAACTTAGAAGACTTATTGTTATCGAGAGTTAGACCTACGTTTGATTGTTGTTCAAAATCGGAACACACATGTCATTTGCGAACTAATTCTAATAAGAAACTATACTTCTCGATCTCAACAGTTAGCGGCATGCTTCGATTGGTGGGCGGTGATGACAAATGGAGCGGTCAAGTGGAAATCTTCCGCCATGATGCTTGGGGTGCAGTCTGCGATAGCAGTTGGGATATGAAGGACGCCACCACCGTGTGTCATCAGCTCGGTTTCATCGGGGCTCTGGAGGCTAAAACGGGGTTGTCCAGCCGAGAGAGTGATCGGCCGATCGTGATGAATCGAGTCGCCTGTACTGGAACTGAACGACGGCTGGCTGACTGTCCGTTTGTCTGTACCGGCTCTCAGCAATGCAACAGCTCAACTGTAGCAGGAGTCGTTTGTAAACCAAGACCTGGTAAGAAATACTCCGCCCTCTTTAGTTTCCATGACATGTCATTCACATCCGACTTTGTGTCTTAAACCTCAGCTTATTACACAAGTGAATTTTGTGTTATCAAATCATCTCCAGGTATTTATGATATTTCAGCGTTCTCTGATGATAAAAGTCACATAAGGAGGTACTCAACCCTGAAACACATTCTTCAAACAAAAGCACTTCCCTAATGAGTATAGGAAAAATATACTGATGAACTCAATGAAAAATCTGAAACAATTATTGTTATCTCTTACACCCACTAAATAGCCATTCAAAAATAGAAATTCAAAACCTTACTTTTGCCTCCCAATACTGATTATTTGGACCAATATTCTTTTAAGGTTGATTTCCCCTTGCTCTTCAACATATAATTTTTTTTCCTATTTATAAATTTACAACTTGAATGTTTTCTTCCAACCTAAAATTTTCCATTTTGGACGTCTGCAACCCTCTGAAGAAGAAAAAAAAAATGCTTTAGGCACAACAGACCCACTTTGCGAACAGACTGGCTCTCGGTCCGTACACTATCGATACTAATAAGCCTCTGTGCTACTAATGACGTCACACTTTGTTTACATGTGCACTTTCCTATAAAGCCATTTGGGGCCCACGGTCCACTAAGCAACATAGGATGTCATGTAAACAAAGTGTGACGTCATTAGTACAGAGGCTTATTGTGGGGCGGGGACCAGCCTACCCGCGAGAATAGAATTATTGTCTGGAAGCAAATAATTCGAAACTGTGAAGTAATAATTATTCAACAACTAAGCGGGCTGATTTTTTTGCTCGACTTCACATTCAAAAGTAAATAACTTTCGTATTGCTATAAAAAATAGCAATAACTTAGAAAATGAATCTATTTTTTGGGATAAAACTTGTTAATAGCACGGGGAACGATTCTTGAATATAGGCCAACTTGATGTCCTCAGTAGGCCTATGGGTTCTTTGGGACACTGTCACTGACAGACAGGTAATTTGATTCTGATCGCTACGTGACATATTTTTATCAGCCTGTATTTCCAGCTGAAGAGGGGATTGGGAGGTCTACTAACCATGAGGGCGGGCTACCTATCCGTCCCTTTTTCATTACACCACTTCACAGTGTAGGCGTCAGACTGTAACTCGTCTTGTTTTCTAAATTGAGATGATGTCATTATTGTGAAATGATCAGATGAGCTTCGGTTGGTCGGCGGATCTCGCACCAGCGGCCGAGTGGAGATATACCGTGGCGGCAGCTGGGGCACCATCTGTGATACAACTTGGAACCAGACTGATGCGGGGATCGTCTGCCGACAGCTCGGTTTCTCAGACGCACTGGAGGCCAAGTCCGCTGCCCACTTCGGGCAGGGTAGCGGACCCGTCCATATGGACGGCGTGGCGTGTGAAGGCTCCGAAGAGAAAATTACCGACTGTCCTTCCCACTGCTGGGAAGAGACAAGTTGTAGCCACTCACACGATGCTGGAGTGATCTGTAGTGATGGTAAGCGAACAATGAGGGCAGTGTAACGAAACCTACACCACCTTGTCAATGATTCAAATCATCATAGAAAATACTCTGCGTATTCCTATTATTTCAAAGATGGACATGTTCTTGCGTCATGCAAGAACTAACACTCCATCCAATTTGATAGTAAAAACTATCATTGTGCATTCATCCGAATGAACAAAAGCTCGAATAGTACAAATGTGTGTTCAAGTTATTGGTGGCCTAGCTATAATCGGTTGATGCCTTAATTTTATTGACTTCTGTGCTACGGCCTCATGATTGTAGATCAAGGTTTCTGTTTAGGACTCAAGTTTTTTTTATTGAAAATTGTTTTTTTTTCAGCATTCTTGAACAACCTTAGATGCAAAGTTTTTGTTTCTCGTTTTTGTATTACTGCAGAAAACACCGTAACAACCAACAACTGACGAAAGCTAAGCAATCAGGAGGGATAGGGCACAATGCATCATCATACACACTCATGTCCTTGCGAAGGGACACTATTTGTTTCATGGTATTTCGGACCATCAAAGCGCCCCTCGTGAACTGCTGGTCGACTTCTTCTATAGTCACGTGACTGGCCTGGGCCTATAACCCGTGCATGCTGTAAAAAAATTATATGGAGAGTGGTAACTCGCTTCTCTTGGCATTGTACAGTATATTAGCGACTTCGCAATCTATGACACCAGTCTTTGTTAACAGTGCTTATTGGCTAGATGTAGTTTTGAGTCAGAGGCAGGGGCTTTCTTGTTGTCAATGTATGTTTGTGTGCAGCATATACAATACGCATACAAAGCATGCAACGATCATAGTGGCTTTGTTTGTTTTATTAAAAATATATATAAACAAAATGATAATAAGAAAACACCAAAAGACTACACAAAAGACCACCCCAAAAACGGAACAGGAGTGGAATCGATAATCAATTATATTGCATCCATTTTGGACATTTTCAAAGTCAGCTACTCATAGTAGAATGAGTCCATTGATATAAATACGTTCAAATGAAATTGGGGAACGAAAAGTTAAAGCACAGTGGATAAGCAGTGTGGGTGAAAATTGTGGACTCTCTTATGCTCTGGGGCACCGATCAACTTTAAGTGTTATTTCAGGAAAAGTTACGATGTTGCGTACGAGGTGGAAGACGTGACGGTGAAGAAACTTTGTCAAAAACGATGGTTGATAAACTTAATAATTGTTGTGTTATTGTGCCATGTATAATATTTGCCATTATCGTTTGTTAGAATAAACAAATCTTTTTAACTAGGAGTAGGAGTAATATTTATTCGATTTCCAATTACTTTATAACTGCACTTGTTATAGACCTAGTACTTGATTATCATATTACCAAAATAAAAAGAAAAATAATTAACTGGACACACTTAAGAGGCCTCCTTGCCTTGTCATAGTCGGACCCCCAGGTGGATTCTTATGATTGTTTTTTTTTTTTACGATTTATTACGTTGAAATGCTTGTCTTGTTTTATAATATTGATTATTTACTTCCTTTTAATGCAATAAACGTACGTGAATACAGTATACAAATTGTGACTTTGGGGTCTCTATGAACTATTGAACTATTTGGGTCAGTCAGTGTGTCAGTCAGTGTGTTAGGTACAAAGAAGACTGTAGTCTGGCCCTCTGGGACCAGCAGAGTAATTTTTGGGACCAAGGTGAGACTTATGCAAGTCTATTTCACAAGTGAGAGACAGTGAGTCAAGCACAAAGAAGATAGTAGGTTGGCCCCTCGGGGACTACAAAAAGGACCAAAATTAATTGATTACCAATGTTTTTAAATCGGTTGCCATCCCAACCATGACCATCCCACAGAATTGCTTTTGATACCATATTCATTGACCCCTGATAAACGTTACATGAAAAGTCACCCAATTTCCTCTGACTCACATTTTATGTTTTGCATAGAAATATATTATAAATAATGTAACCCCCCCCCCCTACTCTGTGACTATATATCGGTAATAATGTCCGCTTGTGTACAACATTCGGACTGAGCCAGCTGGGATACGGGGGTATCATCGGATTTAAACAGCGCCTCCATTGAAGTTTACGGAGGCCAATAATGTGTCCGGAGGAGAAAACCTGTCTACATGTTAGCATTGATTTGCTGATGACCCCCCCCCCCCCCCTCCATAGGCAGCATAACACATCGTGATTTGTAATGGCGTGCCTGATACAAGCTATGCTTTCAAGGTTTTGACACCTCTAGCAGCCTTTATATCCTGTTCAATACTTATATTATTTTCCATTTCTGTCATGTGTTTGAATTAAATTGAATAAAGGGGGCAACTGATCTGGGGCCTACTTACTGCTCTGCAGCCACATGTTGCTGCACTGTCATTTTTGATAAATTGCCCAGAACATTTGAAGGTTAAGTCTGTTTTGGATGAACGTCTTGAACATGGATGTTAGTTACAGGCTCGTCAAACATGAGGGTAACTATGAACCAGAAAGCCAGTGTAAAAACATATCCGTCACAAGGAAATGAATGTTTGAAGCCGGGACTTGTTTTCGCCCTAGCTCCCTACGTGAGCAATTTGGTGCGTTGGTACTCCATACAACTATGTCACTACCAGATGTTTGATATTTTGCCCAGACAATGTCAGAGGTTAAGTCTGTTTTGGATGAACGTCTTGAACATGCATGTTCGTTACAGGATCGTCGTACATAAGGGTAACTGTGAGCCAGTGTCAAATCACATGCGTCACAAGGAAATGAATGTTTAACCTTTGCGCATCATAAAGATCCTTGAACTTTTTCAGTTGCTGGTTCGTCTTAATTTGCACGTTTGATCTAGTGCCAGAACACGTTCGTCACAAGAAAATGAAGAAATAATGACTTCCAATGTTCACCCATTTGACCTTGCCTTATTGGTCCCGCCCAGATTTTTTTTAAAGTTAAATCGTCCCTATAGTCAGGTTTCTATGACAGACTTGTCATGGCGATTTTGTGCAACTGAGTGATAATAGATGAAACATATGTATTCGTAATCCAGTAGCAGATCAAGAGGGGGTTGGGGCTTGCAATACCCCTCCCTCCACCCCACCCCAATATAGCCGCTGACTAATGTTGATACTAGTAAAATGGGGTCAAAATAATGAATGGAATACTAAAGTTACTGAACTGCCTCAGAATGCAAGATCGTACCTTTTAAATTGTGAAATCGTTCGACGTTCGCGGAATGTTAAAAAAAGGGCACTTGTTGAGAAATGTTGGGAAAGAGGAATGTAAATGCCACCCTTAACCCCCCTTCGGATGCTACGCACTCGTTTACCCAAGTCGGAAGTCCCCGATACAGATTCCCAGCAACACTAATAGACCCACGTAGACAACGTCTCGGGGGATTTATTCCATGAAAGCCAGACGGATTATATATCTGCTCAGCTAACAGCACCTTTTAACCCCGACACATCATGCCCAGCACCATGATATATAAACCGATCTACCAACCTCCGTCGGTTCACACTCGGCTCCAGCTGATCTCTCTTGAAGACGTTTGTATTACTTTCTCTCATCGTATTCCTAAACAATGTCTTTCTCTGCATCAAATCTGCTGGTGTTGGCTGCCACGCTGATCACCATCACTGCGCCCTCACGTAAGTGTGAAACTGAATTGAATTTTTCATTGTCAACTGTAATTTTACAGATTATTTTCTATTGTAAAAAAAAAACCAACAGCACATGGAAACCTGTAAGCAGGCAACTGATTTCCATAGCTGAAACTGTGTATGTCTGTGGTTTACAGTTACAAGCATCATGATCCCAGCACAAAACGTGTGCACACGTAACAATAAATCCATTTTTGGGGGTTGGAAATTGAAAATAACTGGGACGGTACATTTTAAAAACATTGTCGTCATGTTAGTTTTCATTTCATAGTTTATTTGTATTGAACATAGTTTCGCTAGTTGATGCCTCATCACTTTACTACTGTATCCGCATAGTTTTCGTACAATATAAACGAATCCACTGGATTCAGCGCTATCAGAATGCCCAAACCATTGCCTGAAAACAAGAGACGCATTTTGCGCTTATCATTTGTCTGTCAATGTTTATTCCAGTTAAAAAGAATAAAAATTAAAGTATCCCAATTTCGACTTTGTATTTTAGAATTATGCTCGGCCCATCCTGTAGTGCAAGATGTGACGTCACAAGACCAGGCAAGCAGCTCAAGCATATCAGGTAAGCACATGAAACTGCTGATATTTAATTGTAACATTAATATTTTGTTTGTACCCCTATGTGTTTGCTGTGTGGCGTTCCGATGATGGTGGGGGGGGGGTTTCAACTCCTCGTATTCCTTTGAGTGAGGGGACACATGCTGTAATAGTTATTATCTGTGCAAGAACAAATACAATGACCCATTTTATCACCCACCCCTGTAATGTAAACCATATCTACAAATATGAAGCTATACCGTGGCTTTATGCAGTCCCAATTCTCTGAATTTGATCGGAATAGAAAACAAGAAAGGGAATGGAGCGGGGATATAGGCCCTATCACATTCAAGAAATACCGATACAATCAATCTGAAGCAGGTTATTAAAAACTAAGTAAAGTAGATATACTTGAAAATGTAACTTCATTTTTCTCGACGCAAAGTATATGGGTTCCCGGTAAAAGTTCAATGGTTTTGTCCTAACCATTCCGATTAAATGATGATAATGACTCTTTTTTCGAAAAAGATAGCATACTAGGCGCACTGATTTCACTCATTGCATGATCCTATTATTTACTTACAATCAAGTATGATATTGATTTCTTTTATTTTTCTTCTGGAATTTTGCAAAAATGAATGAGCCATGAAGCTGCTTCAGCACGAAAAGATGTCTGCATTTTCGACTTTTTGCAGAAGTAAATTTCTGTTTTTTTGGTGCGATTCGTGATTGTTTCAGTAAATAACAGTAGTTCAATGAGCAAACGTTCTGCATTCATCATTCAATGAGCAAATTCGTTGGTTTCTATCTAAATTTGGACAGAAATTCCCTAAACTCAGGCTGAAGCGGTTTGCAACATCGCAATCAGTTGTCAGGAAAAACATTGAATACTTGAACGTTTCATGCAAAAACTGTTTAACTAGAAATGATGTTTTATGGTTTTCTTGATTTTTAGAGAAACGGAACGTTGCGAAAAAAATATGTTCCAGTGTAAAATTCATGCTGTGGTCCCCTAAACAAATTTATTTGGCAGGCAAAATGGGAATACCTTGTATCCGATATATTTTGTGTTATTTCAGGTCTTTCGTGTACGAGTTCTCCACTGGGGATGGCCAGTGGGGCCATCCCTGATTCCAGCCTGACGGCGTCAGACTCATACGACTGGCGTTATCTCCCAAGCAAGGCCCGACTGAACGGTAAGTCTCATTGATTGCTACTCTATGAAGCCCGGGAAGGGACAGGGTGGAAATTTTTTTTGGCGTTTGCTAATTCGTTCGCACGAATTACTAATTCGTTCGCACGAATTACTAATTCGTTCGCACGAAATCCTAATTCGTTCGCACGAATTACTAATTCGTTCGCACGAATTACTAATTCGTTCCCACGAAATCCTAATTCGTTCGCACGAATTACTAATTCGTTCGCACGAATTATTATTTCGTTCCCACGAATTGCTAATTCTTTCCCACGAATTGCTAATTCGTTCCCACGAATTACCAACTCGTTCCCACGAATTACTAACGCATTCCCGGATCCACGAGTTTGATGTCTGGCGGACCCCGTGCACCCCCCCCCCCCCCCCCGAACTAATTTTCACCAACTTTTTGGGTGCTTCAAGGGTCTTGATTTTGTGGGGGGTGCCTTTTAGACCAAATTTGCGCCCATCCTGGCCGCCATCTTGAATTCGAAGCATGAAAGCAAAAAAAAAACCAGGATACCCGAAATAAAATCTGTGAGAGTCAAAAACATAATAAATTAACAATTTTATTGATGCTTTTATCACACTATTTGGCTTATGTAGATTTTCCCGGCCAACTTCACCAATTTTTCATTCAATTTAACGCCTGGCTCGTTCAGTTTGATTTGAAATTGAAAAATCACGCAGATCGTCATTCGACAATCAAAAAGAATCATTCGATTTCACTATCCAAGCAATCTATCGCCTTTTAGCCTCACTCATCCCTGTAAAAGGTGCATTAAAAGTATTGCGTTGTTCAATCAGTTTGGTCTGAACCAGTAGTAAGTGGTTGACCGGGCATTCCTTTTCATTAATGGGCAAACTTATTTCACTTTTTGTCAAAATGTTTTAAGACTTCCTGTAAAATTCTGAATTATCTCGGCGTAAATCATATCTGATGTCTTCAATCCGTAAATGGACACCTCTCTTTCTTAATTAAAGGGTCCGTGAATGATTTTTTTTCTCATGAATACATTTTATGCAACTTATTACTACTCTTAAATGTATGAAAGATATTTTGACATCCCTTTCTTGGTCAGTCATATTGCAAGTGCACGTCTTTAACATTTAAAAGTTCCATGCTTTTCTGTTGCTGTGATGTGATTTCAGGAAGACACTGTTCAGTTTAGGGGGTTTCTTTCAAATTATTCACCCAAAATTTGCTAAGAAAATACTTTTGAGAAAGGATTGTTCATTGGCTTACTGCCAAGTACTGACACAACAAAGGATCACCAAAGAAAAGAAATCGTAGCAACTTTTTTTGTGCTGAAATAGCCCAGTAACATTCATCTGCACAGAATGACATCAAAATCTTGTTGATGCGTGAATATGGAACTTTGCATCATCATAAAAACGGAGAAAGCACCACAAACACCCTTCAAAATGGAAAAAAACATTGATGATAAGGTTAAAATGTGACACAAAGATGTGTTTTCCAGGTTTGCATTGAACAATTACTTTGCATGGGCCCTTTAATTAAGTGTTCGGTCAGACATACGCAAGAAAACATTTAAGAAATTACCCAAGAAAAGGGTTCCCCATCGTACAACCATTGCCATATTGTAAATTTTACAGTCGCTAAGATGTTTTGGGGAAACTCAACCTCGGAGGAAAATGGGAAAATATATCACTTAAAAAAATCTTATTAATTTGAATGACCTCAAAATGAAAGTGATTGCCCATAAACGAATAAGAAACGAAAAACATGGTAATAAGTTATAAGCGCACCGACGTTTGCTAATTTGAATGCGTCAACCGTCAAAAGGTTGACATTCAGTCAAAAATCCTGGCTGCTTATGCCCCCCAAATCAAAAAGAAATTTGATCATAATGTGCAAAACTCACGCGAAATTGAATGGCTGATAATGAAACAAGGGGAAACCTATATATGATTTTTTTTTCAATTTTTTTTTCAATTTTGGCGGCCATATTGGCCGCTTTCATGCAATTGAAGCATGATATCAAAAACACGATACCAGAAATGAATTTGGGAGGGTACAAAACATATAACTAACAATTTCACTTGTGATTTTATCATGTTTTTAGGCTGACTTTTTTTTTCATTTTTACCAATATGGCGGCCTTATTAGCTACCAAATTGGCCGCCATCTTTAATTTGAAGCATTATAGGAAAAAAAATACCAGAAATGAGTTTTTGAGAGTCTAAAACATATAACTAACCATTTTATTTATGCTTTTATCACATTATTTGGCTGATTATGTCTTTTTCCCCCAAGTTTTTACCAACTTTGGGGGCCATATTGGCCGCCATCTTGGATATCTCCTTCTCATCGGATTTGTTTTACTGTTAACATCCAAAATGTGTTTCAGGACGCTAAAAGGCACCCCAAAAATTGGTGAAAATTAGTTCTGGGGGGTGCACGGGGGTCCCCCATACATCTATATCTCATGGATCCGGGAACGTGCCGTGCCAGTTATTCGTAGGAACAAGTTGGTAATTCGTGGGAACGAATTAGTAATTCGTGGGAACGAATTAGTAATTCGTGCGAACGAATTAGGATTTCGTGGGAACGAATTAGTAATTCGTGCGAACGAATTAGGATTTCGTGGGAACGAATTAGTAATTCGTGCGAACGAATTAGGATTTCGTGGGAACGAATTAGTAATTCGTGCGAACGAATTAGTAATTCGTGCGAACGAATTAGTAATTCGTGCGAACGAATTAGGATTTCGTGGGAACGAATTAGTAATTCGTGCGAACGAATTAGTAATTCGTGCGAACGAATTAGGATTTCGTGCGAACGAATTAGGATTTCGTGGGAACGAATTAGTAATTCGTGCGAACGAATTAGTAATTCGTGCGAACGAATTAGTAATTCGTGCGAACGAATTAGTAATTCGTGGGAACGAAATAGTAATTCGTGCGAACGAATTAGCAATTCGTGGGAACGAATTAGTAATGCGTGCGAACGAATTAGCAAATGCCAAAAAACATTTCCACCCTGTCCCTTCCCGGGCTTCATACTACTCTAATTGCAATAGTCTGCAACTGTTGCTTACTTTGTGTTTGTTGCCTTCTTGTGAGTTTAGACATAGGAATTGTATAAGCCCGACACTAAAAACAACTGGAAACTTGAAAAAAAAAATTATTAACGATGCATTTTGATTGTATTAATTATGGATTCCATTCTCGGTCAATATGACCAGCCCCTTTCTTTCTCAAGGCTTTAGGCTCATTTGCTTTTCATGCGTTGTTCGTTTCCAATAATGACACCTCTCAAATTTTAAAGATAAATGTGTAAACGTTAAACCTAACCAGTTGAAACTTCAGCTATTTTTTTCGCGAAAACATTGAAAAACCATGCACTATCTTTTGATAAAGAAACACGATTTCGCCCATGGTACTCTGTATTTAAAAAAAAAAAAAGGCAATTGACTGATCGTTGGAAATCACCACCATTTCTTGATTTCTTCGCAATGGCAGCAAGCCAGACGAAATAACATCACGGGGTGGTTAGTACCCTACGATCTTTAATACCCTCCAAAATAATAATAATTCGGTTGGTTACTTCTGAGATACATGCAAATGATCCTACATGTCTTTAACCCAAAAAGGTCGTTTTGTCTAAGTTTCTAAATATAAAAAGAGGTCAACCAACAACAACAAAAAAGACTCCGTGGATTCCGGATAATCTCCGCAAGTCAGCTTACTTTTTTCAATATTTTATTTGAACTATTGCTTGAACCCTGCACTCCTGAAAAGATTGAATAATCTGAAACTGTTCTTGAAATTGAGAAGATGCATGGAAGTGATTCTGTGTGAGCACGCCACGCCGCATGTATATGACAATTTCCCGTTACATCAATATTTATGCAATACTCATGCAACAGTCAGACCGCGTATAACCTGTATTCAAGTGCTTATGTAAATCCCAGCGATTTATCGCACAATTTTTTTGGCCAGGGATGGGCGAGAAGGCTATCCCCAGAATAGTCCATGCATTCACCATAAACTTGACCAAAATGAAAACCGATTCTATGCATCACTCTGTCCGTGTTACGATTTATTTGTCATTGCATTAACTTGTTTTGTAACATTAGTGTTCTCATGTCCTAGCTGGGTACAAAACAAAAAATCGTCACTAGTTTACTGTCATTACAACAAAATCAACATCACTAACTCAAGTCTGTAGCGCGAATTCCTGTCACTGATCCTTTAGGCTCCGCAACAACGAAAAAGGTACGAAAAAGTAAACAAAGTGTTACTCAGTTATTCAGAACAGGAATGACATCAAATCCAAGCCTGTGTATTTTTCAACTTCCAATACAAAATATGTATTCTTGTCATGATCACAGCTTTTGTAACTGTTGTATTTTTCTTACGGAAACCTTGTAGGATTTAGTTCTATATATTTGAATGTCATAGTCTGTTTGTTACGGAAGACGGAGAGTGCCATTCAATAAGTCTGAATATATTTTTTGTACGTGTAAAAATATTTTTTTTGTTCAGCGGCCGCCACTTATTATCTTGCGGCCGCCAGATAATAAGTGGTGGCCGCTGTACATACAAATGATTTACCTCTCACGTGACTTCTCGCGCTTTTTCGAGCCTGGCCCAAGTGACCGACTCGCCGAGCCGGTTACTTTAAGTATCCCATAAGGCCATGCAACGTCCGGCGGGCGCCTCAGGCCGTGTCCGAAATGGGCTTCCACAGAGCATAGAGCTACAAACCCTATGTAGCTCTATGGGTGCAGACCAGTAAATCGGTCCGAAATTGCCTGCGCCGGCCAAATCACGATTTGCATGCCCTCAAAATCTTCGGTATTTGAGCATGCTGTGGGCCATGAACTTGAGGGATTGTAAAAAATATAGGTGGAAGCCGTGCACAGGACTGGGAGCTTGCAGTTCTGTGTAATTTTGATGTAATTTGGACCCTAAAAGCGCTCTATTTTGCAATGGAGTGTAGGCATCGTTTTTCAAAATGGCGATGGGCTTCAGGACTATTTTCAGGGGTGATCATCTTCAGATGGAAATTTCTCCTAAAAGTCATCAGTTGACCCCCCAAAAATTGAAAAGAAAATGAAAGATGATGAAATAAGCTTTAATTTGATGTGTGTCTCGAACACCTTGGAGAGTTGTGAGTATTTTTCCCGAATTTTTGAAGTGGGAGCATTTAGCATTGGGGTCTATGGAAGTTTATTTACTGGTCTGCTACCCTATGCACGGAGCTACGAAGTAGCCTGTCCCCGCGTAGTTTCACCGGGCGTGGACGTGCTCTATAGACGTAATTGATTCGGATGCAGCCTGGGCCGCGAATTCCGAAAAATGTTGCATTCTGACGCCACTCCACGATTGTGTACAAATTCTAAGGAAATGGAAATGTTTCTCACTTCCAGATTCATGTCTTATCGTCATTTTGCCATGAATGACTTTCATTGAGATGATATATGAAGAAAAATGGCTTCAGGTTGCAACATCCCCCCGTGGAAAAGCAAAAAAAAAAAAAAAAAAGAGAGAGAAAAAAAAGAGGCGAGAAGTCATATTGGTGTAAATTCAATGGGTGGGGGGGGGGGGCAAAATGTACCTACCCCCCCCCCCCCCCCCCCTTAAAACTGGTAAATCGAGAATATGTTGAGAAAAACAGGATTTTTGTTGCAAATATGTTTTGCCCCCCATAGCAAAAAAAATCCTGGCGACGCCCATGTTTGTTCTCACATATAGGCTATAGGCGCGGGTAAGCTGGGGGAAGTAATCGAACGCACTCAAGGTGTATTATTGTCATAATCACGGTTTTCGTAACTGTTGTAGTTTCCTTACAGAAACCCTGCAGGATTTGGTTCTGTATTATTTTTGAATGTCAACATTTTGTTTTATTCCCCACAGGTACTGGTTGGTGGGCATGCCCGAATGGAAAGCCCGAGGGTCAATGGATCCAGGTAGACCTCGGTCAGTACACGGCCATCACGGGGGTCATCGTACAGGGACACAGAAGTTATTATATCCGAACCTTCGCTGTAAACTACAGTAATACGGGCGAGTCCAATGATTGGCAGAAACTAACTGACAGAGGACAGACCGTACAGGTGAGCCTAGGATCCCGTCAAGATCGATTCTCTAGTTTTCACATTCCATACGGACAGTAATAGTAATCGCACGGAATACTATGCGTTTGTAACTAGCGCAATGTTTTGCGAGTGAAAAACAATAATATTGAGTTAGTTCACAAAGCTTTTGTGTTAATTCATAAAAGTGTAATCGTTTAAAAAAAATGTTGCAAAACTATTTCATTACGCCTATTTTGTTAACTGTTATGTTAAATCGCAAAAAAAATGCGTTAATTTGCAAAACTATTGCGTTTAGGTAATTACTTTAAATTGCAAAGGTATGCCTATTACGTTAACTCGCAACAAAAAAAATCAACTTTTTTTCTGTTTAACCTAACACGACTGGGTCTCATAGTGGTCTCATAGTGATGTCAAATAACATTTTGTTGCAAATTTAAACAAACCTTTGAGCTGCACTTCCTTTGACTTTAGCTTGGGTTGCGATGTCCGTTTAGACTCAACATAGACAAAGGACAAGCACCATCGGTGATAGTGTTATTGAGGGCGCAAGCAGCATGGAAATTCGTAAGGGGGGGGGGGGTCGACGCCACCTGACTCTATGCATAGCTATGGGGAGGCACATCAATGTCTCAAGGTCAAAACATTGTTCATTGTTCATTATGTTTTCTTCACGCGTTCATCCCGGATTTGGAAACGGAAGTGACATAAGACTAAATAATATAAATTTGACGAATATTTTCTAGAGCGGAACTTATATCAAGTGATGATTGTCAGTTAGTCAAAGGCAACTCTGAATTATATCCTCGTTCAACCGAGGTGCTTACAGCCATACCCGCATGTAATTAACTTTCATGTCCAACAAAATGTTTTAGCATATCTCCCTGTATATCGGCACAGCTCTTCAGATAGCAAAGACGCCCGGCGTATAACGAATATTTAAACTACCGGATGTTTTTTTGGTGGTGATATTGTAAATCGTTATATTTTTCCAGTTGAATGGGAGCAATGGTAGTGGGCAACCTGTGAATGTGACGTTCCCCGTGGTACTGATGGCAAGATTCCTCCGCATACTTCCACTCGCGTGGGCTGGAAATTATAATTATTATCTGCGGTTCGAAGTGCTCGGATGTCGAGGTAATGTGCCCTTCTAAAAAAATCTAAGTCGCCTTCATAAATAGAAAGGCAATGATACCACGTGTTATTTGGTGTAAATGCTGGAAAATTGTTTGTTTTTGAGATCTAGGCTTATTCCAAGGCTGTAAGAACCAACTGCAAGCGCTGACTTGAGTATCGTGTTTGGATGAACCGTGATTAGAACCAGCGGAAGGTGTATTAATACTGAACAAGTCATATCTATTGTTATGTTAAACTAATTTAGTGTAACAGTAATTCTGGTGCAGGCCGAACGATCATGCTAGTACATGTATTTGACTGTTTTAATTGAAAAGCCACCTTTAGTGATTTACTAGGAACCTTCCTCACTCTTAATCTTGCAAACCGTAAACTCTACATCCAAGCTGTTGGACTCTGATTATGGTGATATGGCTGACCCCCATGTAAAGCATAATCACTTTACTTGTGCAGTACTCACTCCAACAGATTCCAATAAAACATGCAGTTCAATTTTGAAGGATGGGGTGGTTATTTAAGGTCGTCTACACTTTACACACACAAAAAGTGCGGTGTAAATATTTAACACCGGTGGTCCTATAAAGATGTCATCGGTGTTAAATCTAACCCTGCTGTCTTTGACCCTCATAAAACATGTGTCAGTATCCAGGTCATGGAAGTTGGAGGGTTGGGAGTTGGGATGATGGTATTGTCGGCTGATATCACTTGCTGGGTGTGTTTATTCGTTTCTTTTCTGATCGATGACTCGTGTTGGTCCAGCTCTGTTGCATTCTGACAATGCCCAGTACAAATCATATGAAACGATAGTTTGCATCACAAATTAGTGGATGATGACCTTCATATGGCAAATTGAGTGGGGGATCTGAGTTGAGTTCCCTAGATGCATGTAGACAAAGACAAAGGAATGATCATTAATGTCAGACAACAGCCATCACTGGAAGGGGGAATACATGTGGTTAGGCGATTTGAGCCATGAAACGGCACCTCACGACAGGGAATGAAGTTAAAGTTATGTGCACAACGGCATCTTATGCCTTTTAGATTTTAGTTTAAAAACGATTTTTACATTATTGTTCTGGTCTGATGTACCACAAATATTTTATTAAGAAGAGACCAATCTTGCCACAAGACTCGTTGTATTATCGAACGTTACGTCTTCTTCTTTCAACATCGGCCCAGCGTACGTGTAATCTAAATTTACGTTTGAACTGATCTAAATTTACGTTTGAACTAATCTTAATTTATGTTTGAACTGTTAGCAGACTTTAAAAGCGGCATGATCCGATTAGTGGGTGGTGATGACAAATGGAGCGGCCAAGTGGAAATCTACCGTCATGATGCTTGGGGTGCAGTCTGCGATAGCAGTTGGGATATGAAGGACGCCACCACCGTTTGTCATCAGCTCGGCTTCATCGAGGCTCTGGAGGCTAAAACGGGGTTGTCCAGCCGAGAGAGTGACCGGCCGATCGTGATGAATCGAGTGGCCTGTAGTGGAACTGAACGACGGCTGGCTGACTGTCCGTTTGTCTGTACCGGCTCTCAGCGATGCAACAGCTCAACTGTGGCAGGAGTCGTTTGTAAACCAAGACCTGGTAAGAAATTCGGCCCTCTTTAGTTTTCTGTCATTCACATCCGACTTTGTGTCCTAAACGTCAGCTTATTACACAAGTAAATTTTGTGTTATCAAATCATCTCCAGATATTTACGACATTTCAGCGTTCTCTGATGATAAAAGTCCACTAAATTAAGGAGGTACTCAACCCCATTCTTCAAACAAAAGCACTTTCTTATAAATACAGGAAAAATATACTGATGAACTCAATGAAAAATCTGAAATATTTATTGTTAGATCTTACACCCACAAAATAGACAAAAAATAGGAATTCAAAATCTTACTGGTGCCTCCCAATGCTGGTTATTTGGACCAAACATTCTTTTAAGGTTGCATTCCCCTTGCTCTCCAACATATGATAAATTGTTTCTATAAATAAATTTGCAACTTACATGTTTAATTCCAACCAAAGTTTCCATTTTAACTTTTTGGACTTTTTGCAACCCTCTAAAGAAAAAAAAAACAGGTTTTGCTTTGGACACAAACATATTCACTTTGCGAACAGACTGGCTCCCGGTCTGTGCATTATCGATACTACTAAGCCTCTGTACTAATGACGTCACATTTGTTTACATGTGCACTTTCCTATGGAGCCAGTGGGGTCCCATGGTCCACTGAGCACCATAGGAAAGCACACATGTAAACAAAGTGTGACGTCATTAGTACAGAGGCTTACTGTGGGGCGGGGACCAGCCTACCCGCGAGAATAGAATTATTGTCTGGAAGCGAATAATTCGAAACTGTAAAGTAATAATTATTCAACAACTAAGCGGGCTGATTTTTTTGCTCGACTTCACATTCAAAAGTGAATAACTTTCGTATTGCTATAAAAAAAAATAGCAATAACTTAGAAAATGAATCTATTTTTTTGGATGAAACTTGTTAATAGCACGGGGAACGATTCTTGATTATAGGCTCACTTGATGTCCTCGGTAGGCCTATGGGTTTCTTTGGGACACTGTCACTGACAGCCAGGTAATTTGATTCTGATCGCTACGTGACATATTTTTATCAGCCTGTATTTCCAGCTGAAGAAGGGATTGGGAGGTCTACTGACCATGAGGGCGGGCTACCTATCCGTCCCTTTTCCATTACACCACTCCACGGTGTAGGCGTCAGACTGTAACTCGTCTTGTTTTCTAAATTGAGATGATGTCTTTATTGTGAAATGATCAGATGAGCTTCGGTTGGTCGGCGGATCTCACACCAGCGGCCGAGTGGAGATATACCGTGGCGGCAGCTGGGGCACCATCTGTGATTCCAATTGGAACGAGACTGATGCGGGGATTGTCTGCCGACAGCTCGGTTTCTCAGACGCACTGGAGGCCAAGTCCGCTGCCCACTTCGGGCAGGGTAGCGGACCCGTCCACATGGACGGCGTATCGTGCGAAGGATCCGAAGAGAAAATTACCGACTGCCCTTCCTACTGCTGGGAGGAGACACGTTGTAGCCATTCTCACGATGCTGGAGTGATCTGCAGTGACGGTAAGCATATGATGAGGGCAGTGCAACGAATCCTATACCACATCGTCAAGGATTCAAATCATCATAGAAAATACTCCGCATATTCCTATCATTAGAAAGATGGATTTGTTCTACCGTCATGCAAGAACGAGTGCTCCATTCAATTTGATAGTAACGAATTTTATTGTGCAACCGTATACCTTGATTTAAATGATAAAAAGCTGAAATAGTACAATGTGTTGAAACTATTAGTTGCCTAGCAATAATCGGTTGATACCTTAATCAATATTTGCAAGGGTTTCTCGCATGAAAGTATGTCCCGATTCTAAATTTCGCATATGTCTGCGAATCTGATGATCGTTCGGAGAGAATATTTTATTGACTTCGGTGTAAAGACGGTCTTATGATTGTATAGAGCCAGGTTCCTGTTTAGATTTTATTTAGAACACTTTTTTTTTAAATGAAAACTATTTGCTTTTCCAGTTTTCTTCAACAACCTTAGATACAAACTGTTTGTTCTTCGCATTTGTATTACTGCAGGAAACACCGTAACAACCAACAAGTGACGAAAGCTAAACCGCTCAAGCAACCTGGAAGGATAGGACACCACACATCATCCTTGTAAAGGGACAATATTTGTTTCATGGTATTTCGGACCATCAAAGTGTCCCTCGTAATTGCTGGTCGAATTCTTCTGTAGTCTCGTGACTGGTCTCGGCCTATAACCCGTGCGTGCTGTAAAGCCATTATAATTATGGAGAGTGGTACCTTGCTTCTCTTGCCATTGTTGTATATTACTGACTGTGTAATGTACGGCACCAATCTATTTTAACAGTGCATTTCGGTTAGATGTAGTTTTGAGTTCTATTTGTCAGTATATGTTTTTTGTGCAGCATTATGTAGAAGGCATGCAACAATCATGGGGGCTTTATTTGTATAATATACACAATGATAATAAGAAAACACCACAAGACCACTCAAAAAACCCAAATATGCGAACAGGAGTGGAATCGATAATCAATTATATTATTGGACTCGCATCAATTTGGATATTTTTCAACGTCAGTTACTCACAGTAGAATGAGTCCATTGATATAAATACATTTAAAAGAAATTGGGAAACGAAAAGTTAAAGTGCAGTGGATACATACTGAGGGTGAAAATGTTGGACTCTCTTATACTTCTGATACACCGATAAACTTTCATTGTTATTTTAGGAAAAGCTAAGGATGTTGCGTATATACGGCGTAGAATAGACCTACTTTAAGGTGAACAAACTTTGCCAAATACGTTGAATTGAAAAAAAAATTGTATGACTTTTTTCACGCATAATTTTCGGCGTATAATAGTATCTAAAAATAAACCTGCATTTTTAGCTGGGGATAACACTTAATAAATGTATAACTACACACAAGAAAGCACTTGTTAAAGACTTATATCATTATCATGCTGCCAAACTGAATAATTTTGTATTTGAGCCATGTATAATGCTTGCCATAATATTATGTTAGAACAAACCTGTATTTTTAACTAGGGATAGTACTTATTAGATTTCTTATAGCTTTATATCAGCACACAAGAAAGGTCTTATTGTAGCAATTTGTAGACCTACATGATTATCATTTTGCCCAAATAAAAGTAAAAAGAAAAACACAAATATCTGGAAACTCAACATCTCCTTGTTTAAAGGGTTCATGATATTGAATTTTTACACATTATGTGAAACTTTCTACTCCTCTTAAATGCTTGACAACCACTTGTATGATCCCTTTTTGGTTAATTGTTATCGAAAAGTGCACTTCTTTAAACATTTATAATGTTTCCATAATTTTCCGGACAACCGACGGCGTTGTTGCTGTGATGTCATAACAGGAAGACACTGCTCAGTTTAGGCATGGGGTTTTCTGCTCAAAATCGTGAACTCAAAAATGTGCTCATTAAAAACATTTGTTAGAAAAGTTGACTCGCCTTACTGCCATGTACTGACACAATAACAGATCGACAAAGAAAGATCAATTTCGAAAGCAAATCATCACAAATTCTAACAACTTTTGATGCTGACATAGTTGTATAACATTGAGCTTTCTGCCTGAAATCACACTTTTGCTAATGAATATGAAAATTTGCATGAGCAAAATGATACCAAAATAGCCTTACAAATTGCGAAACTATAATTGAAAATAAAAGGGCATTTTCAAGGATTGCATTTAAAAGCATCCCCTACGCCTGCGGTTGTGTACAGACAAGTCCGAGCACGATAACAATTCTATCACGAAGGCCCCTTTCAATGGCGAGGCATTGCGCTAGCTATTGTTCAGATAACCCGGCACGAGGCATGCAGTTGTATTGTGCAATATCATGCGTAATGGTTTCTCCATTAAAGGGGGCCTCGAGAGTGTATACGGTGATCAGGTGCGCCAGGATTCGTCCAAATAAATCAGCAGGATAAACTTTGCACAAAATCGGGCAGAGGGTTGCCTAACGGCGCATTTGAACGAACTTCTCAGACTCGGATTTCATCAAAAACCATACTTAGCGTCACTGCCATATCCATCAACATGTTTGTCAGCGCAGGAGCGGCGATTTCTTGTCAAACTGGGAGTAGGGGAGGGGGAGGCGGGGGGCAGGAGGACAATCTAAGACATTCCAGGTGGCAATTTTGCGTGGTTGGGAGGATTTCCGTCATCGTAGGTCAAGACGTTCCGAGGTCATACCATTAGAATCAGCTTAGCAATTCGTAGCAAGCGGTTTTTTTACACGGTGTGTCGCTGGCCCGCTGGCCCAACGCGCAACCCCATTCCTTTTCTAGGCCGCCCAGGAGTGGATTAAAAAAGCTGCATGGTTTTATACTTCCGAGCTAGCCTTCTCCTAGGTGGGAAGCCAACCAAGGCTGACGAGCCCCACCTGCACGGGTTTGGAATCAGAGTTTTCCGTCTATTAGGAGGGTTGCCTTAAACCGGTTGCCTTAAACCTGCCTTCCAAACATTACTGCAGTGTCACTGCCAAATTAATGTTTGATATATTGTCCCGACAATTTCAAAGATAAGTCTTTTGGATGAACGTCTTCAACATGAATGTTAGTTACAGGCTCGTCATACATGAGGGTAAATAGAGCCAGAAAGCCAGTGAGAAAACATGTCCGTCACAACTGAAGGAAATGATGTTTTGGGGTCCGCTCATAAGTCCGACGCCTCATAGGTCCGACGCCCCATAGCTCCGACAAAATCGCATCCCCCAACCAAATAAAGGTCCTTAAGTCCGACGCCTCATAAGTTCGACGCCTCATAGCTCCGACGCCTCGTACGCTTCGTTTTTCCGACGTCGGACCTATGAGGCGTCGGAATTATGATACGGCCCCGATGTTTTAACCAGGACTTGTTTTCGGCTCCGCCTCCCTTTACGTGAGCAATTTGGTGCATTGGTACTCCACACAACTATGTCTCCACCAGATGTTTGATATATTGCCCAGACAATGTCAAAGGTTAAGTCTGTTTTGGATGAACGTCTTGAACATGCATGTTCGTTACAGGATCGTCATACATAGGGTAACTGTGAGCCAGTGTCAAACCACATGCGTCACTTCCAATGTTCACTGGTTGGCCTTGCCATAGTTGGTCCCGCCCAGTTCTCGGTAGTAGAGTCTTGCGAAGCGGGCGCTTTCTACATCGACTCTTCGGCAACTTCGACCCCAGGGTGTCGACCAGTACGAGCCCACCACTACCTGCTCTCTCACTCTGGTATTGGATCATTTGCATGTGCAAAGTTTTTGAACACGTATACTACAAATGAGGAATACTCTATACATACAGTGGCTTTATTTGTTTAAAAAATTATACAAAATAATTTAAAAAAATATTTAAAAAACAGGAATGGAATCGGTAATCAATTATATTATTGAGCTCCCATCCATTTGGATATTTTTCAAAGTCAGCTACTCGCAATATAATGAATCCACTGATATAAACGCATTCAAATGAAATCCGGAAACGAAAAGTCGGAGAACGAAAAGTCACATAAGTGTGGATAATTCTGAGTTAAGGAGCACAAGGGACTGGCACAGGCCTCGAACAGGGGAAGTTGCCCCTATGCCCCCCCCCTTCCTTAGTTACGCCACTACACAGTCCGCAAAGCCCAATAACGGATGCTTGTTGGACTGTCAATTTTATGGCACATGAATACGAATCATAATGACAATTTATTACATACTTTGGCATGTATTTATTATTATTTTGATGTAATTGGTGAAATAAGACGCAGTTTGGGTTCAGGTGTCTATTTATTGGGTCTACACGATACATATTACTGCATTGCAGTGGCAGATCGAGACAACTCACAGGAAACGGGGGGGGGGGGGGTGCGGACCCGACGAGGCCCAATGTCACTGCCAGATGTTTGATGTATAGCCAAGAACATTTCAAGTTAAAGTCTGTTTGGGATTCTCATCTTGAACATGTCAGTTGCAGGCTCGTCATACGTGAGGGTAACTATGAGCCAGCGCCAAAACACATCCGCCAAAAGGAAACGAATGTTTAACCCAGAACTTGTTTTCGGCTCCGCCCTTGGTGCATTGATCTGCACAGCAATGTCACTGCCAGATGTTTGATGTGTTGCCAAGTTCAATATCGTGGTCTGGTTATTTACAGATCGACGGCGCGCATATGTGACACTTATCCACACCAACGATGTTGTAAGATTCATTTAAATATATCTCTCAACAAATAAGAGATGTCTTGAAAGTCGAAATCGATCGACGTTCGCGGGATGTTTAAAAATAAAGGTAAATATGGGGGGGGGGTGTCAATACCTTCCTAACACCCACCCACCCCCACGCATGCTATCACGCCCTTGCACCCCAGGTCCCTGTACGATACAGATTGTTGGCTTCCTATCAACACAAACAGACCCGGAAACAACGTCTCGGAGGATTTGTTGCATCAAAACCAGACGGATATCTGCTCAGACACTTAACACCACCAATAACCCCGAAAGACCCTTATCGGGAAGCCCAGCATCATGATATATAAACCGATCTACCAACCTCCGTCGGTTCACACTCGGCTCCAGCTGATCTCTCCTTAAGACGTTTGTATTACTTTCTCTCACGGTATTCGAAAACAATTTCTTGCTCTGCATCAAATCTGCTGGTGTTGGGGGCCACGCTGATCACCATCACTGTGCCCTCACGTAAGTATGAAACTGAATAAACTGTGGTTAAATTATTTTGCAAACAACTCGTGAAACATGTAAGCACGCAACTGATTTTTACAGCTGAAACTTTGAATTTCTAAGATTTGCAGGTTGCAAACTAACTTAGCACAAATCTTGTCCACACGTACTTTGTTTATGAATCATGTGTAACTGGAATGACAAATAGCGCTGCAATGGCTCGATTTTCTGAAGATCAAAATTACTTCGTGTGATGATTTCATGAAAACTGCAATTTTTCAAGCTGTGTGGAAGTTTTAAACTTTTGCAAAATATCTTTCAAAAACTTTTACCGGTATTATTTCTCTACAGAAATGCGTTTCAGTTCGGCATTACCCTTTAATTTGTCAAGAATGTCTATTATAGCCTAATGCTTCGTATGTACTATTTACAAACAAAACATGATAGTTATTCTCGCCATGTTAGTGATGGATTTTGCGCGTTTTTATCAAATGTTATTGTTTGTGTAAATTGTAGAGTATCATTTTGAGTTGACGTCAAAGTCCCCGCATATCATTTTAAAGTGGCTACTTTGATTCATATCACACGTGCGTTTGCAGTTGTTATTGATGACATACTGCCCTGGGTATTCAGCGCATGCATGCGCGAGGCATTGGCATTGGCGCTTGGCATGGGTATGTGTAGCGCCGCACTATATATAGCACTAAATATTAACAATGTCATCCAGGGTCTGACCTGGCCTTGAACATTTCTACAGTGAGTAACTTGAATGTCTGGCTTCAATATTCCAACAGTGTACCCAAGCGATTTTACTTTGATATATGTGTTCAGTGCTTTCCGAAAGACTACCAAAAAACAGAAGGCTAAAATTATTGTTACGTTATAAGATATAAATTATAAACGTCTCTTTTAGGCCAAACAAAAAAGTCTCCGGTTTCTGGTATGGAGCTTGCCCCAAAAGTGGTGTGGCGACGCGGCTTTTTTTTTTTTTTTTACCTGTTTTTTTTTTTTTTTGGCTTCAAATGTCGGCTGATGACTGCAAATGGTGCACGATTAAACTTAGTGCAAATATATGGGAGTCCAGAGAGGCCACATAAAGCTTATTCTCGATCATAACTCCATCTGAAAACACGTTAAAATTGTGCAGCAGCAGGATTCCAGTCAAACCAGTGAGTTTGGCGGTTTTGAGACATCATCTTGTATTGAAAAAAAAAGTTTTCATTTTGCCGACGCGCATGGCTACGGCGACGCGCGCGCATACCAGAAACCGGAGACTTTTTTTTTGGCCTGAGATAAAGAATTTGACAAAAGTTATGGTGTGCATCGTTTATTAATAATCTTTTTTTAATCATGCCGTTTGTGCTTTTCAAAGAATAACATGTTGATTGGTTTTCTACTGACGAATTTTAAGACTCATTTTGTTTATTTTAATTTAAAAAAAAAACATACTTTTTTCTTCCTATTTTGAGATTCCGCAATCCTGTGAGAGGCAAGCTTTTATTCGCCCACAAACAAATCCCTGTGAATATACTGATTCCCGTCCTAATGGACCTGTTTAGCCTTCGAGAACTGAATTATTAATTGTCGGCCGAAACTAATTCAGACTTTAAAGTACTTACTGAATATCGATCGCTTTTTCATTCAAAAGTGAATAGCTTTTTCATTTCGACAAAAATAGCAATTTGAATTTAACAAGAAATCTATTTTTGGAGTTGAACATTGAAAATATCTGGCACAATACATCTTGAAACATTTTCGTCATGTTACTGACAGTTTCATATTTTCATATTGGCCACATTGTAATTTGCTTGTTGATGCATCATCAGTTTTACTGCTGTATCCGTACGTACAATATAAACGAATGCACTGGATTCGGCGCTATGCCCAAACTATCTTAGCCTAAAACACGAGGCGATTCTGTGCCTATCATTTTGTCAGTTATGTTGATTCCAGCTACAAAGACAGAAAATTAACAAATCGCAATTTTGACGTTATGTTTTAGAATTATGCTCGGCCCATCCTGTAGTGCAAGATGTGACGTCACAAGACCATGCAAGCAGCTCAAGCATATCAGGTAAATAACACTTGAAACTGCTGATGTTTAATTGTAAAATGTAATACATTTTTGGCACTCCTATGTTAATCGTGTTGCGATCCCATGGTGGGGGGGGGGGGCAGGTCCACCCCCATATTTCTTTAAATGAAGGGACACCTGAGTTGACATTTGTTAACTGTGTGTGATAAATGGCAGGTTGTATCAAACTCTCAAAAAAAAACCATTCAAACGATCTCTACAAATAATTATGAAGCTATATTCCATGTCTTTATGCAGTCTTGATTTTCTTAATTTGATGGTCAAAAAAAGGAATGAAACAAGGAATATATACCCGATTGCATTAAATCACATAAAATCTAATTACAAACAAAACAAGGCAAGCCGGATTTAGATCATTTGGCCGGATTCAGACAATTTTATGCGTTACGATGTAATCCTAGTGCAATTTTTTGTCACAGGTGAGACTTAAGCAAGTCTAATTCACGAGTGACAGTCGGTTGGTCGGTCGGTCAGTCGGTCGGTCGGTCGGTCGGTTGGTCGGTCGGTCAGTCAGTCAGTCTGGTGCAAAGAGGACTATAGGCTGGCCCCTCAGGGACCAGCACAAACTCAACCGAGTGTGTATTTGACTGCAATCTGGGACCCCTTGTCCCTCTTTTGTTTGTACTACAATGTATAATTCCTCCCATAATGTTTTGTACACGAATCCAAATTGGGGACCGGGGACCCTTTTGTCCTCCATATTGTTCAACGACCCCTATTGAATGCAGAAACAAACTTACACACATCTATTACTAAAACACTTGTTCGTCTGCAGAGGAATTGATGGGGGATGATTTTTTTTACCGGGGTTATTTGGATGAAATACATACCTTCGAAAAATCCTTCATTCCTTCATTACCGAAGGTAATCGTAACCGCTGCTCGTTTGACATTCTCTTACATCTCATGACACTCTAAGAGCCAATTTAATGGAATGTTTGAATGCAATCCTTGACAATGCACCTTTGTGTCCCGTTTAACTTTATTTTCAACGTTCATAGTTTCTTGCTAGTTGCAAAGTTTTTTTATGCTATGTGCATTTCCATTATGCGCACAAATGTGATGCCATTCAAGGCAAAAACTTCGATGTTAAAACTGCTTCAACAAGAAAAATTGCCAGAATTTCCTGTTTCTTTTGGCAATAGTCAATATTTTAAATATTAATTCAATCAGCAAATGTGTGGGTTTGTAAATTGAACGAAAACCCCTCACTGCGCTTTACACACGTTTTAAACTAAAACATTTTTTCTTCATGGTTTTCGTGCATTTTAGAGAAAGTTGCTCAAGACAAATGTTTCAGTGTAAAAGTCTTGACATAGTCCTAAAAACCGCCCAAACAATTTTCTTTGTCAGGCCAAATAGGAATGCAAGAAACGACACCTTGTATCTGATATATTTTGTGTCATTTCAGGTCTTTCGTGTACGAGTTCTCCACTGGGGATGGCCAGTGGGGCCATCCCTGATTCCAGCCTGACGGCGTCAGGCTCATACGACTCATCTTATCTCCCAAGCAAGGCCCGACTGAATAGTAAGTTTCATTGATTGCTGCTCTCATTGCAGTAGTCTGCAACTGTTGCTTACTTTGTGTTTTTGCCTTTTTTTTGAGTTAAGACATAGGAATTAAATAAGCCCGACTCTAAAAACAACCAGAAACTTGTAAAAAAAAAAATTAACGATGCATTTTAAATGTTTTAATTATGGATTCCATTCTTGGTCAATATGACCAGCCCCTTTCTTCCTCAAGGCTTTAGGCTCATTTGCTTTTTATCCATTGTTCGTTTCCAATAATAACACCTCTCAAATTTTAAAGATGAATGTTTAAACGTTAAACCTAACCAGTTGAAACTTCAGCTAATTTTTTTTCGCAAAAACCTTGAAAAACCATGCACTACCTTGTGACCACGAAGCACGATTTCGCCCATGGTACTCTGTATTTAAAAAAAAAGGCAATTGACTGATCGTTGGCAATCACCACCATTTCTTGATTTCTTCGCAATGGCAGCAAGACAGACGAAATAACATCACGGGGTGGTTAGTACCCTACGATCTTTAATCCAAAACAAATTAATAATAATTCGGTTGGTTACTTCTGAGATACATGCACATGATCCTACCTGTCTTTAACCCAAAAATGTCGTTTTGTCTAAGTTTCTAAATATAAAAAGAGGTCAACCAACAACAAAAAAGCCTCCCTAGACTCCGGATAATCTCCGCAAGTCAGCTTACATTTTTTCAATATTTTATTTGAACTATTGCTTGAACCCTGCACTCCTGGAAAGCTTGAATAATCTGAAACTGTTCTTGAAATTGAGAGAAAGATGCATGGAAGTCATTCTGTGTGAGCACACCACGCCGCATGTATATGACAATTTACCGTTACGTGAAAGCGGCAAAACTCATGCTACAGTCAGACCACGTATACCCTGTATTCAAGTGCTTATGTCAATCCCAGCGATTTATCGCACACTTGTTTTGGCCAGGAATGGGTGATAAGGCTATCCCAAGGTAGTCAATGCACTCACCATGAACTTGACCAAATAAAAACCGATTCTATGCATCACTCTGTCCGTGTTACGATTTATTTGTCATTGCATTAACTTGTTTTGTAACATTAGCGTTCTCATGCCCTAGCTGGGTACAAAACAAAAATCGTCACTGGTTTACTGTCATTACAACAAAATCAACATCACTAACTCAAGTCTGTAGCGCGAATTCCTGTCACTGATCCTTTAGGCTCCGCAACAACGAAAAAGTTACGAAAATTGTGATTACAAACGACCTTCAAATGACAATAATACAAATGTGGTATTTGAAGTTGCGTCAGTACACAGGTCATGCCTGTTGCAAGTCATTTCTGTTCGGGATGAGTAATCTTTGTTTATTCTGTGGGCTCTCAATTGTGAATTAATACATGTTAAGTAATGACAAACCCTTGATTTCACCAACATTTGTATTTAGAATACACTTAAATTTCACATTGTGTCGTCAACTTCTTGGTTGTCTTCTTGGCTGCCGCATTGTTCATGCCCATACAACAATTTGACTGTTCGTATTGATCAACTCATTCCACATAGTCCTCCGTCCCTGATGATGCATTCCCAGGACCGTCTATGCATTATGTGCCACTGCGCGCCTAATAAGTTTGGCGTGTCTCTGCTTCGATGCGCATTCGCATTTTGGCGAAGACTGTACAGGAAACGCTTTATGATTATGCCCATCACAGATATTGACAAGTTCCTCCAATCAGACAATGAAAATTTGCTGCAAGGACAGGAACGACCGGATTATTTATCATATCGAAGTAAATGTTAGTTTGTATGTTTTCCTCAATGAAAAAAGGGCCAATCATGAGAACATTACCTCAAATTCCTAAACAAACAGTGAGTTAAGTGCGACTGTCGTTCCTTTCAAAATTAAACGGTTGTGTATTTCGTCGGTTGTGGAGCATATTGTCTTAAGCCCCTGTCACACTTGTCCGAATCGTCACTCCGTTCATATTCCGAGTAAAACATTGTGGATTCGGTGTTTAATCGGTTTGAACTGAACTCAAACGGATTTCCCTCGGTTTTCCTCGGTTTTCCAACGCTATATACTCGTGTACGTTCGGTGATGCACTGAGGAACTCGGAGAAATTATTGAACCTGTTTAATAATTTCTCCGAATTGTCGCGGCAACCTCAATACGGACGGTATCCGGTATACACACGGAATATGCACGGAATGCACGGAATACACACTGTACTCATTCGTTGCCATTCGTTGCAATGCGGAATAGGTACGGAAGAGTACGGAACAGGCCTCCGATTCCAATCGATAACCGTATGTATTCAGAGTTCATTCCGAACCCACACCATTGTAATGCCAATCAAAATACGGACGCACCGAATATAAACGGAATGTTCGGAAAGCGGTCGGTCTTGAGATCAATCAGTTTGGCATGTCCGGTGATGATCGGAGAGGTTCTGAATATAGACGGATTGCAATCGGAATAGCAACTTATTAGATCCGGAATAAGACCGGATTATGATCGGTGTATTTTCATTTCTGGCTGTTTTTTGACATTTCTCTCCGAACGTGTACGAATTAATAATATTTCAGATCGGTTTATGAACGGAATTATAGATTCGGACAAGTGTGACAGGGGCTTTACGTTCTGGGTATTAACCTCGTCATTCATGGAAAATCCTGCCTCGTCGCTATTTATGTAGCGTTCATGATTCGTGTTGGTCTTGCGAGCAGCCACTGGCAAAATCCTCAGTAACATGTAAAAATTGACGCTTGGGGTCCCTCAGGATAAACAGAGAGTTACTCAGTCATCCTGAGCAGGAATGACATCAAATCCAAGCCTGTGTATTGGCGCAACTTACAATACAAAATTTGTATTATTGTCATAATCACTGTAACAGTTGTAGTTTCCTTACTGAAACCCTCTAGTATTTGGTTCTATATTATTTTGAATGCCATGGTCTTTTGTTTTATTCCCCACAGGTACTGGTTGGTGGATATGCCCGAATGAAAAACCCGAGGGTCAATGGATCCAGGTAGACCTCGGTCAGTACACGGCCATCACGGGGGTCATCGTACAGGGACATTCAACCCATCATATCCTAACATTTGCTGTAAACTCCAGTAATACGGGCGAGTCCAATGATTGGCAGAAACTAACTGACAGAGGACAGACCGTACAGGTGAGCCTAGGATCCCGTTAAGATTGATTCTGTAGTTTTTACATTCCATACGGACAGTCGATTACAGAAAGCCAATCCTATACGGAAGCCTATCGTTCCAGGTTTAAACAAGTGAATTTTGTCATAAGTTGTGAAATAAACGCATTACATATTGGCGAAATTATTAAATTTTAATTAACTCAAGACGATTGTGAAATAGCCTTTTGCGAAATAAAGAAAAAAACCTATTATAGTTAGTTTGCAAAACTATTGTGCTCATTTGTAAAAGTTGTATTGATTTAGATTCATCGCTAAACTGTTGGATTGTTAGGCCTTTTCCCCGCAAACCGTTACGTTGAATCGCAAAATATTGCATTTATTCGTAGAAGTTATTTGCGCTAATAGTAGTATGCTATGTAGTCAAGCACTGTTTGGCAAGCAATTAATTGTGTTAATTTGACATGGTATTGCGTAAGCCCGTATTTAACAAGCTCGATCGGATATCGGAAGCTCAATGCGGCCGGCCAACCAAGGCGTGTTCACCTTATTTTGACCTTTGACCCATTATCTGTAGGTCAGACGATCGACAACAAGGACACTTTTTAATGTTTGACCAAGGCCAACATGTTGACAGCGTTACTTTTGTCTTTTCAGCTTATTAGAAATTTGACGTTATTTTGACCTTGACCCCATGATGACCTTTGACCCTAGTTTGAGCATGTGACATGTTGGGGCGTGGCTACTGATACTTTTGACAAAGTTTAATGGTCGAAATCGGTCAGGGCAATATACATGTCAACGTTAATTATACCATAACTAACTAACAGCGGACGGATTAACGGAGCGACATGATGATTTTAGCTGCTAACCCCAGCTAAAAGCAAATAACTATTTCAGGCAAACCTGAATCGATTTGGCTTCCTTATAATGGATTGATGTCAAATAACATGTGTTTTTTTTTTAATTAAAAACAAACCTTATTTCCTCCAAACCTTATTTCCTCCGACTCCAGCTTGGGTCGCAGTATTCGTTTTAGTCTCAAGCACCGACGACGATTTCATGTCGCCATTGAGGGGGGAAAGCAGAATAGAAAAATTCGTAAGGGGGGTGTTTTAAGCCACCTGACTCTAGGGGGGGGGCTATACAAACTGTATGTACGCATTCGTGTTGCGCGCCAATTCCTCCCAGTGTGTGCATTTACATAAAATGGATGTTGGAAGACCAATATCTTATAGCGCTATATCACGT
Organism: Patiria miniata; assembly: GCF_015706575.1. NCBI lineage: Eukaryota > Metazoa > Echinodermata > Asteroidea > Valvatida > Asterinidae > Patiria > Patiria miniata. The sequence goes on along the minus strand of NW_024037069.1, from coordinate 2,850,251 downwards.
ACAGAATAATATTATAAAGATATGTAACTGCATGGTAAAACAATCTATACACACTGAGACAAATTATTGGGGGGGGGGGGCATCGCCATCAGCGTTTACCATCAAAAAGAGTAACGATTGTTAATTTGTCAAAAGCCACTCTGAATTGGATCCTCGTTCACCCGAGGTATATACATGCACGCAATGGACGTTCATGTTAAAAGGTAAATAGCACCGCCAAAGTTGTTTAGTATCTCCCTATATCGGCGCAGCTAGCTCTTCCAATAGCAAAGACGTCTGACGTATAACACATATTTGAACTACCGGATGTTGTGTTGGTGATCATATAGTAAATCGTTATATTTTTCAGTTGAATGGGCACAATGGTAATAGCCAACCTGTGAATGTGACGTTCCCCGTGGTACTGATGGCAAGATTCCTCCGCATACTTCCACTCACATGGAGTTACTCTACTTATTATTACCTGAGGTTCGAAGTGCTCGGATGTCGAGGTAATACAAATGTGTCCATCTAAACAATATAAGTCGCCATAGAAAGGCAATGATACCGCTAGTCATTTGGTGTAAAGGTTATTAATTGTAAAAAATAAAATTGTTAGTTGTTGAGGTCTAGCCTTATTTCAACACTGTAAGAATTAATTGCGGGCACTGACTTGAGTTTCATGTTTGGATGAACCGTGATAAGAACCTGGAGGAAGTTGTATTAATACAAGTCATTATCTATAATTATGTTGAACTCATACTGATGTAACAGTGATTCCGATGCAGGCCGAATGATCATGCTAGTATCTGACTGTTTTAAATTTATTTTAGGTCTAAACTACAAAAAGGGCGGTGTATATTAAACACCGGTGGTCCTTCAAAGATACCACCGGTGTTAAATCAAACACCGTTGTTTTTACAGAGTCGGTTGCTTTGACTCTCATAAAACCTGTGTCAGTATCCAGGTCATGGAAGTTGGAGGGTCGGGAGTTGGGATGATGGTATCGTCGGCTGATATCACTTGCTGGGTGTGTTTATTCGTTTCTTTTCTGATTGATGACACGTGTTGGTCCAGCTCTGTTGCATTCTGACAATGCCCAGTACAAATCATATGAAACGATGGGTTTGGATCACAAATTGGATAATGACCTTCATACTGCGAATTGAGTGGGAGATCTGAGTTGAGTTCCCTGGATGTAAACATGAAGGAATTATCATTGTCACACAACAGGGATTGTCAGACAACATTCATCATTGGAAGGGGGAATACATCTGGTTAGGCGATTTGAGCCATGAAATGGCACATCGAGTAAGGGAAAACAAAGTTAAACGAATGATATGTATTTACACAAGCATCTTTTGCGCGTTTTTGTGTTCAAATTATGGATACGATTATAGAGGCTGTCGTTCACAAACATTCTGTCAAGAAGTGAGCCTAATGAAAGAGTGTGAAACTTACAAGACTTATTGTTATCGAGAGTTAGACCTACGTTTTATTGTTGTTCAAATCGGAACACACGTGTCAATTGCGAACTAATTCTGAAAGAAACTAATTCTCGATCTCAACAGTTACTAGCGGCATGATTCGATTGGTGGGCGGTGACGACAAATGGAGCGGTCAAGTGGAAATCTACCGCCACGATGCTTGGGGTGCAGTCTGCGATAGCAGTTGGGATATGAAGGACGCCACCACCGTGTGTCATCAGTTCGGCTTCATCGAGGCTCTGGAGGCAAAAACGGGGTTGTCCAGCCGAGAGAGTGACCGGCCGATCGTGATGAATCGAGTCGCCTGTACTGGAACTGAACGACGGCTGGCTGACTGTCCGTTTGTCTGTACCGGCTCTCAGCAATGCAGCAGCTCAACTGTAGCAGGAGTCGTTTGTAAACCAAGACCTGGTAAGAAATACTCCGCCCTCTGTAGTATCCGTGTTATTCACATCCGACTTTGTTGTGTGTTCAACTCCAGCTTATTGCTCAAGTAACTCTCTAACATTCTACGAACAAAAGCCCTTCCCAAAAAATGAGAAACACAAATTGAGAAAAGAAAATTGATAAACTCCAATGAACAACTGAAAGAATTATCACTTAAGCCCACTACACAAGAAATTCCCCTTCAAAATCTGGAATTCAAAACCTTACTTGCGCATCCCTATACTGATTATGAAACCAAGGATTCACTTAATGTTGCGTTTCCTCGTGCTCTTGAACAAATTATACTTTTTTTTTTCTTGTAATATTATTTTAACTTGTATGTTTTATTCCAACCAAAAACCTCGCTTTCAACTTTTTGAACGTCTGCAATGCTCTAACGGATCCACTTTGCGAGCAGACTGACTCCCGGTCCGTGCATTATCGATGCTGATTGTGCGGCAGAAACCGCGTGCTTACTCCGCGAGAACGCAATTATTTTCTGGTGGCAAGTAATTCGAAATTGTAAAGTAATGGGAGGTCTACTGACCATGAGGGCGGGCTACCTATCTGTCCCTTTTCCATTACACCACTCCACGGTGTAGGCGTCAGACTGTAACTTGTCTTGTTTTCTAAATTGAGATGATGTCTTTATTGTGAAATGATCAGATGAGCTTCGGTTGGTCGGCGGATCTCGCACCAGCGGCCGAGTGGAGATATACCGTGGCGGCAGTTGGGGCACCATCTGTGATACAAATTGGAACGTCACCGATGCGGGGATTGTCTGCCGACAGCTCGGTTTCTCAGACGCACTGGAGGCCAAGTCCGCTGCCCACTTCGGGCAGGGTAGCGGACCCGTCCATATGGACGGCGTAGCGTGCGAAGGATCCGAAGAGAAAATTACCGACTGCCCTTCCTACTGCTGGGAAGAGACAAGTTGTAGCCACTCACACGATGCTGGAGTGATCTGTAGTGACGGTAAGCATATAATGAGGGCAGTGCAACGAATCCTATACCACATCGTCAAGGATTCAAATCATCATAGAAATACTCCACGTATTCCTGTCATTAGAAAGATGGATTTGTTCTAGCGTCATGCAAGAACGAGTGCTCCATTCAATTAGATAGTAACGATTTTTATTGTGCAACCGTATACCTTGATTTAAATGATAAAAAGCTGAGATAGTACAATGTGTTGAAACTATTAGTTGCCTAGCAATAATCGGTTGATACCTTAATCAATATTTGCAAGGGTTTCTTGCATGAAAGTATGTCCCGATTCTAAATTTTGCATATGTCTGTGAATCTGATGATCGTTCGGAGAGAATATTTTATTGACTTCGGTGTAAAGACGGTCTTATGATTGTATAAAGCCAGGTTCCTGTTTAGATTTTATTTAGAACATATTTTTTAAAAATGAAAACTGTTTGCTTTTCAAGTTTTCTTCAACAACCTTAGATGCAAACTGTTTGTTCTTCGCTTTTGTATTACTGCAGGAAACACCGTAACAACCAACAAGTGACGAAAGCTAAACCGCTCAAGCAACCAGGAAGGATAGGAGACCACACATCATCCTTGTAAAGGGACAATATTTGTTTCATGGTATTTTGGATCATCAAAGTGTCCCTCGTAATTGCTGGTCGAATTCTTCTGTAGTCTCGTGACTGGTCTCGGCCTATAACCCGTGCATGCTGTAAAACCATTATAATCATGGAGAGTGGTACCTTGCTTCTCTTGCCATTGTAGTAGATTACTGACTGTGTAATCTACGGCACCAATCTATGTTAACAGTGCATTTCGGTTAGATGTAGATTTGAATGAAAGTTCTTCTTGTCAATGTATGTTTTTTGTGCAGCATTATGTAGAGGGCATGCAACAATCATGGGGGCTTTATTTGTATAATATACACAATGATAATAAGAAAACACCACAAGACCGCCCAAAAAAACCCAAAATATGCGAACAGGAGTGGAATCGATAATCAATTATATTATTGGACTCGCATCAACTTGGATATTTTTCAACGTCAGTTACTCACAGTAGAATGAGTCCATTGATATAAATACATTCAAATGAAATTGGGAAACGAAAAGGTAAAGTGCAGTGGATACATACCGAGGGTGAAAATGTTGGACTCTCTTATACTTCTGATACACCGATAAACGTTAATTGTTATTTCAGGAAAAGCTAAGGATGTTGCGTATATACGGTGAACAAACTTTGCCAAATACGTTGAATGAAAAATTAATAATTTTGTATGACTTTTGTCACGCATAATATTCGGCGTAATAGTATTTAAAAATGAACCTGCATTTTTAGCTGGGGCTAACACTTAAATAAATGTATAACTACACACAAGAAAGCACTTGTTAAAGACTTATATCATTATCATGCTGCCAAACTGAATAATTTTGTATTTGAGCCATGTATAATGCTTGCCATAATATTATGTTAGAACAAACCTGTATTTTTAACTAGGATAGTACTGATAGGATTTCTTATAGCTTTATATCAACACACAAGAAAGCACTTATTGAAGCAATTTGTAAACCTACATGATTATCATGCTGCCAATATAAAAATAAAAATAAAAACAAAATTATCTGGAAACTCAAAATCTGGTCCTCGTTAATAAAGGGTTCTTGAGATGAAATTTTCTGAGGCACACATTATGTGAAACTTTCTACTCCTCTTAAATGCATGAAAACCACTTGTATGATCCCTTTTTGGTTAATATGTATCGAAAAGTGCACTTCTTCAAACATTTACAATGTTTCCATACTTTTCCGGACAACCGAGGGCGTTGTTGCTGTGATGTCATTACAGGAAGACAGTGCTCAGTTTAGAGGTTTTCTGTTCTCAAAATCGTGAACTCAAAAATGTGCTCATTGAAAACATTTGTTGGAAAAGTTGACTCGCCTTACTGCCATGTACTGACACAATAACAGATCAACAAAGAAAGATCAATTTCGAAAGCAAATCGTCAAAAATTCTAACAACTTTTGATGCTGACATTCTGCTTGAAATCACACTTTTGCTACTGAATATGAACATTTGCATGAACAAAATGATACCAAAATAGCCTTACAAATTGCAAAACTATCATTGAAAATAAAGGTGCATTTTCAAGGATTGCATTAAAGCATGCCCCTACGCCAGCAGTTGTGTACAGACAAATCCGAGTACGATAACAATCCTATCACGAAGGCCCCTTTCAATGGCGAAGCATATTGTGCTAGCTATTGTTCAGATAATCCGTCACGAAGCATGCAGTTGTTTTGTGCAAAATCATGCGTAATGGTTTCTCCATTGAAGGCAGAAACTTGCTTAACGGCGCATTTGGTAAAATCTCAGACTTTCTCGGATTTCATTAAAAAACATACTTAGCGTCACTGCCATATCCATCAACATGTTTGTCAGCGGAGGAGGGGTGATTTCTTGTCAAACTGGGAGGAGGGAGTGGGAGGGGGGCGGAGGACAATCTAAAAGACATTCCAGGTCGCAATTGTAAGTGGTTGAGAGGATGTTCGTCATCTTAGGTCTAGACGTTCCGAGGTCATACCATTAGAATCAGCTAAGCTATTCGTAGCAAGCGGGTTTTTTTACACCGTTGTCTTGTAGGCCGCCCAGGAGTGGAGTAATAGCGGTATGGTTTTATACTTCCGAGGTAGCCTTCTCCTAGGTGGGAAGCCAACCAAGGCTGACGAGCCCCACCTGCACGGGTTTGGAATCAGAGTTTTCCGTCTATTAGGAGGGTTGCCTTAAACCTGCCTTCACATCTCACATGAAGCCAAGCAGTAGCTATCTTGTTTTAGGCGCCAGAAACCTGCCTTCACAACACTGCCATCCCGTGGCGCACCCAAGGGGGGGGGGGGGGGCCGCTGGGGGGGGGGGGGCCTGGGTAATTTGTTTTTAGTCCTACAATTTGACCTTGGTCATATATACGTGGCCTATTTTCGAGTAGTATAATAGGAATATAAGTGGCGCCACCAACGTCAAAATAGTCCGCCCCCCAAAAAGTACCCAATTTTTTTTTCTGCGGCCAAACATGAAGCCAAGCAGCAGGAGTTTGGTTAGGAGAGGCTATTCGAGACGCTGACTTTATCGAATATTTCAAGGGAGAGGAGTGGCTCAATTCTTCTCTTATTATATGATTACCCATGTTTTTTAATCGGTTGCCATCCCGACCATGGCCATCTACAAAATTGCTTTTGATACTATATTGACCACTGATTAACGTTACAGGAAAAGTCACCCAATTTCGTGCCGATCGACCGAAGCGTTTCACAAGAAAGCGTGGGCAATTTAGGCCTGTTTAGGCCCCCCCAAAAAAAAATACTTCTGCTTCCGGTTACCCAATCGACCCTATTTGTAGGCTGCGACCCTACAAATTCTATCGGCAATTAAAAAAATAAAATGTTTGAATAAATAAAAATAAAATATTGTCTTTTCTGTCTTCACAAAATACCTCTCAACAACCCTTTTGCGTCAAAAAATGCTTATTTTTACAAATAAAAAATATTAAAATGTTATTTTTACAAATAGCTTCCCGTCTTGACTAGCGTTGTGAATATGGTGCAAACGACCTGAATTTTCCAATATTTTTTAAGAATTATCCAACGTAAATATTATGTTGACCGTAGAAAGGTTTTAATCACATTTTGTGGCCATTTTGGGTATAGCTTTCGTAGTGCAATGGAAATAGTTCAGGCTAATCCTTCCCATATAATTGAATGACCCATTCAATCTGCATAAAAAATGTCCCCCCCCCCAAAAAAAAAAAGTTTCCGACCGACCGACCCTATTTTTGAAAGGCATGTGAATCGGAAGCAGAAGTATTTGTTTTCGGCCTTAATGCTTCGCATCCAAATATTACTGCAGTGTCACTGACAAATGTTTGCGATATATTGCCCAGACAATTTAAAAAATAAGTCTGTTTTTGATGAACGTCTTGAACATGGATGTTAGTTACAGGCTCGTCATATACATGAGGTTAAATATGAGCCGAAAGCCAGTGACAAAACATGTCCGTCACAACTGAAGGAAATGATGTTCTGGGGTCCGCTCATAAGTCCGACGCCTCATAGGTCCGACGCCTCATAGCTCCGAAAAATCGCATCCCCCAACTACATAAAGGCCCATAAGTCCGACACCTCATAAGTACGACGCCTCATAGCTCCGACGCCTCGTACGCTTCGTTTTTCCGACGTCGGACCTATAAGGCGTCGGACTTATGATACGGCCGCGATGTTTTAACCAGGACTTGTTTTCGGCTCCGCCTCCCTTTACGTGAGCAATTTGGTGCATTGGTACTCCACACAACTATGCCACTACCCGATGTTTGATATATTGCCCAGACAATGTCAGAGGTTAAATCTGTTTTGGATGAACGTCTTGAACATGCATGTTCGTTACAGGATCGTCATACATGAGGGTAACTATGATCCAGTGTCAAACCACACGCGTCACGTCCAATGTTCACCATGTTGGCCTTGCCATAGTTGGTCCCGCCCAGTTCTCGGTAGTAGAGTCTTGCGAAGCGGGCGCTTTCTATATCGGGCCTTCGGTCATTCACCCGTTGTCGCGTTTGAGACATCGATAAATAAAACCTATAGACACTACAATAATACGCTATAAGTGATAAGCGTCCGCCGCGGCAAGCTTGTCTTGGTTTTATGTATCTATGCTCGGCCAGCCATTGTTGTATTACAAAAACACTTCATTCGAACTGACCAATCAAACCTTAGTCCAGACTTCGAACTGAAATGACGTCACGATTTAGTAAAGTCGACTCCGATAGGCTGGCGCGAGGGGTCGCATAAGTTTGCGTGCTTTTATGTATCAGACGTTTGACCGGAGACGTACAGGGCTCCGTGGAGAACGGGTGATATTCAGACTAAGTTCTCGGCCGCTCATAGTCTATATTGATTATGTTGCACTTTTTTTAATTGTATAACACATTAATACATTTCCTTATGAAGTGTATCTTTAATATATTTATTTAGTTTCATTGACATTAGGTCACAGGTTTAAACCCTGCTCCAGTCAGTTTCTATGTTCAACTTTGAAAAACCATTAACATAATAATAACACAAATAGCAGATCTAGATTTTGCGTGAAATTTCACGTAAAGTCTTGTCATTGAGGGGGCGTTGGGGTTGAGTTGGGGTTCAAACATTCCGATGTGTATGAGGTAATGTCTGGTATGTGTGTGTGGTTTTAGAGCATGTGGTGCCTAATACAGATTGTTTCCTAGCAACACAAACAAAACCACGTAGCCTAGACAACGTCGGAGGATTTATTGCATGGAAGCCAGACGGATATCTGCATGCTTACCTGTTAACCCCGACACACCCTACACGATGCCTAGCGCCATATAAACCCGATTACCAACCCGTCGGTTCATACTCGGCTCCGAGCTGATCTCTCCTTAAGACGTTTGTATTACTTTCTCTCATCGTATTCGAAAACAATAATGGCTTACTCTGCATCAAATCTGCTGGTGTTGGCTGCCACGCTGATCACCATTACTGCGCCCTTACGTAAGTGTGAAACTGAATTGAATTGTTCGTTTTCAACTGTAATTTTACAATTATTTTCTATTGCAAAAAAAAAACTCGTGGAAACCTGTAAGCAGGCAACTGATTTGAAAGCTGAAACTTTGTATTTCTGTGGTTTACAGTTACTAGCATACTTTGTTTATGAATCATGTGTTACTTGACTATCAACTAGCGCTGCAATGGCTCGATTTTTTGAAGATCAAATTTGTATGGCCGAAATTCCTTCGCATGATGATTTCATGAAAATCGCCATTTTTCAAGAAGTACTTCATGGACGTCTATTAGACTTGTTTAAAATATTTGTCAAACTGTTATGATTTCATTTACAGAAATGCCTTTCAGAGCCCAAATAATGGCGCATTCCAGGCGAAAATAGCCCTTTAATTTGTCAAGAATTTATATTTAAACGATTTTATTTGAACAGTGTGTTCAGCAGTGGCGTAGCCAAGGTGAAGGGGGGGGGGGGGGCTGGGGGCACGTGCCCCCCACGAATTCCAAGTGCACCCAAGATGCCCCCCCCCCCCACAAACAAAAAATCTGAAATGTCCCACTTGCCAAGGATCAAGTGTCTTTTCAAAGTATTTTTTATTAGTTATTAAAAGGAAGAGGAATCTAGATTACCATTTTGACTTCCCTGATCCGCACGTACGGCATTATGAAATGTTCATAATTTGATAAAAAAACGCCCTCTATAGTCAACAGAGGTCTTGCCCCCCCCCCCTTCGAATAAGCAGCACTTGCGGTGCCCTGGAAATTTGGAGGAAATGTTGTTGTTGGGTCCACCCTTGGTGCTCCCTCATTACATGCTGGTATCCCCCCCCCCCCCCAATTCTGAAATGGATAACTTTGTCATTGCTAGAAAAATAACAAGAAAAGTAGCAATTTAAACCAGTAATCTATTTTGGGGTTAAAAATTGGGGGGGGGGGAAATCTATTGAAAATAACGGTACAAATTGAAAATAACGGTACATTTTGAAAACAATTTTGTCATGTTAGGCCAAAAAAAAAATATTCGGTCTCTTGTCAGACCAAAGTTCCGGAATTGACGCGGCGACGCGGATTTATTATTTTATTTTTGGCTTTCTTTTTCTTCTTCAAACTTGGATTGTACAGACAAGGTGGGGTACTATTTTGCTTTTTTGGTGTCCTCATGTACATTTGTGTCCTCCATAATTTGCCTTGGTGCTCTCGATCATTTGCCTTGGTGCAATTTCCCATTCCTTGGTGCTCTTTGGTAAAAAAAAATTGAGGAGGTGCGGCAATAGAGGGCGCTGTTGGAGCTACCGCGGAGCATTTTGGAAAGAAAATTGACGCGCATGATAAGATCGACGCGCGCTGACCAGAGACCGACTTTTTTTTTTTTTGGCCTTAGTTTCAATTTCATACCTTTATATTGGCTTATTTCCGCTTGTTGATGCCTATTCAGTTTTACTGCTGTATCCGTATAGGCATACGTACAATTTTAACGGATCCACTGGATTCAGAATGCATTTTGTGCCTATCAGTTTGTCGGTTGTGTTTATTCCAGTTAAAAACAATAACAAATAAAATATCACAATTTTGACTTTGTATTTAGAATTATGCTCGGCCCATCCCGTGGTGCCAGATGTGACGTCACAAGATCAGGCAAGGAGCTCAAGCATATCAGGTAAATAAACAAATGAAACTGCTGATGTTTAATTGTAAAATGTATATTTATTTGCACGCCTAGTTTGCCACGCGGCGTTCCGATGGTGGGGGGGGGGGGGGGGCAGGTCCACTCCTCGTATTGCTTTGATTGAGGGGGCACCTGCGGCATATGTATTATCTGTATTTTGTATGAACAATATTTCAAACGGTCTCTACAAATATGAAGCTATAACGTGGCTTTATGCTGTCCAGATTGTCTGAATTTGATTGGAATATAAAATAATGGATGGAGCTTGGGATATAGGTCCTATCACATTAAAAACCCATCAAACCTAATTACCTACTAGAAAGCACTCAGAGAGCGCAAACCTCCACCAAGGCTAAACAATTCCACGCCATATTGTCAGTACACCCAAAAGAAATACTCGCATAAATGGTGAAGAATTCTAAAAAAAAATCCTGGATCCAGACCCACATCCGGATCACTTCCAAAATCTAATCGATTTGTACTTCTACCAAGGACCACATTTAAAATAAACTCATGCAAATCCGTCCATAACTTGTTGAGTTGTCTTGCTAACAGACAAACTAACAAACAAACAAACAAACCAACAAACAAAATCCGATGAAAACATAACCTCCTTGGCAGAGGTAACAACTTACAAGACAAGGCAAACCTATAGTACAGCCGTGTGGTTGCGAAGGCCAATTTCGGAAGGTTACGTAATGCTATATTTTGAATGAAACAACATGAACACAGACACGTGAATGTTCGCCCGCAAAATCTTTGAAAATCAATTCTCCCGTTTGGAAGGCCGTATCTTCATGCAACTTTCAGGGTCTGTGTCCCTTATAATTAATTTATGTGCTAAAATCGTTTTCATAATGTTCTGTATTTTTCGTTGGAATTGAAAAAATAGGCTTATTTCCCCCCCCCCCAAGCTGTAACACTGGTGTTTGCAATATCTGTCAACCTTTTAATGCATCTCGAATAATCAGGTTCCTACCCTATGATTGTGCAGTACAAATTTTCAGTATCGCCTCCTTCACGAGTTACTAATTAATAAATTTCACCTTTTTTGTCGGCTTCAATTGGTCGATACCGAGACCCATGCCGAGTCACGCCAAGTAAGTAATATGGGCTTCGTCATTGTTGCCCCCAAAACGGCCAACCCGAAAACCATGCACGTAAGTTTTGTCGAAAAAAATCCTCGTCGAAATTTACCTTGGAGATAGTTCAAGGTGTAACACAAGCGTTTGCAATAACAGATTAAGTTGAAATTCGGAATATACTTAAATGATATTAGACAGTGTTCAACTACTCGTGAAATAACAACTTATGGGGATTCCTATCAATTGAAATAAATAGACAGATTTGGGGACCTTTTCGAACGAATTTTTAAAGACTTTAGGTCACATTCACTAGTGTTTCGGCATCAATAACAGCGATTTTGTCACTGACATGATAATTATACTTTCTTATTCTGTTATAAAATAAAATTTCAATCATACTGAGCATTATTTCTGAAAAACATAGCATTCAAAAAGCCATGTTTTTTTGGCTGCATGAATTTCACTGCTCTGATGGTAACGTTTATGTACGTATAATCGGATTAACGTTGTTTAACAACGGTTACGCGTAAGCCTTCGCAATCACAAAGCTGTAGTAAAAAGGTAAGCCCAGAACGCATAACATTCTGGTTAATCGAGTCAGAATGGCTATACACCTGGCGTCTTTTCATGCGTGTGACGTACACAATGGGCCGGATTTAGAACATTCCTTGGCGTTACACGGTGTAATCCTATTTCAACATTTATGGCCAAAGTGATACTTAAGGCCAAAAAAAGAGAGAAAAAGTCGGTCTCTGGTCAGCGCGCGCGTCGATTTTTATCATGCGCGTCAACTTTTTTTTTTATTGTCCGCGGTAGCTATAGTCTGGTTCCCAGACCAAAAGATTCTGACTATTCCTGATGAATCTTAGGTCAGGCAGCCTCCGTGGCTAAAAATTAAAATGACGACATTGATGGCCCTTTTTCAAAGCTCGGCTTTGTTTCCGATTTCGCTATATCGCTTGTAGCTTTTAATGTTCTGATAAAAATTAAAATAGATCACTTGCTTCGTAATATCATACAGTTATGATAATACAGTTTGATGTTTCTGTAAGATAACATTGACTAATGTTGATCTGCAATCTTCAAAATTAGGCACCCAAATAGCACTGTTAGCAGGCGGAGCCGAATGAAGACCGAGGTTTGGAAAATCTCGGTAACGGTCGTCAAATTCAAAATTGTACATGACGCAGCAAAAAGTTCGCCCATACGATCGGAGTATATTTGATGCACGAAATCAGTCGTTGAATTTCAAGTTTTCTAAATGAAAGCAATGAATATTAATTATCAACTCATTTAAAATAAAATTAATAAGCAATTAGCAGTTAATTAAACCTATATTATACACTCGAAAATACTCAGGCGCTATCCGATTGTCGACGAAACGACTTCGGCAAACTTCGGAAATTTTCGGAAAAAGGAGGAATTCTTCCCGTTTTAGACACGTGACGTAAATTGTAATACAATGTATTACCGTAGACTACCGGACCTAAGATTCATCAGGAATAGTCAGAATCTTTTGGTCTGGGAACCAGACTACGGTAGCTACAACAGCGCCCTCTATTGCCGCACTTCCTCAAATTGTTGTACCAAGGAATGGGGAAATTGCACCAAGGCAAATGATGGAGGGCACAAAGGCCAATTATGGAGGACACCAATGTATATGAGGACACAAAAAAAGCAAAAAATAGTACCCACCTTGTCTGTATAATCCAAGCTTTAATAAAAAAAAGCCCCCCCCCAAAAAAAAAAAAACCGCGTCGCCGCATCAATTCCGGAACTTTGGTCTGACCAGAGACCGACTATTTTTGACATTCTCTAACATCCCATTACACTCTAAGAGCCAATGTAATGGAAAGTTTGAATGCAATCCCTAAAAATGCACCTTTGTGTCCCGTTTAACTTTATTTTCAATTTTCATAGTTTATTGCTATTTGCAAGGTTTTTTTTAAATGCTATGCGCATTTCCACAATAAGCGAAACTGTGATGCCATTCAAGGCAGAAACTTTGATGCTAAAAATGCTTCAGCAAGAAAAGTTGCCAGATTGTTTGTTTTTTTGTTTGTAGTAAATATTTTAAATATTAATTCAATGAGCAAAAATTGTAGGTTCGTAATTTTTACGGAACACCCTAAGTGCACGTTACACACGTTTTAAACTAAACTTTTTATTCACTTAGGTTTTCTTGCAGTTCAGAGAAAGTTGCTCAAAATGAATGTTTTAATTACATGCAATGGTCCCTTAAAAAATCGCCCAAACAATTTTCATTGTCAAGCAAAATAGGAATGAAAGAAACGATACCTTGTATCCGATATTTTGTGTCATTTCAGGTCTTCCGTGTACGAGTTCTCCACTGGGGATGGCCAGTGGGGCCATCCCTGATTCCAGCCTGACGGCGTCAGGCTCACACAGCTCAACTTATCTCCCAAGCAAGGCCCGACTGAATGGTAAGTCTCATTGATTGCTACTCAGTCTCTCATTGCAATAGTCTGCAACTGTTGCTTAATTTGTGTTTTTTCCCTTTTTTGTGAGTTAAGACATAGGAATTGTATAAGCCCGACTCTAAAAACAACTAGAAACATTGTAAAAAAAATTACTAATTAACGATGCATTGCGAATGTTTTAATTATGGATTCATTCTTGGTCAATATGACCAGCCCCTTTCTTTTTCAAGGCTTTAGGCTCATTTGCTTTTCATGCGTTGTTCGTTTCCAATAATAACACCTCTCAAAATTTAAAGATGAATGTTTAAATGTTAAACTTAACCAAATGAAACTACAGCAATTTTTTTCGCGAAAACATTGAAAAACCATGCACTATCTTTTGATCACGAAACACGATTTCGCCCATGGTACTCTGTATTTAAAAAAAAGGCAATTGACTGATCGTTGGAAATCACCACCATTTCTTGATTTCTTCGCAATGACAGCAAGCCAAACAAAATAACATCACGGGGTGGTTAGTACCCTACGATCTTTCATCCAACAAAAAATAATAATAATAATTCGGTTGGTTTCTTTTGAGATACATGCAAATGATCCTACATGTCTTTAACCCATAAATGTCGTTTTGTCTAAGTTTCTAAATATAAAAAGAGGTCAACCAACAACAACAAAAAGCCTCCGTGGATTCCGGATAATCTCCGCAAGACAGCTCACTTTTCTCAGTATTTCATTTGAACTATTGCTTGAACCCTGTACTCCTGAAAAGCTTGAATAATCTGAAACTGTTCTTGAAATTCGGGCGATTCACAATGCAGTGCGCCACCAAGAGTTTGTCATGGCAAGTCCATTTTTCAAGTTTACAGTCGACAAAACGCGGTCCATTTGAATGTGTGTCAGTAGACAACTTGAGCTAATTTTGTTATAGATTGGGGCATAGTGTTCTGCCGGCTCATAAAAAACACCATATTGATTAAAAGGGGAAAAAGGCGCACATATATTCGAATCATACGCTTACGAAACTACTGACCGGAAAAAGACAAACAATTTCAAATGTCCCGCGCTGCGAATTTGTCAGCATACTTTTCTCTTCTGAAGAGCTTGAATAATCTGAAACCGTTCTGAGAGAAAGATGCATGGAAGTGATTCTGTGTGAGCACACCACGCCGCATGTATATGACAATTTCCCGTTACATGAAAGCAGCAAAACTCATGCTACAGTCAGACCGCGTATATCCTGTATTCAAGTGCTTATGTAAATCCCAGCGATATCGCATATTTTTTTAAGCCAGAATAGTCCATGCATTCCCCATAAACTTGACCAAAAGAAAAACCGATTCTGTGTATCACTCTGTCCATGTTACGATTTATATGTCATTGCATTGACTTGTTTTGTAACATTAGTGTTCTCATGTCCTAGCTGGGTACAAAACAAAAAATCGTCACTGGTTTACTGTCATTAAAACAAAATCAACATCACTAACTAAAGTCCGTAGCGCGAATTACTGTTACTGATCCTTTAGGCTCCGCAACAACGAAAAAGGTACAAAAATTGTGATTACAAACGACCTTCAAATGACAATAATACAAATTTGGTATTTGAAGTTGCGTCAGTACACAGGTCATGCCTGTTGCAGGTCATTTCTGTTCGGGATGAGTAATCTTTGTTTATTCTGTGGGATCTCAATTGTGAATTGATACATGTTAAGTAATGACAAAACCCTTGAGTTCACAAACATTTAATTTAGAATAAACTTAAATTTCACATTGTGTCGTCAACTTCTTGGTTGTCTCCTTGGCAGCCGCATTGTTCATGCTCATATAAAACAATTTGACTGTTCGTATTGACCAACTCATTCCACATAGTCCTCCATCCCTGATGATGCATTCCCAGGCCCGTCTATGCATAAATGTTCCACTGCGCGCCTAATAAGTTTGGCGCGTTTCCGCTTCGATGCGCATTCTCATTTTGGCGAAGATTGTACAGGAAACGCTTTATAATGATTATGCCCATCACAGATATTGACAAGTTCCTCCAATCAGACGATGAAACGTTGCTGCAAGGACAGGATAGACCCGATTATTTATCGTATCGAAGTAAATATTAGTTTGTATGTTTTCCTCAATGAAAAAAAGGGCCAATCATGAGAACATTACCTCAAATTCCGAAACAAACAGTGAGTTAAGTGCGACTGTCGTTCCTTTCAAAATTAAACGGTTGTGTATTTCGTCAGTTGTGGAGAATATTGTCACGTCATTCATGGATAATCCTACCTCATCGCTGTTATGAAGCGTTCTAGAATCGTGTTGGTCTTGCGAGCATCCACTGGCAAATTCTCATTAGCATGTAACAACTGACACTTGGGGTCCCTCAGGATAAACACAGAGTCACTCAGTTATTCAGAACAGGAATGACATCAAATCAAACCTGTGTATTGGCGCAACTTCCAATACAAAATATGTATTCTTGTCATAATCACAGCTTTTGTAACTGTTGTATTTTTCTTACGGAAATCTTGTAGGATTTGGTTCTATATATTTGACTGTCATAGTCTTTTTGTTTTATTCCCCACAGGTACTGGTTGGTGGATATGCCCGGATGGAAAGCCCGAGGGTCAATGGTACCAGGTAGACCTCGGTCAGTACACGGCCATCACGGGGGTCATCGTACAGGGGCACAGTGCGTTTCATATCCAAACATTTGCTGTAAACTACAGTAATACGGGCGAGTCCAATGATTGGCAGAAACTAACTGACAGAGGACAGACCGTACAGGTGAGCCTATAGGATGCCGTGCGGATCTTGTTGGCATTCTCTTGTTTTCTTACGCTGTACGGACAAACATTGGATTACAGAAGCCCAATCCCGATCGTTCCAGATTTAAACAAGTGAAATTGTATTATTATTTTTTTATTTTTAATTAATGCGCATTAATTTTGCCAAATTAATAAGGCAGTTCCTTTTAGGCAATATGTTTGGAAAATGCGCACTACTTTCGCGAAATAAAACAAACATTTCTCTTGAGCTTGGGTCGTGCTATCCGCATTGGCTTATCGGGGAGGGGGATAAAGGGGGTCCCTCCCCCCCCCCCCCCCCCCCCCATCGGAAACCACACACAAAAAAGGAGGGGAAAAAAGGGAAACGAATTGAAAATAAGAAGACGAGGGGCGAATCATATTACTGTTAACTTAATGTATATTTGACATGATGTCTAGCACCCCCTCTCGATAGTTCTACGGCCGTTGATTTCTCCCTTTGCGTCTGCTGAGTGCTTTACCCTCCTCTCTCCCCCCCCCCCCCCCAGAAAAATCCTGGCGACGCCCATGGATATCCGTTTAGTCTCGAGCACCGGCTGCAATTTCTTGTCAACGTCGTGGCGGTAATCAGCATGGAAATTCGTACAGCAGGGTGCGTGTACAACCACTGCCTTGTGGGGTACCAGAACAAGGGGAGGTACCCCACACGGAATGCCCACCGACTTGCGGGGTACCGTTTTGGAACCCCACAAGTTTTTCACAAAATATATATATGGATTTTACTAAAAAAAAAAAAACTAGGAATTTCCAAGGTGGGTTGATCTGTCGCAAATGGAAGAGTTTTAGAAAAGGGATATTAAGTCCGAATTTCAGCCCAGGAAATTAACTATGGTTAAAATAAGAGCATTTTGACATAAGTGTGCGACGTTGCAAAATTTTAGTACACGAGAACAAAGGAAGTACCCATTTCTATGCCTATGTAAGCGTAGGTGTGTGTGTGTGTGTGGGGGGGGGGGGGGGTTTGGATGCCACCTATCTCTAGAGGGAGGCATTCAAAAATGTGTGTATGCACCACATGACATAGCGGTTTTACGCAAATTCAGACCAGTACAGTGTGTACACCAACATTACATAAAATAGGTGTTAAATAAGATGTGAAACTTTGCATGATGGCAGTGTTTATATTGTACTAGTGAGGTTTGCGCTAAAACCATGAGGAATACTCTCTTTTGAAAAGTGTGGTTCTGAAATTAAATAACCGGTTGGTTGTGAAACTGGACGTTCCGATCAATATGCTCTGATCATCTTCAGGAGAGAGTCGGACTGAGTGGTTGAGGTTGTATATATGGGGCTGGATGACTGCCGCGTACGTGGCTTGGATAGGGGATGCTGAAGGCTGGTCGTTGAGGTGTGGTGGTGCTGATGATGGAGGCTGATCGCTGGGGTGTGTCGGTGAGGATGATGCAGGCTCTGGCTACGCTACGTTAATGACACCTTTGTTGTCCGGCCCCACGGCCAGGATATACCCTCACCGAGTTTCTCAACTACCTCAACGGGCAACATCCCACCATCAAGTTTACCGTTGAACAAGAACAAGCCGGCCAGCTTTCCATCCTTGATGTCAGCCTCTCCAGAAACACCGACGACTCCTTGCACCGCAAGGTCTACCGAAAACCACGGCACCGACCGCTACCTACACCAGCGGTCGTTCCGTCACCCCTTCCCCAAGTCATCAGTCAACCGCACCGTAGTACGACGGTTGTATGGGATATGCGACCAAGACAACATCCAGCAAGAACTCCAGCATATCCAGACTACCCATCAGCTAAACGGATACAAGCAACACCACATTAAGACCTCCAAACCCGCTAAGCTCTATGACTGTAGGGTCTGCTATTACAACACCTGAAGTCAAACCCCACAACCCTCAGTATGTTTTCCCTAATTCGGTCCCGCCTCCCATCAGCTCCAGCGCATCTTCCGTCAAGCCAACATCAAAGTCTTCCACTCGGCCCCCAACAAAGTTCTTGGCATTTTACACACCCCCAAGGACAAGCCTGATCCTAGCAACCGCCCAGGATTCTACCACATCCCCTGTGAGTGCGGTTAAGTTTACATAGGGGAGACCGGCAGAAACCTACCAACCAGCCAAAGGAACACCGGGCGCATGGACGACGAGGAGACTACGACAAGTCAGCCTTCGTCAAACACGCCCATGCCACAGACCACCCCACCAATTGGGAGGAAGCAGAACTCATCGCTCCTGTCAAAAACTGGCATCCTAGACGAATTAGAGAGGCCATCGAGATCTTCCAACACCCCGCTGTTCCCAAGACATCGGTTTTCAACTCAGTGACATCTAGCGCCTCCAGCTCCCAACCAATGGATCATCTATATCCACGGTTACCAAGCCTATTTTCCCGGCACATGGGTCTCCTATACCCGCTGCCACCCTACCCGCTCAGCCTGAAGACGATCAGATCAGTTCATCTTAGCGCTATTACACGTACAGAATATGTATACATTGTACCTGGTAAAAAAAAACTAAATGCGCTGGGGTAAATTGTGGGGGAAGCATGGGGCTTCGCCAACGGCGTCCTCCACCCAAAATGTTATTTAGAGACATTTTACTTCCACAGCCCCCCCCCCCTACCCATCGATGCCTTTATGGTCTCAAGGTCAAGTCCTTACCTTGTTCGTTATCTTTTATCGCGTAGGTCTACATATCAGACTTGGAAGCGGAACTTCGGAAGTGACATAAGAAAAATAAACCCTGCCTAAGACTTTCCGAGCGAACAATTAATTTGTACGTCAATAGCCGCTCTTAATTAGATCTTCGTTCTCCCGAGGTGTTTACATGCATGTAATTGACTTTCATGTTAAAAGAAGATAGCGTCAAAATGGTTTAGCATCTCCCTATATCGACGCAATTCTTTAAATAGCAAAGACGCCCGACGAATAACGAATATTTGAACTACTGGATGTTGTGTTGGTAGTGATATTGTAAATCGTTGTATTTATTTCAGTTGAATGGGAACAATGGTAGTGGACAACCTGTGAATGTGACGTTCCCCGTGGTACTGATGGCAAGATTCCTCCGCATACTTCCACTCACATGGAGTTACTCTGAAAATTATTTTCTAAGATTCGAAGTGCTCGGATGTCGAGGTAATACAAATGTTCCCATCTAAACAATCTAAGTCGCCGTAGAAAGGCAATGATACCGCTAGTCATTTCGGTGTAATTTTTTTTTTTTTTATGGTTAGATCAGTTTAGAGGTCTATGCTTATTCCAACGCTGTAAGAACCAAATGCGGGCACTGACTTGAGTTTCATGTTGTGATGAAAAATGATTAGAACCCGGAGGAAGTTGTATTAATACAAGTCATATTTATTATTATGTGGAACTCATACTGATGTAACAGTGATTCCGATGCAGGCCGAGTGATCATGCTAGTATCGGACTGTTTTAATTTTATTTTAGGTCTACACTACAAAAAGTGCGGTGTAAATTAAACACCGGTGGTCCCGTAAAGATACCACTGGTGTTAAATTTAACACCGTTGTATTTGCAATGTCGGATGCTTTGACCCTCATGAAACCTATGTCAGTATTCAGGTCATGAATGTTGGAGGGTTGGGAGTTGGGATGATGGTGTTGTCGGCTGATATCACTTGCTGGGTGTGTTTATTCGTTTCTTTTCTAATTGATGACACGTGTTGGTCCAGCTCTGTTGCATTTTGACAATGCCCAGTACAAATCATATATGAAACGATGGGTTTGGATCACAAATTGGATGATGACCTTCATATTGCAAATGGAGTAATAGATCTGAGTTGAGTTCCCTGGATGTAAACATGAAGGAATTATCATTGTCAGACAACAGTCATCACTGGAAGGGGGAATACGTCTGATAAGACGATTTGAGCCATGGAATGGCACCTCAAGTTAGGGAAAAAAAGTTAAACGAATGATATGTATTTGCACAAGCATCTTTTGCGCGTTTTTTGTGTTCAAATTATAAATACGATTATAGAGGCTGTCGTTCACAAAAATTCTGCCAAGAAGTGAACCTAATGAAAGAGTGTGAAACTTAGAAGACTTATTGTTATCGAGAGTTAGACCTACGTTTGATTGTTGTTCAAAATCGGAACACACATGTCATTTGCGAACTAATTCTAATAAGAAACTATACTTCTCGATCTCAACAGTTAGCGGCATGCTTCGATTGGTGGGCGGTGATGACAAATGGAGCGGTCAAGTGGAAATCTTCCGCCATGATGCTTGGGGTGCAGTCTGCGATAGCAGTTGGGATATGAAGGACGCCACCACCGTTTGTCATCAGCTCGGCTTCATCGAGGCTCTGGAGGCTAAAACGGGGTTGTCCAGCCGAGAGAGTGACCGGCCGATCGTGATGAATCGAGTCGCCTGTACTGGAACTGAACGACGGCTAGCTGACTGTCCGTTTGTCTGTACCGGCTCTCAGCAATGCAGCAGCTCAACTGTAGCAGGAGTCGTTTGTAAACCAAGATCTGGTAAGAAATACTCCGCCCTCTTTAGTTTCCATGTCATTCACCTCCAACTTATTGCACACTAAGTAACTCACGTGTCATTATGATCTATCTTCAGGGTATTTGTGATATGGCACCGTCCCCGATATACAATTAAAGTCAATTCATAAATACCTCAGACAGTTTAGCTATTCCTATTGGTCGAGAGCCCGTCACGTGGCCGGTCTTAAACGGATGATAAAGACATGGCTAGCTGGTCTTAAACACTTTTCCAGTGTCACAATAAAATGTGGACTCTTAAAAATCCAGTGCCTCTTACCGTTTCATTGGTTGAACGTTCACAATCCTCACGTAGGCATGCGCAACACTACAAGCGAGTCAGAATTTTATAGTTCTAAATTCAAAACGCAACGCCCCAGGTGCGTTCTGCGTGACATCGCGCAGAACATGTTACGCGCGCGTCAATCTCCATAAAAGGGTTGTTTACATCTTACTCGCCAGCAGAACACTCCATTATTTTGCTAGAGGGATGTTTCAAAAAGCATGAAGTGAACTTGTTGAACAAAATCGGGATTTTTTGAACGAATTATTTGATATTTTTTACGGATAAGGTATTTATGAATGGGAATAAATATGTGCTCGGTCGGTATTTATCACTCTGTTTAATACCGCTTATAGTCTGGGTGCTGATAATTACCCTCGCCTCCGGCTCGGGTAATTATCAGCACCCAGACTCTAAGCGGTATTAAACGAGTGATAAAAACCTCCGGAGCACACATTTATTCCCTTATTAAATACCAGTACTCATCCCCGAAATACATACTTCAAACAAAAGCCTTTCCCAAAAAAGTGAAGAAATTAACTGAGCAAAGAAATCTCTGAACTCCAATAAAACATTTGAAAGAATTGTTATTATTTACACCCCCACAAAATAGCTTTTCCCGACAAAGCATAGGAATCGCCTCCCAATGCTGATTATTTGGACCATAGATTAAATGGCCACCTTGAGTTGCTCAGTATAGCGTACGATTAACTCTTTCACAAATAGAGTTGTGAGGGTGGGTTACCTATCCGTCCTTTCTTCATTACGCCACTCCACGATGAAGGTGGCAGACTGTGACTCGTCATTGTTTTTTTTATTTTAATTGAACAACGAAATTGACTGGAGCGGAGTTTGAACATGCGACCTCCGTGTTGCCGTTTCGGTGCTCTACCAACTGAGCTATCCAGCCCTATGTTGGCAGTTCTCCATTTGTCATTTATTTTGTTCAGGGGCGCTATAGTCAGAAGCCATCGTCCAATGTCACGATGCTAGCAACATTAGCAATTCTGCAAACCTAGTCAGCTTCCCTTTATGGTTTATTCGAATATTTTGTTTTAATTGAGACAATGTCTTTATTGTTAAATGATCAGATGTGGTTCGGTTGGTCGGCGGATCCCGCACCAGCGGCCGAGTGGAGATATACCGTGGCGGCAGCTGGGGAACCATCTGCGATAGTAATTGGAACGTCACCAATGCGGGGATTGTCTGCCGACAGCTCGGTTTCTCAGGCGCACTGGAGGCGAAGTCGGCTGCCCACTTCGGGCAGGGTAGCGGACCCGTCCATTTGGACGGCGTGGCGTGTGAAGGCTCCGAAGAGAAAATTACCGACTGTCCTTCCCACTGCTGGGAAGAGACAAGTTGTAGCCACTCACACGATGCTGGAGTGATCTGTAGTGAGGGTAAGCGAACAATGAGGGCAGTGTAACGAAACCCACACCACCTTGTCAAGGATTCAAATCATCATAGAAAATACTCTGCGTATTCCTATCATTAGAAAGATGGACATGTTCTTGCGTCATGCAAGAACTAACACTCCATCCAATTTGATAGTCAAAACTATCATTGTGCATTCATCCGAATGAATAAAAGCTCGAATAGTACAAATGTGTGTTCAAGTTATTGGTGGCCTAGCAATAATCGGTTGCTGCCTTCAATATTTGCATGGGTTTCTTGAAAAAGTCCAGATTGTTTATTTCATTTACGTCTGCGCATCTGGAAAATCGTTCAGAAAGAATATTTTATTGACTTCTGTGCTACGGCCTCATGATTGTAGATCAAGGTTTCTGTTAGGACTCAAGTTTTTTTTATTGAAAATTGTTTTGATTTTTTCAGTAATTTTCAACAACCTTAGTTGCAAAGTTTTTGTTTCTCGATTTTGTATTACTGCAGAAAACCCCGTAACAACCAACAAGTGACGAAAGCTAAGCAATCAGGAGGGATAGGGCACCATACATCATCATACACACTCATGTCCTTGCAAAGGGACACTATTTCTTCCATGGTATTTCGGACCATCAAAGCGCCCCTCGTGAACTGCTGGTCGACTTCTTCTATAGTCACGTGACTGGCCTGGGCATATAACCCGTGCATGCTGTAAAAAAATATATGGAGAGTGGTAACTCGCTTCTCTTGGCATTGTACAGTATATTAGCGACTGCGCAATCTATGACACCAGTCTTTGTTAGTGCATACTGGCTAGATGTAGTTTTGAATCAGAGGCAGAAGCTTTCTTGTTGTCAATGTATGTTTGTGTGCAGCATATACAATACGCATAATAAGCATGCAACAATCATAGTGGCTTTGTTTGTTCGAAAAAAATATATATACAAAATGATAATAAGAAAACACCAAAAGACTAAACACAAAAAAACAAAAAACGGAACAGGAGTGGAATCGATAATCAATTATATTATTGAACTTGCATCCATTTTGTAAGCTACTCATAGTAGAATGAGTCCATTGATATAAATACGTTCAAATGAAATTGGGGAACAAAAAGTTAAAGTACAATGGATAAGCAGTGAGGGTGAAAATTGTTGACTTTCTTATACTCTGATACACCGATCAACTTTATTTGTTATTTCAGGAAAAGCTACGATGTTGCGTACGGGGTAGAATACGTGACGGTGAAGAAACTTTGTCAAATACTATGGTTGATAAACTTAATAATTGTTGTGTTATTGTGCCATGTATAACATTTGCCATAATCGTATGTTAGAATAAATCAGTCTTTTTAACTAGGAGTAATATTTTTTAGATTTTCAATTACTTTATAACTGCACTTGTTATAGACCTAGTACTTGATTATCATAATTCCAAAATAAAAAGAAAATTAATTAACTGGACACACTTAAGAGGCCTCCTTGCCTTGTCATAGTCGGACCCCCAGGTGGATTCTTATAATTGTTGGTTTTTTTTACGATTCATTACGTTCAAATGCTTGTCTTGTTTTATAATAGTGATTATTTACTTCCTTTTAATGCAATAAACGTACGTGAATACAGTATACAAATTGTGACTTTGGGGTCTCTATGAACTATTGAACTATTTGGGTCAGTGAGTGGGTCAGTAAGTGTGTTAGGTACAAGGAAGACCGTAGTCTGGCCCTCTGGGACCAGCAGAGTAATTTTTTGGGACCAAGGTGAGACTTATGCAAGTCTATTTCACAAGTGAGAGACAGTGAGTCAAGCACAAAGAAGATTGTAGGTTGACCCTCTGGGACTACAAAACGGACCAAAATTAATTGATTACCTTTTTTTTTTAAATCGGTTGCAATCCCAACCATGACCATCGCACAGAATTGCTTTTGATACCATATTCATTGACCCCTGATAAACGTTACATGAAAAGTCACCCAATGTCATGCCGATGGGGGGGGGGGGGACCCCAGCTCTGACTCACATTTTATGTTTTGCATAGAAATATATTATTAATAATGTACCCTCCCCCCCCCTACTCTGTGACTATATGCCGGTAATAATGTCCGCTTGTGCACAACATTCGGACTGAGCCAGCTGGGATACGGGGGTATCATCGCATTTAAACAGCGCCTCCATGGAAAGTTTACGGAGGCCAATAATGTGTCCAGAGGAAAAACCTGTCTACATTATAGCATTGATTTGCTGATGACCCCCCCCCCCCATTGGCAGTATATAACAAATCGTGATAATGGCGTGCCTGATACAAGCTATGCTTTCAAGGTTTTGCCACCTCTAGCCGCCTTTATATCCTGTTCAATACTTATATTATTTTCCATTTCTGTCATGAACAGGACATAAATGTGTTTGAATTGAATTGAATAAAGGGGGCAACTGATCTGGGGCCTACTTACTGCTCTGCAACCACATGTTGCTGCATTGTCACTGCCAGATATTTTTGATATATTGCCCAGAACATTTGAAGGTTAAGTCTGTTTTGGATGAACGTCTTGAACATGGATGTTAGTTACAGGCTCGTCAAACATGAGGGTAACTATGAACCAGAAAGCCAGTGTCAAAACATGTCCGTCATAGGGAAATGAATGTCTAGGCCGGGACTTGTTTTCGGCTCCGCCCTAGCTCCCTACGTGAGCAATTTAGTGCCTAATTGGTACTCTACACAGCAATGTCACTACCCGATGTTTAATATATTGCCCAGACAATGTCAAAGGTTAAGTCTGTTTTGGATGAACG
The DNA here is from genome assembly GCF_015706575.1 of Patiria miniata. NCBI lineage: Eukaryota > Metazoa > Echinodermata > Asteroidea > Valvatida > Asterinidae > Patiria > Patiria miniata. The sequence goes on along the minus strand of NW_024037069.1, from coordinate 2,824,862 downwards.
TCTTGAACATGCATGTTAGTTACAGGCTCGTCAAACATGAGGGTAACTATGAACCAGAAAGCCAGTGTCAAAACATATCCGTCACAAGGAAATGAATGTTTGAAGCCGGGACTTGTTTTCGCCCTAGCTCCCTACGTGAGCAATTTGGTGCATTGGTACTCTACACAGCAATGTCACTACCAGATGTTTGAGATATTGCCCAGATAATGTCAGAGGTTAAGTCTATTTTGGAAGAACGTCTTGAACATGCATGTTCGTTACAGGATCGTCATACATAGGGTAACTGTGAGCCAGTGTCAAAACACATGCGTCACAAGGAAATGAATGTTAACCTTTTGCGAAAGATCCTTGAACTTTTTAGTTGCTGGCTCGTCTTAATGTGCGCGTTTGATCTATTGCAAGCTAACATGTGCGTCATAAGAAAATGAAGAAATGACTTCCAATGTTCGCCCATTTGACCTTGCCATATTGGTCCCGCCCAGTTCTGCCGCACATAAATGGATTATAATGTTGTATAACACATTGATAACTTTCCTTATTAGATTTTTCTGTAGTATATTTATTTAGTTTTAATGAAATTAGGTCGCAGGTTCAATCCTGCTCAAGTCAGTTTCTGTGTCCAACTTTGAAAAACCATTATGATTATAACAAAACGAATAGATTTCACTGTGTGACCAGATTTTTTTTAAAAGTTAAATCGTCCCTATAGTCAGGTTTCTATATGACTTACTTGTCATGGTGATTTTGTGCAACTGAGTGATAATAGATGAAACATATGTATTCGTAATCCAGTAGCGGATCTATAGGGGGTTGGGGCTTGCAATACCCCACCCTCCACCCCACCCCAACCGCTATAGCCGCTGACTAATGTTGATACTAGTAAAATGGGGTCAAAATAATGAATGGAATGCTTAAGTTACTGAACTGCCTTAGAATGCAGGATCGTAGATTTTAATATTGAGAAATCGTTCGACGTTCGCGGAATGTTAAAAAAGGGCACTTGTTGAGAAATGTCGGGGAAGGGGATGGTAAGTGCCACCGTAACCCCCCCCCCCCCCCCCGGATTCTACGCCCTCGTTTTAACCCAAGTCGGAAGTCACCGATATAGCTTCTCAGCAACACAAATAGACCCACGTAGACAACGTCTCGGGGGATTTGTGCCATGGAAGCCAGACGGATTATATATCTGCTCCGCTAACGGCACCTGTTAACCCCGACACATCATGCCCAGCACCATAATATATAAACCGATTTACCAACCTCCGTCGGTTCACACTCGGCTCCAGCTGATCTCTCTTGAAGACGTTTGTATTCCTAAACAATGTCTTTCTCTACATCAAATCTGCTGGTGTTGGCTGCCACGCTGATCGCCATCACTGCGCCCTCACGTAAGTGTGAAACTGAATTGAATTTTTCATTGTCAACTGTAATTTTACAGATTATTTTCTATTGTAAAAAAAAAATCAACAGCACATGGAAATCTGTACTGTAAGCAGGCAACTGATTTCCATAGCTGAAACTTCGTATGTCTGCGGTTTACAGTTACAAGCATCACGATCCCAGCACATAACGTGTGCACACGTAACAATAAATCCATTTTTTGGGGTTGGAAATTGAAAATAACTGGGACGGTACATTTTAAAAACATTGTCGTCATGTTAGTTTTCATTTCATAGTTTATTTGTATTGAATATAGTTTCGCTAGTTGATGCCTCATCACTTTACTACTGTATCCGTATAGTTATCGTACAATATAAACGAATCCACTGGATTCAGCGCTATCAGAATGCCCAAACCGTTGCCTGAAAACACGAGACGCATTTTGCGCCTATCATTAATTCTGTCTGTCAATGTTTATTCCAGTTAAAAAGAATAAAAATAAAGTATCCCAATTTCGACTTTGTATTTTAGAATTATGCTCGGCCCATCCTGTAGTGCAAGATGTGACGTCACAAGACCAGGCAAGCAGCTCAAGCACATCAGGTAAATAAGCACTTGAAACTGCTGATGTTTAATTGTAAAATGTAATGTATTGTTTGCACCCCTATGTTTGCCGTGTGGCGATCCGATGGTGTGTGTGTGTGGGGGGGGGGGACATAATTCTTTAAACGAAGGGACATCTGCGGTAAGATTTATTAACACTGTATGATAAATGGCACATTGTATCAAACTCTATCCAAAAAATTCATACCATCTTTACAAAATATGAAGCTATTCCATGTGGATGGAGATGGGGACAAAAGGAACTAAACAAGGGATATAGGCCATCTTGCATTATAAATAAAACATTAAATCTTATTACCAACAAGATAAGGCAAGCCTAGTAAAGATGAGCCGACAACGCATAGCATTCTGTTCAATCGATTCAAAATGGCTATGCACTGGAAGTCCCTTCATTCATGCGATGAGCACAATGGGCCAGATTTAGACCATTCATTGGTGTTACACGGTGTAAGGCCAAAAAAAAAAGTATTTGGTCTCTGGTCAGACCAAAGTTCCGGAATTGACGCGGGGACGTGGCTTTTTTTTTTTGGGGGGGGGGGGTCTTTTTCTTCAAGCTTGGATTGTACAGACAAGGTGGGGTACTATTTTGCTATTTGGTATCCTCATGTACATTGGTGTCCTCCATAATTTGCCTTGGTGCTCTCGATCATTTGCCTTGATGCAATTTCCCATTCCTTGGTGCACTTTGGTAACAAAAAATGAGGAGGTGAGGCAATAGAGGGCGCTGTTGGAGCTACCGCAGAACATTTTGGGGAAAAAAAAGATTGACGCGCATGATTAAAATCAACGCGCGCGCTGACCAGAGACCGACTTTTTTTTTGTTTTGGGCCTAATCCTACCTCAACATTTTTGGCCAAGGTGAGACTTAAGCGAGTCTAATTCACAAGCGACGGTCAGTCAGCCAGTCAGTCGATTGTCACCACTGCTCGTGTGACATTCTCTTACATCCCATTACACTCTAAGAGCCAATGTTATGGAACGTTCGAATGCAATCGTTGAGAATGCACCTTGTGTCCTGTATAACTTGTTTGTCAATGTTCATAGCATACTGCTATTTGCAAGGTTTTTTTATGCTATGTGCATTTCCATAATGAGCGAAACTATGATGCCTTTCAAGGTAGAAACTTCGATGTTTAAAACTGCTGCAGAAAAGAAAAGTTGCCAGATTGTTTTTTTTCGGGGGGGGGGGGGTTGTCGTAAATATTTGAAACATTAATTCAAGCAGCAAATGTGTGGGTCCGTAAATTGCACGAAAAACCCATAACGGCACTTTACACACGTTTTAAAGATGTAGTCCATCATTATTTTGTAATTTGTGCATTTTGTTCGTTTGAAGCAACAAAAGTGTTCAAAATCTAATGAAGGATACTGAACAACTAACCTGATGAAGTTTAATTAGCTCAGCTTCAGCTGTATGTTCCAAGAAAAACAGCATTCTAGGAACTCAATTTCAAATCAAGAGTTGCTGAATCATATTTTGAATTGTTTTGAATTGCAGCTATACGCGATGTCGCGCACTGATCCGACGAATTATAGCAACCGCGCGCGCCTGTGCGTCGTGCCAATGCTTTCGCGCGCTACGCCGCAAAACAAAACGAACTATACTAATTAAAATGTTTCTACGGTGCGTCTTAAGACGCACCGTTGGAAAGGCCTTCTTTGGTTGATTACTTCAAAATGATAGCTTGCCAGAAGGATTAATTCCACAGGGAGTTTAGTCCACTTACTATCTTTCAACCAAGTATGTTTTTCAACAATAATACGCCAGTTACTTTTTCGGATGACTGCAAATGATGGACTATAGCTTTAAACTAAAACATTTGTTTCGTGGTTTTCTTGCATTTTAGAGCAAGTTGCTCAAAATAATGTTTCAGTGTAAATTTCATGCCATGGTCCCTTAAAAAATCGCCCAAACATTTTTCATTGCAAGCAAAATAGGAATGAAAGAAACGATATCTTGTATCCGATATATTTTGTGTCATTTCAGGTCTTTCGTGTACGAGTTCTCCGCTGGGGATGACCAGTGGGGCCATCCCTGATTCCAGCCTGACGGCGTCAGGCTCACACGTCTCATATCCCCCAAGCAATGCCCGACTGAATGGTAAGTCTCATTGATTGCTACTCTCATTGCAATAGTCTGCAACTGTTGCTTACTTTGTTTTCCTTTTCGGGAGTTCAGACATAGGAAATGTATTTGCCCGATCCAGAAAATGTGCAACTAGAAACCTGTCTAAATTACAATTTAACCTTGTATTTTAGCAGTTGTATTAATTATGGATTACACTCTTGTTAAAAACCAGGATCATTCGCTTTACATGCGTTTTTTTTCGTTTCCAATAATAACACCACTCAAATTCTAACGAAGAATGTTCAAAAGTTAAACCTAAACTGTTGAAACCTATTGCGAAATTTATCGCGAAAACATTGAAAACCCATATGCACAATCGTTTGACCACGAAACACGATTTCGTCCATATTACTCTGCATTTCAAAAATCATGCAGTCAATTGACTGATCATTGGAAATTACCTAAATTTCTTGATTTCTTCGAAATGACAGCAGGCCAGACGAACTAATTTCACAGATTGGTTGGTACCCTACGATCTTTAATCCAAGTAAGCTTTTTGATAATATTTCGGTAGGTTACTTTTGTACGGAGCTCTAGACTTGTCATCCGACTTGTTGACATTCTGACATATTTTATCTTAGGAATATTACAGGAAACATGCCGACATCCTGAAAGTCACAGGATGACGGCATCCTAAGACTAGTTGATGTCGACATCCAGAGATACTTCACGTCAGAATGCATTTTGAGGGTGGATGTCGTCATCCTATTTTCAGGATGTCGTCATGCAATGACAATTTATCTCAGGATGTCGTCATCTTGCCTGTAATATGTCGTCATCGAGCGATAAAATATCTCAGGATCTCAACAAGTCGGATGACAAAATTCTAGAGCTCCGTACTTTTGGGATAAATACCATGCGTTTAACCCGTAAATGTCGTTTTCTTTGAGTTCTAAATATAAAAAGAGGTCAATTAACAAAAAAAAATCCATGGATTCTGGATAATCTCCGGAAGTCAGCTCATTTTGTTTTCAATATTTTATTTGAACTATTGCTGCACCCTGTACTCCTGGAAAGCTTGAATAATCTGAAACTGTTCTTGAAATTGAGAGAAAGATGCATGGAAGTGATTCAGTGCGAGCACGCCACGCCGCATGTATATGACAATTTCCCGTTACATGAAAGCAGCAAAACTCATGCTACAGTCTGACCGCATAGGCCCCTATCCTGTGTTCACGTGCTTATGTAAATCCCATCGACTTAGGGAATTACATCTCACATTTTTTTTCGGCCAGGGATGGGCGATAGGGTTGTCGCCAGAGTAGTCAATGCATTCACCATAAACTTGACCAAAAATCGATTCTATCACTCTGTCCGTGTTACGATTGATATTTTTACTTGTTTTGTATTAAACATTACACTAGTGTTCTCATGCCCCAGCTGGGGAAAAACAAAAAAACGTCACTGGTTTACTGTCATTAAAACAAAATCAACATCACTTACTCAAGTCTCTGGCGTGAATTCCTGTCACTGATTCTCCAGGCTCCGCAAAAAACAGAACAGTATGCATAACTGTGATTATAAACGACCTCCAAATGGCAATGATGCAATTTGGTACTAGAAGTTGCGCCAGTACACAGGCCTTGATGTGATGGCTGTAGCAAGTCATTCCTAATCTGGATGACTGAGTAATCTTTCTTTATCCTGGGGAATTCAGATGTGAATTGTTACATGTTAAAGAAATGAAAAGTAGAAACCCAAAACATTGATTTCACAAACATAATAGGCCTAATTACTGAACTGGACACCACATTACACTAGAGGGCGCTCTTCAGGAAATATATCAATATGTATACTCGCGCTTACATCAAAACGGTGCCACGTTATACTAGGAGGCGTTCTTCAGAATATAATATCAATATGTTTACTCGCACTTATATGAAAACGGCGCATTTAAAAAGCTTTTGTATTTTGTTTCTCCACTTTCAGTGCTATTGAATACATTTTGGTTGTTGGGATGTTCGACAAATACCTCGACATCCGCATATTTTTTTCTCATAACGGACAAGAGGGTTGATGATTCAATAGGCCATCCCCCCCCCCGGTCAAAAAGTGGGAGGATATATACCCCCCCCCCCCCAGGATTTACGCCCCTTCTGAAATTTTCTCCGATCAAACAATGGAAATTTGATGCCAGGACAGATAAACCTGATTATTTATCTCTGCAAGTAAAATCACTTTGTATGTTTTCCTCTATGAAAATCATGTCTCATCGCTAATTATGAAGCGTTCAAGAATCGTGTAGGCCTTGCGAGCAGCCACCGGCAAAACCTCATTCTCCTCATTTAACGTGTAACAACGGACACTTGGGGTCCTTCATAATAAACAAAGAGTTACTCAATTATTCAGAACAGGAATGACATCAAAATAATCAAAGCCTGTGTACTGGCGTAACTTACAATACTAATTTTTTGCTATAATCACAGTTTTCGTAACGGTTGTATTTCTATTACGGAAACCCTGTAGGATTTGGTTCTACATATTTGAATGCCATGGTGTTTTGTTGTATTCCCCACAGGTACTGGTTGGTGGGTATGCCCGTTTGGAAAGCGCGAGGGTCAATGGATCCAGGTAGACCTCGGTCAGTACACGGCCATCACGGGGGTCATCGTACAGGGATATCCGGGAGGCTATTATATCCGAACCTTTGCTGTAAACTCCAGTAATACCGGCGAGTCCAATGATTGGCAGAAACTAACTGACAGAGGACAGACCGTACAGGTGAGCCTAGGATCCCGTGTGGATCTTGTTATAATAGCATTCTCTATAATCAGAAGCCAAATCGTATATGGAAGCCCGGTCGTGCCAAGAATAACACAAAAGAATAATGTTTTTTTTTAATTATAAAATGACGCAACAGTTTCGTCAATTAACGCATACATTTTGCTGGTTTTTGAAAAGTTAAGTAGGCGTTTGAAATATGCAACGACGATTGGAAGTTGAATCAACACGTTTGCGTCACCGTTTAATAATATGCATAACGATTAATAACAAACAACGTTAGGAAATGTTGCGTGAATACCGAGTGCTATGTCTTCACGATTTTGACAAACGTACACGGCACAGGTACTCCTACGTGTCAAAAAGTCCAACTTTGAATCGTATTCAACTATACTGTTTACCTGTGGAATTAAACCAAACTTTCAGATCATGTAAGCAAGGCGTGACAATTTTATGGAGCGAGTTTCAGCAATGACGTACAGCGCTGGAGACGGTGGTGGTAGGCGCGTGCTGCCGCCGAATGCTTCTGAAGGAATGTCAAGTCCCGCGCGCCTATCCGGACACGTAACGCACCTGCACCCTGGATGCTGGCACGTAAAAAGACTATAGCACGAGCGACGAAGCCGCGAGGTGGCTTCGCCACTCGACTGGTCTTTTTTCGTGCCAGAATCTGGGGCACCACCCCCCTTCCAGGTAGACACGCGCGCCTTGACTAAAGGCTACTCATGCCATTGCACACCTCCTCAATCCTTCAGAAGCCTTCAGTTGCAGCACGCGCCTTCCGCCACCGTCTGCAGCACTGTAACGACATGGAGGACGCCGAGTCCATAGTGGCAGATTCTGAAAGTATGGCATTTTAAGTCGCCTGCAATGCAACCATTACTACAATGGTGGCCCATCAGGGGACAATCGGATGATCTTTGACGTCACACAATCGGAACTCATAGATAACAGGTGAAAATCCGTAGCAATGGGATACTAAACTCTAAAAACTGTTTCGAACCATGTTTAGAAGCTCAATTCGCGATAAGCACTATCCATCAATGCTCTGTAGGGATCCACCTGAACCGCCTCCGCACAGGGTGGGGAAAGAGCCGCTCCTTCCTTAAGTGCTTGTGACGATGACACCTGCCGTAGTGGGTTACCACAGACCATAGAACACATCACGCAAGCCTGCCCAATCTTCAAGCCCCGGCCCTCACGGTCCCACCGGCCTGATTGAACTAGAGGAAGATACAGCCAAGTGGCTGCAAGAATTGGACATTCCCGTGTGATTTAGATATGGAAGCGTCGTACGAACGACGACGAATGCTCTAAACATGTTTAGTATGTAGACATGTTAGACACGTTTACAAACTGAGAGCAAGAAAGTGTTTAGAAAAGTGTTTAATTGATAAACATAGTTTCTGCAGTGTAGCCTGCATGTCCCCCGCCTCGGGATTCCCACCAATGCCCTCATTGTCAAGTCCTTGCATTGTTCATTATTTTTGCTGGTCCCAGAATGAACAGCCGATAGTCCTATTTTTACCTCACTGACTGACTGACTGTTACTTGTGAATTACACTTGCATAAGTCTCACTCACGCCCGCAACTGTGACTATACGATGACTACGTAGACACCTTAAACCAAGATTGATCTAGGACCAGCTTTACTAGCCTCGTTTAATACTGTTTCTTCACGCCTACAACTCAGGCTTGGAAGAGGAAGTGACATTAAACCAATTCCTTAAAAATTATATCAAGTGAGTTTGTTCCCACATCAAAAGTCATTCTGAAAAAGATCCTCGTTCTCCCAAGGTATCAGATCCATGTACATCCAAGGTATCAGATCCATATACACTGTTTGTTGTTGACATTCATGTTATATGGATATAGTGCCGCCAACAATTGTTTCGCATCTATATTGCATCGGGGCAGGTTTTTATATAGCAAAGAAGCCAGACGTAACGAAATCTCTGAATTACCGATAATTATGTGCATTTCGTTGTTGTTTTTCCAGTTGAATGGGCACAGTGGTAGTGGACCACCTTTGAATGTGACGTTCCCCGTGGTACTGATGGCAAGATTCCTCCGCATACTTCCACTCACATGGACTAGCCAAGATCATTATTATCTAAGATTCGAAGTGCTCGGATGTCGAGGTAACGTGGGCCAATTTAAAAATGCTAAATGACGTCACATGTAGAAAGGCGATGATACCACTTGTCAATTGGTGTAAATGTTACAAATAAATGGCGGGGTTAGATTTAAAGGTCTTGGTTAATTCTAACACTGTAATAACTAATTGCGAGCACTGACTTGCGATTCATGTTTTGATGAGCAGTTAAAGAACCCGGATGAAGTTGTATTAATACAATTTATATCTATAGTTATGTTGAACTCATTCAGTGTAACATTGATGCAGATGCAGGCCGAACGATCATGCTGGTATTCGACTGTTTTCTTTAAGATATTTCAGGTCGTCTACACTGTAAAAAGGTACGGTGTGAATATTTAACACCAGTGGTCCTACAAAGATACCATCGGTGTTAAATCTAACACCGTTGCTTTTGCATAGGGTCGGTTGCTTTGACCCACATAAAACCTGTGTCAGTATATATCCAGGTCATAGAAGTTGGAGGGTCGGGAGTTGGGATGATGGTATTTTGTCGGCTGATATCACTTGATGGGTGTGTTTATTCTTTCTTTTCTAATTGATGACACGTGTTGGTCCAGCTCTGTTTCATTCTGACAATACCCAGTACAAATCATACTAAACGACGGGTTGGATCACAAATTGGATAATGCCCTTCATATTGCAGATTGAGTGGGAGATCTGAGTTGAGTTCCCTGGATGTAAACATGAAAGAATTATCATTGTAACACAACAGGGATTGTCAGACAACAGTCATCATTGGAAGGGGGAATAAGTCTGGTTAGGCGATTTGAGCCATGAAATGGCACCTCGAGTTAGTGAAAAAAAAATAAACGAATGATATGTATTTACACAAGCATCTTTTGCGCGTTTTTGTGTTCAAATTATAGATACGATTATAGAGGCTGTCTTTCACAAACATTCTGTCAAGAAGTGAGCCTAATGAAAGAGTGTGAAACTTACAAGACTTATTGTTATCGAGAGTTAGACCTACGTTTTATTGTTGTTCAAATCGGAAGATACGTGTCATTCAAGAACTAATTTTGAAAGAAACTAATTCTCGATCTCAACAGTTACTAGCGGCATGATTCGATTGGTGGGCGGTGACGACAAATGGAGCGGCCAAGTGGAAATCTACCGCCATGATGCTTGGGGTGCAGTCTGCGATAGCAGTTGGGATATGAAGGACGCCACCACCGTTTGTCATCAGCTCGGCTTCATCGAGGCTCTGGAGGCTAAAACGGGGTTGTCCAGCCGAGAGAGTGACCGGCCGATCGTGATGAATCGAGTCGCCTGTACTGGAACTGAACGACGGCTGGCTGACTGTCCGTTTGTCTGTACCGGCTCTCAGCAATGCAGCAGCTCAACCGTAGCAGGAGTCGTTTGTAAACCAAGACCCGGTAAGAAATAACTCGTGTGTTATCAAATCATCCCCAGGTCTTTACGATATTTCAGCGTTCTCTGATGATAAAAATCACTTAAGGAGGTACTCCACCCTGAAACACATTCTTCAAACAAAGACCCTTAAGTGCAGGAAAAATATACTGATGAACTCAATGAAAAAAATCTGAAAAAAATTATTATCTCTTACACCTACAAAATAGACATTCCCGTCGAAAATAGGAATTCAAAACTTTCCTTGTGCCTCCCTTTAATAATGATGTGGACTATAGAGTTCCCCATGGTCTTCAACATATTATTTTTATTCTATTAATAAATTTACAACTTGTATGTTTTATTCCAACCAAATATGTTTCTTTTAACTATTCGGACGTCTGCAACCCTCTGAAGAAGAAAAACAGGTTTTGCTTTGGGCACAAACGGATCTACTTTGCGAGCAGACTGACTCCCGGTCCGTACATTATCGATACTAATAAGCCTCTGTGCTACTAATGACGTCACACTTTGTTTACATGTTCACTTTCCTATGGAGCCAGTGGGAGCCCACGGTCCACTAAGCACCATAGGATGTCATGTAAACAAAGTGTGACGTCATTAGTACAGAGGCTTATTGTGGGGCGGGGACCAGCCTATACCCACGAGAATAGAATTATTGTCTGGAAGCGAATAATTCGAAACTGTAAAGTAATAATTATTCAACAACTAAACGGGCTAATTTTTCGCTCAATGTTTCATTCAAAAGTGAATAACTTTCGTATTGCTATACAAAAAAATAGCATAAAACTTGTTAGGATAAAACTTGTTAATAGCACGGGGAACGATTCTTGAATATAGGCCAACTTGATGTCCTCAGTAGGCCTATGGGTTCTTTGGGACACTGTCACTGACAGACAGGTAATTTGATTTTGGTCGGTACGTGACATATTTTTATCAGCCTGTATTTCCAGCTGAAGAGGGGATTGGGAGGTCTACTAACCACGAGGGTGGGGCACGTATCCGCCCCTTCTTCATTATTACACCCTTCCACAGAGTAGGCGTCAGACGGTAACTCGTCTTGTTTTCTAAATTGAGATGATATCTTTATTGTGAAATGATCAGATGAGCTTCGGTTGGTCGGCGGATCTCGCACCAGCGGCCGAGTGGAGATATACCGTGGCGGCAGCTGGGGCACCATCTGTGATACAACTTGGAACCAGACTGATGCGGGGATCGTCTGCCGACAGCTCGGTTTTTCAGGCGCACTGGAGGCCAAGTCCGCTGCCCACTTCGGGCAAGGTAGCGGACCCGTCCATATGGACGGCGTGGCGTGCGAAGGCTCCGAAGAGAAAATTTCCGACTGTCCTTCCCACTGCTGGGAAGAGACAAGTTGTAGCCACTCTCACGATGCTGGAGTGATCTGCAGTGATGGTAAGCGAACAATGAGGGCAGTGTAACGAAACCTACACCACCTTGTCAATGATTCAAATCATCATAGAAAATATTCTGCGTATTCCTATTATTAGAAAGATGGACATGTTCTAGCGTCATACAAGAACTAACACTCCATCCAATTTGATAGTAAAAACTATCATAATGCATTCATCCGAATGAACAAAAGCTCGAATAGTACAAATGTATGTTCAAGTTATTGGTGGCCTAGCAATAATCGGTTGATGCCTTAATAAATATTTGCAGGGTTTCTTGAAAAAGTCCAGATTGTTTATTTCATTTACGTTTGTGCATCTGAAAAAATCGTTCAGAGAGAATATTTTATTGACTTCTGTGCTACGGCCTCATGATTGTAGATCAAGGTTTCTGTTTAGGACTCGAGGTTTTTTTTATTGAAAATTGTTTTGATTTTTCCAGTATTCTTCAACAACCTTAGATGCAAAGTTTTTGTTTCTCGATTTTGTATTACTGCAGAAAACACCGTAACAACCAACAAGTGACGAAAGCTAAGCAATCAGGAGGGATAGGGCACCATACATCATCATACACACTCATGTCCTTGCAAAGGGACACTATTTCTTCCATGGTATTTCGGACCATCAAAGCGCCCCTCGTGAACTGCTGGTCGACTTCTTCTATAGTCACGTGACTGGCCTGGACCTATAACCCGTGCATGCTGTAACAAAATATATGGAGAGTGGTAACTCGCTTCTCTTGGCATTGTACAGTATATTAATGACTGCGCAATCTATGAAACCAGTCTTTGTTAACAGTGCGTACTGGCTAGATGTAGTTTTGAGTCAGAGGCAGAAGCTTTCTTGTTGTCAATGTATGTTTGTGTGCAGCATATACAATACGCATAAAAAGCATGCAACAATCGTAGTGGCTTTGTTTGTTTTATTAAAAATAGATATATATATACAAAATGATAATAAGAAAACACCAAAAAACTACACAAAAGACCACCCAAAAACGGAACAGGAGTGAAATCGATAATCAATTATTATATTGCATCCATTTTGGACAATTTCAAAGTCAGCTACTCATAGTAGAATGAGTCCATTGATATAAATACGTTCAAATGAAATTGGGGAACGAAAAGTTAAAGCACAGTGGATAAGCAGTGAGGGTGAAAATTGTGGACTCTCTTATGCTCTGATACACCGATCAACTTTAATGGTTATTTCAGGAAAAGCTACGATGTTGCGTTCGAGGTAGAATACGTGACGGTGCAAAAACTTTGTCAAATACTGTGGTTGATAAACTTAATAATTGTTGTGTTATTGTGCCATGTATAATATTTGCCATAATCGTATGTTAGAATAAACCAGTCTTTTTATCTAGGAGTAATATTTACAAGATTTTCAATTACTTTATAACTGCTCTTGTTATAGACCTAGTACTTGATTATCATATTACCAAAATAAAAAGAAAAAATAATTAACTGGACACACATAAGAGGCCTCCTTGCCTTGTCAAAGTCGGACCCCCAGGTTGATTCTTATATTTTTTTTTTTTTTTTTTTACGATTCATTACGTTGAAATGCTTGTCTTGTTTTATAATAATGATAATTTACTTCCTTTTAATGCAATAAACGTACGTGAATACAGTATACAAATTGTGACTTTGGGGTCTCTATGAACTATTGAACTATTTGGGTCAGTCAGTGGGTCAGTCAGTGTGTTAGGTACAAAGAAGACCGTAGACTGGCCCTCTGGGACCAGCAGAGTAATTTTTGGGACCAAGGTGAGACCTATGCCAGTCTATTTCACAAGTGAGAGACAGTGAGTCAAGCACAAAGAAGATAGTAGGTTGGCCCCTTCGGGACTACAAAAAAAAAGGACCAAAATTAATTGATTACCATTTTTTTTAAAAAATCGGTTGCCCTCCCAACCATGACCACCGCGCAGAATTGCTTTTGATACCATATTCATTGACCCCTGATAAACGTTACATGAAAAGTCACCCAATGTCATGCCGATGGGGGGGGGGGAACCCCAGCTCTGACTCACATTTTTATGTTTTGCATAGAAATATATATACATTATAAATAATGTAAATCCCCCTACTCTGTGACTATGTACCGGTAATAATGTCCGCTTGTGCACAGTATTCGGACTGAGCCAGCTGGGATACGGGGTTATCATCGGATTTAAACAGCGCCTCCATTGAATGTTTACGGAGGCCAATAATGTGTCCTTTAAGCAACCTTTTAGCAAACCTGTCTACATTTTAGCAATGATTTGCTGATGACCCCCCCCCCCCCATAGGCAGTATATCACAAATCGTGATTGTGTAATGGCGTGCCTGATACAAGCTGCTTTCAAGGTTTTGCCACCTCTAGCCGCCTTTATATCCTAGTAACTACTTATATTATTTTCCATTTCTGTCATGAACAGGACATAAATGTGTTTGAATTGAATTGAATAAAGGGGGCAACTGTTCTGGGGCCTACTTACTGCTCTGCAACCACATGTTGCTGCATTGTCACTGCCAGATAGTTTTTGATATATTGCCCAGAACATTTGAAGGTTAAGTCTGTTTTGGATGAACGTCTTGAACATGGATGTTAGTTACAGGCTCGTCATACATGAGGGTAACTATGAACCAGAAAGCCAGTGTCAAAACATATCCGTCATAGGGAAATGAATGTCTTGGCCGGGACTTGTTTTCGCCCTAGCTCCCTACGTGAGCAATTTGGTGCATTGGTACTCTACACAGCAATGTCACTACCCGATGTTTGATATATTGCCCAGACAATGTCAGAGGTTAAGTCTATTTTGGATGAACGTCGATCTTGAACATGCATGATCGTTACAGGATCGTCATACATAGGGTAACTGTGAGCCAGTGTCAAAACACATGCGTCACAAGGAGATGAATGTTAACCTTTTGCGAAAGATCCTTGAACTTTTTTAGTTGCTGGCTCGTCTTAATGTGCGCGTTTCATCTAGTGCCAGAAAACGTGCGTCGCAAGAAAATGAAGAAATGACTTCCAATGTTCACCCATTTGACCTTGCCATATTGGTCCCGCCCAGTTCTGCCGCGCATCGATGGATTATAATGTTGTATTACACATTAATAACTTTCCTTATTAAGTTTTTCTTTAGTATATTTATTCAGTTTTAATGAAATTAGGTCGCAGGTGCAACCCTGCTCAAGTCAGTTTCTATGTTCAACTTTGAAAAACCATTATGATTATAATAAAACGCATAGATCTAGAGTAGACATACTTTTCACGTGAAATTTCACTGTGTGACCAGATTTTTTTTAAAAGTTAAATCGTCCCTATAGTCAGGTTTCTATATGACTGTCTTGTCATGACAATTTTGTGCAACTGAGTGATAATAGATGAAACATATGTATTCGTAATCCAGTAGCGTATCTAGAGGGGGTTGGGGCTTGCAATACTCCTCCCTCCACCCCACCCCAACCGCTAGCCGCTGACTAATGTTGATACTAGTAAAATGGGGTCCAAAATAATGAAAGGAATGCTAAAGTTACTGAACTGCCTCAGAATGCAGGATCGTAGATTTTAATATTGAGAAATCGTTCGACGTTCGCAGAATGTTAAAAAAGGGCACTCGTTGCGAAATGTCGGGGAAGGGGATGGTAAATGCCACCGTAACCCCCCCCCCCCCCCGGACTCTACGCCCTCGTTTAACCCAAGTCGGAAGTACCTGATATAGCTTCTCAGCAACACAAATAGACCCACGTAGACAACGTCTCGGGGGATTTGTTCCATGAAAGCCAGACGGATTATATATCTGCTCAGCTAACAGCACCTTTTAACCCCGACACATCATGCCCAGCACATTGATATATAAAGCGATCTACCAACCTCCGTCGGTTCATACTCGACTCCAGCTGATCGCTCCTGAAGACGTTTGTTTTACTTTCTCTCATCGTATTCCTAAACAATGTCTTACTCTGCATCAAATCTGCTGGTGTTGGCGGTCACGCTGATTGCCATCACTGCGCCCTCACGTAAGTGTGAAACTGAATTGAACTTTTCGTTGTCAACTGTAATTTTACAGATTATTGTCTATTGTAAACAAAAACAACACATGGAACCTGTAAGCAGGCAACTGATTTCCATAGCTGAAACTTCGTATGTCTGTGGTTTACAGTTACAAGCATCACGATCCCAGCACAAAACGTGTGCACACGTAACAATAAATCTAGTTTTTGCGGTTGAAAATCGAAAATAACTGGGACGGTACATTTTAAAAACATTGTCGTCATGTTAGTTTTCATTTCATAGTTTATTTGTATTGAATATAGTTTTGTCAGTTGATGCCTCATCACTTTTACTACTGTATCCGTATAGTTTTCGTACAATATAAACGAATCCACTGGATTCGGCGCTGTCAGAATGCCCAAACCGTTGCCTGAAAACAAGAGACGCATTTTGCGCCTATCATTTGTCTGTCAATGTTTATTCCAGTTAAAAAGAATGAAAATTAAAGTATCCCAATTTCGACTTTGTATTTTAGAATTATGCTCGGCCCATCCTGTAGTGCAAGATGTGACGTCACAAGACCAGGCAAGCAGCTCAAGCATATCAGGTAAGCACATGAAACTGCTGATATTTAATTGTAACATTAATATTTTTTTGTGTACCCCTATGTGTTTGCCGTGTGGCGTTCCGATGGTGGGGGGGGGGGGGTCCACTCCTTGTATTCCTTTGAATGAGGAGACACATGCGATAACAGTTATTATCTGTGCAAGAACAAAATATAATGACCCATTTTATCCCCACCCCTGTAATTTAAACCAAATCTACAAACATGAAGTTATACCGTGGCTTTATGTAGTCCCAATTCTCTGAATTTGATCGGAATAGAAAACAAGAAAGGGAATTGAGCGGGAATATAGGCCCTATTACATTTAAGAAATACCGATACAATCAATCTGAAGCAGGTTATTAAAAACTAAGTAAAGTAAATATACTTGAAAATGTAACTTCATTTTTCTCGACGCATGGGTTCCCGGTAAAAGTGCAATGGTTTTGTGGTAACCATTCCGATTAATATACAAATAATGAATGTTTGTGAGTGCAATGGAAAGAATAATTTCATGAGGTGACAGATGAAATGTTCCATTCCACGAGGCGAAGCCGAGTGGAATGGAACATTTCATCTGTCACCGAATGAAATTATTCTTTCTATTACACGAATGTGAAACATTCATTATTTGCTTTATATAACACCTGAATAAATACTCGTCATCTGATTGGTTGATTTTTAATAGCCAATTTATTCAAGTTAAAAATTGTTTACAAGTTTGACGAGTTCAGTGTTATCATACTCAATTTTTCTCAATTTAAAACTTTTCCATAAGTTTAGAACTCAAACAGTTCAATAAGTTCAGAACTTTTATTGCCAATTTAAACACCACAGCGCCACCATCGGCAACGTGTGCAGTGACAGTGCAATGGTACTTCTAATCACAGTGCAATAGTACTTCCATTGCACTGTGTGCTGCGCACCACGCGCGCGCCGTGCGTTGGTACGAATAATTCAATGACATGTGATCAACGATCCATCAATCAGATGGCGGGGATTTATTCAGGTGTTGATAATGACTCTTTTCTCGAAAATGATAGCATGCTAGGCACACTGATTTCACTCATTGCATGATCCTATTATTTACTTACAATCAAGTATGATATTTAATGATTTCTTTTATTTTTCTTCTGGAATTTTGCAAAAATTAATGGTGTCCATTCCCTATAAAGCTGCTTCAGCACGACAAGATGTCAGAATATTGGACTTTTTGCAGAAGTAAATTTCCGGGTTTTTGGTGTGATTCGTGATTGTTTCAGTAAATAACAGTAAGTCAAAGAGCAAACGTTCTGCACTCATCATTTAATGAGCAAATTCGTTGGTTCCTATCTCAATTTGGACAGAAATTCCCGAAACTCGGTCTGAAGCGGTTTGCAACATCGCAATCAGTTGGCAGGAAAAGCATTGAATACTTGAACGTTTAATGCAAAAACTGTTCAACTAAAAATTATGTTTTATGGTTTTCTTGCATTTGACAGAAACGGAAGGTTGCGAAAAAAATATGTTCCAGTGTAAAATTAATGCTGTGGTCCCCTAAACAAATTTATTTGGCAGGCAAAATGGGAATAACTTGTATCCGATATATTTTGTGTCATTTCAGGTCTTTCGTGTACCAGTTCTCCTCTAGGGATGGCCAGTGGGGCCATCCCTGATTCCAGCCTGACGGCGTCAGGCTCATGGGGCTCATCTTATCTCCCAAGCAAGGCCCGACTGAATAGTAAGTCTCATTGATTGCTACTCAGTCTCTCATTGCAATAGTCTGCAACTGTTGCTTATTTTGTGTTTTTTCCCCTTTTTTGTGAGTTAAGACATAGGAATTGTATAAGCCCGACTCTAAAAACAACTAGAAACTTGTAAAAAAAACATTCTAATTAACGGAGCATTTTGAATGTTTTAATTATGATTCCATTCTCGGTCAATATGACCAGCCCCTTTCTTTCTCAAGGCTTTAGGCTCATTTGCTTTTCATGCATTGTTCATTTCCAATAATAACACCTCTAAAATTTTAAAGATGAATGTTTAAACGTTAAACCTAACCAGTTGAAACTTCAGCTAATTTTTTTCGCGAAAACACTGAAAAACCATGCACTATCTTTTGGTCACGAAACACGATTTCGCCCATGGTACTCTGTATTTAAAAAAAAGGCAATTGACTGATCGTTGAAAATCACCACCGTTTCTTGATTTCTTCGCAATGGCAGCAAGCCAGACGAAATAACATCACGGGGTGGTTAGTACCCTACGATCTTTAATAAAAAAAAAAAATAATAAAAATTCGGTTGGCTACTTCTAAGATACATGCAAATGATCCTACATGTCTTTAACCCATAAATGTCGTTTTGTCTAAGTTTCTAAATATAAAAATAGGTCAGCCCCCAAACAAACTCCATGGATTCCGGATAATCTCCGCAAGACAGCTTACATTTCTCAGTATTTTATTTGAACTATTGCTTGCACCCTGTACTCCTGGAAAGCTTGAATAATCTGAAACTGTTCTTGAACTTGAGAGAAAGACGCATGGAAGTGATTCTGTGTGAGCACACCACGCCGCATGTATATGACAATTTCCTGTTTCATCAATATTCATGCAATACTCATGCTACAGTCAGACCGCGTATATCCTGTATTCAAGTGGTTATGTAAATCCCAGCAATTTATTGCACACTTTTTTGGGCCAGGGATGGGTGATAAGGCTATCCCCAGAATAGTCCATGCATTCAACATAACTTAACTTGACCAAATACAAACCGATTCTGTGTGTCACTCTGTCCGTGTTACGATTTAATTGTCATTGCATTAACTTTTTCTGTAACAGTGTTCTCATGCCCCAGCTGGGTAAAAAAAACAAAAATCGTCACTAGTTTACTGTCATTAAAACAAAATCAACATCACTAACTCAAGTCCGTAGCGCGAATTCCTGTCACTGATCCTTTAAGCTCCGCAACAACGAAAAAGTTACGAAAAATTGTGATTACAAAGGACTCAAATGAAAATAATACAAATTTGGTATTTAAAGTTGCGTCAGTACACAGGTCATGCGTGTTGCAAGTCATTTCTGTTCGGGATGAGTAATCTTTGTTTATTCTATGGGATCTCAGTTGTGAATTGATACATGTTGATTTCACAAACATTTTATTTAGAATAAACTTAAGTTTCACATTGTGTCATCACCTTCCTGGTAGTCTTCTTTGCAGCCTCATTGATCATGCTCACACAGCAATTTGACAGTTCATATTGACCAACTCATTCCACATTGTCCTCCGTCCCTGATGATGCATTCTTGGGCATAATGTGCCACTGCGCGCATTATTACAAGCTGTGAGATTTGGCGTGTTTTTGCTTCGATGCGCATTCGCATTTTGGCGAAGACTGCACAAGATAGGGGTCTCAAATACCCGGTACTTTAAGTATCCCCAGAAAAAGAATTCACAAAGTGTTAGGTAAGGGGAGCGTGGGGGCCACTCGATGTCGTGATTAAGCGCCGATGCGGTGGAGCGCCATATTGTGCCCATCACAGATGCTGAGAAGTTCCTCCAATCAGACGATGCTGCAAGGACAGGTACAACCTAATCATTTTTATATCGCGTTTTATTTTTCCCTCAAAGAAAAGGGGCCAACCATGAGACCATTACCACACATTCCTATACAATCAGTAGGTTTAGTGCGACTGTCGTCCCTTTTCAAATTAAACGGTTGTGTATTTCGTCGGTTGGGGAGAATATTGTCTTACGTTCTATGTATTAACCTCGTCATTCATGGAAAATCCTGCCTCATCGCTAATTATGAAGCGTTCAAGAATCGTGTTGGCCTTGCGAGCAGCCTCTGGCAAAACCTCATTCTCCTCAATTAACATCTAACAACTGACACTTGGGGTCCGGGTCCCTCAGAATAAACAAACGTTACACTCAGTCCTCCAGAACAGGAATGACTTCAAATTAAAACCAATTTACAGGCGCAAATTCCAATACAAAATATGCATTATTGCAGGCGCGGTTCAAAGTGGATCCAGAATTTTTTCAGAGAGGCGTGCTGAAATGTAGACCGGTTATTTTCTTCGGACACTTAGGCCTCCGAAAATCAATAGTGTGTGTGTGTGTGTGGGGGGGGGGGGGGTGGCTCGTGCCATATTTTCAATGGGAAGCGCTGATAAAATGCTACAATCAAGCACACTATATTAACAAAAAGTGTACAAATGCACCCTTCTCACGACTGTTTATTTGGGGGAGACCGTTCGCATGTACGTCACATTCTTACATTTTGCTAGTGCTTTTTTTTAATGGATTTTTCTTTTTTTGGGGGGGGGGGGAGGGCTTACCCCCCTAGCCCCTCCCCCCGACCCCCGTAGAACCGCCACTGTATAATTGTCATAATCACTCTGTAACGGTTGTACTTTCCTTAAGGAAACCCTGTAGTATTTGGTTCTATATTATTTTGAATGCCATGGTCTTTTGTTTTATTCCCCATAGGTACTGGTTGGTGGATGTGCCCGAATAGAAAGCCCGAGGGTCAGTGGATCCAGGTAGACCTCGGTCAGTACACGGCCATCACGGGGGTCATCGTACAGGGAGACAGTACAAGGCATATCCGAACCTTTGCTGTAAACTACAGTAATACGGGCGAGTCCAATGATTGGCAGAAACTAACTGACAGAGAACAGACCGTACAGGTGAGCCTAGGATCCCGTCAAGATCGATTTTCTAGTTTTCACATTCCATATGGACAGTGAATAAACACAAGGCTAATCGTACGGAATCTCGATCGTTCCAGGTTTAAAGAAGTGAAGTATTGCTTTTATTGTAATATTATTATAGCATATTTTTTGCTAAAGAACTCGATGTATTTATACGCTATGCGTTGAAAAAAAACTATCGAGTTAGTTCGCAAAACTATTGCGTTAATTTGTAAAAGTTTAATTGCTTTTAATAAATTTCGCTTAACTATTCCATCACGCCGATTTCGTTAACTGTTACAAAATATTGTGTCAATTCGCAAAACTATCGCGTTTATGCTAGTGCGTCATTTTGCAAACGTTTAGGCCCTAATTGCGTTAATTTGCAAAGGTAGGCCTATAAGTTTTACGTTAACTCACAATTAAAAAAAGAATAAATTATTTTTTCTGTTAAACCTGAAACGATGAGGTCTCGTACTGGTTTGATGTCAAATTACGTGTCGTTTACCTTTGATCTGCACTTCCTTTGACTTAAGCTCGGGTCGCGATATCCGTTTACCTTCAAGCACCGGCGGTGATTTCCTGTCAACATTGAGGGGGCAAGTAGCCGAGGACATTCGTAAAGCGAGTGGGGGGGGGGGTCGACGCAACCTGACTCTATAGGGAGCTTTTCAAACATGTATTTAATGGTAGACGTATTCGCGTTTTGCACAAATCCTTCCAGTGTGTTTTTATTTACATGAGATGGGTGTGGAAAACCAATATCTTAGCGCTATTACATGTACCGAAAAATATTGGTAAGATATAATATGTAACTGGTAAAAATCTATATGCATTGTGATAAACTATTGGGGGCATCGCCATCACCGTCTTTCCCTGCAGCGCAAACATTATTTGGATCACCCCCCCCCCCCCCCGGCGCCTCCCCCTCCCCCGGATCGACGCCAATGGTATCAAGGCGACTACATTGTTCATTATGTTTTCTTCACGTCGCGGACGTACATCTCTGACTTGGAAACGAAAGTGACATAATAATTATGGAAATTTGAACATAATTTCTAGAGTGAAAATTTCTAGAGTGAAACTTATATCAAGTGACATTTTTTAATTGTCACAAGCAACTCTGAATCAGATTATCATTCACATCACCCAAGGTGTTTACAGGCATGTAATTGGACTTTCATGTTAAAAGGAGATAGCGCCAAAAACATGTTTAGCATCTTCCTATCTCGGCGCAGCTCTTCAGATAGCAAAGAAGCCCGACGTACGTATAACGAATATTTAAGCTACCTGATGTTGCGTTGGTGGTGATATTGTAAATCGTTATATTTTTTTCGCAGTTGAATGGGAACAATGGTAGTGGACAACCTGTGAATGTGACGTTCCCCGTGGTACTGATGGCAAGATTCCTCCGCATACTTCCACTCACATGGAGTAGCTCTCGTTTTTATTTTCTGAGGTTCGAAGTGCTCGGATGTCGAGGTAATACAAATGTGCCCATCTAAACAATCTAAGTCGCCGTAGAAAGGCAATGATACCGCTAGTCATTTTGGTGTAAATGTTTTTTCTTTATGGTTAGATCAGTTTAGAGGTCTAGGCTTATTCCAACGCTGTAAGAACCAAATGCGGGCACGGACTTGAGTTTCATATTGTGATGAAAAATGATTAGAACCCGGAGGAAGTTGTATTAATACAAGTCATATATATAATTATGTTGAACTCATACTGATGTAACAGTGAGTCCGATGCAGGCCGAATGATCATGCTAGTATCGGACTGTTTTAATTTTATTTTAGGTCTACACTACAAAAAGTGCGGTGTAAATTGAACACCGGTGGTCCCATAAAGATACCACCGGTGTTAAATCTAACACCGCTGTTTTTGCAATGTGGGTTGCTTTGACCCTCATAAAACCTGTGTCAGTATCCAGGTCATGGAAGTTGGAGGGTTGGGAGTTGGGATGATGGTGTTGTCAGCTGATATCACTTGCTGGGTGTGTTTATTCGTTTCTTTTCTGATTGATGACACGTGTTGGTCCAGCTCCGTTGCATTCTGACAATGCCCAGTACAAATCATAGGAAACGATGGGTTTGGATCACAAATTGAATAATGACCTTCATATTGCAAATTGAGTGGGAAATCTGAGTTGAGTAGCCTGGATGTAGACAAAGACAAAGGAATTATCATTATTGTCAGACAACAACCATCATTGGAAGGGGGAATACGTCTGGTTAGGCGACTTGAGTCATGAAACACCACCGTCACGGTAGGGTAAGACGTTAAAAGAATGACGGTATTTGCACAATCATCTTGTGCGTGTTTTTGTGTTTCACAATTAGTTTGGAGAAAGATTTCTGCAATCATATACTAGGTCCTTCCCTCAGACTGTAGAGGCTTATCTACAAATCAGAATGTAGAGGCTTATCTAGAAATATTTGACCAAGAAATGTCCTCAAGCATCAGTTGCAAAATAATTTCCAATTTCTGTTTGAACTGTCAGACTGGGGCGGCAAAATTCGGTTGGTGGGCGGTGAGGACAAATGGAGCGGCCAAGTGGAAATCTACCGCCATGATGCTTGGGGTGCAGTCTGCGATAGCAGTTGGGATATGAAGGACGCCACCACCGTGTGTCATCAGCTCGGCTTCATCGAGGCTCTGGAGGCTAAAACGGGGTTGTCCAGCCGAGAGAGTGACCGGCCGATCGTGATGAATCGAGTGGCCTGTACTGGAACTGAACGACGGCTGGCTGACTGTCCGTTTGTCTGTACCGGCTCTCAGCAATGCAGCAGCTCAACTGTAGCAGGAGTCGTTTGTAAACCAAGATCTGGTAAGAAATACTCCGCCCTCTTTAGTTTCCATGTCATTCACCTCCAACTTATTGCACACTAAGTAACTCCCGTGTCATTATCATCTATCTCCAGCGTATTTGTGATATGGCGCCGTTCGCCGATATACAATTAAAGTCAATTAAATACCGGTACTCATCCCCGAAATACATACTTCAAACAAAAGCCCTTCCCAAAAAAGTGAAGAAATTAACTGAGCAAAGAAATCTCTGAACTCCAATAAAACATCTGAAAGAATTGTTATCATTTACACCCCCACAAAATAGCTTTTCCCGACAAAGCATAGGAATCGCCTCCCAATGCTGATTATTTGGACCATAGATTAAATGGCCACCTTGAGTTGCTCAGTATAGCGTACGATTAACTCTTTTCACAAATAGAGTTGTGAGGGTGGGTTACCTATCCTTCCTTTCTTCATTACGCCACTCCACGATGAAGGTTGCAGACTGTGACTCGTCTTGTTTTTTTATTTTTTTATTTAATTGAACAATGAAATTGACTGGAGCAGAGTTTGAACATGCGACCTCCGTGTTGCCGTTTCGGTGCTCTACCAACTGAGCCGTCCAGCCCTATGTTGGCAGTTCTCCATTTGTCATTTATTTTGTTCAGGGGCGCTATAGTCAGAAGCCATCGTCCAATGTCACGATGCTAGAAACATTAGCAATTCTGCAAACCTAGTCAGCTTCCCTTTGTGGTTTATTCGAATATTTTGTTTTAATTGAGACAATGTCTTTATTGTTAAATGATCAGATGTGGTTCGGTTGGTCGGCGGATCTCGCACCAGCGGCCGAGTGGAGATATACCGTGGCGGCAGCTGGGGAACCATCTGCGATAGCAATTGGAACGTCACCGATGCGGGGATTGTTTGCCGACAGCTCGGTTTCTCAGACGCACTGGAGGCCAAGTCCGCTGCCCACTTCGGGCAGGGTAGCGGACCCGTCCATATGGACGGCTTAGCGTGCGAAGGCTCCGAAGAGAAAATTACCGACTGTCCTTCCCACTGCTGGGAAGAGACAAGTTGTAGCCACTCTCACGATGCTGGAGTGATCTGCAGTGATGGTAAGCGAACAATGAGGGCAGTGTAACGAATCCTATACCTCATCGTCAAGGATTCAAATCATCATAGAAAATACTCTGCGTATTCCTATTATTAGAAAGATGGATTATGCAAGAACTAACACTCCATCCATTTTGATAGTAAAAATTATCATTGTGCGTTTATTCGAATAAACAAAAGCTCAAATAGTACAAATGTGTGTTCAAGTTATTGGTGGCCTAGCAATAATCGGTTGATGCCTTAATAAATATTTGCATGGGTTTCTTGAAAAAGTCCAGATTGTTAATTTCATTTACGTCTGCGCATCTGTAAAATCGTTCAGAGAGAATATTTTATTGACTTTCTGTGCTTAGACGGCCTCATGATTGTAGATCAAGGTTTCTGTTTAGGACTCAAGTTTTTTTTATTGAAAATTGTTTTGTTTTTTCCAGTATTCTTCCACAACCTTAGATGCAAAGTTTTTGTTTCTCGATTTCGTATTACTGCAGAAATACCAACAAGTGACGAAAGCTAAGCAATCAGGAGGGATAGGGCACAATACATCATCATACACACTCATGTCCTTGCAAAGGGACACTATTTTGTTTCATGGTATTTCGGACCATCAAAGCGCCCCTCGTGAACTGCAGCTGGTCGACTTCTTCTATAGTCACGTGACTGGCTTCGGCCTATAACCCGTGCATGCTGTACAAAAAATTATATGGAGAGTGGTACCTCGCTTCTCTTGGCATTGTACAGTATATTAATGACTTTGCAATCTATGACACCAGTCTTTGTTAACAGTGCATACTGGCTAGATGTCAATGTATGTTTGTGTGCAGCTTATACAATACGCATAATAAACATGCAACAATCATATATTGGCTTTGTTTGTTTTAAATATATATATATATATACAAAATGATAATAAGAAAACACCAAAAGACTACACAAAAGACCACCCCAAAAACGGAACAGGAGTGGAATCGATAATCAATTATATTGCATCCATTTTGGACATTTTCAAAGTCAGCTACTCATAGTAGAATGAGTCCATTGATAAAAATACGTTCAAATGAAATTGGGGAACGAAAAGTTAAAGCACAGTGGATAAGCAGTGAGGGTGAAAATTGTGGACTCTCTTATACTCTGATACACCGATCAACTTTAAGTGTTATTTCAGGAAAAGCTACGATGTTGCGTACGAGGTAGCATACGTGACGGTGAAGAAACTTTGTCAAAAACCATGGTTGATAAACTTAATAATTGTTGTGTTATTTGTGCCATGTATAATATTTGCCGTAATCTTATGTTAGAATAAACCTGTCCTTTTTATCTAGGAGTAATATTTATTAGATTTTCAATTACTTTATAACTGCACTTGTTATAGACCTAGTACTTGATTATCATATTACCAAAATAAAAAGAAAAAATAATTAACTGGACACACTTAAGAGGCCTCCTTGCCTTGTCATAGCCAGACCCCCAGGTGGATTCTTATAATTGTTGGTTTGTTTACGATTCATTACGTTGAAATGCTTGTCTTGTTTTATAATATTGATTATTTACTTTCTTTTTAATGCAATAACCGTGCGTGAATACAGCATACACATTTTGACTTTGGGGTCTCTATGAACTACTAGTTGAACAATTTGGGTCAGTGAGTGGGTCAGTCAGTGTGTTAGGTACAAAGAAGACCGTAGTCAGGCCCTCTGGGACCAGCAGAGTAATTTTTTTTGGGACCAAGGTGAGACTCATGCAAGTCTATTTCACAAGTGAGAGACAGTGAGTCAAGCACAAAGAAGATTGTAGGTTGGCCCCTCGTGGACTACAAAAAGGACCAACATTAATTGATTACCATTTTTTTTTGAATCGGTTGCCATCCCAACCATGACCAACCCACATAATTGCTTTTGATACCATATTCATTGACTCCTGATAAATGTTACATGAAAAGTCACCCAATTTCATGCCGATGGGGGGCGGGGACCCCCAGCTCTGACTCACATTTTATGTTTTGCATAGAAATACATTATAAATAATGTAACACCCACCCTACTATGTGACTATAAACCGGTTATAATGTCCGCTTGTGCACAATATTCGGACTGAGCCAGCTGGGATACGGGGGTATCATCGGATTTAAACAGCGCCTCCATTGAAAGTTTACGGAGGCCAATAATGTGTCCGGAGGAAAAAAACCTGTCTACATTTTAGCATTGATTTGCTGATGACCCCTCCCCCCCCCCCCATGGCAGTATATAACAAATCGTGATGTGTAATGGCGTGCCTGATACAAGCTATGCTTTCAAGGTTTTGCCACCTCTAGCCGCCTTTATATCCTGTTCAATACTTATATTATTTTCCATTTCTGTCATGAACCGAACATAAATGTGTTTGAATTGAATTGAATAAAGGGGGCAACTGATCTGGGGCCTACTTACTGCTCTGCAACCACATGTTGCTGCATTGTCACTGCCAGATATTTTTGATATATTGCCCAGAACATTTGAAGGTTAAATCTGTTTTGGATGAACGTCTTGAACATGGATGCTAGTTACAGGCTCGTCATACATGAGGGTAACTATGAACCAGAAAGCCAGTGACAAAACATATCCGTCACAAGGAAATGAATGTTCGAACCCGGGACTTGTTGTTTTTGCCCTAGCTCCCTACGTGAGCAATTTGGTGAATTGGTACTCTACACAGCAATGTCACTACCAGATGTTTGATATTTTGCCCAGACAATGTCAGAGGTTAAGTCTGTTTTGGATGAACGTCTTGAACATGCATGTTCGTTACTGGATCGTCGTAAATAAGGGTAACTGTGAGCCAGTGTCAAAACAACATGCGTCACTAGGAAATTAATGTTTAACTTTTGCGCGTCATGAAGATCCTTGAACTTTTCAGTTGCTGGTTCGTCTTAATTTGCACGTTTGATGTAGTGCTGAGAACACGTTCGTCACAAGAAAATGAAGAAATGACTTCCAATGTTCACCAATTTGACCTTGCCATATTAGTCCCGCCCAGTTCTACCGCGCATCAATGAATTATAATGTTGTATAACATATTAATAACTTTCCTTATTAGGTTTTTCTGTAGTATATTTATTCAGTTTTAATGAAATAAGGTCGCAGGTTCAACCCTGCTCAAGTCAGTTTCTATGTTCAACTTTGAAAAACCGTTATCATAATAACAAAACGCATAGTCTGGTTTCTATATGTCAGACTTGTCATGGCGATATTGTGCAACTGAGTGATAATAGATGAAACATATGTATTCGTAATCTAGTAGCGGATCTAGAGGGGATTGAGGCTTGCAATACCCCTCCCTCCGCTCCACCCCAACCGCTAGCCGCTGACTAATGTTGATACTAGTAAAATGGGTTCCAAAATAATGAATGGAATGCTAAAGTTACTGAACTGCCTTAGAATGCAGGATCGTACATTTTAATATTGTGAAATCGTTTGACGTACGCGGAATGTTAAAAAAGGGCACTCGTTGAGAAATGTTGGGAAAGAGGGATGTAAATGCCACCCTTAACCCCCCCCCCCCCCCCCCGATAGATGCTACGCACTCGTTTACCCAAGTCGGAAGTCCCCGATACAGATTCCCAGCAACACAAATAGACCCACGTAGATAACGTCTCGGGGGATTTGTTCCATGAAAGCCAGAAGGATTATATATCTGCTCAGCTAATGGCACCTGTTAACCCCGACACATCATGCCCAGCACCATGATATATAAACCGATCTACCAACCTCCGTCGGTTCATACTCGGCTCCAGCTGATCTCTCTTGAAGACGTTTGTATTACTTTCTCTCATCGTATTCCTAAACAATGTCTTGCTCTGCATCAAATCTGCTGGTGTTGGCTGCCACGCTGATCACCATCACTGCGCCCTCACGTAAGTGTGAAACTGAATTGAATTTGTCGTTGTCAACTGTAATTTTACAGATTATTTTCTGTTGCAAACAAAACAAAAACCAACACATGGAAACCTGTAAGCAGGCAACTGATTTCCATAGCTGAAACTGTGTAGGCTATGTCTGCGGTTTACAGTTACAAGCATCACGATCCCAGCACAAAACGTGTGCACACGTAACAATACATCTATTTTTTGAGTTGAAAATTGAAAATAACTGGGACGGTACATTTTAAAAACATTGTCGTCATGTTAGTTTTCATTTCATAGTTTATTTGTATTGAATATAGTTTTGTCAGTTGATGCCTCATCACTTTTACTACTGTATCCGTATAGTTTTCGTACATTATAAACGAATCTACTGGATTCGGCGCTGTCAGAATGCCCAAACCGTTGCCTGAAAACAAGAGACGCATTTTGCGCCTATCATTTGTCTGTCAATGTTTATTCCAGTTAAAAAGAATGAAAATTAAAGTATCCCAATTTCGACTTTGTATTTTAGAATTATGCTCGGCCCATCCTGTAGTGCAAGATGTGACGTCACAAGACCAGGCAAGTAGATCAAGCATATCAGGTAAGCACATGAAACTGCTGATATTTAATTGTAACATTAATATTTTGTTTGTATCCCTATGTTTTTGCTGTGTGGCGTTCCGATGGTGGGGGGGGGGGTCCACTCCTTGTATTGCTTTTAATGAGGGGACACATGCGGTAACAGTTATTATCTGAGCAGGAACAAAATATAATGACCCATTTTATCCCCACCCCTGTAATTTAAACCATATCTACAAATATGAAGCTATACCGTGGCTTTATGCAGTCCCAATTCTCTGGATTTGATACGAATAGAAAACAAGAAAGGGAATGGAGCGGGAATATAGGCCCTATCACATTCAAGAAACACCGATACAATATTAAAAACTAAGTAAAGTAGATATTCTTGAAAATGTAACTTCATTTTTCTCGACGCAAAGTATATGGGTTCCTGGTAAAAGTGCAATGGTTTTGTCCTAACCATTCCGATTAAATGATGATAATGACTCTTTTCACAAAAATGATAGCATGCAAGGCGCACTGTTTTCACTCGTTGCATGATCCTATTATTTACTTACAATCAAGTATGATATTTAATGATTTCTTTTATTTTTCTACTGGAATTTTGCAAAAATTCATGGTGTCCATTTCCTATAAAGCTGCTTCAGCACGACTAGAGGTCAGAATTTTGAACTTTTTGCAGAAGTAAATGTTTGGGTTTTTGGTGCGATTCGTGATTGTTTCAGTAAATAACAGTAAGTCAATAAGCAAACGTTCTGCACTCATCATTCAATGAGCAAATTCGATGGGTCCTATCTAAATTTGGACAGAAATTCCAAAAACTCAGGCTGAAGCGGTTTGCAACATCGCAATCAGTTGTCAGGAAAAGCATTAAATACTTTAATGTTTAATGGAAAACTGTTAAACTAGAAATGATGTTTTATGGTTTTCTTTTATGGTAGAGAAACGGAAGGTTGCGAAAAAATATGTTCCAGTGTAAAATTCATGCTGTGGTCCCCTAAACAAATTTATTTAGTAGGCAAAATGGGAATGAAAAATGATACCTCGTATCCGATATATTTTGTGTCATTTCAGGTCTTTCGTGTACGAGTTCTCCACTGGGGATGGCCAGTGGGGCCATCCCTGATTCCAGCCTGACGGCGTCAGGCACATACGGCTCGCCTTATCTCCCAAGCAAGGCCCGACTGAATAGTAAGTCTCATTGATTGCTACTCAGTCTCTCATTGCAATATTCTGCAACTGTTGCTTACTTTGCGTTTTGCCTTTTTTTGTGAGTTAAGACATAGGAATTGTATAAGCCCGACTCTAAAAACAACTAGAAACTTGTAAAAAAACATACTAGTTAACGATGCATTTTGATTGTTTTAATTATGGATTCCATTCTTGGTCAATATGACCAGCCCCTTTCTTTCTCAAGGCTTTAGGCTCATTTGCTGTTCATGAATTGTTCGTTTCCAATAATAACATCTCTCAAATTTTAAAGATGAATGTTTAAACGTTAAACCTAACCAGTTGAAACTTCAGCTAATTTTTTTCGCAAAAAATTGAAAAACCATGCACTACCTTGTGACCACGAAACACGATTTCGCCCATGGTACTCTGTATTTAAAAAAAAGGCAATTGACTGATCGTTGGAAATCACCACCATTTCTTGATTTCTTCGCAATGGCCTCAAGCCAGACGAAATAACATCACGGGGTGGTTAGTACCCTGCGATCTTTAATCAAAAAAAAAAATAATAATAATCATTCGGTTGGTTATTTCTGAGATACATGCAAATGATCCTACATGTCTTTAACCCATCAATGTCGCTTTGTCTAAGTTTCTAAATATAAAAATAGGTCGGCCCCTCAAAAAAACTCCATGGATTCCGGATAATCTCCGCAAGACAGCTTACTTTTTTCAATTTTTTATTTGACCTAGTGCTCGAACCCTGTACTCCTGGAAAGCTTGAATAATCTGAAACTGTTCTTGAAATTGAGAGAAAAATGCACGGAGGTGATTCTGTGCGAGCACGCCACCCCGCATGTATATGACAATTTCCCGTTACATGAAAGCAGCAATACTCATGCTACAGTCAGACCGCGTATATCCTGTATTCAATTGCTTATGTAAATCCAAGCAATTTATTACGCACTTTTTTTGGCCAGGGATGGGTGATAAGGATATCCCCAGAATAGTCCATGCATTCACCATTAACCTGACCGAATAAAAACCGATTCTATGTATCACTCTGTCCGTGTTACGATTTATTTGTCATTGCATTAACTTGTTTTGTAACATTATTGTTCTTATACCCTAGCTGAGTACACAAAAAAAATCGTCACTAGTTTACTGTCATTAAAACAAAATCAACATCACTAACTCAAGTCTGTAGCGCGAATTCCTGTCACTGATCCTATAGGCTCCGCAACAACGAAACAGTTACGAAAATTGTGATTACAAACGACCTTCAAATGACAATAATACAAATTTGGTATTTGAAGTTGCGTCAGTACACAGGTCATGCCTGTTGCAAGTCATTTCTGTTCGGGATGAGTAATTTTTGTTTATTCTGTGGGATCTCAAGTGTGAATTGATACATGTTAAGTAATGACAAAATCCTTGATTTCACAAACATTTAATTTAGAATAAACTAAAATGTCACTTTGTGTCGTCAACTTCTTGGTTGTCTTCTTGGCAGCCGCATTGTTCATGCTCACACAACAATTTGACTGTTCGTATTGACCAACTCATTCCACATAGTCCTCCGTCCCTGATGATGCATTCCCAGGCCCGTCTATGCATAAATGTGCCACTGCGCGCCTAATAAGTTTGGCGTGTCTTTGCTTCTACGCTTCGCATTCGCATTTTGGCGAAGACTGTACAGGAAACGCTTTATGATTGTGCCCATCACAGATATTGACAAGTTCCTCCAATCAGACGATGAAAATTTGCTGCAAGTACAGGAACGACCCGATTATTTATCATATCGAAGTAAATGTTTTCCTCAATGAATAAAAGGGCCAATCATGAGAACATTTCCTCAAATTCCGAAACAAACAGTGAGTTTAGTGCGACTGTCGTTCCTTTCAAAATTAAACGGTTGTGTATTTCGTCGCTTGTGGAGAATATTGTCTTACGTTCTGGGTATTAACCTCGTCATTCATGGAAAATCCTGCCTCGTTGCTAATTATGAAGCGTTCAAGAATCGTGTTGGCCTTGCAAGCAGCCTCTGGCAAAACCTCATTCTCCTCATTTAACATCTAACAACTGACACTGGGGTCCGGGTCCCTCAGGTTAAACAAAGAGTTACTCAGTCCTCCAGAACAGGAATGACTTCAAATTAAAACCAATTTACAGGCGCAAATTCCAATACAAAAGAAGCATTATTGCAATATTTTCGGGGCTATACAAAGTGGATCCAGAATTTGTTTTCAGGGAGGCGTGCTGAAATGTAGACCGGTTATTTTCACCGGACACTTAGGCCTCCGAAAATCAATAGATGGTGGTGGGGGGGGGGGGGGGGGGCGGCTCGTGCCATATTTTCAATGGGAAGCGCTAATAAAATGCTACAATCAGGCACACTATATTAACTAAAAGTGTACAAATGTACCCTTCTAACTTTTTTTATTTTGGGGGAGACCGTTCGCATGGACGTCACATTCTTACATTTTGCTAGTCAATTTTTTTTATTTTATGGAATGTTGTTGTTGTTGTTGTAGGGGGTCTAGGGGGTATGGGGGCTTACCCCATACCCCCTAGCTCCCCTCCCCCGCCCCTGTAGAACCGCTGCTGTATTATTGTCATAATCACTCCGTACCGGTTGTACTTTTCTTAAGGAAACCCTGTAGTATTTGGTTCTATATTATTTTGAATGCCATGGTCTTTTGTTTTATTCCCCACAGGTACTGGTTGGTGGCTATGCCCGAATGGAAAACCCGAGGGTCAATGGATCCAGGTAGACCGCGGTCAGTACACGGCCATCACGGGGGTCATCGTGCAGGGAGTCAGTTCGAATCATATCCGAACCTTTGCTGTAAACTACAGTAATACGGGCGAGTCCAATGATTGGCAGAAACTAACAGACAGAGGACAGATCGTACAGGTGAGCCTAGGATCCCGTCAAGATCGATTCTCTAGTTTTCACATTCCATATGGACAGTGAATAAACACAAGGCCATCCAGGTTTAAATAAGTGAAGTATTGCTTTTTTTGTGATATTATTATACCAGTAAGTTTTACAAAAGAACTGATGTATTTATATGCTTTGCGTTTAACGCAATACTTTTGCGTTCAAAAAAAAACTATCGAGTTAGTTCGCAAAGCTATTGCGTTAATTTGTAAAAGTTTTATTGCTTTTAATAAATTTCGCTAAACTATTCCATCACGCCTATTTCGTTAACTGTTACAAAATATTGCGTCAATTCGCAAAACTATCGCGTGTATGCTAGTGCGTCATTTCGCAAAGGTTTCGGCCCTAGTTGCATTAATTTGCAGAGATAGGCCTATAAAGTATTACGTTAAC
This sequence comes from Patiria miniata, assembly GCF_015706575.1. Lineage (NCBI taxonomy): Eukaryota > Metazoa > Echinodermata > Asteroidea > Valvatida > Asterinidae > Patiria > Patiria miniata. Next base: position 2,790,939 of record NW_024037069.1, on the reverse strand, counting down.
TCGCAATTAAAAAAAGAACACATTATTTTTTCTGCTAAACCTGAAACGATTGGGTCTCGTACTGGTTTGATGTCAAATTACGTGTCGTTGTAAATTTAAACAAACCTTTGATCTGCATTTCCTTTGACTTAAGCTCGGGTCGCGATATCCGTTTACACTCAAGCACCGGCGGTGATGTCTTGTCAACATCGAGTGGGCAAGTAGTATTGGCATTCGTTAAGCGAGGGGGGCGGGGGGGGGGGGGGGTCGACGCCACCTGACTCTACGGGGAGCTTTTCAAACATGTATATAATGGTACACGTATTCACGTTTTACACCATATCATTCTAGTGTGTTTTTATTTACATTAAATGGGTGTAGAAGACCAATATCTTAGCGCTATTACACGTACCGAATAAAATTGGTAAGATATAATTATGTAACTGGTAAAAATCTATACGCACTGTGATAAACTATGGGGGGGGGGGCATCGCCATCGCCGTCTTCCCCTGCAGCGCAAACATTATTTGGATCACCCCCCCCCCCCCCCCTGGCGCCTCCCCCCTCCCCCGGATCGACGCCAATGGTATCAAGGCGAATACATCGTTCATTATGGTTTCTTCTCATCCCGTACATCTCAGACTTGGAAACGGAAGTGACATAAGAATTATGGAAATTTGAACATAATTTCTAGAGTGAAAATGTCTAGAGTGAAACTTATATCAAGTGACATTTTTCAATTGTCACAAGCCACTCTGAATCAGATCATCATTCACATCACCCAAGGTGTGTACAGGCATGTAATTGGACTTTCATGTTAAAAGGGGATAGCGCCAAAAACATGTTTAGCATCTTCTTATATCGGCGCAGCTCTTCAGATAGCAAAGAAGCCCGACGTACGTATAACGAATATTTGAGCTACCTGATGTTGCGTTGGTGGTGATATTTAGTCGTTATTTTTTTTCCAGTTGAATGGGAGCAATGGTAGTAGCCAACATGTGAATGTGACGTTACCCGTGGTACTGATGGCAAGATTCCTCCGCATACTTCCACTCACATGGAGTAGCTCTTCTTATTATCGTCTGAGGTTCGAAGTGCTCGGATGTCGAGGTAATATGTGCCAATCTAAACAATCTAAGTCGCCGTAGAAAAGCAATGATAGCTATAGTCATTTTGTTGTAAATGTTTTTTTTTGTTACAACAAAAAATAAAACATTTACAATGATCTAACCATGAATGGTTAGATCAGTTTAGAGGTCTAGGCTTATTCCAACGCTGTAAGAACCAAATGCGGGCACGGACTTGAGTTTCATATTGTAATGAAAGTTGTATTAATACAAGTCATAACTATAATTATGTCGAACTCATACTGATGTAACAGTGATTCCGATGCAGGCCGAATGATCATGCTAGTATCTGACTGTTTTAATTTTATTTTTAGGTCTACACTACAACAAGTGCGGTGTAAATTGAACACCGGTGGTCCTATAATACCACCGGTGTTAAATCTAACACAGCTGTTTTTGCAATATGGGTTGCTTTGACCCTCATAAAACCTGTGTCAGTATCAAGGTTATGGAAGTTGGAGGGTTGGGAGTTGGGATGATGGTGTTGTCGGCTGATATCACTTGCTGGGTGTGTTTATTGTTTCTTTTCTGATTGATGACACGTGTTGGTCCAGCTCGGTTGCATTCTGACAATGCCCAGAACAAATCATATGAAACGATGGGGTGGATCACAAATTGGATAATGACCTTCATATTGCAAATTGAGTAGGAGATCTGAGTTGAGTTCCCTGGATGTTAACATGAAGGAATTATCATTGTCACACAACAGGGATTGTCAGACAACAGTCATCATTGGAAGGGGGAATAAGTCTGGTTAGGCGATTTGAGCCATGAAATGGCACCTCGAGTTAGGGAAAAAAAGTTAAACGAATGATATGTATTTATACAAGCATCTTTTGCGCGTTTTTGTGTTCAAATTATAGATACGATTATAGAGGCTGTCTTTCACAAACATTCTGTCAAGAAGTGAGCCTAATGAAAGAGTGTGAAACTTGCAAGACTTATTGTTATCGAGAGTTAGACCTACGTTTTATTGTTGTTCAAATCGGAACACACGTGTCATTCAAGAACTAATTCTGAAAGAAACTAATTCTCGATCTCAACAGTTACTAGCGGCATGATTCGATTGGTGGGCGGTGATGACAAATGGAGCGGTCAAGTGGAAATCTACCGCCATGATGCTTGGGGTGCAGTCTGCGATAGCAGTTGGGATATGAAGGACGCCACCACCGTTTGTCATCAGCTCGGCTTCATCGAGGCTCTGGAGGCTAAAACGGGGTTGTCCAGCCGAGAGAGTGACCGGCCGATCGTGATGAATCGAGTCGCCTGTACTGGAACTGAACGACGGCTGGCTGATTGTCCGTTTGTCTGTACCGGCTCTCAGCAATGCAGCAGCTCAACTGTAGCAGGAGTCGTTTGTAAACCAAGACCTGGTAAGAAATACTCCGCCCTCTTTAGTTTCCGTGACATGTCATTCACATCCGACTTTGTGTCTTGTACCTCAGCTTATTACACAAGTGAATTTTGTGTTATCAAATCATCTCCAGGTATTTATGATATTTCAGCGTTCTCTGAAGATAAAAGTCACATAAGGAGGTACGCAACCCTGAAACACATTTTTCAAACAAAAGCACTTCCCTAATGAGTATAGGAAAAATATACTGATGAAATCAATGAAAAATCTGAAACAATTCTTGTTATCTCTTACAGCCACAAAATAGGCATTCAAAAATAGGAATTCAAAACCTTACTTGTGCCTCCCAATACTGATTATTTGGACCATATTTCTTTTAAGGTTGAGTTCCCCTTGCTCTTCAACATATCATTTTTTTCCTATTTATAAATTTACAACTACGTCCATTTTGGACGTCTGCAACCCTCTGAAGAAGAAAAAAATGATTTGGGCACAAACAAACCCACTTTGCGAGCAGACTGGCTCCCGATCCGTACATTATCGATACTAATAAGCCTCTGTGCTACTAATGACGGCACACTTTGTTTACATGTGCAATTTCCTATGGAGCCAGTGGGGGCCCACGGTCCACTAAGCACCATAGGATGACATGTAAACAAAGTGTGACGTCATTAGTACAGAGGCTTATTGTGGGGCGGGGACCAGCCTACCCGCGAGAATAGAATTATTGTCTGGAAGCAAATAATTCGTAACTGTGAAGTAATAATGATTCAACAACTAAACGGGATGATTTTTCGCTCAATGTCTCATTCAAAAGTGAATAACTTTCGTATTGCTATAGAAAAAAAAAGCAATAACTTAGAAAATGAATCTGTTTTTCTGGAAAAAACTCGTAAATAGCACGGGAAACGAACCCTTAATATAGACCCACTTGATGTCCTCAGTAGGCCTATGGGTTCTTTGGGGCACTGTCACTGACAGACAGGTAGTTTGATTCTGGTCTGTGCGTGACATATTTTTATCACCCTGTATTTCCAGCTGAAGAGGGGATTGGGAGGTCTACTGACCATGAGGGCGGACTACCTATCCGTCCCTTTTCCATTACACCACTCCGCAGTGTATAGGCGTCAGACTGTAATTCGTCTTGTTTTCTAAATTGAGATGATGTCTTTATTGTGAAATGATCAGATGAACTTCGGTTGGTCGGCGGATCTCGCACCAGCGGCCGAGTGGAGATATACCGTGGCGGCAGCTGGGGCACCATCTGTGATTCCAATTGGAACCAGACCGATGCGGGGATCGTCTGCCGACAGCTCGGTTTCTCAGACGCACTGGAGGCCAAGTCCGCTGCCCACTTCGGGCAGGGTAGCGGACCCGTCCATATGGACGGCATAGCGTGCGAAGGATCCGAAGAGAAAATTACCGACTGCCCTTCCTACTGCTGGGAGGAGACAAGTTGTAGCCACTCACACGATGCTGGAGTGATCTGCAGTGACGGTAAGCGAACAATGAGGGCAGTGTATTAACGGAACCTATACCACCTTGTCAAGGATTCAAATCATCATAGAAAATACTCCGCGTATTCCTATCATTAGAAAGATGGATTTGTTCTAGCGTCATGCAAGAACGAGTGCTCCATTCAATTCGATTTTTATTGGGCAACCGTATACCTTGATTTAAATGATAAAAAGCTCAGAAATAGTACAATGTGTTGAAACTATTAGTTGCCTAGCAATAATCGGTTGATACCTTAATCAATATTTGCAAGGGTTTCTTGCATGAAAGTATGTCCCGATTCTTAATTCCGCATATGTCTGTGAATCTGATAATCGTTCGGAGAGAATATTTTATTGACTTCGGTGTAAAGACGGTCTTATGATTGTATAGAGCCAGGTTCTTCTAGATTTTATTTAGAACACATTTTTTTTTATGAAAACTGTTTAGATGAATACCTAAGATGCAAACTTTTTGTCCTCCGCCTTTGTATTACTGCAGGAAACACCGTAACAACCAACAAGTGACGAAAGCTAAACCGCTCAAGCAACCAGGAAGGATAGGACACCAACCATATTCTCATACACACTCATCTCCTTTTTTAAAAGGGACAATATTTGTTTCATGGTATTTCGGACCATCAAAGCGCCCCTCGTGAACTGCTGGTCGACTTCTTCTATAACCCGTGCATGCTGTAAAAAAATTATATGGAGAGTGGTAACTCGCTTCTCTTGGCATTGTACAGTATATTAGCGACTGCGCAATCTATGACACCAGTCTTTGTTAACAGTGCGTACTGGCTAGATATAGTTTTGAGTCAGAGGCAGAAGCTTTCTTGTTGTCAATGTATGTTTGTGTGCAGCATATACAATACGCATAATAAGCATGCAGCAATCATGGTGGCTTTGTTTGTTTAAAACATATATATATATACAAAATGATAATAAGAAAACACAAAAAGACTACACAAAAGTCCACCCCAAAAAACGGAACAGGAGTGGAATCGATAATCAATTATATTATTGAACTTGCATCCCTTTTGGATATTTTTAAAGTCAGCTACTCATAGTAGAATGAGTCCATTGATATAAATACGTTCAAATGAAATTGGGGAACGAAAAGTTAAAGCACAGTAGATAAGCAGTGAGGGTGAAAATTGTGGACTCTCTTATGCTCTGGGGCACCGATCAACTTTAAGTGTTATTTCAGGAAAAGTTACGATGTTGCGTACGAGGTAGAATACGTGACGGTGAAGAAACTTTGTCAAATACTATGGTTGATAAACTTAATAATTGTTGTGTTATTGTGCCATGTATAATATTTGCCATTATCGTTTGTTAGAATAAACAAATCTTTTTAACTAGGAGTAGGAGTAATATTTATTCGATTTCCAATTACTTTATAACTGCACTTGTTATAGACCTAGTACTTGATTATCATATTACCAAAATAAAAAGAAAAATAATTAACTGGACACACTTAAGAGGCCTCCTTGCCTTGTCATAGTCGGACCCCCAGGTGGATTCTTATGATTGTTTTTTTTTTTACGATTTATTACGTTGAAATGCTTGTCTTGTTTTATAATATTGATTATTTACTTCCTTTTAATGCAATAAACGTACGTGAATACAGTATACAAATTGTGACTTTGGGGTCTCTATGAACTATTGAACTATTTGGGTCAGTGAGTGTGTCAGTCAGTGTGTTAGGTACAAAGAAGACTGTAGTCTGGCCCTCTGGGACCAGCAGAGTAATTTTTGGGACCAAGGTGAGACTTATGCAAGTCTATTTCACAAGTGAGAGACAGTGAGTCAAGCACAAAGAAGATAGTAGGTTGGCCCCTCGGGGACTACAAAAAGGACCAAAATTAATTGATTACCAATGTTTTTAAATCGGTTGCCATCCCAACCATGACCATCCCACAGAATTGCTTTTGATACCATATTCATTGACCCCTGATAAACGTTACATGAAAAGTCACCCAATTTCCTCTGACTCACATTTTATGTTTTGCATAGAAATATATTATAAATAATGTAACCCCCCCCCCTACTCTGTGACTATATATCGGTAATAATGTCCGCTTGTGTACAACATTCGGACTGAGCCAGCTGAGATACGGGGGTATCATCGGATTTAAACATCGCCTCCATTGAAGTTTACGGAGGCCAATAACGTGTCCGGAGGAAAAAACCTGTCTACATTTTAGCATTGATTTGCTGATGACCCCCCCCCCCCTCCATAGGCAGCATAACACATCGTGATGTGTAATGGCGTGCCTGATACAAGCTATGCTTTCAAGGTTTTGACACCTCTAGCAGCCTTTATATCCTGTTCAATACTTATATTATTTTCCATTTCTGTCATGTGTTTGAATTGAATTGAATAAAGGGGGCAACTGATCTGGGGCCTACTTACTGCTCTGCAACCACATGTTGCTGCACTGTCATTTTTGATAAATTGCCCAGAACATTTGAAGGTTAAGTCTGTTTTGGATGAACGTCTTGAACATGGATGTTAGTTACAGGCTCGTCAAACATGAGGGTAACTATGAACCAGAAAGCCAGTGTCAAAACATATCCGTCACAAGGAAATGAATGTTTGAAGCCGGGACTTGTTTTCGCCCTAGCTCCCTACGTGAGCAATTTGGTGCGTTGGTACTCCATACTATGTCACTACCAGATGTTTGATATTTTGCCCAGACAATGTCAGAGGTTAAGTCTGTTTTGGATGAACGTCTTGAACATGCATGTTCGTTACAGGATCGTCGTACATAAGGGTAACTGTGAGCCAGTGTCAAATCACATGCGTCACAAGGAAATGAATGTTTAACCTTTGCGCATCATAAAGATCCTTGAACTTTTTCAGTTGCTGGTTCGTCTTAATTTTCACGTTTGATCTAGTGCCAGAACACGTTCGTCACAAGAAAATGAAGAAATAATGACTTCCAATGTTCACCCATTTGACCTTGCCTTATTGGTCCCGCCCAGATTTTTTTAAAAGTTAAATCGTCCCTATAGTCAGGTTTCTATGACAGACTTGTCATGGCGATTTTGTGCAACTGAGTGATAATAGATGAAACATATGTATTCGTAATCCAGTAGCGGATCAAGAGGGGGTTGGGGCTTGCAATACCCCTCCCTCCACCCCACCCCAATATAGCCGCTGACTAATGTTGATACTAGTAAAATGGGGTCAAAATAATGAATGGAATACTAAAGTTACTGAACTGCCTCAGAATGCAAGATCGTACATTTTAAATTGTGAAATCGTTCGACGTTCGCGGAATGTTAAAAAAGGGCACTTGTTGAGAAATGTTGGGAAAGAGGGATGTAAATGCCACCCTTAACCCCCCTTCGGATGCTACGCACTCGTTTACCCAAGTCGGAAGTCCCCGATACAGATTCCCAGCAACACTAATAGACCCACGTAGACAACGTCTCGGGGGATTTATTCCATGAAAGCCAGACGGATTATATATCTGCTCAGCTAACAGCACCTTTTAACCCCGACACATCATGCCCAGCACCATGATATATAAACCGATCTACCAACCTCCGTCGGTTCACACTCGGCTCCAGCTGATCTCTCTTGAAGACGTTTGTATAACTTTCTCTCATCGTATTCCTAAACAATGTCTTTCTCTGCATCAAATCTGCTGGTGTTGGCTGCCACGCTGATCACCATCACTGCGCCCTCACGTAAGTGTGAAACTGAATTGAATTTTTCATTGTCAACTGTAATTTTACAGATTATTTTCTATTGTAAAAAAAAAAACAACAGCACATGGAAACCTGTAAGCAGGCAACTGATTTCCATAGCTGAAACTGTGTATGTCTGTGGTTTACAGTTACAAGCATCATGATCCCAGCACAAAACGTGTGCACACGTAACAATAAATCCATTTTTGGGGGTTGGAAATTGAAAATAACTGGGACGGTACATTTTAAAAACATTGTCGTCATGTTAGTTTTCATTTCATAGTTTATTTGTATTGAACATAGTTTCACTAGTTGATGCCTCATCACTTTACTACTGTATCCGCATAGTTTTCGTACAATATAAGCGAATCCATTGGATTCGGCGCTATCAGAATGCCCAAACCATTGCCTGAAAACACGAGACGCATTTTGCGCCTATCATTTTGTCTGTCAATGTTTATTCCAGTTAAAAAGAATGAAAATTAAAGTATTCCAATTTCGACTTTGTATTTTAGAATTATGCTCGGCCCATCCTGTAGTGCAAGATGTGACGTCACAAGACCAGGCAAGCAGCTCAAGCATATCAGGTATAAGCACATGAAATTAATATTTTGTTTGTACCCCTATGTGTTTGCCGTGTGGCGTTCCGATGGTGGGGGGGGGGGGTCCACTCCTTGTATTCCTTTGAATGAAGGGACACATGCGGTAACAGTTATTATCTGTGCATTTTATCCCCACCCCTGTAATTTAAACCATAATCTACAAATATGAAGCTATACTGTGGCTTTATGCAGTCCCAATTCTCTGAATTTGATACAAATAGAAAACAAGAAAGGGAATGGAGCGGGGATATAGGCCCTATCACATTCAAGAAATACCGATACAATATTAAAAACTAAGTAAAGTAGATATACTTGAAAATGTAACTTCTTTTTTCTCGACGCAAAGTATATGGGTTCCTGGTAAAAGTGCAATGGTTTTGTCGTAACCATTCCGATTAAAAGATGATAATGACTCTTTTCTCGAAAATGATAGCATGCAAGGCGCACTAAATTCACTCATTGCATGATCCTATTATTTACTTACAATCAAGTATGATATGTAATGATTTCTTTTATTTTTCATCTTGAATTTTGCAAAAATCAATAGTGTCCATTCCTTATAAAGCTGCTTCAAAGATGTCTTAATTTTGGACTTTTTGGATGAAGCAAATTTCCGGGTTTTTGTGCGATTCGTGATTGTTACAGTAAATTACAGTAAGTCAATGAGTAAACGTTCTGCACTCATCATTCAATGAGCAAATTCGATGGGTCCTATCTAACTTTGGACAGAAATTCCAAAAACTCAGGCTGAAGCGGTTTGCAACATCGCATTCAGTCATTCAGTTGTCAAGAAAAGCATTGAATACTTGAATGTTTAATGCAAAAACTGTTATACTAGAAATTATGTTTTATGGTTTTCTTGCATTTTAGAAAAACAGAAGGTTGCGCAAAAATTCATGCTGTGGTCCCATAAACAAATTTATTTGGCAGGCAAAATGGGAATGAAAAAATGATACCTTGTATCCGATATATTTTGTGTCATTTCAGGTCTTTCGTGTACGAGTTCTCCACTGGGGATGGCCAGTGGGGCCATCCCTGATTCCAGCCTGACGGCGTCAGGCTCATTCGGCTCAGGTTGGCTCCCAAGCAAGGCCCGACTGAATGGTAAGTCTCATTGATTGCTACTCTCATTGCAGTAGTCTGCAACTGTTGCTTAATTTGTGTTTTTCCCTTTTCTTGTGAGTTAAGACATAGGAATTGTGTAGGCCCGACTCTAAAAACAACTAGAAACTTGTAAAAAAAAAAATACTAATTAACGATGCATTTTGATTGTTTTAATTATGGATTCCATTCTTGGTCAATATGACCAGCCCCTTTCTTTCTCAAGGCTTTAGGCTCATTTGATTTTCATGCATTGTTCGTTTCCAATAATAACACCTCTCAAATTTTAAAGATGAATGTTTAAACGTTAAACCTAACCAGTTGAAACTACATCTAATTTTTTTTCGCAAAAAAAAACCATTGAAAAACCATGCACAACCTTGTGACCACGAAACACGATTTCGCCCATGGTACTCTGTATTTAAAAAAAAAGGCAATTGACTGATCGTTGAAAATCACCACCATTTCTTGATTTCTTCGCAATGGCAGCAAGCCAAACGAAATAACATCACGGGGTGGTTAGTACCCTACGATCTTTTATCAAAAAAAAGAAATAATTTGGTTGGTTACTTCTGAGATACATGCAAATGATCCTACATATCTATAACCCAAAAATGTCGTTTTGTCTAAGTTTCTAAATATAAAAAGAGGTCATCCAACATCAACAAAAAAGCCTCCGTGGATTCCGGATAATCTCCGCAAGACAGCTTACTTTTCTCAGTATTTTATTTGAACTATTGCTTGCACCCTGTACTCCTCAGCTGGAGAGTTAAAATAGTCTGAAACTGTTCTTGAAATTGAAAGAAAGCTGCATGGCGAGATTCTGTGTGAGCACACCACGCCGCATGTATATGACAATACATGAAAGCAGCAATACTCATGCTACAGTCAGACCGCGTATATCCTGTATTCGAGTGCTTATGTAAATCCCAGCGATCTATCGCACACTTTTTTTGGCCAGGGATGGGCGATAAGGCTATCCCCAGAATAGTCCATGCATTCACCATAAACTTGACCTAAATTAAAACCGATTCTATGTATCACTCTGTCCGTGTTACGATTTATTTGTCAGTGCATTAACTTGTTTTGTAACATTAGCGTTCTCATGTCCTCATGGGTACAAAACAAAAAATCGTCATTAGTTTACTGTCATTAAAACAAAATCAACATCACTAACTCAAGTCTGTAGCGCGAATTCCTGTCACTGATCCTTTAGGCTCCGCAACAACGAAAAAGTTACGAAAATTGTGATTACAAACGACCTTCAAATGACAATAATACAAATTTGGTATTTGAAGTTGCGTCAGTACACAGGTCATGCCTGTTGCAAGTCATTTCTGTTCGGGATGAGTAATCTTTGTTTATTCTGTGGGATCTCAATTGTGAATTGATACATGTTAATTAATGACAAAATCCTTGAGTTCACAAACATTTAATTTAGAATAAACTTAAATTTCACATTGTGTCGTCACCTTCTTGGTTGTCTTCTTGGCAGCCGCATTGTTCATGCTCATACAACAATTTGACTGTTCGTATTGACCAACTTATTCCACATGGTCCTCCGTCCCTGAGGATGCATTCCCAGGCCCGTCTATGCATAAATGTGCCACTGCGCGCCTAATAAGTTTGGCGTGTCTCTGCTTCGATGCGCTTTCGCATTTTGGCGAAGACTCTACAGGAAACGCTTTGCGATTGTGCCCATCACAGATATTGATAAGTTCCTCCAATCAGACGATGAAAATTTGATGCAAGGACAGGAACGACCCGATTATTTATCATATCGAAGTAGACGTTAGTTTGTATGTTTTCCTCAATGAAAAAAGGGCCAATCATGAGAACATTACCTCAAATTCCTAAACGAACATAGAGTTAAGTGCAACTGTCGTTCCTTTCAAAATTAAACGGTTGTGTATTTTGTCGGTTGTTGAAAATATTGTCTTACGTTCTGTGTATAAACCTCGTCATTCATGGAAAATCCTGCCTCGTCGCTAATTATGAAGCGTTCAAGAATCGTGTTGGCCTTGCGAGCAGCCTCTGGCAAAACCTCATTTTCCTCATTTAACATCTAACAACTGACACCGGGGGTCCGGGTCCCTCAGGATAAACAAAGAGTTATACTCAGTCCCCCAGAACAGGAGTGAATTCAGATTAAAACCTATTTACAGGCGCAAATCCCAATACAAAATATGCACTATTGCAGGCGCGGTTATAGAGCCAATATTTTTGGGGGGCTAGCAAAGTGGATCCAGATTTTTTTTTAGAGAGGCGTGCTGAAATGTAGACCGGTTATTTTTTTCGGACACTTAGGCCTCCAAAAATCAATAGCTGTGGGGGGGGGGGGGGGGGGGGGGGTGCGGGGCGGCTCGTGCCATATTTTCAATGGGGAGCGCTGATAAAATGCTACAATCAGGCACACTATATTAACTAAAGTGTACAAATGCACCTCTCTCACGACTATTTATTTGGGGGGAGACCGTTCGCAAGAACGTCACATTCTCGGCTTACATTTTGCTAGTGCATTTTTTTTTAAGGATTTTTTTTTTGGGGGGGGCTTACCCCCCTAGCCCCTCCCCCCCCCCCCCCCCGACCCCCATAGAACCGCCACTGTATAATTGTCATAATCACTCCGTAACGGTTGTACTTTCCTTAAGGAAACCCTGTAGTATTTGGTTCTATATTATTTTGAATGCCATGGTCTTTTGTTTTATTCCCCACAGGTACTGGTTGGTGGCTATGCCCGTATGGAAAGCCCGAGGGTCAATGGATCCAGGTAGACCTCGGTCAGTACACGGCCATCACGGGGGTCATCGTGCAGGGAGTCAGTTCGCATCATATCCGAACCTTTGCTGTAAACTACAGTAATACGGGCGAGTCCAATGATTGGCAGAAACTAACTGACAGAGGACAGACCGTACAGGTGAGCCTAGGATCCCGTCAAGATCGATTTTCTAGTTTTCACATTCCATATGGACAGTGAATAACAGAAGGCCAATCGTACGGAATCTCGATCGTTCCAGGTTTAAAGAAGTGAAGTATTGCTTTTATTGTAATATTATTATAGCATATTTTTTTGCTAAAGAACTCGATGTATTTATACGCTATGCGTTTTACGCAATACTTTTGCGTTGAAAAAAAAAACCTATCGAGTTAGTTCGCAAAGCTATTTGGTTAATATGTAAAAGTTTTATTGCTTTTAATAAATTTTGCTAAACTATTCCATCACGCCTATTTCGTTAACTGTTACAAAATATTGCGTCAATTCGCAAAACTATCGCGTTTATGTTAGTGCGTCATTTCGCAAACGTTTAGGCCCTAATTGCGTTAATTTGCAAAGGTAGGCCTAAAAGTATTACGTTAACTCGCAATTAAAAAAGAACACTTTTTTCTGTTCAACCTGAAACGATTGGGTCTCGTACTGGTTTGATGTCAAATTACGTGTAGTTGTAAATTTAAACAAACCTTTGATCTGCATTTCCTTTGACTTAAGCTCGGGTCGCGATATCCGTTTACACTCAAGCACCGGCGGTGATGTCTTGTCAACATTGAGGGGGCAAGTAGCATGGGCATTCGTAAAGCGAGGGGGGGGGGGGGGGGTCGACGCCACCTGACTCTATGGGGAGCTTTTCAAACATGTATTTAATGGTACACGTATTCGCGTTTTAAACCAAACCCTTCCAGTGTGTTTTTATTTACATGAAATGGGTGTGGAAGACCAATTTCTAAGCGCTATTACACGTACCGAATAATATTGGTAAGATACAATATGTAACTGGTAATAATCTATTATGCACTGTGATAAACTATTGGGGGGGGGGCAGCGCCATCGCCGTCTTCCCCTGCAGCGCAAACATTATTTGGATCATCCCCCCCCCCCCCAGCGCCTCCCCCTCCCCTGGATCGACGCCAATGGTATCAAGGCGAATACTTTGTTCATTATGTTTTCTTCACGTCGCGTACATCTCAGACTTGGAAACGGAAGTGACATAAGAATTATGGAAATTTGAACATAATTTCTAGAGTAAAAATTTCTAGAGTGAAACTTATATGAAGTACAATTTTTAATTGTCACAAGCCACTCTGAATCAGATCATCATTCACATCACCGAAGGTGTTTACAGGCATTTAATTGAACTTTCATGTTAAAAGGAAATAGCGCCAAAAACATGTTTAGCATCTTCCTATATCGGCGCAGCTCTTCAGATAGCAAAGAAGCCCGACGTACGTATAACGAATATTTTGAGCTACCTGATGTTGCGTTGGTGGTGATATTGTAAATTGTTATATATATTTTTCCAGTTGAATGGGAACAATGGTAGTGGACAACCTGTGAATGTGACGTTCCCCGTGGTACTGATGGCAAGATTCCTCCGCATACTTCCACTCACATGGAGTAGCTCTACTTGGTATTATCTGAGGTTCGAAGTGCTCGGATGTCGAGGTAATACAAATGTGCCCATCTAAACAATCTAAGTCGCCGTATGAAGGCGACGATACCGCTAGTCATTTTGGTGTAAATGATATTTTTTTTATGGTACGATCAGTTTAGAGGTCTAGGCTTATTCCAACGCTATAAGAACCAAATGCGGGCACTGACTTGAGTTTCATATTGTGATGAAAAATTATTAGAACCCGGAGGAAGTTGTATTAATACAAGTCATATCTATAATTATGTTGAACTCATACTGATGTAACAGTGAGTCCGATGCAGGCCGAATGATCATGCCAGTATCTGACTGTTTCAATTTTATTTAGGTACACTACAAAAATTGTTGTGTAAATTGAACACCGGTGGTCCTATAAAGATACCACCGGTGTCCAAAAACGGTGTTAGATTCAACACCGGTGGTCCTATAAAGATACCACCGGTGTTGAATCTAACACCGTTTTTGTGTGCAGTGTCGGTTGCTTTGACCCTCATAAAACCTGTGTCAGTATCCAGGTCATGGAAGTTGAGGGTTGGGAGTTGGGATGATGGTATTGTCGGCTGATATCACTTGCTGGGTGTGTTTATTCGTTTCTTTTCTGACTGATGACTCGTGTTGGTCCAGCTCTGTTGCATTCTGTCAATGCCCAGTACAAATCATAGGAAACGATGGGTTTGGATCACAGATTGGATAATGACCTTCATATTGCAAATTGAGTGGGAAATCTGAGTTGAGTAGCCTGGATGTAGTCAAAGACAAAGGAATCATCATTATTGTCAGACAACAACCATCATTGGAAGGGGGGGAATACGTCTGGTTAGGCGACTTGAGTCATGAAACACCACCGTCAGGATAGGGTAAGACGTTAAAGAATTGACGGTATTTGCACAATCATCTAGTGCGTGTTTTTGTGTTTCACACGTAGTTTGGGGAAAGATTTCTGCAATCATATATTATGTCCTTCCCTCAGAAGCTTATCTTAAATTCACAAATATTTGACCAAGAAATGTCCTCAAGCATCAGTAGCAAAAGTAATCCCAATTTCCGTTTGAACTGTCAGTCTGGGGTGGCAAGATTCGATTGGTGGGTGGTGATGACAAATGGAGCGGCCAAGTGGAAATCTACCGCCATGATGCTTGGGGTGCAGTCTGCGATAGCAGTTGGGATATGAAGGACGCCACCACCGTTTGTCATCAGCTCGGCTCCAACGGGGCTCTGGAGGCTAAAACGGGGTTGTCCAGCCGAGAGAGTGACCGGCCGATCGTGATGAATCGAGTCGCCTGTACTGGAACTGAACGACGGCTGGCTGACTGTCCGTTTGTCTGTACCGGCTCTCAGCAATGCAGCAGCTCAACTGTAGCAGGAGTCGTTTGTAAACCAAGATCTGGTAAGAAATACTCCGCCCTCTTTAGTTTCCATGTCATTCACCTCCAACTTATTGCACATTAAGTAACTCCCGTGTCATTATGATCTATCTCCAGGGTATTTGTGATATGGCACCGTCGCCGATATACAATTAAAGTCAATTAAATACCGGTACTCATCCCCAAAATACATACTTCAAACAAAAGCCTTTCCCAAAAAGTGAAAAAATTAACTGAGCAACAAATCAATGGACTCCAATGAAACATCTGAAAGAATTGTTATCATTTACAACCCCACAAAATAGTTTTTCCCGACAAAGCATAGGAATCGTCTCCCATAGATTACCATAGATTAAATGGCAACCTTGAGTTGCTTAGTATAGCGTACGATTAACTCTTTTCACAAATAGAGTTGTGAGGGTGGGTTACCCATCGGTCCTTTCTTCATTACGCCACTCCCCGATGAAGGTGGCAGACTGTGACTCGTCATTGTTTTTTATTTTATTTTAATTGAACAACGAAATTGACTGGAGCGGAGTTTGAACATGCGACCTCCGTGTTGCCGTTTCGGTGCTCTACCGACTGAGCTATCCAGCCCTATATTGGCAGTTCTCCATTTGTCATTTATTTTGTTCAGGGGCGCTATAGCCAGAAGCCATCGTCCAATGTCCCGATGCTAGCAACATTAGCAATTCTGCAAACCTCAGCTTCGGCCTTTGTGGTTTAATCGAAAAAAATAAATAAAATTGAGACAATGTCTTTATTGTTATATGATCAGATGTGGTTCGGTTGGTCGGCGGATCTCGCACCAGCGGCCGAGTGGAGATATACCGTGGCGGCAGCTGGGGCACCATCTGTGACACCAATTGGAACGAGACGGATGCGGGAATCGTCTGCCGACAGCTCGGTTTCTCAGGCGCACTGGAGGCCAAGTCCGCTGCCCACTTCGGGCAGGGTAGCGGACCCGTCCATATGGACGGCGTGGCGTGCGAAGGCTCTGAACAGAAAATTACCGACTGCCCTTCCTACTGCTGGGAGGACACAAATTGTAGCCACTCTCACGATGCTGGAGTGATCTGTAGTGATGGTAAGCGAACAATGAGGGCAGTGTAACAAAACCTATACCACCTTGTCAAGGATTCAAAATAATCATCATAGAACTCCGCGTATTCCTATTATTAGAAAGATGGAATCTGTTCTAGCGTGATGCAAGAACTAACACTCCATCCAATTGGATAGTAAAATGTATGATTGTGCATTCTTTCAAATAATCAAAATATGAAGTAGTACAAATGTGTGTTTAAGTTAATTATGGCCTGGCAATACTCGGGTAATGTCTAATCAATCTTTGTATGGGTTTCATAAAAAAGTTCCGATTCTCAATTTAATTTATGTCTGCGCATCTGGAAATCGTTGCAAGATAATGTTAACTGACTTCTGTGCTTAGACCGCCTTATGTTTATAGATCAAGGTTCCCGTTTAGATTTTATCTAGAATTACGCACGTTTTTTTCATTGAACATTGTTTTGCTTTTCAAGTTTTCTTCAACAACCTAAGATGCAAACTTGTTGTTCTTCGCTTTTGTTTTACTGCAGGAAACACCGTAACAACCAACAAGTGACGAAAGCTAAACCGCTCAAGCAACCACGAAGGATAGGACACCACACATCATCATAACCACTCATCTCCTTGTAAAGGGACACTATTCGTGTCATGGTATTTCGGACCATCAAATTGCTGGTCGAGTTATTCTATAGTCACGTGACTATCCTCGGCATATAACCCGTGCATGCTGTAAAGCCATTATATGGAGAGTGGTACCTGGCCTCTCTTGGCGTTGTAGTATTTATAGGTACTGTATAAGCTTTGACACCAGTCTATGTTAATAGTGCATTTTGGTTAGATGTAGTTTGGAGTTAGAGGCAGAAGCTTTCTTGTTGTCAATTTATGATTTCGAGCCGCATATGCAATAAGCATGCAACAATCATAGTGGCTTTATTTGTTTAAAAAATATGCAAAAGGATAACATAAATAAACCAAAAGACCGCCCAGCCCCTCCCCCCCAAAAAAAAAAAAACCGGAACGGGAACTTGCATGCATTTGGATATACATGTATTTCAAAGTCAGCTACTCACAATATAATGAGTCCATTTTTATAAAATCATTCAAAGAATATCGTTAACGAATAGTTAAAGTACCATCGATAAGCAGTGAGGGTGGAAATGCTGGACTTTCTCATATTCTGATTCACCGATCAAATTTAATTGTTATTTCAGGAAAGCTACGATGTTGCGTTGGAGGTAGAATACGTGACGGTAAACAAACATTGTCAAATACTGTGGTTTATAAACATAAGCATTGTTTTTGTTATTTGCGCCATGTATAATATTTGCCATAATCTGATGTTAGTATAAACATGTATTTTTAGCTAGGAGTAATACTTATTAAATTTGCAATTATTATCTGCACTTGTTATAGACCTACTTGATTATCATAATGTCAAATTAAAATGAAAAATAATTAACTGGACACTCGAATTTGCGTGGATTCTTCTGAGTTGGGGAGCACAAGGGGCTGGCACAGGCCTCAAGCGGGGGAAGTTGCCCCCACCCCCCCTCCCCTTGTTATACGCCACACTACATAGTCTGCACAGTCCAATTACGGGTGCTTGTTGGATTGAACATTTTTACTTCCTTGAGATTGAATGTACATGTAGATTGATGAAGTTCAACGTCGGTGTATTTATTATTATATTGAATAATAGGTATAGTTAGATAGTTATTTGGTCAGTGTTGGCAAATTGATACCAATTTATGGGTACGTATACAACGAAACATGTTCGCTTTGGCTTTTTCCCAAACATACAGGAAGGCGGGGGGGGGGGGCAGGGGGGATGACTCCCCCACTTCCTTATTCGTGCTTGCTGCAATGTCACTGCCAGATGTATGATGTATTTCCAAGAACATTTCAAGTTAAACTCTGACTGTGATTACCATCTTGATCATGTTAGTTGCAGGCTCGTCATACATGAGGGTAACTATGAACCAGCGCCAAAACACATGCGTCACAAGGGAATGAATGTTTAACTCGGAAATTGTTTTCAGCTCCGCCTAGGTCCCTGCGTGGGGCATTGGTATACGGACTGCACAGCAATGTCACTGCCGGATGTTGGATGTACTGCCAAGCCAAAGTCACGTACGGCGCGCACAAGTGGCATTATGCACTTTGACGATGTGGTTAAATGTAAATACACAACACTTAAATTTAAATTCATATCTAATATCACTTCAAATATCTTAAAATCCATTTCAAAGTCATCTTGAAATCTGTCTTGAGATATCTCAAGTCGAAATCGATTTTAAGATGTCACTATGCATGCATATCAAGATATCCTAAAAACGTTTCCGCTTCCGCCATTCCACGGGCGCAAGCACTGTCGGACATTTGATGAAAACGGAATGATTAATGACTATTCACACGGAAGCGGAAACGACTTCGAGCTAACTTGAAAAGGATTTCGGGAGGTCTTGAAATGAAATCAGTGCCTACTTGAAATGGATTTCAAGACAGTTTGTTATGGATTTCGAGATGGGCCTTCCTTGAATTTGATTGCGAGATGTCTTGAAATCATTAAAAACATAGTTTAAAACTATTTGAGAATACTTGCAATCGATTTCAAGATATTTCGAAGTATTCACCAAGGGTGTTTAAATAGCAAAAGGAAATGGTTAGAACTATTGGACATAACTGGAAATAACTAGAGATATTGTAAAATGACCAAAAGCTACCGCTTCAACCTGATTGAGTGTCACTTTTGCGCGCCATAAAGATCCTTGAACATTATTGTTGCCTGCTCGTCACAGTTTGGGCGGTTGATCCAGTGCCAGAACACATGCGTCACAAGGAAATGAAGAAAAATCGACTTCCCGTTTTATATAATTACATTTAAAATTTGCTGACTAAAGCCTAGAAAGGGATGTAGTAGCCAAGAAAAAAAAATAGTGCCACGATTTCTGAAGTTGTGTGATCGATTTAGGAAATCGTGAGAACGTGGGAACGATTCAGAAACGTGGGAAAGATTCTTATGCGATTGAGTAACTGGAATAATCGTTGATGTCCCTTCCACGGGCTTAGGTGCCGGAAGATTGGCGAGGGGGCTTATGCACACCCCCCCCCCCCCCGACTAGGATGATGTCACATTGGATCATCCCCTCCCACATACAGATTGTTGGCTTCCTACCAACACAAACAGGCTCACGTGGACAACGTCTCGGAGGGATTGATTGTTGCAGCAAAGTCAGATATCTGATCAGGCATTTTATCGCAGACACACCCTTCCCTGGATATCCAGCACCATGATATATAAACCGACCACCAACCTCCATCGGTTCATACTCGGCTCCAGCTGATCTCTCCTTAAGACGTCTTGAATTACTTTCATTTTCGTACACAATGTCTTACTCTCCGATATCAAATCTGATGGTGTTGGCGGCCACCCTTGCCATCATATCTGCGCCCTTACGTAAGTGTGAAACTGAATTGATTTTTTGATTTTTAATCGTACTTATCATAAATGATTTTCTATTGCGAAGAACTCGTAAAAACCTTAAGTAGGCAACTGATTTTTACAGCTGAAACTTCTTGTTTCCGAGGTTCAAAGTTACAATCCAAGCACAAAGCGTGTGCACACGCACGTTGTTTACGAATCATTTGTTATTAAAATGACAACTAGCGTTACAACAGCTCTACTTTTGAAGATAAAAAATTGTGTGGCCAAAATTCCTTCGCGTGATGATTTTATGAAAACTACAATTTTTCAAGCTGTAATTGTATGGACGTATATTAAACTTTTTAAGGTGCTTTCCGAGAAACTACCAAAGCCAGAAGGCTCCAATGTCTTTATTGTTGCGTCCTAAGAAATATAAACGTCTCTTTTTAATAAAGAATTTAATAACAGTTATTGCGTGCACCTTTTGATAAAGATATACCGTCTGTGTTCTCCAACAAATCATGTTCTTTTTCTAGTGACAAAACTTTAAAACTTGTTTCGTTAATTTGAATGAAAACCTACTTTCTTCCTTCAGTAGTTTGAAAGGCGCAGGCTTATATTATGCCCACACACAAATGCCTGTGAATAAACTGGTTCCCGTCCCTACACAATGAATCATAATTGGGCGGGAACCAGTCTACCCTGCAAGAACTGAACTACTAAATTGTTGGGTTAAATCCATTCGTACCTTCTAGAGTTAAATTGAATAACGCTCTTATTAGGAAAATAGCAATTTAAACAAGAAAAATATTTTTTGGAAGTTCAAAATGGAAAATAACTGGTACGGTACATGTTTTCTACAGATTCACCTTGTTTAGTTTCAATTTCATAGTTAGTTTTTTTTTTTAAATTTGACCATATTTGTTTTGATGCCTCGGTTTTACTCAGTGCTGTATCCGTATATACTATACAATTTAAACGAATCCACTGGATTCAGCTTTCAGAATGCCCAAACTTTCTCTGTGTAAAAACACGAGACGCATGTTGTGCCTATCATCTGTCGGTTATGTTTATTCCAGTTTAAAGAAGAATGAAAATTAAAATAACACAATTTTGGCTTTGTATTTTAGAATTATGCTCGGCCCATCCTGTAGTGCAAGATGTGACGTCACAGGATCAGGCAAGCAGCTCAAGCATTTCAGGTAAAAAAAAGCACATGAAATTGCTGATGTTTAATTGTAACATTTAATGTATTGTTTGTACCCCTATGTGTTTGCCGTGTTGCGTTCCGATGGTGGTGGTGGTGGTGGGGCGGGGCGGGGGGGGGTGTTCCACTCCAGACCTTGTATTCGTTTGAATGAGGGGACACATGCGGTAATAGTTAGTATCTGTGCAAGAACAAATATAATGACCCATTTTATCACCCACCCCTGTAATTCGGGCGATTCGCAATGCAGTGCGCCACCAAGAGTTTGCCATGGAGAGTCAACTTTTCAAGTTTACGGTCGACAAAATATGGCCCATTTGAATAAGTGTCAGTGGACACTTGAGCTAAATTGTTATAGATTTGGGCATAGCGTTCTGCCGCCTTAACAAAAATCACCATATTGATACAAAGAAAAGAAAAGGGCAAATATATACTGGAATCATACGCTTACGAAACCACTGACCGGAAAAAACGAACAATTTTTAAATGTCCCGCGCTGCGAATTTGTCGACTCTCTCCCACAATGCACTGGGGAAAATGAACTCTCCGTGGCAAACTATTGGTGGCGCTCTGCATTGTGAATCGCCCGAATTTAAACCATCTTTACAAATATGAAGCTATATACCGCGGCTTTATGCAGTCCCAATTCTCTGAATTTGATCGGAATAGAAAACAACTAGAAAGGGAATGGAACAGGGATATAGGCCCTATCACATTCAAGAAATACCGATACAATCAATCTGAAGAAGGTTATTAAAAACCAAGCAAAGTAAATATACTTGAAAATGTATTCATTTTTCTCGACGCAAAGTATATGGGTTCCCGATAAAAGTGCAATGGTTTTGTCCTAACCATTCCGATTAAATGATGATAATGACTCTTTTCTCGAAAATGATAGAAAACTAGGTGCACTGATTTCACTCATTGCATGATCCTATTATTTACTTACAATCAAGTATGATATTTAATGATTTCTTTTATTTTTCTTCTGGAATTTTGCAAAAATTAATGGTGTCCATTCCCTATAAAGCTGCTTCAGCACGACAAGATGTCAGAATTTTGGACTTTTTGCAGAAGTAAATTTCTAGGGTTTTGGTGCAATTCGTGATTGTTTCAGTAAATAACAGTAAGGCAATGAGCAAACGTTCTGCACTCATCATTCAATGAGCAAATTCGTTGGTTGCTATCTAAATTTTGACAGAAATACCCTAAACTCGGGCTGAAGCGGTTTGCAACATCGCAATCTGTTGTCAGGAAAAGCATTGAATACTTGAACGTTTAATGCAAAAACTGTTAAACTAAAAATGATGTTTTATAGTTTTCTTGCATTTTAGAGAAACGGAAGGTTGCGAAAAAGTACGTTGCAGTGTAAAATTCATGCTGTGGTCCCCTAAACAAATTTATTTGGTAGGCAAAATGGATATAACTTGTATCCGATATATTTTGTGTCATTTCAGGTCTTTCGTGTACGAGTTCTCCACTGGGGATGGCCAGTGGGGCCATCCCTGATTCCAGCCTGACGGCGTCAGACTCATACGGCTCAGGTAATCTCCCAAGCAAGGCCCGACTGAATGGTAAGTCTCACTGATCGCTACTCTCATTGCAATAATCTGCAACTGTTGCTTACTTTGTGTTTTTTCCCCTTTTTTGTGAGTTAAGACATAGGAATTGTATAAGCCCGACTCTAAAAACAACTAGAAACTTGTAAAACAAAATACTAATTAACGATGCATTTCGAATGTTTATGGATTCCATTCTTGGTCAATATGACCAGCCCCTTTCTTTCTCAAGGCTTTAGGCTCATTTGCTTTTCATGCATTGTTCGTTTCCAATAATACCACCTCTCAAATTTTAAACATGAATGTTTAAACGTTAAACATAACCAGTTAAAACTTTAGCTAAAAACATTGTAAAACCATGCACTTCCTTTGAATACGAAACACGATTTCGCCCATGGTACTTATCTGTATTAAAAAAAAAGGCAATTGACTGATCGTTGGAAATCACCACCATTTCTTGATTTCTTCGCAATGACAGCAAGCCAGACGAAATAACATCACGGGGTGGTTAGTACCCTACGATCTTTCATCCAAAAAATAATGATTCGGTTGGTTACTTCTGAGATACATGCAAATGATCCTACATGTCTTTAACCCCAAAACGTAAGTTTCTAAACATAAAAAGAGGTCAGCCAAAACAAAAAACCTCCATGGATTCCGGATAATCTCCACAAGTCAGCTTACTTTTCTCAGTATTTTATTTGAACTATTGCTTGAACCCTGTACTCCTGGAGAACTTGAATAATCTGAAACTGTTCTTGAAATTGAGAGAAAGATGCATGGAAGTGATTCTGTGTGAGCACACCACGCTGCATGCATATGACAATTTCCCGTTACATGAAAGCAGCAAAACTCATGCTACAGTCAGACCGCGTATATCCTGTATTCAAGTGCTTATGTAAATCCAAGCAATTTATTGCGCACTTTTTTGGCCAGGGATGGGTGATGAGGATATCCCCAGAATAGTCCATGCATTCACCATCAACCTGACCGAATAAAAACCGAGTCTATGTATCACTCTGTCCGTGTTGCGATTTGTTTGTCATTGCATTAACTTGTTTTGTAACATTATTGTTCTTAAACCCTAGCTGAGTACAAAACAAAAAAATCGTCACTAGTTTACTGTCATTACAACAAAATCAACATCACTAACTCAAGTCTGTAGCGCGAATTCCTGTCACTGATCCTTTAGTCTCCGCAACAACGAAAAAGTTACGAAAACTGTGATTACAAACGACCTTCAAATGACAATAATACAAATTTGGTATTTGAAGTTGCGTCAGTACACAGGTCATGCCTGTTGCAAGTCATTTCTGTTCGGGATGAGTAATCTTTGTTTATTCTGTGGGATCTCAATTGTGAATTGATACATGTAAAGTAATGACAAAACCCTTGATTCCACAAACATTTAATTGAGAATAAACTTAAATTTCACATTGTGTCGTCAACTTCTTGGTAGTCTTCTTGGCAGCTGCATTGTTCATGCTCATACAACAATTTGACTGTTCGTATTGATCAACTCATTCCATATAGTCCTCCGTCCCTGATGATGCATTCCCAGGCACGTCTATGCATAAATGTGCCACTGCGCGCCTATTAAGTTTGGCGTGTCTCTGCTTCGATGCGCATTCAGACGATGAAAATTTGCTGCTAGGACAGGAACGACCCGATTATTTATCATATCGAAGTAAATGTTAGTTTGTATGTTTTTAATCCTCAATGAAAAAAAGGGGCCAATCGTGAGAACATTACCTCAAATTCCTAAGCGAACAGAGAGTTAAGTGCGACTGTCGTTCCTTTCACAATTAAACGGTTGTGTATTTCGTCGGTTGTGGAGAATATTGTCTTACGTTCTGGAAAATCCTGCCTCATCGCTAATTATGAAGCGTTCAAGAATCGTGTTGGCCTTGCGAACAGCAACCGGCAAAACTTCATTCTCCTCATTTAACATCTAACAACTGACACTGCACTCTAAAATCTAAAGTGTTAATTTCACCTTTATAAATGATAAGTTTAACACTTGCTATATGTGTGCGGTCAGTGACCACACTTTAAAAGTTGATTCAACACTTTCCAAAGTGTTACGAATTCCCACACTTTTAGAAAGTTACAAAAGTGTCGATACCTTTTGCGACTCTTTTCCAAGTGTTAAAAAAGTGTTGGGATCCAGCACTTTAAAAATGTTAGAAAAGTGTTGGATCTGACCCTTTTAAAATGTTATAACAGCTATTCAGTTACCTCTTTACCCATTGACAAGTGTTAAGAAAGTGTTGATATACAACCCTTTGAAACTGTTGAGACAACTATTTGGTACCCTTTAAATGTGTTACTTTGAGCTATTGTAATGTCAAAAAAACCTTCCTTCAAATGCACGCAAAAAGACCAATAAATACAGAGTATGTCATTGATAGTAAGGGCTCCAATATGGCGTTGCGTTCTTCATAACTTTTCGTCCTTCCTCGACCAACATCGCCGTCCATCCCGATATAACCAGTTGAGTAAAGGTGAGATTTTTTTTACTGAGATATTAACGTAGGAACACTGCACATTCTTATGCTAATAATACTGCCTTTATATGGTACGAAACTGCCAGATAATTTTAGACCCTTTAACAGATGAGTGTCGCTATACATGTTCGTACGTTCATACGTGCATTCAGGGGCGTCAATCGCTTCTCAAAAGTGAGGGGTGGGGACTTACCTTGATCAGAAATAATGCGAGTGTGAAGCGCGAAGCCCTTACAGCGTGGGTTCAGGGCTTGCGAAAAAAATCGGATTCTAGATGCTCATGTGGTGTGATCTGAGGCAATTTCTGACCACTTAAACCAATATTTCCTGAGCAAAAGGTATTGATTTAAACATCATTTTCGAGGTTGAAGTCATTGAATAAGCTATTATATTCTCAGCTAAAGGCGTGGGGTTCGGGGGCCTGCTTAAGGGCCCCGAAACAAAATTGATTCTAGATGCTCTGTGGTGCGATCTGAGACATTTTCTGACCACTTTAACTAATATATTTTCCCAGCAAAAGAAAATAATTAAAAAATCATTTTCGAGGTTGAAGTAATTGAATAAGCTATTATCTTCTAAGCTAAAGGCGTGGGGTTCGGGGCCTGCTAATTAAGGGCCCCGAAAAATGTTGGATTCTAAATGCTCTGTGGTGCGATCTGAGGCAATTTTGGACCACTGGAACCAATATTTTCTTAGCAAAAGATACTTTGTAGTACATAATAGGGCACCTGTTAATGAGGCACGAGTTCAAAAATCTGGTGGGGGGGGGACATTTGATATTGTGTGTCCCCCCCCCCACCCTTCAAAAAGTTGGGGGGGGGGGGACATGTCCCCCTGTCCCCCAGGGTTGACGCCCATGCGTGCATTTGATTTGCGTGATGTATCGATACACGGTCCTCATATGGAAAAACATGCACACATAACTGCGATTGTAAAGATTAAAGATTGGTCACACTTCTGTCGAATGTAAGATACGTACTTTAACATCATCGATACATCATGCAAATCAAATGGACGTATGTACGTATACGTACAATGTATAGCGACACCCATCTGTTAGAACCAAGGTCTAAAATTATCCGTCAATTTGGTACGATATATAAGTAGTATTAACATCAAAATGTGCAGTGTTCCTGCAATAGTATCTCAGTATAAAAAAATCTCACCTTTAATCAACTGGTTATATCATCATTGTCGGCGATGTTGGTCGATGTAGGACAAAAGTTTATGAAGAAAGCAACGCCATATTGGAGCTCGGTCGGAAATGATCTAGTGCGCGCGCGCGGCGCGCTGAACTCACTATCCAATCAAATTGCCCAGTCGCCTAATACATTACTGCGCAGGCGTATATGCAGGAAAGCTCACAACACTTTTAAAATGTGAAGTCACATCTTGAAGTTGGTTAACTTTAGCATTAGAGTTGGAATAACCTTTTGCAACATTTGAAATATTGTTTTGGTAGTAACACTTCGAAAATGTTAAAATTCAACACTTCAGTTTTTAGAGTGTGGGGGTCCGGGTCCCTCGGGATAAACAAAGAGTTATACTCAGTCCTCCAGAACAGGAATGACTTCAACTTCAAACCAATTTACAGGCGCAAATTCCAATACAAAATATGTATTATTGCAGGCGCAGGTCCAGAGCCAATATTTTCGGGGGCTAGCAAAGTGGATCCAGATTTTTTTTCAGGGAGGCGTGCTAAATTATGAAACCGGCTATTTTCTCCAGACACTTAGGCCTCTGAAAATCAATAGGTGTGTGTGTGGGGAGGGGGGGGGGGGGGAGGGGGAGCTTGGGTTGCGCCATATTTTCAATGGGGAGCGCTGATAAAATGCTACAATCAGGCACACTATATTGTACAAACCCTTCTCACGACTATTTATTTGGGTGGGAGACCGTTCGCATGTACGTCACATTCTTACATTTTGCTAGTGCAATTTTTTTGTTTGATTTTTTTTTTGGGGGGGGGGCTAAACAACATTGGGGGGGGGGGTACCCCTAGCCCCCCCCCCCCCAACCGCCACTGTATTATTGTCATAATCATTCCGTAACGGTTGTACTTTCCTTAAGGAAACCCTGTAGTATTTGGTTCTACATTATTTTGAATGCCATGGTCTTTTGTTTTATTCCTCACAGGTACTGGTTGGTGGGCATGCCCGAATGGAAAGCCCGAGGGTCAATGGATCCAGGTAGACCTTGGTCAGTACACGGCCATCACGGGGCTCATCGTACAGGGACTCAGTACATGGCAAATCCGAACCCTTGCTGTAAACTACAGTAATACGGGCGAGTCCAATGATTGGCAGAAACTAACTGACAGAGGACAGACCGTACAGGTGAGCCTAGGATCCCGTCAGGATTTACGTTTACATTTACAAGTTTTCACATTCCATATCGATAAATCTGTATTGTGAAATTATTATTATTTACGCATTAGTTTTGCGAACTAACCCAAAATTTATACTATAGGTTTTCCCGGCTATTTTAAAACGTTTTTTTTTCATTCGATTTCACCGTTTCCAATGTTCGTCCATCAACATCGATTTGGTGCACTTTCAATGTTTAATTTCATCTTTTGTCAGACAATTTCAACTTCAGTTCAAGCAAATTCAAACAATGAGCACACGTTTTCGTCCCGGAATACATGTATTCGATGTCGCCTCGTTTGCGCCAAACCCTGTTATTCAGAAATCAAATTCGTGTAATTGATTTTTATTCGACGAATTCGATCTCTGAATCTGCAATTCAGCAACAGCTTAGACGAATTTGACCTGAAATGACGAATATTCTCAACCCGGTGACTAATGACGGTGACCAAACTTTTAAATTGAGTGGTAAATGACAAAACTAGTGAAATTGTTGTCGGAAGAAATTGAATATTGGAGTTGGTGAATTTGAATGAAAAATGTTTTTAAATTGGCGGGAAAACTAATAATAATTAGCGCAGTACGATTGTAACATAGCGCGATACTCTTGCAAAGAAAAGTGTTGGTTAGTTCGTAAAGCTATTGCGTTAATTTGCAAAAGTTTTATTGCGTTAAAAGTATCGCCAAAAAAAATTAGGCCTTTATCGCAAAAGCTTGCGTTACATGTAACTTGCAATATTGCGTTATTTCATAACGTTTTACATTGTGTAACAGGTATACGTTAACTTCAATTAGAACAAATTCTGTGAAAGCGGAAGCTATAATTGGGTTCATGGGAGTTGCGAGGGGGTCAAGGGGGGCGCTTCCCCTTCTCCCGGAAAAGCAAAAAAGCAAAGCAAAACAAAAGACAAAAAAGAAAGGAAAAGAGGCGCGAAGTCATATTGCTGTTAATTTAATAGGTTGGGGGGAGGGGGACAGTGTCCCTGTCTACTCTAGACAAATGATAATCGAGAATATGCTGGAAAAGTACAGTGGTTTCGGGTGGGGTGAGGAATTGCGCCTTGACCCCAATCTATACAATGATTGGGTGTCCGTATAGTGGTTTGATGATAACATTTTGTTTTAAAATAAAACTAAAGTCTGAGTTGCACTTCCATTGACTTCATCTTGGGTTGCCATTTAGTCTCAAGCACCGACTACGATTTCTTGTCAACATAAGGTGGGGTGGGGGAGTGGGGGGAGGCAAGCAGCATGGACATTCGGAAAGCTGGCGGGGGGGGGGGGGGGGGGACGACGCCTCCTGACTCCTGGGGGTTGCTTTTCAAACATGTACGCATGCACGAATTCCGTTTTACGCCAATTCCTTTCAGTGTGTTTTGGAGACATGTGATCCCTCTCCCGGCCCGCCAGCATTTTTTTCATACCACTAGTTCGCTATTTGTTACTGAAGTGCTTTGAGTGGCAAGTCAGGTTTTCTGACTTTATTTTTCCTCGAAAAAAAATCCTCCCAACCATAAATTGGTAAAAGACCAATTTTCCAAATAACTAACAAGCTTCTATCCATGTAGCATTCTAGTTTTACCACACCACTCGAGCAGTCAATATTTGTATACTCGATCCTAGTATGGACCATGGTAAATCCGCCAGAGGGTGTGTCACTTGTCAGGCCGTAGTGGCTTGCTCAAACTTGGCGGGAAAAGTACTGGGCTTGCGCACATTTCCGTAGGCTTGTGCCGGTACAATTGTCCCTGATGACACGAATTGCCATGGATTGCTCCTGCTGACAAAATAGAACAGTCTTTTGATCTCCAACCGGCAAATATGTGGTTCAATGTCTGTTTTTGGTCTGAAGCATGCCATGAATGATAGATTATGGGAGTTGGAGGGCAGGGTGGCTCAAATTATTTTACATAGTGGAAGGAAACTATTCTACCCAACGGTCAGGTATGTATAGAATTAAACCGACTCCCCGAGGGGAAACAATATTATATTATTGCATGTATAGCGCCCTCTAGTCTTGGCCCAAGACGTCAGTGATCATGAGCAATAGTTGCGTAATTGTTGTGTAGCGCACTTGCATAATTGGGTTTTTTTCCCCTTCTCCTACCAACGTGTTGGTCATTTCGTAGCAATGGGGGCCATTTTATGTAAATAAGACCGTCTGTATAAATTCGAGCAAACCTGTTTATAGCTCCGTGCATGATCGCCGCAGTATCTCGATCGTTGATTGTTTCCCCAGGAAAGCGCTGATGGAAAAATAAATCGCGGCCCGCCAATGAAATCCTCTTTTCTAAAGAGGAGCCGACAATATCGAGAGAGAGCGCTCTCTCTGCGTTATGCTTAATTCATAGATATCGACTGGGCTTTAAATAAAACAAAAATACAACGGCATGTGGGTGTTTTAATCACCGACGGTTGGCAGATTCGTGGACTGGTTGGAAGAAGTCCTGACTTCTAATCAGGTACGTGTTCTGAGTGCGAATCCCGGTAATGGCGTTTTACGCTTCTCATTAATCTATCAACTAACAAATGAGGAAGATACATTTCTTACAAGACGTAAGCTAAGTTGGATTGCTGTTGTCGGAGACATGGGCGTCGCAAAAGGGGGGGGGGCTTCCCCCCCCCCACCCCCACCCCCACCCCTGGAAAAGCAAAAAAAAAAAGAAGAAGAAAAAAAGAAGAGGGGAAAAAAGAAAAGAAAAAGGGGCGCGAAGTCATAGTCGTGTAAATTTAATGAGTTGGGAGGGGGGTCAAAATGTCCCTGCCCCCCTCTAACACTGATAAATCGAGAATTTGTTGAGAAATACAAGAATTTTTGGGGAAAAATATGTTTTGCCCCCCTCTCCTTGGTCGGAGAACAAGACATTACATATGTAGTGAATGGTACATCCGAACCATTTATGGACGCTTATGTACTCAAGGTCAAGACATTTCTTTCTTTCTTTTTGGAACTTCACGCGTACATCTCAGACTTGGAAACGGAAGTGACATAAGAATAATGGAAATCTGAAAATAATTTCTAGAGCGAAACTTGTATCAAGCGACGATCGTCAATACTTTGTCAAACGCCACTCTGAATTAGATCCTCGTTTCCCGGAGGCGTTTACAGGCATGTTATGACTTTCATGTTAAAAAGAGATAGCGTACCTAAATATGTTTAGCATCTCCTTAAATCGACGCGGCTGTAAAAATAGCACAGACGCTCGACGTAATACGAATATTTGAATTACGTACCACATGTTTTTTGGTGGTAATCATGTAAATCGTTATTTTTTTTTTACAGTTGAATGGGCATAATGGTAGTGGACATTCTGTGCCTGTGACGTTCCCCGTGGTACTGATGGCAAGATTCCTCCGCATACTTCCACTGACATGGAGTAGCTCTGCTTACTATATTCTAAGGTTCGAAGTGCTCGGATGTCAAGGTGATAAAAATATGCCCATCTAAAAATCTAAGTCACCGTCATAAATAAAAAGGCAATAATACAACTTGTCATTTGGCGTAAATTTTATAAATAAATGGTTAGATTTATAGGTCTAAGCTCATTCCAACGCTGTAAGAACCAATTGCGAGCACTGACTTGAGATTCGTGATTGGATGAACCGTGATAAGAACCCGGGGAATTTGTATCAATACAAGTCATATTTTTAATTATGTTGAACTCATATTGGTGTAACAGTGATTCCGATGCAGGCCGAATGATCATGTTAGTATCTGACTGTTTTAATTTACTTTAGGTCTAAACTACAAAAAGGGCGGTGTAAATTGAACACCGGGGGTCCTACAAAGATACCACCGGTGTTAAATCAAACGCCACTGTTTTTACAGAGTCGGTTGCTTTGACCCTCATAAAACCTGTGTCAGTATCCAGGTCATGGTAGTTGGAGGGTTGGGAGTTGGGATGATGGTATTGTCGGCTGATATCACTTGCTGTGTGTGTTTATTCGTTTCTTTCCTGATTGATGACTCGTGTTGGTCCAGCTCTGTTGCATTCTGACAATGCCCAGTACAAATCATAGGAAACGATGGGTTTGGATCACAAATTGGATAATGACCTTCGTATTACAAATTGAGTGGGGGATCCCTAGATGCATGTAGACAAAGACAAAGAATGATCATTATTGTCAGACAACAGCCATCATTGGAAGGGGGGATACGTGTGTTTAGGCGATTTGACATCTGAGCCATGAAACGGCACCTCGCGATAGGAAAAGAAGCTAAAGTTATGTGCACAACAGCATCTTATGCCTTTTAGATTTTAATTTGAAAACGATTTTTACATTATTGTACTGGTCTGATGTACCAAAAATATTTTATTAAGAAGAGACCCCTCTTGCCACAAGACTCGTTGTATTATCGAACGTTACGTCTTCTTCTTCCAACATCGGCTCAGCGTACGTGTTTTATCTAAATTTACGTTTGAACTGATCTAAATTTACATTTGAAATGGTCTTAATTTATGTTTGAACTCTTAACAGACTTAAGCGGCATAATCCGATTAGTGGGTAGTGATGACAAATGGAGCGGCCAAGTGGAAATCTACCGCCATGATGCTTGGGGTGCAGTGTGCGATAG
Source organism: Patiria miniata (assembly GCF_015706575.1). Taxonomy (NCBI): domain Eukaryota; kingdom Metazoa; phylum Echinodermata; class Asteroidea; order Valvatida; family Asterinidae; genus Patiria; species Patiria miniata. The sequence continues at coordinate 2,759,089 of NW_024037069.1, read as the reverse complement.
CAGTTGGGATATGAAGGACGCCACCACCGTGTGTAATCAGCTCGGCTCCATCGGGGCTCTGGAGGCTAAAACGGGGTTGTCCAGCCGAGAGAGTGACCGGCCGATCGTGATGAATCGAGTCGCCTGTACTGGAACTGAACGACGGCTGGCTGACTGTCCGTTTGTCTGTACCGGCTCTCAGCAATGCAACAGCTCAACTGTAGCAGGAGTCGTTTGTAAACCAAGATCTGGTAAGAAATACTCCGCCCTCTTTAGTTTCCATGTCATTCACCTCCAACTTATTGCACACTAAGTAACTCACGTGTCATTATCATCTATCTCCAGTGTATTTGTGATATGGCACCGTTCGCCGATATACAATTAAAGTCAATTAAATACCAGTACTCATCCCCGAAATACATACTTCAAACAAAAGCCCTTCCCAAAAAAGTGAAGAAATTAACTGAGCAAAGAAATCTCTGAACTCCAATAAAACATCTGAAAGAATTGTGTTCATTTACACCCCCACTATATAGCTTTTCCCGACAAAGCATAGGAATCGCCTCCCAATGCTGATTATTTGGACCATAGATTAAATGGCCACCTTGAGTTGCTCAGTATAGCGTACGATTAACTCTTTTCACAAATAGAGTTGTGAGGGTGGGTTAATTACCTATCTGTCCTTTCTTCATTACGCCACTCCACGACGGATGAAGGTGGCAGACTGTGACTCGTCATGTTTTTTTTATTTTTTTACAACAATGAAATTGACTGGAGCGGAGTTTGAACATGCGACCTCCGGGTTGCCGTTCCTGTGCTCTACCAACTGAGCTATCCAGCCCTATGTTGGCAGTTCTCCATTTTGTCATTTATTTGGTCAGGGGCGCTGTAGCCAGAAGCCATCGCCAAATGTCACGATACTAGCAACATTAACAATTCTGCAAACCTAGTCAGCTTCGGCCTTTGTGGTTTATTCAAATATTTTTCTCTTAAATTAAGACAACCGTCTTATTATGATCAGATGTGGTTCGGTTGGTCGGCGGATCTCGCACCAGCGGCCGAGTGGAGATATACCGTGGCGGCAGCTGGGGCACCATCTGTGATACAAATTGGAACGTCACCGATGCGGGGATTGTCTGCCGACAGCTCGGTTTCTCAGACGCACTGGAGGCCAAGTCCGCTGCCCACTTCGGGCAGGGTAGCGGACCCGTCCATATGGACGGCGTGGCGTGTGAAGGCTCCGAACAGAAAATAACCGACTGTCCTTCCTTCTGCTGGGAGGACACAAAGTGTAGCCACTCTCACGATGCTGGAGTGATCTGTAGTGATGGTAAGCGAACAATGAGGGCAGTGTAACGAAACCTATCATCATAGAACTCCGCGTACAACCTCGTCCCCAGGGTGTCGAGCAGTACGCGCCCACCACTACCTGCTCTCTCACCCTGGTATTGGATCATTTGCATGTGCAAGATTTTTGCACACGTATGCAAATGAGGAACAGTCTGGTGCCTGGATATGCGTTACACATTAGCGTTTGTTTTTGTATGCGGTGTCTGGGGTAAAAACAGAGTCAATTCGTAGCAGCGCGAGCACGGCGTGAGTTACGAAAACACGATTTTTGAAATCAAACTGTTACGATCTTATCGAGACAACATGCAGTATCATATTTCATATTAATATGAGCAAATTGGAAAGGAAATTAGTATTTTCGAGAAGGCGTGGACGAATGATTACGAAAACACGTACTGCACGTTGTGAATCATTGAATATATAGCACCAAGTACACGATAAAAATCCATTACTAGCCAATTGCGGTATCCAATCAGGATACAGGAAGAAAGTTTCCTATCCAGGGTTTACTATTGGAAACCGTGTTGGAAATAAAGTAAGCACTGGGGACGAGGTTGCTCCGCGTATTCCTATTATTAGTAAGATGGAATCTGTTCTAGCGTGATGCAAGAACTAACACTCCATCCAATTTGATAGTAAAATTTATGATTGTGCATTCATTCAAATGATCAAAATATGAAGTAGTACAAATGTGTGTTTACCTGGATTCAGGATGGAATATTGACTCTACACATTTTTATGTTTTATATTGTCCTGGCCACGTGGTAAACACACCCGGGGCCATCTATCACCAGATCCTAGTATGGACCATAGTACGTCCTTCAGAGGGGGTGTCAGTCTTGTGATCCTACTGGAGGGGTTGAAAATTGGCGGGAAAACCCTGTGTGCTTGTGCACATTTACATAGGCTTGTGTACAAATGCACTATAAACATTGGGATTATTTCGATCACCCCTGTGACCAAAATGGAATGTCAAATGGGGTTATGTCTGTGGTTTTAACGGCTGTTTGGGGCCTGAGAGATACTCCAGACATGCCAGAGGTTAATCAGGGGTGAATGGGCTGGTTGTGAGGGTCGGGTGGCTCAAATTACATGTTGTGAAGTGGACATTCCATACAGTCACTGGATAGTAAACATTAAAGGTGCTCGCTCCAGCAAGAGTTGCCTAGCAATAATCGGGTGATGTCTAATCAATTTTTGTATGGGTTTCATGAGAAAGTTCCGATTCTCAGTTTAATTTACGTCTGCGCATCTGGAAATCGTTGCAAGATAATTTTAACTGACTTCTGTGCTTAGACCGCCTTATGTTTATAGATCAAGGTTCCCGTTTAGATTGTATCTAAAAAATTTCTTCATTGAACATTGTTTTGCTTTTCCAGTTTTCTTCAACAACCTAAGATGCAAACTGTTTGTTCTTCGCTTTTTTAGTACTGCAGGAAACACCGGAACAACCAACAAGTGACGAAATCTAAACCGCTCAAGCAACCGGGAAGGATACACATCATCATACACACTCATCTCCTTGTAAAGGGACAATATTTGTTTCATGGTATTTCGGACCATCAAAGTGTCCCTCGTAATTGCTGGTCGAATTCTTCTGTAGTCTCGTGACTGGTCTCGGCCTATAACCCGTGCGTGCTGTAAAGCCATTATAATTATGGAGAGTGGTACCTTGCTTCTCTTGCCATTGTTGTATATTACTGACTGTGTAATGTACGGCACCAATCTATTTTAACAGTGCATTTCGGTTAGATGTAGTTTTGAGTTCTATTTGTCAATATGTTTTTTGTGCAGCATTATGTAGAAGGCATGCAACAATCATGGGGGCTTTAGTTGTATAATATACACAATGATAATAAGAAAACACCACAAGACCACCCAAAAAACCCAAATATGCGAACAGGAGTGGAATAATCAATTATATTATTGGACTCGCATCAATTTAGATATTTTTCAACGTCAGTTACTCACAGTAGAATGAGTCCATTGATATAAATACATTCAAATGAAATTGAGAAACGAAAAGGTAAAGTGCAGTGGATACATACCGAGGGGGAGAATGCTGGACTCTCTTATACTTCTGATACACCGATAAACTGTAATTGTTATTTCAGGAAAAGCTAAGGATGTTGCGTATATACGGCGTAGAATAGGCCTACTTTAAGGTGAACAAACTTTGCCAGATACGTTGAATGAAAAATAAATAATTTTGTATGACTTTTGTCACGCATAAAACTCGGCGTAATATTTTTTTAATAATAAACCTGCATTTTTAGCTGGGGATAACACTTAATAAATGTATAACTACACACAGGAAAGCACTTGTTAAAGACTTATATCATTATCATGCTGCCACACTGAATAATTTTGTATTAGAGCCATGTATAATGCTTGCCGTAATATTATGTTAGAACAAACCTGTATTTTTAACTAGGGATAGTACTTATTAGATTTCTTATAGCTTTATATCAGCACAAAAGAAATCACTTATTGTAGCAATTTGTAGACCTATATGATTAACATGCTGCCAATATACAAATAAAAATAAAAACAAAATTATCTGGAAACTCAAAATCTGGTCCTCGTTTAAAGGGTTCATGAGATGAAGTTTTCTTATAAACACACATTATGTGAGTCTACTCCTCTTAAAATGCATGAAAACTACTTGTATGATCCCTTTTTGGTTATTTTTTATCGAAAAGTGCACTTCTTTAAACATTTATAATGTTTCCATACTTTTTCGGACAATCGAGGACCTGTTTTAACAATAGGCACCGTCGTTCAAGGATCAAAAGCCCCTTTGTGCTCCTTTTGTTGTCCTCGAGCGTAATACAATACAAGAGCATGTACACACACAACACCCACACTTATTTAACGCCACAGCCATATGCAATAACATTTTGCGCATAGAGAAGCGGCGATTCCTTGTCATTGTGGGATAAGAGGGGAGTGGAGGGGGGATTGTGAATAATCTAAAGACTCACGGGGGGGGGGGGGTCTGGAGGCTGGATTTCATCTGACTTTAGAGCCGTCGTTCAAACATTATTGTGTGTAGGCCCCAGTGCGTTATCATAGGGTGGTATTATCAAAGTCGAAGCATTTGATGACAAGACCTGGAAATAATCTGAGGCTGTACACTCCCCCGGTTATTTGTTATTTTTGCCACGATTATCGACGTGCTCTTGGCAAGATGGTTTGTCAGATACTGTTCAAAATCGTCCGCTTTGCGCCCCCAAAAGTCAGATGGAATCTATCCAGCCCCCCCCCCCCATTTTTTTTGTTACATTTTGTGGCGGCCGAGTATGCCGTCACTGGGAAATTCCAGCACGAATGACCTGTTGTCAATTATAGTTGTCACCACCGGCCCCACGCCAACCCCCTTCACCCAATCAAATTGGCCATACGCCACTGGTTGGTAAGGTTCTTAGTGCCGCACTGTGGATAAGATGAAAACTAAAGGGGGAAAAGGAGATTGAAAAAAGGCTCCCATTAAATGGGACACACAACATATATGATGAAAATTGTAAAGTTTCAAGTTCATTTGAAAACAGTTTTACACCTTACCTTAGAGGCGAAGGCTCCCCCACCACCAGTTTATATTTGCCATTAAGTACAGATATTTAATAATAAAAAAATGGTACATTAGGCCAAAAAAAAAAAATATTCGGTCTCTGGTCAGACCAAAGTTCTGGAATTGACGCGGCCACGCGGCTTTTTTTTTTTTTTTTTCCTTTTTTTTTTTCTTCAAGCTTGGATTGTACAGACAAGGTAGGTACTATTTTGCTTTTTTGGTGTCCTCATGTACATTGGTGTCCTACATAATTTGCCTTGGTGCTTTCGATCATTTGCCTTGGTGCAATTTCCCATTCCTTGGTGCTCTTTGGTAAAAAAAATTGAGGAGGTGCGGAAATAGAGGGCGCTGTTGGAGCTACCGCGGAACATTTTGGGAAAAAAAAAAGATCGACGCGCATGGTTGAAATCGACGCGCGCGCTGACCAGAGACCGACTTATTTTTTTTTTTTGGCCTTACATATCTCATTTGCAAGTCCTCCCAGTATATCTCGTGGATGTACACGCTCCTATGTGGGTAAACTTCGCCGATTCTCGCTGTACTGCATGTTGCAACCACTACATTCTTTCCGGTCTGTTAACAAAAAAGGTTGTCATATTCCTAACAGAAAGTTACATCGATAGCTCTTTAATGGCCTGCAAAGAATGGTCCATTTAACTAGCGCCGTCGCCAGCCCAGAGCATGCAGGGGGGGGGGGGGGGGGGGGCTATAGTACCAACCAGGGGGCCCACTACCATAAAACAAAAAATACAAAAATGCATATGTATGGCTTTTGCCGTTGGTGCCGGGGGACCAATTGCTCTCCAAAAATGGGGCCGGCCCCACCAGGCCATGGCGACGGGCCTGTATTTAACTCGGTCCAAAAGCGAAAACATACGCGATCTCGTAATGACTTCACAACACTTGCTGAATGCAGTTCAACTCCGCCGATATTTGTCGCGAAATCGTCAAGTCATGTTCTCTATTAATTCGTGTGAGGCATGAACTGGTACTAAAAGCCAAAAACTGACTGAACAACCCAGTAGGTTTTCCATCCAAAGCAGTCCAAGAAACATCCAGTGCCTAAAAACATCAAAATAATTATGGTGTGGTGCGTCAGAGTTCCGGCACTAGAATCTTAACCTTATTAATGCAAGGGTTAATTGGCACACTCGCACTGAATAAAGCGTGGACTGGCCTATTAATAGTGCAAGTGCATGAACCTTTCTCATGATCTGCCTAGGCGTGGGCCACTGTCCACCGTATGTTGTCTTTAGTTCTGCTGTGGTCAAAGAAGATTATTGACTGAGTCATCAATACCTTGATCAAACTTCTACTGTAATAATCGTTAAAAAGAGATAGGAAAACGTGAGAATTCTCGTTTTAAGCCCTCTTTTCCCTGTCTAGAATTTTTGTCTAGAATAATCACGTCCGAAACGGGCTTCCATATCCGGATACGTCTTTTGTCAGTTTGTTCCAACGTAGTCTGTGATGGCCGAAGACCTACAGACAATAACTCTATGTAATCAATTAAGAGATCAGATGCGGCATATTTAAAACAATTTATTGCATGTATAGGTTTTCCCGGTCAACTTCACCAAGTTTTCACTAACACCTGGCTCATTCAATTTAGATTAAAATTGAAAGATCACTCAGATCGTCATTCGACAATTAAACAAAATCCATTTCAATTCAATTCAATTCAATTCAATTCAATTCAATTCAATTCAATTCAATTCAATGCAACATTTATTTCCAAATCACACAAACACTGTAATAATTACATGAAGAAAAAACATTCCATTTCACTATCCGAGCATTCTTCGCACGCAGCAATTCTCTGTATGGGATGTTTGAAACAAAGCGGACAGCAGAACCGTTGAAACTTAAGGAATGATAAACGAACGGCCAAGCCTAATGGAAATAATCTAATAACATTTTTACACATTTCAGGACTGAACAGACATCGGCTAACGTGTTATACACATGTGCGAATTCGGAATTACGCATGACATTCAGGTCAGATTCATGATCATAATGACAGTTTGCTTACGTTTTAATGTGATTATAAAAGCCGCATTGAAAGAGCCGGTAAATTTCATTTCTACACAGGTTATAGATAGCAGCTTGCAGTCAATCATAATATTTAATCTGCGATATTATTTGGCAGCTGCAGTTTGGATAAAATCTCGTATTTTCTTTATCGCTTTTGATGTGACTTTCCTCAAAGTAATGACTGCTCCCGTCTCCCGCATGTGCACTTCGATGTGTTTTACCCTGCATTATGCACTGAGTGTGCACTGTGCAGATGAGTGATTGCAGTGCCAAGGTCGAACGTACATGAATGTATTATCATTATGCCCGTTAACCGTGAAAGCACGTCTGACCTAGACTTGGTGCCAAGTCGGTTATTATTTTGCGTACGGTAACCGGTTACTGGCTCCACGCACGCAAAATATGGCTGCAATGCGCGTAGTTTGTTTCCAAGACCAACATAAAGCTGGCTATTTCTGATATGATTTGTTGCAACCCCGCCGATTACGTACTAGGCTTATACCAGCCGGGCCGATCATAGAGTTCGAATCTAAAACGACTTATCATCAAGTTTAGTCTGACTCGACATTTTTCGTTCGAGATCAAAGTTTACGATCAACAAAACCAGTGAGCATAATAGCATGTGTCTAAACTAGACAAGACTGGAACTGATCTGCATAATATTCCAGTTCAACACCTGGTACGGGCGGGCGACATTTTGCCTGGAGTGACACTGAACATGATGAATGATATTTGTATCGTCGGGGCCGGTTTATGGGGATCGTCAGCGGCCAGACACGCCTCGGTGCCTGGTCGCAAGGTGTGTCTTATAGGACTTAGTGAACCACATGAAAAGGTAGGGAAAGGGTAGGACATGAACCGAGCACTTAAAAAGGGAATACATTTGTGGTTTGCCGTTATTAAACACTATGTTATGAAACCGGGGTTGGAGTCATGGACGCTGGTATGGGTTATTATCGGCGTCCACTGCAGACTCCAACCCAGTCTTAAACAATATAGGGTTTAAAGGGAATGTACATCATTGGCTTTTGCTGTAATTTTCAGAAATGAACTATTTGAGGGGTTAGTATAATATAGATCAAATATTGTTACACTGACATGTTTGAAGTTTTGCGTTCGAAAATGCTGGAAAAGCCAAGAAAAACAAATAAAATGTTCAAGTTGTCTGGTTCTATGACTCCACTAAAAATGAAATGGATCAAAAATGCCGGGAAATTGTAAAGTGAGGGAACCAGTCTAGCTGGCCTGCACCCGTTCATGATCATGGAACCAATAGAAAACACAATTTGGTGGCATAATTTTACAAGATGCTTTAGAGTGTCATTTACCAACATCCTAGTAAGGTATTTCGTAACAACTTGGTAGTTCTATTTTTCGATGTTTGCAAATGTTGTATTTTCCCTTTATAACGGCAAACCACATAATAAAAAATTCCCACTTATAAATACCTTTTCGGTAAAAAAAAAAGTAGAAGAATTGACGAAACGTTCAAAAAAGTAGAAACATTGACAACTTTCCGACGAGGTTAGTTTACTGTCCACGTTCCTGGCCATTTGCTTGCATACATCCCCCAAATAAACAAGTCAAGATAATACCCTGACAGAAGCTATATAGGCCTACATGTGTTCTGAGGGTTTGTTTAATATTAAACCGTGACCTATAGGTATAGTTTCTGACATTATGTTCAGGCATGCTAGAAACGGGGAGAGACTTAAGACATCCTATAAGCAAACCAAGCCGAATTAGCCATATAATTTTATGAGCAACTTGAGAAACGTGAAACCATGAAAACGGTATCGTAAAAAAGTGGCACATTTTCAAGCTCATGTACAGAATGCCAGTGGCCTACTTGTAACGATAGCACAGGGCAAGAAAAGCTCGTCTATACGTCAAGATGTGCTGTTTTGGAGAAAGGTTCGATACGCTACGATTGTCGCAGTGTATTTTGCCCACGTACAAGACTGACCATTTTGTGTGCGTTTGTTTATGGTGTAAATCGAGGACACACACGTGCAACATTAATGGATGAATTGCGGACAGGATAAATCGAGGACTCCTCGGTTAGAAAACGTGTACACAAAACCAATGAGAGCTGTTGCAAAAAAGTTGGAGTAATAAACAATGGAAAAGGAAAGAGGAACAATCCGCCCCATGCATTCTAATTGGCTGTTGGTTTGCAATTGGGCAAATCCGTGAATGGGCGACATACCGGCTGAAGTAAGAATCATGTCCCGAATGTTGTTTGTTCTGTTTCTCGAATTATACATCATTAACAGAGCTTAACAATTCATAGTTATAAGGCATGCGTCTTTACATTTCAAACGCTATTGTTGGTTCAAACGAAACACAAATGCACAAACGGTCTACTCTAAACTATTTACAAGATTCTAATTTGGGAAAAGTCCTGTGAGCATTTGCCGTATTCTTATTGGAAGTTTTGTAGACAACTTGTTTTATGCTGTGATGTTTGTATTCAGGACCGCCCATCGCGGGACATTTTCGCCTCTCACTATGACGCCGCACGAAGTGTGCGCAAATACGAGGGAAGTGATCACTTTCGGAGTTTGATGACAATGAGAGCTTTTAAAGGTCTTCAAGAATTGGAAGCCACCACAGGTACCGTGATGAATAAGCCTTGCTTTTGAACGAGTGAGGGCGCTCTAACGACCCCATTGTGGGTTATATTAACGGACGCGAACCCATTGTTATTGACGTGTTTACACTGATACAGCTCAAGAGGTACCCAATCATTCTCTTTCTTTTTTGCATTAAATCAAGTTATAAACTGCTATGATAAACGGGATTGTATTAGCGTTTGTATCTCAAAAATGTCGTTACAACAGCAGCGCCCCCACGCGATAAAAATGTGGCTTGTGGTCATTTTCCCCTTAGGCATTGACATAACACCTGATTATCTACTTGATCAAAATTTGTTTGTGTTGAAGGCGTTCACATACGACGATGTAGTCAGTAATCGTGAACAATTTTCGAAAAAAATCTTTCTGCATCATTTTTTAATATAAAAGCCGAAGGATCAATTGAGGAGCTGAAAGCCGAAGGAGCTTAATTCTGCCTCAACCCATTAACAATGATTGTTGGAGGATTTCAACGGAATGAAATAAAGGTTACCCCTTCACTGGACAAATTAGAGAAATGAAATGATTTTGGAGGATTAAGGCTGAATGCAATTTGTACACGGTGGCAATCGGAGGATTTTGCAGTATTGAGGTTGGTTCCTTGCCAAAAGGGCCCAGGGGATTAGGGTTAATAGCCCTAAAGGTGGTCTCAATATGAACACTTCGAAGTGTGAGTGTGTGGTTTGTGTGTATATTGACTATAAGAGTGTGATAATGCCTTCTTTAGCACCTAGCACGCGGTTTCACGTAAACTACGTGTCCTCTTGCGGCGATGATCACAATGACAGTTTTGAATCATTAAAACATTATTATGAGCTATGATCTGGCTCTTTGGTCTTAGGCATACAACTCAACGCCCCAACGGGTCACATCTTCTATGGGAAGGATATCGAAAGCATAGTGGTGCCGATAGTCAAGGAAAAAGGCGATCTCTTGACGGCAGAGGGCGTCCGTGAAAGGTATCCATTCTTAGATACCAGCCGATATGGCGACACCGCCATGTTGTTCCCAGTTGATGGCGGCCTTGCAAACCCTCGAATGATCGTCCATGCGCAACAAAAGGCAGCCGCCCTCCAAGGATGTGATATAATTGATGACGTGGTTGACTCGGTGGAGGAGTTGGGGGACCACACTCACGGCGAGCCAGTAATGAGGGTCCTGACTAAGAAAGGGCGTCGTCTCTTGGCCAAGAAGGTGTTACTGTGCACGGGCGCGTTCACACAGCTCAAGGATCTTCTACCGCCCTCTACAAAACTGGATTTTGTAATTGACGGGACGTTCACAGTTCGGCTGGAGGTTGGGGAAGGCGATTTGAAGAAGCTTTGCAACATGCCTACCCTGACATCGTTCACCGACTTTGAACACAATTGTTATATACTTCCACCGATAAAGTACCCGGATGGTAAGGTAAAAGCTCATATTTTAACCCCCCCCCCCCAAAAAAAGAACGAATCCTCTTTGCACATTTTGAATTCGACTAAATTATCAAAATTACGTCTTGATCATTAGAAATGTCAAAAACATGCCTAAAACCTGCAAAGTTGAATCATTAAATATCCCCTCCTGAAAAAAAAGTTGAGTTCCTAATAATCGTTCGTTAAAAAGAAGTGTTGCCACTGCGTAGGCATGTGAGACCAAAAAATCGGACAAAGTTGACGGATTTTTTTTTTTTTTTAGGTTTGCCAATTTCGTATTCCTGATGTTTTCACTTTCAAAAATTATCATGATTTCAAAGTTACTGAAACCCTATCACCCCCAGGAGAGAGGGTTAAGTGATAAAACCCTGAAAACCCAATTTTGAGATTAACACGGATATTGAAATGCTTTTGTATACATTTCTGTACTGCTTTATGGATTGTATTCGTATTTTAGGAGGTTGTAGATTAATATTTAATGATTCAGATATTCTTAAATCCTCAAAATGGTCAGCTCCACCAAAACTGACCTCGCGTGGCCTTTGTGCGTAAACAACTTCAGCTACTTTATCCGGGTTTCATAGGAGCGGGTCTCATTAACGATGTTGAGAAAAACTACAAAACCACCAGAATTTAGATTAGATTTTCGACATATTAGGTTAATCTTCATTCTGCCAGGAAAATACTACGTGAAGCTAGGACCAGGCTACCAGGACCAGCGAAGGCTGACCACCCTCAAGGAAGTCAAAGCCTGGTTTCTGTCTAAGCCCGATCCGAAGTTGGTGGAAAAGTACAGAGATTTGCTTTTGAGTATTATCAAAGGTAAGAACCAGGTTATTACACAAAATGCTGCTGTGCTATGGTGCTTTTGAAGGAGTTGTCGGCAAAATTCAGTATTAAGCTTGATATTCTTATATAGATAAGGCCCCCCCCAAAAAAAAAAAACAATTTCGGTCTCTGGTCAGACCAAAGTTCCGAAATTGTCGCGGCCACGCGGCTTTTTTTTCTTTTTTCTTCAAGCTTGGATTGTACAGACAAGGTGGGTACTATTTTGCTTTTTTGGTGTCCTCATGTACATTGGTTTCCTCCATAATTTGCCTTGGTGCTTTCGATCATTTGCCTTGGTGCAATTTCCCATACCTTGGTGCTCTTTGGTAAAAAAAATTGAGAAGGTGCGGAAATAGAGGAGCTGTTGGAGCTACCGCGGAACATTTTGAAAAAAAAATCGACGGGCATGATTAAAATCGACGCGCGCGCTGACCAGAGACCGACTTATTTTTTTTTTTGGCCTAACTGGACTATCAAAATAAAATACTAAAATTCCTTCAGATTAAAATCTAAAGCAATCACCCACTGCCTTTATAGATTATATTAATGACTTTCCTTAAAACAAGTAATAAACAGTAGCCATTTTCTGCCGTCTATTTCGTATAGGTTTCAATCCAGTCTCCGTCAAAACCGATATGTGCGTATGTTCACGCACGCCGACCACACTCCCCTACTGTGATATGGTATCGCCCAGACTCGGCCTTGCAATTGGTGGAAACGGCTTTGGGGCGATGCTATCTGATGAGGTGGGAAGGATGGCCGCAGAGATGATCGCTGGAGGGGAGAATTGGAATCGAGACATACCGAGGGAGATGCTGAAGGCTCAGTTCGTCACACCGCCTTCAAACCTGTGATTTAAACAATGCACTAGCTCACTTATAATTCTGTTTTTTAGAGTTTCGTTATTTTCTAAGTAAACCATTGTGCCCGATCATGTGCCCTTTTAGACTTGGCAAAGTCTGGGTTGCGCTCGATCTGTGCCTATAGGAAATCCACTCACAGCGCTTACCGGTATACCGCATACGTCCTAACAGTACATAACGCGCGCCCTCATGCGTCGAATCCGGACCATCATGTTAAAAACGTACATGTACATGTTATTTTCAAGTGATGCAGCAACCCAATTGCTAACTTTTGCACCACATGTATGCACATGCTCTGCAATACATGCACACACATGTGTACGTGTAATACGCGTGTTGTACAATGTACATACAGTGTGTGCGCATTGTTATACGGCACTGAAGTGGAACGCGCGCTGAAGTGTACCTTGTCGGGCATCTGGGAAGGCGTAAACTAAGTGATTTTCGCTACTTTTTTAGATTCCGACTTAAAGCAATTCCGACTTGAGTCAAGTCTAGTGCCCTTTGGGCATTGTTTTCTTTCGAAGCCAAAAAAAATGCCAAAAATGTTGCATAGCAATTTTTGTCTCGCCTGAACGAAGTTCAGGAAAGAGAACATTCAATCAATGCCTGTCCGTTCGTCGTTTCTTTTCATGGACATCACCTCACATGTGAAATCTATAGAAAAACATCACCCCGGATGTGAAATCTTTAGAAAAAGAGATAAAAGGAATATCACCCAATTCCATCACCCCACATGTCTTCTGTCTGGCCGTCCATCCGTCCGTATGTATGTGAATGGTATTTTGGTTAAAGTTTCGAAAAATTGGTCTCATTTCAAAAGCTGAAGTCCAATTAGAAACAAACTCGGGTCATGGATGGAACATGGCAACCCTCATATGATAATGCTGTCAAAGGTCATCTGAGTTCAAGTTGTAAAGTAGGCTGGCAATGTACAATTGGTCTCATTTCAAAAGTTGAAGTCAAGCCAAACCAAACTCGGGTCATACATGCAACATGGCACCCTTCATATGATAATGATGTCAAAGGTCATATACTGAGATCAAAGGTCATCTTAGGTTTAGTTGTAAAATAGGCTGAAAATGTTAAATTTGTCTCATTTAAAACAGACGAGACGCGTGGTTCGAGAACCACACTGTTTCTGTTCGAAACAAAAATTGGGGCCAGCCCGGATTACCCAATAGGCACAGTCCTACGAAAAATGGGGCCTACGAAAATACCGCAGTGTGCCATAAAACACATAGGCCTATACCCACACATATATACACCCACGCCCAGAAAAAAAATTAAAAGCTTTAGGGTCTCTCTCAGAATTTTTGATTTCACCAACTGACGCTTCACAGCATAGGCATACATAGGCCCTACGCGTCGTATACAGTGTACGTATAGTCTGTCGTTATGAAGCACTGTGCCAACAATGGGCGTCGATCGGTGGGGGACGGGGACATGTCGCCCCCCCCCCCCCAACTATTTTTGTCCTTGAATAAAAAAAAATGTAGCCTATATTGTACAGAACAGTGCTTTGTTAATAGCATAAACACCAATTGGTGCCGGTGCGTATATGCCAAGGCGGATCGAGTAGGGCTTACGGAACACTGGTGCCTAGGTCCTTCGAAACACTTAATCCGGGCCTGATTGGAGGGGGGGGGGGGGTCTCGTAGGCCAATGCCAACGCATTATTGTCAACGCATAAAGTGTGCATGCGGGCATGCTATTTTCAACACTACTTTCAATTATTCTTTTCTGTGAAACTTTTGGTGCGATAAATTATAAGGTATTTGAGATCATTTTAATCTTCATTTTGAGTGAGTATTTGACATATAAAATGATTGGTTCATGTCCGGGTGAATACCAATGTTCCTATTCTGCCTTCAGACTGCATTGACAGGCACATGACAGTGTCACTGTGCGCCGTCTCAAAATTTTGACTCAGTTGTTCGAGTTTGTTGACTCAAGTATTGGCTTACTTTTAATGATTGCAATCTCTTATTTTAAGTTCAAAGTTTAAAAGTTTTACAGGAAATTTCTTATGAGATGAAAATAATACACGGTCGGCATATGACATCGCGGCATCCAATGCCAAGTTAATGTATATAGGCTGTAAATAAAACAAATATGTTCTTTGAACTGTGCTTCGGATGTATAAATATGCATTTCATGTAACCTCTGACCCCAAACTTCATTCAATAAATGTAAATTATGACATAATGTGGCAAAATGACAATAACGGCCCATGCGTAATGTGCATGTTACATAATCAGTGTCTGTCTCTTCATTATTTTTTACATCAGACTTTATCGCAATTATACTGCTCAGTGCCACAATCTGAGTTGAGAAGTAAAGACAAGTACTGATGGCCTGGCTTCGATGATGACCAAAGGTTTGCAATCTGGAAAAACTGCCAGCAAATGAGCTCTGTAATTTTCAAGGCAAACCATTCAGGCGGCAGATCATTCTTGGATGGTGTACAACATTTGTATCGTTGGGGCCGGACTATATGGGGTTCGTCAGCGGCCAGACACGCGCCTCGATCGGTGCCTGGTCGCAAGGTGTGTTGTTTTGGGTTACATCTCGATAGTCCGAAGTCCCATTGGTCCGACGTCCCATTGGTCCGGCGTCCCATTGGTCCGACGTCCCATTGGTCCGACAAAACATAATACTGTGTAATTCCACTGGTTCAGGTTGATTGAACCTAACCCTAATCCTATGGGGCGTCGGACCAATGGGGCGTCGGACCAATGGGGCGTCGGACCAATGGGACGTCGGACCAATGGGACGTCGGACCAATGGGACGTCGGACCAATGGGACGTCGGACCAATGGGACGTCGGACCAATGGGACGTCGGACCAATGGGACGTCGGACCAATGGGACGTCGGACCAATGGGACGTCGGACCCGACGTCGGACCAATGGGACGTCGGACCAATGGTACTTCGGACTATAGAGACGTCCCGTTATTTGAACCTAATGAACCACAGAAAAAGATAGGACATGAACAGGCCGGAATACATATTATGTGCTTGGCAGGTTTCAAACAGGTCCGTGTGATATAAGATTGGCGTGGGGAAATGGACGCCGATATTCGGCTCGGGACATTATCGGTTAGGTAATCGAGTATCACCCGTTATCCACGAAGCCAATTCTCCATGATTTCGTCGCAGCTTCGCTCTAATGATTATGCCACAATGGCCTTGGCGAAATTTTTGCTGTCTTAACGGCCGTTTTAACGGCTGTGATGACTTGCAGGTCACAAGTCACATAAAATATATCCAATCAGAACGTGAATTCATATGCCTGTCCCATGCGTCCTGTTTGCAGGGCGGCCGGGGTCGGGTACAAGCGAATTACCTCATGCATGGGATTCTGCGCACCCGTGTCATGTAGGCGGAAAGCCGACCCGTGTTATTATTCAAGCAAATTCTGTCCAATGTAGAGGACTCCAGAAAATTACGTCCTGCATCCAGAAAGAGTAGACCTTCCCAGTATGGCGTGTCAAACGTTGCAATATTCAATATTTTGCAATATATATGTTGGATGTTTAATATGTGTTTGTTATCTTTTACATTTATGTGCGATGTTCAATATAAGTGTGCGATGTTTTTTATTATTTGCGCGATGTTTAATATATTTGTGCGATGTTTTACAATATATGTGCGATGTTCAATATATGTGTGCGATGTTTTACATTTATATGCGATTTTCAATTTATATGTGCGATGTTTTTGACGATATATATGTGCGATGTTTTCAATATTATGTTCGATTTTTTGCATCAAATGTGCGATGTTTTTCGATACAATTGTGTGTGTTGTTTTACAATATATTTGCGATACTCTCAAATATGTGAGCAATGTTTCACACATATGTTTGACATCTCGAGCTATTTGTATTCGATGTTTCATCGGTATGTTTGCATTCGATCTTTTGCAATATGCATTTGATATTTCCCTTTTCATTCGATGTTTCTTTAAGAGTCAAAGTCTGGTTACTAGTCCGCAAAGGTCTGACTGTTTTGCCTAAAGTCAGTGTATGAGACGTCAGGGGATCGCGTAAAGTGATTAGAGCCAGACCTAAACGGTAAAAACCGGAATTGTGGGTAATTCTTTAAGCATACGCAATGCGTTCATCATTGTTTGTGCAGTACCCCCAGCTGTGCCTGTACTACCCATAGTGTTATGTGCATCATCTATGCATTGACGAGTGCATGACACATGGTCTGAGCTCCAAGGCCGATGTGCACCTGTCCCGTTTAATGATCCAGTTACCTGATAATTTGTTAGCATAAGCTGATGTAAAATTGGGCAAAATTAGATGTTTATGAAAAAAATACAAATTGTAAGGGGTTAACCTTGCATTTTTTTTTTAACAAAATCGGGGAAAATCAGATGTTTCTGGAAAATTGCAGATTGTATGGGGTTAGATGTTTATGAAACATTTCAAATTGTAAGGGGTGAACATTGCATATTTTAGCGAAATTGGGCAAAATCAGATGTTTCCGAAAAATTTCAGATGTAAGGGATTATACCTTGCTTTTTTAGTGAAATTTTGCACAGTTAGATGTTACGAAAAATTTCAAATTGAAAGGGGTTAAACCTCGCATTTTTTAAAGCGAAAATGGGAAAAAATCAAATGTTTCTGGAAAATTGCAGATTGTAAGGGGTTAACCTTGCTTTTGAATAAGATTGGGGAAAATTAGATGTTCATGAAAAAAATTCAAATTGTAAGTGGTTAACATTGCAATTTTTTTTGCAAAATAGGACACAATCAGATGATTCTGGAAAATTGCAGATTGTTAGGGCTTAACCTTGTATTTCTAGCAAAATTGGGCAAAAAGAAAAGTTTATGAAAAAATTTAAATTGTAAGAGGTGTACCTTGTATATTTAGTCAACTTTGGCAAAATCAGATTGGTATGAAAAATCTAAAATTGTAAGGGGTTAACCTTGCTTTTTTAGCAAAATTTGGAGCATATTTTACTAAAATTGGGCAAAATCAGATGCTTCTAAAAAATCCAGATGTAAAGTTTCCGCAAAAACAGCTGTTGAAAAAGAGCCCAATGTTGAACTTTACTGAGTCTGAGGTCTATCGAGGGGACGATCCTTATTTCAACTCCCGGAGATTCGCTGACAGTCTCTATTTTTCTTTTAAGAAAGTCGAAATAGCTGAAGAGGGAGGTGAGAATCTATATGTGCCCAGATACAAAGAGCAGAAATCTACGCGTCTGCCTTTTGAAAATACACAATTGCGGTGTTCATTGTTGCGTAATGATCTGCCTAGCACACGACTGTTTTGCACATTAGGCTGTGTTATGCAGCTTCCTAACAAACCAAACACACTGGGCTCATTATATCGACTTGTTTTTACCCATTAAGGTAAAGTAAATGGACCCAGTAATCTTCCTGGCGCGTTTGCTCACCTATAAAGACAACTTTTCTCAGTTTAAGGAAAATTCTAAGGTAACGAAATGGCCGAGTGGTTACGATTCGTCGTCCACGGTTAGCGGGGTCCCGGGTTCGAATCCCGCTGGTGTCTTTTTGGTTTTTAACGTATGAGTTCAATCATTTACTATAAGAGATTTAATTTCCCGTCGTAAAGTACCAACAGTACCTTAGCTTAATCGGTAAGCACTGCTGCTGGTACTGTCCGCGAGTTCCAGGTTGGCGCCTTCGTACAGGTTCAGGGCATGTGGTCCACTCGGAGGATCAGGGCTTAGGGGCCGCCCTGTTCCTCCCTTAGCTCTTTGCTTTTACATGGTGCCTGGCCCTCCGGGGTTATATGGATGGATAGGGAAGGAAGTGTGTATTGGTCGGGGACACCGAGACCCCGGAAGAGAACTAAGGGATCGGCTGGGGCATTGTTATGGCTCAGACCGATCCCTGAAAGCTTGACTAGCACATAACTTTTTGATTTTTTTTACCCTCTATCTTTTATACTTTGCATTTTTTAGCAAAATCAGATGTTTCTGAAAAATTTCAGATGTAAGGGGGTTAACCTTGCTTTTTTAGTAAAATTGGGCAAATTTTAATGTGCATGAAAAATTTCAAATTGTTAGGGGTTAATCTTGCATTATTTTAGCAAAATACGGCAAAACCAGGTGTTTATGAAAAATGTCAGATTGTAAGGGGTTCACCTTGCATATTTAGCAAAATTGGGAAAAATCAGATTTGTAGGAAAGTTAAAAAATTGTAAGAGGTTAACCTTTGCCCAATTAGGGCAAAATCAGATGTTTCTGGAAAGTTGCAGATTGAAAGGGGTTAACCTTGCATTTTTAGCAAAACTGGGCAATATCAGATTTTTATGAAAAATCTCAAATTGTAAGGGGTGAACCTTTTATTTTTAGCAAAATTCGGCAAAATCAGATGTTTATGAAAAATTTCAGATGTAAGGGGGTTAACCTTGCTTTTTTTAGCAAAATAGGGCAAAATCAGGTGCTTATGGAGAATTTCAGATTGTAAGGGGTTAACTTGGCATTTTTAGCAAAATTGGGCAAAATCAGATTTGTATGAAAAATCAAAAATTGTAAGGGGTTAACCTTGCCAAATTAGGGCAACATCAGATGTTTCTGGAAAATTGCAGATTGAAAGGGGTTAACCTTGCTTTTTTTTTGCGAAATTGGGCAAAATCAGATGTTTCTGGACAATTTCAGATTGTAAGGGGTTAACCTTGCTTTTTTAGTGATATTTGGCAAAATAAGATGTGAATGAAAAATTTCAAATTGTACGGGGTTAATCTTACCTTTTGTAGTAAAATTGGGCAAACTTAAATGTTTATGAAAAATCTTAAATTGTAAGGGGTGAACCTTGCATTTTTAGCAAAATTGGGAAAAATCAGATTTGTATGAAAAATCAAAAATTGTAAGAGGTTAAACTTTGCCCAATTAGGGCAAAATCAGATGTTTCTGGAAAGTTGCAGATTGAAAGGGGTTAACATTGCATTTTTAGCAAAACTGGGCAATATCAGATTTTTATGAAAAATCTCAAATTGTAAGGGGTGAACCTTGCATTTTTAGCATAAATTGGGAAAAATCAGATGTTTCTGAAAAATTTCAGATGTAAGGGGGTTAACCTTGCTCTTTTAGTAAAATTGGGCAAATTTTAATGTGCATGAAAATTTTCAAATTGTTAGGGGTTAACCTTGCATTTTTTAGCAAAATACGGCAAAACCAGGTGTTCATGAAAAATTTCAGATTGTAAAGGGTTCACCTTGCATTTTTAGCAAAATTGGGAATAATCAGATTTGTATGAAAAATCAAAAATTGTAAGAGGTTAACCTTTGCCAAATTAGGGCAAAATCAGATGTTTCTGGAAAATTGCAGATTGAAAGGGGTTAACTTTGCATTTTAAGCAAAATTGGGCAAAATGAGATTTTTATGAAAAATCTCAAATTGTAAGGGGTGAACCTTGCATGTATTAGCCAAATTGGGCAAAATCAGATGTTTTTGAAAAAAATTCCGATGTAAGGAATTAACCTTACTTTTTTCTTTAGTGAAATTTGGTAAAATTTGGTGTTTATGAAAAATTTCAAAATGTAGGGGGTTAAGATTGCATTTTTTTTAGCAAAATAGGCCAAAATCAGATGTTTATGGAACATTTCAAATTGTAAGGGGTTAACCTTGCATTTGAGCAAAATTGGGCAAAATCAGATGTTTCTGGAAAATTTCAGATGTAAGGGATTATCCTTGCCTTTTTAGTGAAATTTGGCAAAGTTAGATGTTTATGAAAAATCTCAAATTTTATGGGGTGAACTTTGCATTTTTTAGCAAAATAGGGCGAAATCAGGTGTTTATGAAAAATGTCAGATTGTAAGGGGCTCACCTTGCATTTTTAGCAAAATTGGAAAAACTCAGATTTGTAGGAAAGATCAAAAATTGTAAGAGGTAAACCTTTGCCCAATTAGGGCAAAATCAGATGTTTCTGAAAAGTTGCAGATTGAAAGGGGTTAACCTTGCATTTTTAGCAAAACTGGGCAATATCAGATTTTTATGAAAAATCTCAAATTGTAAGGGGTGAACCTTTTATTTTTAGCAAAATTGGGCAAAATCAGATGTTTCTGAAAAATTTCAGATGTAAGGGGGTTAACCTTGCTTTTTTAGTAAAATTGGGCACATTTTAATGTGCATGAAAAATTTCAAATAGTTAGGGGTTCACCTTACATTTTTACCAAAATTGGGAATAATCAGATTTGTATGAAAAATCAAAAATTGTAAGAGGTTAACCTTTGCTAAATTAGGGCAAAATCAGATGTTTCTGGAAAATTGCAGATTGAAAGGGATTATCCTTGCTTCTTTAGTGAAATTTGGCAAAGTTAGATGTTTATGAAAAATTTCAAATTATAAAGGGTTAACCTTGCATTTTTTAAGCGAAATTGGGGAAAAAATCTGATGTTTCTGGAAAATTGCAGATTGTAAGGGGTTAACCTTGCTTTTTGAATAAGATTGGGAAAAATTAGATGTTGATGAAAAAAAATCAAATTGTAAGGGGTTAACCTTGCATTTTTTTGCAAAATAGGACACAATCAGATGATTCTGGAAAATTGCAGATTGTTAGGACTTAACCTTGTATTTCTAGCAAAATTGGGCAAAAAGAAATGTTTATGAAAAATTTTAAACTGTAAGAGGTGTACCTTGTATATTTAGTAAAATTTGGCAAATCAGATTTGTATGAAAAATCTAAAATGGTAAGGGGTTAACCTAGCTTTTTTTTAGCAAAATTTGGAGTATATTTTACTAAAATTGGGCAGAATCAGATGCTTCTATAAATCCAGATGTAAAGTTTCCGCTAAAAATACAAGGTTCACCCCTTACAATTTGAGATTTTTCATATTATCAATTTTATCGACTGAACGATAAAATATCTTACACGCAGCACGAATGGGTTTTATGTTTAATGATTGATTGGAGATCATGAATAATGCATTAATGAGCGGATTGGCTAGCCCAGCAGCAACGTGGTTAGACAGAGGCAGGGTGTGGGCTGTTGTCACGTGGAGAAGACCACTTCGTTGCAGTAACTGAATGTGGAAACATCGTAAGCCATATTCCGGGGTCGCTGAGCCTGTCCAGTGACATGTGTTGACATTGATTTATAATTGTTTAATTCCAAACCTTGACAACAATAACACAGCCTGTGCCGGCTAGGGTTTGCTTCCCCGAAGTCGGTTCCGACCGCGAAGCATTCCAGTTATTTATGCCAGCGAACTTTGTGTTTCAATTAAGGAAATTACTTTAAAAGTTTTTACAAGTGTCCTATCAATTTCGGAGCAATTTAGAAGGGGCGTGGATATACCACAGGGGGTTTTCGGAGTGGGGGACCGTTATTACCCCAGGTACGGTTTAAAGTGGATCCGGAGTGGGGGCCCGGTTATGTACTGCAGGTTCGGTGGGCCTGATCAACCCAATGGTTTGTAAGAGCCAGTTTGCCCAAAGGATTTCAGCAATGAAAGACTGGTGTCTGGCCGTCTATTTATGTTGGTGGTGCGTATGGTGAAACGGAAAACAAAACATGCTTTGATTTGGCATGAAGATTTAATAAACACATTCAGGCTGCGGCAAATCCAATATATTGGTTAGTGATGTTTTGATTGTACATGTATTGGTGTCTGAGTGTAAATCTAATATTGCCCAGTTATGCTAAAAATGCCAAGTTAACCCCTTCCAATCTTCAATTTTTAAGAAACATCTGATTTTTCCCAATTTCGTTTAAAAAAGCAAGGTTAACCCCTTTCAATCTGCAATTCTCCAGAAACATCTGATTTTGCCCTAATTTGGCAAGGTTAACCCTTACAATTTAAAAAAAAAAGAAGTAAGGTTAATTCCTTACATCGGAATTTTTTTCAGAAACATCTTATTTTGCCCAATTTTGCTTAAAATGCAAGGTTAACCCCTTTCAATCTGCAATTTTCAAGAAACATCTGATTTTGCCCTAATTTGGCAAAGGTTAACCCCTTACAATTTTTGATTTTTCATACAAATCTGATTTTTCCCAATTTTGCTAAAAATGCAAAGTGAACCCTTTACAATCTGAAATTATTCATGAACACCTGGTTTTGCCGTATTTTGCTAAAAATTGCAAGATTAACCCCTAACAATTTGAAATTTTCAGATGTAAGGGGGTTAACCTTGCTTTTTTAGTGCCTTAATTTGGCAAAGGTTAACCCCTTACAATTTTTGATTTTTCATACAAATCTGATTTTTCCCAATTTCGCTTAAAAAAGCAAGGTTAACCCCCTTAGATCTGAAATTTTTCAGAAACATCTGATTTCACCCGATTTTGCTAAAAATGCAAGGTTCACCCCTTACAATTTGAGATTTTTCATAAAAATCTGATATTGCCCAGTTTTGCTAAAAATGCAAGGTTAACCACTTTCAATCTGCAATTTTCCAGAAACTTCTGATTTTGCCCTAATTGGGCAAAGGTTAACCTCTTACAATTTTTGATTTGTCATACAAATCTGATTTTGCCCAACTTTGCTAAAACTGCAAAGTTAACCCCTTACAATCTGAAATTTTCCATAAACACCTGATTTTGCCCTATTTTGCTAAAAATGCAAGGTTAACCACTTCAATTTGAAATTTATCATTAACATTTCAATTTTCCCAATTTTACTAAAAAAGCAAGGTTAACACCTTACAATTTAAAATTTTCCGTAAACATCTGATTTTGCCCTATTTTGCTAAAAAAATGCAATCTGAACCCCTTACAATTTGAAATTTTCCATAAACATCTAATTTTCCATAAACACCTGATTTTGCCCTATATTGCTAAAAATGCAATGTTAACCACTTCAATTTGAAATTTTTCATTAACATTTCAATTTTCCCAATTTTACTAAAAAAGCAAGGTTAACACCTTACAATTTAAAATTTTCCATAAACATCTGATTTTGCCCTATTTTGCTAAAAAAATGCAATCTGAACGCCCTTACAATTTGAAATTTTCCATAAACATCTAATTTTTACCAAATTTCAGTAAAAAAAAAAGAAGGTTAATTCCTTACATCGGAATTTTTTTCAGAAACATCTTATTTTGCCCAATTTTGCTTAAATTGCAAGGTTAACTCCTTTCAATCTGCAATTTTCAAGAAACATCTGATTTTGCCCTAATTTGGCAAAGGTTAACCCCTTACAATTTTTGATTTTTCATACAAATCTGATTTTTCCCAATTTCGCTAAAAAAGCAAGGTTAACCCCCTTACATCTGAAAATGTTCAGAAACATCTGATTTTGCCCAATTTTGCTAAAAATGCAAGGTTCACCCGTTACAATTTGAGATTTTTCATAAAAATCTGATATTGCCCAGTTTTGCTAAAAATGCAAGGTTAACCCCTTTCAATCTGCAATTTTCCAGAAACCTCTGATTTTGCCCTAATTGGGCAAAGGTTAACCTCTTACAATTTTTGATTTTTCATACAAATCTGATTTTTCCCAATTTTGCTAAAAGTGCAAGGTTAACCCCTTACAATCTGACATTTTTCATAAACAACTGATTTTGCCCAATTTTACTAAAAAAGCAAGGTTAACCCCTTACAATTTGAAAATTTTCATTCACATCTTATTTTGCCAAATATCACTAAAAAAAGCACGGTTAACCCCTTACAATCTGAAATTTTCAAGAAAGATCTGATTCTGCCCAATTTCGCTAAAAATACAAGGTTCACCCATTACAATTTGAGATTTTTCACATAAATCTGATATTGCCCAGTTATCCTAAAGTTAACATAAATATCAAAATTTTACTAAAAATGCAAGGTTAACCCCTTACAAGCTGCAATTTTCCAGAAACATCTGATTTTTCCCAATTTTGCTAAAATGTAAGGTTATAATCCCTTGCAAACTGTTAAATCAATACATGAAGTGTCCCATTTGACTTTTTTAAAACAAATTATTTTTCAAGCTTTTAGGGTAAAGGAATTTTCTCTTTTTCCTTTCTCTTTTGTTGTTGCTATATTTTGCGAATTAACTCATTCGTATGGAATGCTCATAGTCAATCAAAGAATATTTCACACATAGGGGCCTAAATTATATTTTTTAAATTTAATAGAGACGCATTGATCGTGCTATCATATACCATTCTATTGCTATTGCGAATTACTGTATTGTTTGGAATGCTCACAATTAAAGACACGTTATTTGAAAGATGTATCAATAATATTTATATTACAATGTACATCTTTATTCTTTCCCGGTATAATATATGGCGTTTCTTACGTCAATTGGCAATCGCGTCATTATATAATGATAGTCAAATTGATCAAACGAAACTCCGTTTTGATTATAGTCAATTATGAAATACTCATTGATTTATGACATACACCTTTGTTTCAATTTTGATACTACCCGTAGACCTGCCGAGCAGCTGTAGATATCAAACTAAACCAAAGTATAAAAGATAGAGGGTAAAAAAAAATCTAAAAGTTATGTGCTAGTCAAGCTTTCAGGGATCGGTCTGAGCCATAACAATGCCCCAGCCGATCCCTTAGTTCTCTTCCGGGGTCTCGGCGTCCCCGACCAATACACACTTCCTTCCCTATCCATCCATATAACCCCGGAGGGCCAGGCACCATGTAAAAGCAAAGAGCTAAGGGAGGAACAGGGCGGCCCCTAAGCCCTGATCCTCCGAGTGGACCACATGCCCTGAACCTGTACGAAGGCGCCAACCTGGAACTCGCGGACAGTACCAGCAGCAGTGCTTACCGATTAAGCTCAGGTACTGTTGGTACTTTACGACGGGAAATTAAATCTCTTATAGTGAATAATTGAATTCATTCGTTAAAAACCAAAAAGACACCAGCGGGATTCGAACCCGGGACCCCGCTAACCGTGGACGACGAATCGTAACCACTCGGCCATTTTGTTACCTTAGAATTTTCCTTAAACTGAGAAAAGTTGTCTTTATAGGTGAGCAAACGCGCCAGGAAGATTACTGGGTCCATTTGCTTTACCTTAATGGGTAAAACAAGTCGATATAATGAGCCCAGTGTGTTTGGTTTGTTAGGAAGCTGCATAACACAGCCTAATGTGCAAAACAGTCGTGTGCTAGGCGGATCATTACGCAACAATGAACACCGCAATTGTGTATTTTCAAAAGACAGACGCGTAGATTTCTGCTCTTTGTATCTGGGCACATATAGATTCTCACTCCCTCTTCAGCTATTTCGAATTTCTTAAAAAGAAAAATAGAGACTGTGAGCGAATCTCCGGGAGTTGAAATAAGGATCTTCCCCTCGATAGACCTCAGACTCAGTAAAGTTCAACATTGGGCTCTTTTTCAACAGCTGTTTTTGCGGAAACTTGATTTTTTAGAAGCATCTGATTTTGCCCAATTTTAGTAAAATATGCTCCAAATTTTGCTTAAAAAGCAAGGTTAACCCCTTACCATTTTAGATTTTTCATACAAATCTGATTTTGCCAAAGTTGACTAAATATACAATGTACACCTCTTACAATTTAATTTTTTTCATAAACATTTCTTTTTGCCCAATTTTGCTAGAAATACAAGGTTAAGCCCTAACAATCTGCAATTTTCCAGGATCATCTGATCCTGGCCTATTTTGCAAAAAAAAATGCAAAGTTCACCCCTTACAATTTGAAATGTTTCATAAACATCTAACCCCATACAATCTGCAATTTTCCAGAAACATCTGATTTTTCCCGAATTTGCTAAAAAAAAAATGCAAGGTTAACCCCTTACAATTTGTATTTTTTTTCATAAACATCTAATTTTGCCCAATTTTACATCAGCTTATGCTAACAAATTATCAGGTAACTGGATCATTAAACGGGACAGGTGCACATCGGCCTTGGAGCTCAGACCATGTGTCATGCACTCCTCAATGCATAGATGATGCACATAACACTATGGGTAGTACAGGCACAGCTGGGGGTACTGCCCAAACAAATGATGAACGCATTGCGTATGCTTAAAGAATTACCCACAATTCCGGTTTTTACCGTTTAGGTCTGGCTCTAATCACTTTACGCG
Source organism: Patiria miniata (assembly GCF_015706575.1). NCBI lineage: Eukaryota > Metazoa > Echinodermata > Asteroidea > Valvatida > Asterinidae > Patiria > Patiria miniata. The sequence continues at coordinate 2,732,435 of NW_024037069.1, read as the reverse complement.
ATCCCCTGACGTCTCATACACTGACTTTAGGCAAAATAGTCAGACTTTTGTGGTCTACTTTGACTCTTAACGAAACATCGGATGAAATTTAATGAAAAGGGAAACATCAAATGCATATTGCAAGAGATCGAATGCAAACATACCGATGAAACATCGAATACAAATAGCTCGAAATGTCAAACATATGTGTAAAACATTGCTCACATATTTGAGAATATCGCAAATATATTGTAAAACAACACACACAATTGTATCGAAAAACATCGCACATTTAATGCAAAAAATCGAACATAATATTGAAAACATCGCACATATTATCATCAAAAACATCGCACATATAAATTGAAAATCGCATATAAATGTAAAACATCGCACAAATATATTAAACATCGCGCAAATAATGAAAAACATCGCACACTTATATTGAACATCGCACATAAATGTAAAAGATAACAAACAAATATTGAACATCCAACATATATATTGCAAATTGAATATTGCAACGTTTGACACGCCATATCCCAGCGCCCTCAAGTGATCCCATACCCCTTATGAGCTCACGGAACCTCCGATGCTCCGATCATCTTTTCACTGCTCGGCCACCTCAATCCTGGGACATACCGTTATTTCGTTTTACCGTTTTGGATTTCCTCAAAAACAAAAACAGTAAACGCACCGTTGACCGTTTTTTCGTTTTACAGTTTTGTAAAACGGTCAAACGGTATTAGGTCACAAAAAACAATGACCTTTTTGTTGTTTTTCTTAATTGTTGAAAACGATAAACTGTTAGTTGGTTCATTTCAGAGTGTTGTTTTAAAAGAACATGACAATGAAAAACGGTCAATAGTCCTGTCGACCATTTTTTTATTTAGATTCGGCAATTAAGCAATGCACCTAGGAATGTTAATGCGTCCTCATGGGATCGAGTCATTGCCTGGGACCCAAATTACCCTCCTCACATTTTGTTCTCACGACATAGTTTTCGAACTGGCTATTGAAGAGCCGCGCCGAACTCCAATTTCCTTCAAATATCTGCAACTTCTTCAAACGTATTACCATCCTGTATCCATTGTAAAAAGTAATGTCCTCCCTTGAAGTTTTCCAGCGCCATTTTTGCTTGCAACTCTTAAGCCCCACCAACTGAATCGCGTGAGAAGGGGGTCAGGGTCACGCCAGGAATCATCACACCACGCATTATGCCGAGGTAACACTTTTTCAAGTAAAGCATGGTCCCCCTCCATCCCCCTTGCCCAGCACCACAAAATGCACCACGGACTGTTCACTATGACACTGAAATAAAAAAAAAAACAGTCTGTATTCAATACTGACCGTTTTGCTGTTTTTCAAAGTTATTTGTGTAAAACTGTAAAACAAAAATCATTGATCGTTATGCTGTAATGCATTTTATTAAACTTATAAAACAGAGAAACCGTATTTATCTTATTAAATACCGTTTGACCGTTTTTCAAAACTGTAAAACGACAGAACGGTCAATGGTTTGTTTACTGTTTTTGTTTTGAGGAAATGCAAAACGGTAAAACGAAATAACGGTATGTCCCGGGATCCACAATCCCGGGACACACCATTATTTCGTTTTACCGTTTTGGATTTCCTCAAAAACAAAAATGGTAAACGAACCATTGACCGTTTTGTCGTTTTACAGTTTTGTAAAACGACAAGCGGTATTAAGATAAATACAGTTATTCCGTTTTATCAGTTTCATAAATTTCATTACAGCATGACGGTCAATGATTTTTGTTTTACAGTTTTACACAAACAACTTTGAAAGACAGCAAAACGGTCAGTATTCAATACAGACTGTTTTTTCTTTTACTTCAGTGTCATAGTTAACAGTCCGTAGTGCATTTTGTGGCGGTACTTAAGTTATGGTGGGCAAGGGGTGGAGGGGGGCCATGCCGTGCACGAAGAAGTGTTACCTCGGCATAATTAATGCGTGGTGTGATTCCTGGCGTAACCCTGACCCCCATCTACTGAGATTAATTGGTGGGGCTTGAAGAGTTGCAAGCAAAAATGGCGCTGGGAAATTTCAAGGGGGACATTAAATGGTTACAGGATGGTAAGACGTATGAAGAAGTTGCAGATATGTTGGAGGAAATGGGAGTCCACCGCGGCTCTTCAAAGCCAATATTCTCAAATTCTAGTGTCGTGAGAACTAGAACGACATAAATGTAAGGAGGGCAATTTCACAGGCAGTGACCCTCCCAAGGACACATTAACATTCCAAGGTGCATTGCTATAAGATTGCATTGTCGACAAGACTATTGACCGTTTTGGCATTGTCATGTTTTAGTAAACAACACTCTAAAAATAAAGCAACTAACCGTTTATCGCTTTTAACCAATTTACAAAAACAATAAAAAGGTAATTGTTTTTTGTGACTTAATACCGTTTGACCCGTTTTACAAAACTGTAAAACGACAAAACGGTCAATGGTCCGTTTACTGTTTTTGTTTTGAGGAAATGCAAAACGGTAAAACGAAATAACGGTATGTCTCCGGGATTCACCTCGGCCACCACGCGTAGCTAGCTCAGCTCCACATGGTGTACTCGACTCATAGACACGCCCCCTGACTACATTTAAAGCGCCCTCAGTCGACACCAAATGATGACAGACGGCGATGTCTGGATGTTATTCGGACCGCATATATGCGGAAAAGGGGATTTTTTTCCCATCATTTTTTGCACCATCGGGATCGATTCAACCCGTATACTTTTTGTGAATTAAACGTAAGTATGTCAAGAAGTACCAGACGGTAAAATACACTGTATACAGTGGCTGCACCAAAAATCCAAGTCAGTTGTCTTGGTCGTTGTTAACGTGGCGTTTAGCTAGCCACGTTCACAGTCGTTGTAAATCATTGTGTAGCCTTAGCTGGAGTTACCCAGCCCTGAGTTTTATCATTGGGTTGTCTATTAGGGCTGGAGCTAGTTTTTCTCATAACTTGTAGTATAGGCAAAAAATTTTTGCATGACGTAATGCTGAAGTGTAATACCCGATGACTGTTTCATGCATTAATAAGAGGTTCACTCGTATCACAGTGCGGTACTGGAACGGCAACCGTCAAGTAACACTGCACTATGAATGCACGATAGCTGGCCAACTCGACGGTTGCCGTTCCAGTACCGCACTGTGATGCGAGTGAACCTCTTATTAATGCATGAAACAGTCATCGGGTATTACGCTTCCGCGTCACGTCATGCACCGACCGCAAAAACGCCGAGTACCTGCGAGCTGTACGTGCATGGTAATCGACCGCCATTCATTGTACACAATTTTTTTTTGTGCACAAACCAATTGCGGTCCTGGCCATGCCAGCAAGGTTGTCAGGTTAGCGGTTATTCCTCCTGTTTTCACTGCAATTGTAGGCTGAATCTTCATCGTGGATCGTTTTTTACTTCAACATGTTCAAGGACCTGTGTAATGGTTATTCCAGGCAAGTTTGGGGTGAGTTGCAGTTGCAATTAGTGTGTAACGGGGACAAAATTGAACATTTTCCAAAAATGTTTGCCTATACTACAAGTTACGAGAAAAACTAGCTCCAGCCTTAGTCCGAGTAACTTGGACCTAACTTATCGCCTTTTTTTAACATTCGGACATGGTCTGAAAAGGCGATAAGTTAGGTCCAAGTTACTCGGACTACTCCAGCCTTAACCCTTACCCTACTTGACCCTCCAACGCATGCCAATATGTGCCTCAAGAAAATCTCCTATGTTTTTTGCATGGCCCTCCAATATCTGCCATGTCATTTCAAGGGTAACTGGACAGGCACTCCAATACATGCCACAGAGAACAATGAGAGTCCTCTGATAACAAAGTGAGTGCCCCCAGCTGGTCAGTATCAGGCACCCTCCAGGGCCTCCAACTCCTGCCAATTGGAGCCTTCACTGCTAAGACTTGTTATCTGCCAAATAACTGCAGCTGGAGGGCATTGGCATAACCAACTGACATGCAGTAAACTACCCTCAGAGAGTAAGGGTTATTAATAGACAACCCAATGATAAAACTCAGGGCTGGGTAACTCCAGCTAGTGTAGCCTAGGCTTAGCGCTGTTGTGCCCATTCTTGAAAATCACGCATTCTTAAGAATGTGCATGCACATTCTTAAGAATGTGCAACTGGATCCTTGCGCAATCTTCGCAAAAAATAACTCTTCCAGATTGAGCGCACATTCTTAAGAATGCGCGACAAGATAACGGTCTTGTCGATGCCGAGCACCGGCTGCGCTTGGCAAGTCTAGCTGCATCCTCGTTCACTAATTCTTAATAATTATACTGTTGCAACGCAAGGCCCTGAAAAGTAGAGTGGATATGATAAGTATAGGCGTATTGATATGGGGGGTGGGACCGGGAAAAAATAAGAGACATAATAATAGTTAATACTAGTGGAAAGAATTCTGATTTTTGGGATAATAAAAGTGGGGGGGGGGGGGGAACGTAAGAATGAAGAATGTGAAGAATGAGAATGAATACTGCGACATCCCATAGTGCTAATGCTATTTCCCCTTTAAATTGCCACCAATTTATTGTTCACACCCCACCATTACGTCGCAGAGCTGGATTCTATCTAGTCAAAAGAGCAATTTTGGCAGCTTCTGGACATCGGGTTTTTTTTCGTGACATGCATATGATACATACAGGGACTTGTAACTTGTCTAGCCTAAACAAAGCACTTCCCAGACTAGTTCCCAGTCCTCCGTTATTACAAAACTTCCCATAGTGGGCAGAAAAAAGCAATAATAACAGGTTTAATTTGATTCAAATTATCGTAGAGCTCTATACGAGTACAAAAGCATAGAACATTTTCTTTCCTCTTTATATAAATTGTTTCCCTTTTAACCGCTATACATTTCATTTAGCATAATTATGTCGTGCAATGTTTGTTAAGATTGGGCAAAATTCATAAATTGTGCACGTGAGATTCCCACCCAATCTTAAGAATGAGCACTCATTCTTAAGAACGCGTGCTCGTTCTTAAGAATGGGCGCTCATTCTTAAAAATGCGCGCACATTCTTAAGATTGCGTGATTTTCAAGAATGGGCACAACAGCCCCACTAGTGTGGCCGTGGTATGCTGCGCTGAACCACTGGCCACACACCGTGGTACCGCGCACTACTGAGGGCGTTTTCATAAAATTTACAGGCAGTTTCTTACATTGTATTCTATGATGTCCCATCTATCACTTCTGGGATGCTTAGGTGTTAGCTGGAGTTACCCAGCCCTAAATGTTATCATTGGGTTGTCATTTACTAGGGCTGGAGCTAGTATTTCACGTGACCGAGCAGCGTAGGCAGGTCCCAAAAAAAATTGCGTCCCCGTTACACACTAATTGCAACTGCAACTCACCCCAAACTTGCCTGGAATAACCATTACACAGATCCTTGAAGTAAAAAACGATCCACGATGAAGATTCAGCCTACAATTGCAGTGAAAAAAGGAGGAATAACCGCTAACCCGACAACCTTGCAGGCATGGCCAGGACCGCAATTGGTTTGTGCACAAAAAAAATTGTGTACAATGAATGGCGGTCGATTACCAGGCACAGCGAGCTGTCAACTAGTCGTTTTTGCCAGCTGCGCTGGCTGTTGGCGCATGACGTCACGCAGAAGCGTAACTTCCAATGACTGTTTCATGCACTAATATGAGGTTTACCACTCGCATCACAGTTGCGGTACTGGAACTGCAACCGATAGTGCATGAAACAGTAGGTAGCTACTTAGGTGTAATGATGTTCAATTTTCCGGCGAGATATTCTTGAATCTTTCTGGAGCCCATATATGCACTCGTGATACGTGGAGCCTCATAGTTCTAGGAGTACACTCGTGAAACGTCTGGTGATGGCAGCCATTTTGAATGTGACAAGAGATTACCTCAAGCTGTGACGTCGTGTTTATGCAAATTGCTTGTCGAGCGAGGGCGCGAGTTGCAAATGCGACGGCTGTTTCCTGATCCAATTAAAAATGAAAATAATACCCTGCGCATGCGCTGCACGGGCATTGATGTCAACGGCTTGGACGACGCGCGCGACACAGGAAACAGCCGTCGCATTTGCAACTCGCGCCCTCGCTCAACAAGCAATTTGCATAAATGCGACGTCACAGCTTGAGGTCATCTCTTGTCACATTCAAAATGGCTGCCATCACCAGACGTTTCACGAGTGCATATGGGCTCCAGAAAGATTCAAGAATATCTCGGAAAATTGAACATCATTACACCTAAGCATCCCAGAAGTGATAGATGGGACATCATAGAATACAACCATATGTAAGAAAGTGCCTGTAAATTTTATGAAAACGCCCTCAGTAGTGCGCGGTACCACGGTGTGTGGCCAGAGGTTCAGCGCAGCATACCGCGGCCACACTAGTGGGGCTAAGCCTAGGCTATGTTGTTGATTAGTCCGAGTAACTAGCATGACTAGGAGTCGTAGGACTCTTACGGATCTCTTTTTTAACATTTGGACATGGTCGGGCGATAGTAGAGTCCTAGCCCCATAAATGTGGCCAATATACTGGACTACCTCCGTGAACATAGGCCACACTTCCAGTTCCACATGTACAAAAATGTGTCGAACTTTGTCAAATTTTGATTTTCACATGCCTTAGAAGTTAGAGGCTTAGGCCAAAAAAAAAAAGTCTCCGGTTTCTGGTATGCGCGCGCGTCGGCAAAATGAAAAAGTTTTTTTTTCAATACAAGATGATGTCTCAAAACCGCCAAACTCACTGGTTTGACTGGAATCCTGCTGCTGCACAATTCTAACGTGTTTTTAGATGGGGTTATGATCGAGAATAAGCTTTATGTGGCCTCTCTGGACTCCCATATATTTGCACTAAGTTTAGTCGGGCACCATTTGCAGTCATCAGCCGACATTTGAAGCCAAAAAAAAAAAACAGGTAAAAAAAAAAAAAAGCCGCGTCGCCCCACCACTTTTTGGGCAAGCTCCATACCAGAAACCGGAGACTTTTTTTTTTGGCCTTGGTTTGTATTTTTTTTTGCTTTAAGCATACACACCCTCTTATAGGCTACATGTAATCAGAAAGTGCTGCCTTTTTCAGATGTCTAATTTTTGTGAAATTTCATGTTGAAATTTTGATACGCAAACGTGTGCAAATGAATCTGGAAATGTCACAAAAAATAGACATCTGACTCGCCATATTTGAGGCTATACCAATACCATTTTGAATTCAGGAAAAATTTTTGCACGGGGTCTGGCTAGACTATTTCCTGGACCTCCTAAAGAATATTGGGGACAGAAGGACAATGGGGAACAGGAACCAGACTAGCCCCATAAATGTGGCCTATTTACTGGACTGCCTCCGTAAAACATAGGCCACACATCCACATGTACAAAAACGTGTCGCACTTTGCCAAATTTTGATTTTCACATTTAGGCTTAGTTTGTAGGTTTTTTTTGCTTAAATAGAAGCATACTCGCCCTCTTTATAGGCTAATCAGAAAGTGCTGCCTTTTTCAGATGTCCATTTTTCGTGAAATTTCCAGATACATTTGCACACGTTTGCGTATCAAAATTTCAACATGCAATTTCACAAAAATTAGACATCTGAAAAAGGCAGCACTTTCTGATTAGCCTTTAAAGAGGGTGAGAATGCTTGTTAAGCAAAAAAAACCTACAAAGTAAGCATAAATGTGAAAATCAAAATTTGGCAAAGTGCGACACGTTTTGTACATGTGGATGTGTGGCCTATGTTTACGGAGGCAGTCCAGTAAATAGGCCACATTTATGGGGCTAGAACCAGACTAGCCCATGGCTAGCATCAGACAGACTACATGTAGATACTGAGACGGCCGCTAAAACTACGGTACCCTCCGTACAAGCACTCCACCGATTAGGCATACTTTGGTGACTGGTGCACGGTAGCATTTTGTACATACCCACGCTAGGTACAAATGGCCCTCCCGAAAAACAGTATAGAGAATACAAATGAGAAAGATGGTAACCCTGTATTGATCTACACATTCATAGCATTTAATATACATGTAAAGACCCCTTAAATTGTTCCCAACAAGTAGTAATTTTGAAAAAAGAGCAAACTACAATGTAGTCTGAAACTTATGAAGGGTTTGCCGAGTTGCTCAGTTCTTTTCACAACTCTTCTGTTGAGGGCATGTGTGTGACGTCACCGTCGTCGACCGAAGAAAAACAAGTCACGCTTTATCAAAGACTGTTTCATGTAATGATACATGCTCCGATCTGTGCCGTAAGACAGTATGGGCTTTGAATACACCCAAGGTGGAGATGGCTGAAACGTACACATTCTAAACAACTGACTTTTCAGCCGTCTCCACCTTGGGTGTATTCAAAAGCCATGTACAATTCATTATGTTTTTCATGCAGCAATTGGATGCCGAGAGAATCTAATGTAGGGTTATAACTCTGACCTGGATAAAGTGGATGTATACACCGTATGGCTCTCTTCTGTATCATTTCTATCTTGCTGGACAAGTGTAGTTAGGCAAGCTGCTGTGCCATACTTGGCAGGCATATTCTAGGACTGGTCTTACCACTGACAAGTAAATTTTTAGTAGGTCAGCTTGATACACACCTGCACGTTTCAGCTGATACAGCATATACAGTGTTTTACTGGCCTTAGGAACTATGTGGTCAAAAAGGGATTTTTTTTTTTAAGGTGGGACGGTTCTCCCATCACCAGAAAATAACTCCCCCCTAAAAAAAGAAGCATAATTAAACTCAAGTCATGAAACAAAAGCAGAGTTGCTTCAGCCTTTACAACAATCACTTCGTCAACCTCCAGTCGGTAATGGTAGTCGGTAGTGTCTATGATGAATTAGTCCCTGTAGTGCCCCAAACCACCCTGCTGTGACTAACTGCGATGCCCAAAACTGCCCGAGCACTGTACATGTATGGTTTTATTGATGTATCAGGGAATATATTTAATGTAATCCAATGTACATTTAGGTGCTAATAGGTTAATATCATCAGCCCCATGCAATAAAAAAGTTGAGCCTTATAAACTAATAGTATTTTTCACACTTTTGAACTTTCTATTCAATTGTTCAGGTAGTCCAGAACAAAACTAGCAAACAATGGCCACTGACGAAGGCAACGAAACCAACCATGCACGCCGGCGAAGGCACAAGCCCATGAACATGAAAGTCTCGCGCCCGGTTTACACGGAGCAGGCATTCCAGGAAGGTTACGAGCAGATGGACTTGGACCAGTCCTTCTCTGCCCGGCTACGGAAGTTTGTAAGCCGGCAGCGATGCACCCTGCAGGGAGTCAAGAGGTGCCTGATTGGTCGGTTTCCCATCCTGAAGTGGCTGCCGGCCTATGAGGTTCGCCGTAACTTGCTGAGCGACGTCATCTGTGGTTTGACTGTGGGAACACTCAGGATTCCCCAAGGTACCGTATTTAACCCCTTGGATATTTTGTAGATAGGCCTTCTGGATGTATCCTGAATCTGTCAAAATCACCAGCAAAAGTCTGATGGATTCTGATGGATTCAGGACACCATGCGGGCATAGAATAGGTACAGTATGTTTCTCAATAGAGTCTTCAAAATCCATCACCTAAATTTCTGGTGGATTTTAATTTTAATGGATTCTGGTGGATGTGACTGATCAATCCAACAGGGACCAATGGATATGTGTAAAATATTTGGATCCTGTTGGATTGAACAGGGTTTTTAGGGTTAACACCTAACTCCCTAGGCCTTTTTTGCTAGGATGTAGCCTCAATCCTGCAAAATCCTCCAATTGGCCTCATGGAAAAATAGCATATAGCCTGAATCCTGCAAATTCCTCCATTATTTCTTGAATATGGTCCGCGGAGGGGTGACCGCTGCCTGAATCCTGCAAAATCCTGCGACAGTGACTGTCAATATGCTGAGGCTTGGCCAGTGACATCATGGAGCAGTACAGAGGATTTCAAACATAATCCAGGCCTATATTTATGCACGGCTTAGCAAAAACAAGACAAGGTCCGGCCCAAGACCTTGACAAAGTGCATCCTACGAAATCAGTAGCACACTTTTACCATGTAACCTCAATCCTCCAAATTCCTCCACTTTGGCAACTTAGGATTTTGAAGGATTCAGGGCGGTTAGGGTTATGAGGAGCACTGATTCCATTCGGTGTGCACACAGTGTGTATATGCTCAGTCGGGACCAAGGCTTCATGTTTGCTATAACCACAACTTCTGTTATTTATATTAATGAGAGTCGACTGTTTATGAATAGGTGCAAGAAGAGAATTTCCGTTGAAATGGCAGCAGAACATTTTTTGCCCCTCAAAAGGGTCCTAACATTTCTACAACAGTGTTAATCATTTACTTGTTTCTCTTTATCCCATTATCTGAATGATTATTTCTGGTACAGCTATGGCCTATGCCCTCCTGGCCTCGTTGCCGCCTGTCTACGGTCTGTATGTGGCTTTCTTCGCGGTGATAATTTACAGCATTATGGGAACGTCACACCACATATCCGCCGGTAAGTTCTTCAGTAATTTGCAAAATGAAAGCTGTTCCTTACTTAAAGGGAATATACATCCTTTGCTTTTACTGTAATTTTCAGAAATGGATGGAATTGGGGGGTTGGAAATATATAGCAAATATGGTTACACTTTTTTTTTGAGGTTTTGGGTTCGAAAATGCTATAAAATCCAAGAAAAACAATCATTTTCCTGTAGTCTGGTTCCCTGACTCCATATAAGAAGAAACAGAGCAGTTTACATACATTGGGGATTTGTAAGGTCAGGGAACCAGTCTAGCTGGCTCGTACCCGTTCATAGGTTTGTAATCAATTGCAAACAAGTGCGATGGTCAATTGGGGCCAGTATTTGAAAAAAAAGCCAGTTTTGATACAAAAATACCACTTTTCTTGAAAATGACATTATACCAGGTGCCATGATTTTACAGGATGCTTTACACTGTCATTCACTAACAGTCCAGCAAAATATTTCAAAATGATTTGGTGTTTTATTTTTTGATGTTTGCAAATGTTGTATTTTCCCTTTAAAGGGAAGATACAACATTTGCAAATATCACAAACGAAATGATCAAATTATCACAAAATACCTTACTTGATTGCTAGGGAATGACAGTCTAAAGTACATCCTGTGAAATGGTTGCTCCTGGTGTGCTGACATTTTCAAGAAAAATTGTATTTTTCCAAAGCTGGTCGGCTGACCAGCGTTGGAGAAAACTGGCTATATTTCAAAAACTGTCCCTTATTTTTCCATAATTAGTTATTCCGCAGTTTCTTTGCAATTGATTACACACCTGTGAAGGGGTACAAGCCAGCTAGACTGATTCTCTGACCATACAATTCCCCAAAGTCTATAAATTACTCCGTTTCATCTTAAGTGGGGTCAGGGAGCTAGACTGCAAGAATATTGTTGGTTTTCTTGTTTTTTTTCCCAGCATCTCCAAGCCCAAAACGTGAAACAAATCATTATAAACATACTAATCCTCCAAATCCATTTATTTCTGAAAATTACAACAAAAGCAAATGTACATTCCCTTTAAACTCTAGACTAGAGACAATGGGTTAGGGCTGTCCATTTTCAAATTATTTGATATTCGATTACTCGAAACTGCGTTTGACCGAATATTTGGATATTCAAAATTGCCAGCTGCATCTGCCTGCTGCGGCGGTCAAAAGTTGCGCACAGAGCACGCCAGTTCAAATCTGCATTTGGCAATCGATGTAGGGCGCTGGAGTGTTTTGCACTAAGTATTATACGACTACAAAGGGCTTTACCCTGCTAAAAAGAGGGGAACAATAAATCGGCGTCGACAAAAAAGTTATCGGCGACAAAAAGTGGCACCTGACAATAAAGCCCTGCAACTTTACGGTCAAAATAACATCACAGTCGTGCGTATGTGCGTATTTTGCTTTGTTTTCAAATATTCAAACCGGCACGAAGGTATTTGATTATTCGGTTGATGATTGAATATTCGAGTACATGTATTTGGTACATTGTATATTCCGCATAGCCGTACAATGGGTTTTCTGTGATTACAATAACCCCAAGGACCCGAGCCAAGTCCTTGGGAAGTTTTCCTGTACAAACCTTAACCCTAACCCCCTAGGCCCTTGTTGCTTACAACCATCCTCAATCCTCCAAAATCCTCCAAAATTTTGCAACTCCGCCTAAATTTTTCAAAATTGTCAGACAGTCCTGCCTCAAAATGCATTAATCCTCAATCCTCCAAAATCCTCCTCAGCCCAAAACTTTGCACTCGTGTTTAAATGAAGGATAACCAACGCCAAATCCTTCAAGATCATCAGACAGTCCTGCCTCAAAATGCATTCATCCTCAATCCTCCAAAATCCTCTTGTGCTTCAATCACCATTCATCCTCAATCCTCCAAAATCCTCATGTGCTTCAATCACCATTCATTCTCAATCCTCCAGAATCCTCATTTGATTCAATCACCATTCATCCTCAATCCTCTAGAATCCTCCAAAACCGCCAGGAGGATTTGGGAGGAGTGAGGTGGGTTAGGGTTAACGGACACGTCAAGAAAATAACTGAAACAATACTAGCCATGCATTTGTTGCTCTTCTGTTGACATTTTCCATTATACTGTTAAATCAGGAGCCAAGGCTGATGTTCGGTATAGCAGAATGTTTGGTACAGTGGAATGCCGCTATAACATTGTATAACAAACATCGCGGGATCCACAGAAAATGTTCGTAACAGCGATAGTTTGGTATAGCGATTTTAAGCTGCCGATGCTCCGGTACTCACTTTTCAATAAATAGCACCCTTCATAACTTCACCCTGCACGCCCTGGTAGTTACTGAAAGACAACTTCATTCGAACACGTGCCGACTATTGAATTATGTAATTTCACAGTTTTGAGCTTACTACCTACATCGATGGGTGGCTTTCCCCTTCTATGCCCTGGGGAAATAATAGCCACTTTCGCTCTTCTGTTGACGGTTTTCAACAACAATGTTCGGTTGGTTTTGTACACAAAAATCAGGAGCCAAGGATGATGTTCAGTATAGCCGAATGTTCGGTATAGCGGTGTTCGGTATAGCGACGTTCCACTGTATAGCGATGTTCCACCGTATTTAAAATAAGGAAGGGGACAGAAAATCCTTTTGTATTGTAAAGTAAAGTAAAGTCTGTCGCGAGCCAATGTGGCTCATCAGGCCGGCATTTATCTCCGGTTTCAGTGGCATGAAACGACTGAGAATATTTCTACTCCCCCTGGATGGGATGCTAGTCCATCGCAGGTTACTCCCCAGCTAATGCCGGTACCCACTTATACTCCTGGGTGGAGAGGGGCAAGTGGGGGTGAAGTGCCTTGCCCAAGGACACAATACATGACCAGCAGCTGGATTCGGACCCCGGACCCTCTGATTATGAGTCACGAACCCTAACCTCTAGGCCACACACTCCCCCCTATTTTTGTATTGTATTGCAGTATAAAAGCACTATGAGACTTAAGCAGAGTTGTTTATTTAATGTTTGCAGGAACATTTGCTGTGGTGTGTATCATGACGGGCAATGCAGTGGACCGGGTACTGAGCGACCCAAGCAATGCTGCATCATCAGCTATTGAGCAGACAGACGAGGACAGTGACCTACAGAGGGTCTATGTGGCGTCAGCGTTAGCTGTGGCAGTAGGGATTGTCCAGGTAAATACATGTAAGATACAAACAGATTAGGGTCATTCCACCATGTTAGGGAAAAATGTGTGACATATGACCATATTATGTAAAAGCATGAGTGCCTAGCTAGAGGTTGCTGTCCGTAATATTTTTGGGGGTGTTTTACTACTGCAGAAAGTTTTTAATAATTTCAATGCATTTTGCCAAAAATATGAGCAAAAATGTCATTTCGGACGTAACATTGACACCATGTCAATGTTACGTCCAAAATATGACATGTGTACCTTTTTTTAAATTTCTGTGAATCTTTACTTAAATTCACTTTATGTACTTTTTACTATAATAAGAAAAGCTTTTGTTATGGAAGTCAGGTATCAAATTGAGCAGAAATGATAGCTTGGTTGTGGACGTAACATTGACACTGTGTCAACCCCAAATGTCACACTTCCATTGAGTGATTTTTACACCGTTACATCCACATTAAGGTATTGTTTCTGCTATATTTGAACCCTGACTATACCAAAACAAAAGCTTTTCTTGGTGCATTAGGTGTCCAGTTATAAATATGCAATGTCAGATTGGGTAATGTTGTACATACATGTACATGTAAAATATGGCAAAAAAAGAATATTTGGATGTAACATTGACATGGTGTCAATGTTACATCCGAATTAATACAATTTTGCTCATATTTTTGACCAAGTACATTCAATTGATTTCGAACTTTCTCAAGTATTGAAACACCCTAAGACAAATAATATGTTGAGCAATTGTTTAGAATGCATTGAAATGTTTAATAATATAACCAAATATTTGGATCTAACATGCACTGTTTCCCAACCCGGTGGAATGACCCATTAACCTTTATATGCGGAACACCTCTGGTGAAAAATAGAGAGGACAAAGCAATCTAGTCATGGTACTTGTGGTGGCTCCCAAGATAAGTCCAAGACAAGTCCTCCGGTCCCAAGTCAACTCGCGAGGTTCTCAAGTGAACTATGACATTTCTTTGTTAGTGTTCATCCTCTATTATTCGTGACTTGACTTGTGATCAAAATTGTGTAGTACTTCACATTGGGACAAGGACAGCGCTATTAACCCTAACCCTGCTGAATCCAATAGGATCCAACTATGTCATATACCAGGGTTCGAAATTAGCGGTATCCCACTAGCCAAATGCTAGTCAAAACAGCGGCGGGCTAGTCAAACTATTCCCTAAGTAGCCGGGCTGGCGAGTCAAAATATTATTGGGACACGGCAAAGATGAAAGGACAGGAAGAAATAAATCATTAATTCAGGAAGTAAACCTCATCAATTTGTGTCAAGTTTTTTCAACTGTTTTTAAAAATTATTAGATCTGTCTATTAAAAACACTAACAAAATTCCCTCCGAATTGAGCCTGAAAATGCGCCATTTTGTATTTGAGCAACAAAAATAAAATATGGGCTAGTGAAAATGCCCGCGGGCTAGTTAAGAGGCTGTTTCAGTAGCCAGGCTGGCTAATGAATAAAAAAGTGAAGGTCAAACCCTGTATACCCAATGGAGCCTGTTGGATGGCGCAGTAAACCCCTTGTCATGCTTGTGTACATTCCTGATGTAAAATGTTGGATTCAGCAGGCAAGTGAACCGCATTATAACGCCAAGTTGGACTCCGTTGGATTTAGCAAATAATTGAAAATATGGCACAGTGGATTGAGCAGGACACTCCGGTTGGACTCTGTTGGATTTAGCAGGGTAGTCCTGAGGAAGTACTAGGGGACAAGGGTTAATTAAGGTGCATTCCTTTGCGGAGGATAATTAGGGCACCAACCAGTGAGTGCATGCATGTACATGTACACATTAAGCAAAACTTGGCATTATGTACTACAGTGCATCCCAAACTACCCACAACTTTTTTAGCGACAAGGATCTAGCGTTGGCGTGGAAACACGTACGGCCATTATTTGTATACCACTTTAAAGCTTGGAATTTTAACTTTATCCCTGGCGAGTATTGGTTTGATATTTAAAAGACTTTTTATTTATTCGTGATCAAATAGATGCATAAAAACTCACACCGATTTCAAGGAGAATCTATGATGCGGTACATCAGATGCAAACTCGAGTTAACAAGCTGTTGAGATAAAAATAAATAAATAAAATCAGTTGATTTATATTAAAAACATGTTGAACTTGAAACGAAGAACAATTTTGTGAATTTATTTAAGGCGTAGTCAACGTGGATCGAAAAGAAAAGGAAACACAGAAAGTAAAAGGCAACAAGATAGTCACATCATGAATATGATGAAGCATATCCACATTAGAAAAAATGCGTACGATTGACTTTCCAAGAAATCGGTTGAGCTTGTTTTCGACATGCCTTTATTTGAACACGAATCATTTCAAAACCCTTTTGAAAATCAAGCCAATACTTACCAGGGATAACGTTAAGATTCCAAGCTTTAAAATGAAATCAAAATAATGGCGATACGTGTTTCCGCGGTGACGCCAGAGCCTCGTAAAAAATGTTGCTGGATTTCGGGACGCGCTGTACATATTAGAGTCCAGTTGGCATGTCAAATTTCACAACAATTAGTCATTGCTTTTCAAGATCAAAAGGGGCATAGAAACACTGATACATTGTCATCACAGCATTGTTCTGAAATAGTGATATTATTAAATAATTCAGTGAGTATCTGGATGCCAATATAAGTTCTTTGGACAGGCCAATGGACTGGACTGAAATAAAGATGTGATGACGTTTAGGCCAAAAAAAAAATATTCGGTCTCTGGTCAGACCAAAGTTCGGGAATTGACGCGGGGACGCAGCTTTTTTTTTTTTTTTGGCTTTTTTTTTTCTTTCTTCAAGCTTGGATTGTACAGACAAGGTGGGGTACTATTTTGCTTTTTTGGTGTCCTCATGTACATTGGTGTCCTCCATAATTTGCCTTGGTGCTCTCGATCATTTGCCTTGGTGCAATTTCCCGGCTGAGGACTGCAATTGGTGCCCGACTAAACTTAGTGAAAATATATGATAGTCCAGAGAGGCCACATACATGTAAAGCTTATTCTCGATCATAACCCCATCTAAAAATACGTTAAAATTGTGCAGCAGCAGGATTCCAGTCAAACCAGTGAGTTTGGCGGTTTTGAGACATCATCTTTTATTGAAAAAAAAACTTTTTCATTTTGCGGACGCTCATGGCTAATGTGACGTGCGCGCATACCAGAAACCGGAGACTTATTTTTTTTGGCCTTAGACGGAAAAAGATCTTTCTCTCTTCTGTGTATTGAATTCATTGCTTTTAATGTTTTTTGTTTTTCACATTTGATTTGTGCTGCAAATGAGTATTTCTTACTGTTTCTTATGAAGTGGAAGAAATCATTTTTACATCGGAACAGACTGACCAGAACGTGTACAGGTGTATGTAGTTTCCTGACTCAGTTTGAACATGTAGTTGAATCTCACTTCTGGTTTTAACCATTATGCACAGCTCCTTATGGCCTTATTCAGGCTGGGCTTTGTCACCATCTACCTGTCGGAGCCACTAGTCCGAGGTTTCACCACCGGTGCTGCGGTCCACGTCTTCACCAGTCAGTTCAGACACTTGTTTGGGGTCAGTGTCAAAAGGTCGACTGGCTTTTTCTCCCTGGTTAAGGTTCGTGGAAATATCGCGGTGTCAAATTTGTAATAACTTTAATGGGAAAACAGTTTTAAATTGGTTACTGGTAATTCTGTAAACATACATGGCATTTAAAGAGGATGTGGAATGCTCGAAGACATTTCCGTCATTTTTCGGGTATATGTAGCCTAAGGTGTGATGAAATAACAACGACTATTGTTTCTGTCATGAAATGAGTACAAAAGGTACTTTTGAGAGCTGTTTTTCAGGTCCAGTTTCGACTCGAACGTGCAACTGTGTAAATGTCGTCGTTGCGGGCAGCAAACAAAACACAGTAAATCGTGACGTAATAAACAGGACTCCCGATGCACAGTAGCATACACGAGTCCTGTTTATTACGTCACGATTTACTGTGTTTGTTTGCTGCCCGCAACGACGACTTTTACACAGTTGCACGTTCGGGTCGAAACTGGACCTGAATAACAGCTCTCAAAAGTACCTTTTGTACTCATTTCATGACTGAAACAATAGTCGTTTTTATTTCATCACACCTTAGGCTACATATACCCGAAAAATGACGGAAATGTCTTCGAGCATTCCACAACCTCTTTAACGTGTTATTGCGATATTGCGATTCCTTTAGTGTGTCTTTCTGTTTGGGTGTACAAGCATTACATTCACTGTGTGGACTTCTGAACAAAAGATGTCCACATAAACCAGGTAGCAGCAACGTTGTGTGGACTTGCCCACGTCCACACAAGGTTTTCCCCTCTCTGGAAAACAGATTTAGAGGCATTTTGGGGTTAGCCTGGTTTATCCATGGCAAAATGAAGAGAAACAATAAAGGGAATCACAGAAAAAAATTGGGTTGAAAGAGTTTTCACAGTTTGAGTAAAATGAGTTTTTTTTCCACCAGGTTTTCTTAACTACACGAAAACAAAGGAATGTCCACACTAGGTATGCAAAACAAACAAACGTGTATGCGTGTTCCTGTCTTGTATTACGCTCGAGGACAGACACACAAAGGGAGAACAAACGATCCTTTCAGTCCTCGAACGACGGTTCTTTTGTTCCAAACTGTCCTTGATCGTACGGTTACGTGCTTAGTCTATGGAAAAGTGTTAAAGTACAGGGACAAAGGGAAACACAACAGGTTGTCCTCAGACGTATAGTAAAACATGACTGCGTGCATGTTTATGGTGTTAATCGAGGACACACACGTGCAACATCATCGATGAATCGAGGAAAGAAACCAAATCGAGGACTCTTCGGTTGGAAAACGTGTACAAAACCAATGAGAGCTGTTGCGAAAAAGTTCTGATTTGCAAGAGTAATTTCAACAGTATTTATACGATGTTTTTGCCGAAACCTCATATGCTTCAATACTCTGGGGTGTGCACTGGAGCATACATTTTGTAAATTGTACAACAATCAACAATAGGCTGTGCACAACGACCGATTCAAGATCAACACATGGCCCGCCTGCACAGACTTCACGGACTTTGTGTTTATGTACAAAAGGCACGAGGGATTAGCGTGTTAAGACGTCACCCGAAGGCGAGTCCAGGCAATCTTGACGTCTTAACCCGTCAGTTGTGCCTGTGTATAAAAACAGCCAGTGCTTGTTATCACGTCCTATAATGTGAACTGGTTATATGGTTGACAGCTTTTTTTTTGGTCTTCAGTAAACTGTTACAACTTTCTTGTATTTTCAATCAACAATTACAGTTATTCAATACTTGCCAGTGTATTTCCCAGCTTGCTATCGATTTCTGACCTCAAAGCTCAAATGTCATCTTCGTTATGGTTAAAATGATAGAAATGCTTTTTTTCTCTTCAATACATTTGCAGAGTTACGTAGCATTCTTCAGTAATCTGTCGCAGGCCAACGTAACTGCCATCATTACATCAGCCATCACCATCACATTCTTGGTGACGGTCAGCACAATACAGGACTTCATCCAACACCGCGGGACACACAGGGTGGTAGACGGGGTGAGACAACAGGTGCGGGAACCCAGGAAGAAGATCCCCATCCCCTCAGAGCTTGTTGTGGTAAGGTTCTCGCAAAATGAGTCTTGAGTACAAAAACTCCCTTTTTCAGTTTTTCACGTGCAGTGCAAAGAGACATTCTCTGCTTTTCATTTTGACATATCACTCAGCAGTGTTGTAATCGAGTGCATATCCATTAAAATGAGTATGAGTATGTCTACCTTGTCGGGAGTACAAATACAAGTACCTTGTCATGAGTATGAGTACGAGTACCTTGTCATGAGAATGAGTACGAGTACCTTGTCATGAGAATGAGTACGAGTACCTTGTCATGAGTATGAGTACGAGTACCTTGTCATGAGTATGAGTACGAGTACCTTGTCATGAGAATGAGTACGAGTACCTTGTCATGAGTATGAGTACGAGTACCTTGTCATGAGTATGAGTACGAGTACCTTGTCATGAGTATGAGTACGAGTACCTTGTCATGAGTATGAGTACGAGTACCTTGTCATGAGAATGAGTACGAGTACCTTGTCATGAGAATGAGTACGAGTACCTTGTCATGAGTATGAGTACGTGTACCTTGTCATGAGTATGAGTACGAGTACCTTGTCATGAGTATGAGTACGAGTACCTTGTCATGAGTATGAGTACGAGTACCTTGTCGTGAGTATGAGTACGTGTACCTTGTCGTGAGTATGAGTACGAGTACCTTGTCGTGAGTATGAGTACGAGTACCTTGTCGTGAGTATGAGTACGAGTACCTTGTCGTGAGTATGAGTACGAGTACCTTGTCGTGAGTATGAGTACGAGTACCTTGTCGTGAGTATGAGTACGTGTACCTTGTAGTGAGTATGAGTATTAGCACCTTGTCGTGAGTACGAGTATGAGTAACTTGTCATGAGTGCAAGTAGGAGTACCTTACCATGAGTACATGTACAAGTGCACATGCCTTGTCATGAGAATGAGCACAAGTACCTTGTCATGAGTATGAGTACGAGTATGAGTAACTTGTCATAGGTACAAGTATGAGCATTTTGTCAAGGGTACAAGTACCTTTGTGGTGAGTATGAGTATGAGTACCTTGTCATGAGTACAAATACGAGTACCTTGTCATGAATATAAGTACGAGTACCGGTACTTTGCAACGAGTATGATTAGTACACGTACGAATATAATATGAGTACAGGTCATTTTTTTCTTGCAGGTATAAGTTTGACAAGGAGTACATTCTCATGAGTACGAGTATCAGTATGAGTAGGAGTATGAGTACCAAAACATTTCACTCTGTTTGATATAAGAATGTACATGTACATAATAGTGTGTGGATAAATAGATTGGATGTTCCTACTGATCTCCAAATTAACTCTGGCAACTTGTGACGCATTCTGTTTGTAGTTGGGTTACAATGACCCTTGAAATTCCACCCAGAGTTTTTTTTTTCAGGCTTTTCCCTTCTTTTGAAAATATTCAATTCCAACATTATGTAGTGTCCCTCACAGAACTTTTTAAATCTCAGTGAATGAAACTGTAAGTGCGTTTTTTTTCGAATCTTTCATATACATCATCAAATAAGGGTCAAGGAGATTACAGACTAGGAGTTTCGGATCATTTCTATAAATCATTATTGAGATACCGGGGTATCATGGTTTAATTGGCTCTCTGTCACAGACAATGTACACCTCCTTTCATAACGCCAGAATCGCCCAAACATGATTCACACACATCCGCTTATTGTCACTAGGACGGTTCGCACTTCATTAAAAGGAAAGAAATTTGACGGAGAACAATCACAGCAACAGTTGCCAGTTTTGAAATGCTTCCAGCTGATGTGGGTTGGCAGGTCGACATGAATTCATGTTTGCATATTTTGCTTGCTTTCATGCCATATTTGAATGTTCCTTTACAGTTGGTACAAGTTACTCCCATTTTGCGACTTTATGTAGATGCAAGACAAGTATATACCGGTAGAAAGCCCAAATTGACCTCTTTATACGCACATTTCTATTTTTATGTGTTCTGTCAAAACCAGATACCGGGTACCTCTGGCCAGAGCTTGAAAAGACCAGAAAAAAAATAAAAATTGGGGGGGGGGAATGTTCAGGTTTGTTTGCAAATGTGTGATTCTGAGTACATGTCGAAAATGTACTGTAAAAGTTTAAGACCATTTTTGCCAATAGAGGTGATTTTTTTGATGATTTGTGATGCGATCAGGCTACATGAGTCATTTGTCGGGAATTTTCATTCGGAGATTCAGGCCGAAATAGGACCACTTTATCACATCACTTCATCACATTTCTTGGTGTTTTCCGACTTCCATAGTTTTTTTAACTCAAGATAGTACGCGCATGCGGTTTTCACAGCAGTAATGCTAAGATTGTGCTCTTTTCAAATCTGTAAAAAAAAAAAATTGACCAGGGTCGACAAACGACTCATTTAGCTTGGTCGCATCATATTTGTAGAGGCTTGAGAAATGCATATGAAATTGTAACCAGCATCTTCTCCATGTTCACATTTGTCACATCACAATTTAAAATAGGCTCAATTTTGCCAAGGACAGTCGGTCCACAGAAATGTAACCATTTGTCCAAAGGTGATACATAGTTTTTAACAATATTTTTAAAATCTTATTATGACCAGCTCGGTGCCCAGAAGAGACTGTTTTTGACAGCGCACGTCACATCTGAACAAATCATTAATGTTATTGCTCATTTTGCTTGCCTTTTGCCAATCACTTTTCACTATTGCTTTGCTGTTTTCCACCCCGCCATCTGTCATTTTCAGATTATCCTAGGGACGGCCATCTCATCTGCTGCACATTTTGCTGATAACTACGGCGTGGCCGTGGTGGGAGACATCCCGACGGGGTAAAACACTGCTCGCATCTCTAGTTCTTAAGCTATTGTACGATTAACGCTAACCTTCCCAAATCCTCCAAAATCCTCTTTGCAAAATGGAGGATTTTGCAGGATTGAGGTTACCGTATATGGCAAAAACGTGAGGCTGATTTTGGAGGATGCACTGTGTCCAGGTCTAATTAGGCCGGACCACGTGTTGTTTATGCTCAGCCTTGCATAAATTTAGGCTTAGATTATACTTGACATCCTCCGCACTGCTCCAGGATGTCACTGGCTCTGCCTCAACATGTTGACAGCGATTGCTGGAGGATTGAGGCAGTGGTCACCTCTCCGGGGACCACATTCCAGAAATAACAGAGGATTTTGCAGGATTGAGGTTGTATGCAATTTGTACACGGAGGCAGTTGAAGGATTTTGCAGGATTGATGTTGCATCTGAACAGAGATGCCAAGGGAGTTTGAGTTAGAGCACTGTATTCACGTATACATTTGTTTTGTAAACCAAAAGTTGGCCGAAGCCTGAGAAATTTTGCAAATTTCTGGGGCGTTCTGGCAAAATGAGACAGAACTGGAAAGAGGTCAAAATGAGGGTTTTCAGGTATTTTAGGAAAGAGAATAAAAGTTAAAATGCTCCTTACAGTAACGTTTGTTGCACATCTAGACTAATCGTTGGCAAGTTATGGCTGTTTATAAATTTCACATTTATCAACATGTCAAAAAGGTAAAATACTGAGAAAAAGGTCTTTAAAGTTTCTAGTTTTGTAGTCGTGAAAATGAAAGATGCCTATTTTTACCCCTAAAAACACTTCTTTCCTCATGATTTTTTATTCTATTTCTTTAAAATATACAGCAAAGTCTACACATTATGAATAAATAAGGCCAAAAAAAAAAAGTCTCCGGTTTCTGGTATGCGCGCGCATCGCCGTAGCCATGCGCGTCGGCAAAATGAAAAAGTTTTTTTTTCAATACAAGATGATGTCTCAAAACCGCCAAACTTACTGGTTTGACCGGAATCCTGCTGCTGCACAATTTTAACGTGTTTTTAGATGGGGTTATGATCGAGAATAAGGTTCATGTGGCCTCCCTGGACTCCCATATATTTGCACTAAGTTTAGTCGGGCACCATTTGCAGTCATCAGCCAACATTTGAAGCCAAAAAAAAAAAACCAGGTAAAAAAAAAAAAGCCGCGTCGCCGCACCACTTTTGGGGCAAGCTCCATACCAGAAACCGGAGACTTTTTTTTTTTTTGGCCTAAAAGTCGGGGTTTTTTTCGGGGTGGGGGGGGGGGGGCATTTTTTTTTCACTACAGCCCATGCCCAATTCCGTTTCACTCTGCCAGAACACCACACATTTCATGATACTGAAAGCTGCACTTGCCGTGCGTCACATTTCATTGCATACATGATTTAAAGTTGCGCAACATTTCAGATATGGCTCATGCATGTCATATCATGAAAGGTTTGCACAAGTGTTGTAAGTACAGAACATGCGAAAGAGGCTTATGGTGCTGTGTACATGGGTGAGTATCAACGAAAACTAACTCTTTCGCTACGGCGAGCCGCTGGCAGCAGCGTACAAAAACTGCACATGTCGTACGGCAAGCCGCTGGCAGCGGCTCGGGTATCCCCATGACGTGTGCCTTATTTACATAATTTATATGATGACCTCTGACCCACGTTTGAGCCGCTGCCAGCAGCTCTCTGTCGCGCCAAAGGGGTCTGCTGCAGGTTATTTTGAGCAGGTTGTTTACAGAGAGACATTTAAAGATTGCGGCGTCCACATCGACACACGGCGGAATTTCCAGCGATTTGTTACGTACAAACGTGAAAAAAAATCGGGAAATTAAATTCAGTAGCGAAAGAGTTAAGTTTGATCGTACTGTTCTACTTTTTTTTTACCTGGGTCTGCTTGAAAGTCTGAGGTCATTACAAGATATTTGAAGCTTTGATTTTGAGGTAAACTCCAAGAGATACAAAAAAAAACTACACGTGTTTTTGCACAGTGGCCGTCGGAGCCAATGAAAGGACTGTGTTGTAAGCTTTTGACCAGTGTGAAATTGTACACATGCGCTTTTGTACATATGTGACCTGCTCCATGAAAAGGTAATATAAGTCGCTTTATGCCTTTTCGTGTAATGGCCTGCTGAGTGTTGAGAGGGTGAAAGTTTCCATCAAAATCCAAATTCCTTTTTTTGTCTTAAATGACATCTTTGATACCTAAAGTTTAAGGATTCATTCACAGAAATGTTGATTTCGATGAAAAAAACCTTATTTTGTGTACATTTTTCTCTTTATTTTACATCTAAAAACTATAATTTTAATCAATATGCAAATTAGCCAAAAGATAGTAATCTGGTTTCAAAAAGTCTCTTTTTTGCCAAAAATCATTGAAAATAATCGTTGTAGAATCAATATCCGAAGTTTGAAAGTGATGGTAAAACAGGAACACGTTTGTTATTAAGATATTAAAAGTGAGTTTTTCTTGCCCCAATCTACAACAGAGCCAGCTATTTCAAAGCCTGTTTTCTCAGTTGTGTAATTTGAACTCCATGGAACTAATTAATATAGAGCTGTGTCATATACTAAATGAAAGCTTACATTGATGTCTTTCCAGTCGTGTATATTACTTGAAATTTATTTTTTTATGACTTATATCATTTTTTCCTGGAGTGGGTCACATATGCACTTCAGTAAGTACCCCAATGTGGAATATTTGCCCAGCTACTGCAGTATATTATCAATTTCATTTGATTATGGGAGTGCATCTATTGCTCACACAGTCTATAGCGTTCAATTGCTAACTTTCCAAAATTTATATTCCTCTCTGCAGCATCCCTCCCCCTAGGCTGCCTCAGCTCAGCTACCTGAGTTCTGTCATTACTGATGCCATTGCCATTGCCATAGTGGGCTATGCCGTGTCAATCTCCCTGGCCAAGATGTTTGCCAAGAAACACAAATACGAAGTGGACCCAAACCAGGTACAGGTGCAGTACTAGTGTTGTACATGTAGTTGTGTCCATTACAATCCCTCAAAAGTCCATCACAAGCATGGGCGTTGCCTCACCAATTTAAAGTAGGGCGGAGGACCAACCAAATCGCCCCAAAACCATTTCGTATGTTAAGGAGAATACACAAGAAAGTGTGGATTTGTAATTTAAGAATTGTGAATTCGTAAATTAAGAATCCTCACTTGCGAGTGTATTCTTCGACTTAAACCATTGCGTCAACAGAAGTATTGAAAAGAAGAATGTTGCAACCTGCCACTTTTTCCTTCATATATCATCTCAATGAAGGTCATTCGTTGCAAAAATGATGATAAGACATGAATCTGGGACTGAGAAATGTTTCTAATTTTGTTAGGAAATACTTGAAATGACTCTCCATAGACTTTGTACACGAGCGCGGAAGTGGCGTCAGGTTGCAACATTTTTTCCTGGCGTGTTTAGCATGTGTATGCCACACGTACACCCGTACAACCAAGTCATTTTGTGTGTATAGGCTCCTTACGTCAAAATGGATAGTTCAGACGACGATTTCTTTATGACTACATGTAAGAGTAGATTTTGCAGTGACGGCGGAGAATCTGACAGTGAAGATGCATTGGTAATTTTCGGAAAGCAAATTTTCACGCAGACGGTCCTATTCATGCTCATTATGGAGAACAATTGTCCGACGTGTTCAAAGTGTGGATTCGTAATTCCGAATCCACACTTTACTAAAGATTAGTCGTTCCAAATCCACACTTTGTGACCAGTGTAAGAGATTCGTAGATCCGAATCCACACTTTTAACAATAGTGTGACGTCATAGCAATGGTTTGATAAAAGGTAGCCAGTGAGTTTCTTTGAAATTCTGTGCATGTACATGTAAGCACGGAATCCTCGCTTAAAGGGAATATACAACATTTGCTTTTGCTGTAATTTTCAGAAATGGATGGATTGGGGGGGGGGGGGAGGTTGTATATTTTATAGCACTATATTGTTACACTGACTTGTTTGAAGTTTTCTGTTCGTAGATGCTGTGTTACAATTGATAATGTAGTAACCAACAGATTACGTACATGTATCACCAACCGATAATTTCACAATGTCACAAAAATGAACTGATGCTGTATCACTAACCAATAATGTAACAAAAAATTGACTGATAGTGTAGGAAATGTTACTACACTATCGGTCAATTTTTGTTACATTATCGGTTATTCATAAATACCTCAGATAGTTTAGCTATTCCTATTGGTCGAGAGCCCGTCACGTGGCTGGTCTTAAACGGATGATAAAGACATGGCTAGCTGGTCTTAAACACTTTTCCAGTGTCACATGAAATGTGGACTCCTAAAAATCCAGTGCCTCTTACCATTTTATTGGTTGAACGTTCACAATCCTCACGTAGGCATGCGCAACACTACCAGCGAGTCAGAATTTTATAGTTCTAAATTCAAAACGCAACGCCCCAGGTGCGTTCTGCGTGACATCGCGCAGAACATGCTATCATGCTATCAATCTCCATAAAAGGGTTGTTTACATCTTACTCGCCAGCTGAACACTTCATTATTTTGCTAGAGGGATGTTTCAAAAAGCATTAAGTAAACTTGTTGAACAAAACCGGGATTGTTTGAACGAATTATTTGATTTTTTTTTACCGAAAAGGTATTTATGAATGGGAATTAATATATGTGCTCGGTCGGTATTTATCACTCTGTTTAAGACTGCTTAGAGTCTGGGTGCTGATAATTACCCTCGCCTCCGGCTCGGGTAATTATCAGCACCCAGACTCTAAGCGGTCTTAAACAGAGTGATAAAAACCTCTCAAGCACACATTTATTCCCTTAGTGATACAGTATCGGTTAATTTATGCGACTTTATCAGTTGGTGATTTAATCCGTTGGTTACTACATTATCAGTTGTTACATGCTGGGGAACCCAAGAAAAACAACCATGTTCTTGTAGTCTGGCTCCCTGACCCCACTTAAGATTACACGGGCAATTTATAGATGGGGATGAAGTGGCCTGCCCAAGGACACAATGTGTGGTCAGCAGCTGGATTCGAACCCCTGACCCTCTGATCATGAGTCACAAACCCTAGCCACTAGGCCACATAGGGTTGACCAATAGGGTTACCAAAATGCGCGTGTCTTGTCTTTAATATGCATGCATGCGGACATGGTTCAACCTCAAAAATGGCTTCTAATTTTGTTCGTCGATTTAGTCCACACATCCTTTTCCCCGATTTCTGTGCTGCAGGAACTACTTGCCTTTGGAACGTGCCAGATCTTCTCGTCGTTCTTCAACTGTTTCCCAGTGGGCACTTCCCTGTCGCGTTCACTTGTCCAAGAGGTGTCCGGCGGCAAAACCCAGGTAAACTGACTGCGAGCTACATGTACATTGTACACATACCATAGAGCTGTATTAAATTACTAGAGCGCTAACTCCTCATTCTAGGTGCGGAGACGCTTTGAAGCCGTCCTGGGCGCAGACATTTTCAATTCATGTGCGTGCTTGTAGAACATAATGAAATTAGATGGACTGAATTTTGAAAGTGTACTCTACATGCAACGCGCAAGTAGAACACACGCAAGCAACTTAAGCGCGTCATTGACGGTTAAAAAAAACGTTACGGCAAAAAGAGCAAAATGACACGCTCATTTGCTTATCATGCATTTCGGTTTTGGGCGTATCGGCTTCGATGACGCACCGGTTTGGAATACAAACGCAGATATGTAAATAGCCGTACAAAAGCCGTACAAAACTTCTAGGTCTCCATAGGTTTGTGCACAAACATGGATGCGCCCAGCAGGCATTACTTTATACACGAAGTTAGCGCTCTAGTAATTTAATATAGCTCTATGACACATACTTACCGTCCAGCCTCAACTCCATGGGTGCGTGCGCGTCCCTTCACCAACCCCTTGCTGTGTGGAATATGTAACGACACTGATTGACTATTATGCAAATAATGAATGTTTATGAGTGCAGTGGTTAGAATATTTTCATGAGTTGAAAGACTTGCCGAGTTGAATGGAACATTCCATCCCTCAACTCATGAAAATACTCTCACCATTGCACGAATGCTAAACATTCATTATTTGTTTTATATGGGTCATGCAACTGGGTTGGGAAGCAGTGCATGTTACATCCATATATTTGGTTATATTATTAAAAGTATCAATGCATTCTAAACAATTGCTCAACACAATATTTGTCTTAGGGTGTTTCAATATTTCAGAAAGTTTGAAATCATTTGAAAGTACTTTGACAAAAATATGAGCAAAAGTGTATTAATTTGGACGTAACATTGACACCGTGTCAATGTTACATCCAAAAATTATTTTGTTTTGCCATTTTTTACACCTATGTAAAATATTACCCAAACTGACATTGCATATTTACAACTGGACACCTAAGCACAAAGAAAAGCTTTTGTTTTGGTTTGGTCAGGGTTCAAATATAGCAGAAACAATACCTCAAGTGTGGATGTAACGGTGTAAAAATCACTCAATGGAAGTGTGACATTGAGTTTTACACCGTGTCAATGTTACATCCACACAACCAAGCTATCATTTCTGCTCCATTTGATACCTGACTACCGTAACAAAAGCTGTTCTTATTGTGTTGCATGTATAGTAAGAAGTACGCAAAGTGAAGTTCGGTGATGTTTCGCAGAAATTTAAAATTAAAGGTACAAATGTCATATTTGGACGTAACACTGACATGGTGTCAATGTTACGTCCAAAATGACATTTTTTGCTCATATTTTTGGTAAAATACATTGAAATGATTTCAAACTTTCTGCAGTAGTGAAACACCCAACAACAAATATTATGTAGAGCAACTGCTAGCAAGGCATTTATGCTTTTCTTAATATGGTCATATGTCACACTGGTCATATGTTCCCCAACCCGGTGGAATGACCCATGTAAATTTTGTCATTCGATTGGAGGATAAAACTTTAAGAACAAACAAAACTCACCAAATTGTATCATGTCAACTTCTTTTTTTCAGCTTGTTCAAGAGTAACCAAGGTTTAAAAGTCAAATCATTGACAATAATGAAAAATTAACATTTCTACATGTAGTTCTTAAAATACTGCCAAAAAATCAACAAGGTAACTGTTTCAGCTTCAAAGGCAAGTTTTGTACCGCAAAAACACATGATAAGGTCTAAATATAGTGCAAGGATCGTGTAGCACCGGCCTGTACACTGCGCGTCTTAGCGTGCACCTGGCGTGCAATAGATCAAAAGAGATGGGATGAAAATGCACGGATATGACGTAGCTGTGCAATGGTTCAATTAATGAATGCCGCGTGACCTACAATTCTCCAATCAAATGACAAGGATTTACTTGGGTGTTATGTAATCAGAGCTTTTGCGAGCGTATTTCAAAGACCGCACACCCTATATATGCACTCGTAGTATTGTCGCTTTTTTTACAAGACTGCAGGACGCCTGTATGGTATGGATTCTGGAAGCCTCGTCTTTTTTTGTCCCCCAAAAAACTGTATCTTGTGTTGTAAAGGGACGACAGAGATACATACATTTAATAGAAATCCTTGCTCTTTAGAGCAGTGTCGAAATCTCATGTTTTAAATGATTGATTCCACAAAGAAAAAAAATGTGTTTCAAAGGTTTAAGCACTTCGTCGGGTGTTAAACACATCATCTGCAGTCTTAATTTAAATGTGCCAAATAGTGACACATTTGACAATAAGCCTCTGTACTACTTATGACTTCACACTTTGTTTGCATGTGCACTTTGCTGTGGAGCCAGTTGGGGTCCACGGTCCACTGAGCACCATAGGAAAGCACACACATAAATAAAGTGTGACTCATTAGTACAGAGGCTTATTTCAGCGGCTAAGAACACATAAGATATGAAGGGCACTGACATGGCGCAGCAAGATCATACCGATGGGGAACTAGGTTAACTTTCATGTCAATCTTCTTTTTTTTGTGCTCGGGAAAAGTTTACAATTTTTGAGGCAGGGAATACATTGCATATGTATTTCCAGGGAACAGTTGTCTTTGAATTTTTACCGCCATGTTTGTTTTTCTTGCAGCTTGCTGGCCTGATATCCAGTGTTATCGTACTGCTGGTCTTGTTTCTTATCGGTCCCTTTTTTTCAAGTTTGCCAAAGGTAAGGAATGTGTCCCTTTAAAGGGAATGTACGTACAAGATTTGCTTTTGCTGTTATTTTCATAAATAAATGGATTTGGAGGAATAGTATGTTAAGGCAAACATTATTACACTGACTTGTTTCACGTTTTGGGTTCGTAGATGCTGGAAAAACCACGAAAACCAATCATGTTCTTGTAGTCTGGTTCCCTGACCCAACTTGGATGAAACAAAGCAATTTATAGACGTTGGGGAATTATAAGATCAGAGAATCAGTCTAGCTTACTTGTACCCCTTCACAGGTGTGTTTTCAATTGCAAAGAAAATGCAGAATAACTCAATATTTAAAATTAGGAGCAGTTTCTGAAAAAAGGCAGTTTTCTCCAACATTTGTCAGCCGACCAGCGTTAGAAATTGATACAAAAGTACCACTTCACTTAAAAATGTCAGCACACCAGGAGCCAAGATTGTACAGGATGCTTCAGACTGTCAGTCCCTAACAGTCCAGTAAAAGAATTTCGTGGTAATGTTATCATTTTTTGTTTTGATATTTGCAAATGATGTATCTTCTCTTTAACCATAAAAGGGCATGTAGGCGGGCGGAATCAACTTTTTCGCGATATCCATATTAAAAAAATCTTTTTCAACCCGAGCTGTTCTGACTTTTTAGCTTCCAATCTTGTGCATCTTTTGATACCAGAGACATAAAATTCGGACCACGGGTTGCCACGCAGCAGAACATTTTCCGGCTATATGTGCTGTGAAAACTGAATTCACAGTGTACACAAAGCAGAATTACCATTCATGCATATGAATAATTAATTAGCCATAATTCCAAAACCCTTTGACCTATAGTCATGAAATTTCTTGGGTATGTTCATGATATTGTTGTTCTATGCAAGTACTAAGTTTCATAATTTTTCGTCGCTTGATGGCCTATATTTTTTTTTTGGGGGGGGCGAATCCTTCCTTTCCCCCCCCCCCATGTGCAGCCTATACACTATACTGATCTGATACACCGTGCCCTCTAGAGACGTGTGTACAATAGGGAACAAAAGATTGCATACGTCTCCACAGGACAATTTCTATAGATGAATGCGTCTCCACAAAATTTTCACGAAATAGATATATGGATTTTACTCAAAAACTAGGAATTTCCAAGGTGGGTTGATCTGTCGCAAATGGAAGAGTTTAGTTTTAGAAAAGGGATATTAAGTCCAAATTTTAGCCAAGGAAATTAATTCTGGTTAAAATAAGAGCATTTTGAAACTTCACTTTCAAACTCGAAAACTTTACTACACGAGAACAAAGAAATGTCTCGAAAAAAATACAAATTTCGGTATGTGTGTACATGTTCATGTTGGAGTCGCATCAGAGCACAGCCTTCGATTAGCTGTGGCGTGCAGGTTGTGTTTTTTTACTTTTCAACAGGATTCTAGTTCTGTTAAAAATGGTGTTGGGGGGGTGGAGGGGAAGGGGCTATGCAAATTATCCATCTATGAATAATGTATGTTTCTCAACTGCCAAATCACTGTTCATTTTGTTTCCATTGTTCCCCTGTGCAGTGTTGTCTGGCTTCTATCATTGTGGTCGCTCTCGCTGGAATGTTCCGCCAGCTCAAAGATTTGATTCTGCTGTGGCAGGTCTCTACCTATGACTTTGTGAGTGTTCAAGCAAGTTCAGCTTTATGACATTCCCAGAACACTGCCTGATGACACTAAGCATGCATTAATCCTAACCGCCCCATAAGCTACAAAATACTACTGAGTTGTAACTGTAGTATGCATTTCTTTCCATACAAGTATGGACAACACTTGTAGTATTCTCTGGTATTTGGAGTTTGACACCCAAAGAGCCTTAGGCCAAAAAAAAAGTCTCCGGCATGTCCGGTTTCTGGTATGGAGCTTGCCCAATAAGTGGTGTGGCGACGCAGCTTTTTTTTTTTTTTTTACCGTTTTTTTTTTTTTCGCTTTTTTTGGGGGGCTTTAAATGTCGGCTGATGACTTCAAATGGTGCTTGACTAAATTTGGTGCAATTATATGGGAGTCCAGAGAGGCCACATAAAGCTTATTCTCTATCGTAACCCCATCTAAAAACACGTTAAAATTGTGCAGCAGGATTCCAGTCAAACCAGTGAGTTTGGCAGATTTGAGACATCATCTTTCATTGAAAAAAAAAACTTTTTCATTCGACGCGCATGGCTACCGAGGCACGCGCACATACCAGAAACCGGAGACTTCTTTTATGGCGTTAGGGGGTTAGGGTTAATGTATTGGTAGTACGACTAGACCATTACAATTGAAATACAGGGTGAGTAAAAAATAACCAAAACCCAAATGGCGGGACCAATTTTTGAATGAAGTTCTGCATGTAGCACTTTCAAAATCTAGGATATGAAAGCCCAATCATTAAGATTTTTTTAAGTACAAGAATCATTCAAATCATTCATGCACTTTCAAGTTTCGGAATTTTGAACACATACACCTTTTTAAAGTTCTGGCCACTGATCACAAAAAAAGTTAAGTGTTCTTGCAGCAAAACGAAAACAATTCACATACATCCCTATGAGAATTGTTTTTACACTTTAAATTTGTAATTTTCAAAGTGCACGTTTTTTCATAAATCGTTGTCAATCTGGGACGAATGAGTGTGAACTTTCCTTTTTTGCGATGTTTATGAAGGACTAATACAATATTTCAAGTCTAATTTGGGCTTGTTTTGTAAACAGAAAAACACATGTATAACATGAAGTAACACGTGAAAACACATGATGTACAGCTTTTAACCCAACAGGTTGTTTGCACTTCACAACCTTTTCAAGTTTTTGCAAAACCACTTTTGCCCACACAGTTAGCACCCATACGTCAAATTCATTTGAGGTAATCGTTAGTGGAGTATGCATAACACTTCAAATCCCTGCGTAATTCTTTTGCGTAGTTAAAGCCAGAGTCCATCATTTGCAGCTATCCAAAAAGTAACCGGCGTAATTATGGTTGAAAAACATACTTGGTTGAAAGATAGTAAGAGGACTAAACTCCCTGTGAAATTATTCTTTCTGGCAAGCAGTTATTTTAAAGAAATCATAAAGGAATGCCTTTCCGATCCGACGGTGCTTCTTAAGAAGCACCGTAGAAAATTTAAATTAGTAGTTCGTTTTGTTATTCGGCGAAGCGCACGCAAGCATTGGCATGACGGACACGCGCGGGCGGTTGCTATAATTCGTCGGATCAGTGCGCAACATTACGTACCTGCAATCGGCTCAGTGAGAACGTGTCTCGGACGCTGAATTCAGGCCCAATTCAAAACATGATTCAGCAACTTTTGATTTGAAATCGAGATCCTAGAATGTTGTTTTTCTCGAAATATA
Organism: Patiria miniata; assembly: GCF_015706575.1. Taxonomy (NCBI): domain Eukaryota; kingdom Metazoa; phylum Echinodermata; class Asteroidea; order Valvatida; family Asterinidae; genus Patiria; species Patiria miniata. The sequence continues at coordinate 2,698,886 of NW_024037069.1, read as the reverse complement.
CAGCTGAAGCTGAGCTGAAACTTCATCAGGTTAGTTGTTCAGTACCCTTCTTTAGATTTTGAGCACTTTTGTTGCTTCAAACGACCAAAATGCACAAATTACAAATGATGGACTATACCTTTAAGCTCAGGGCATACAGGCAGATTGGGCCATTTGGCCCGCAATATCTGAAATGAGTAACTGTGGAATTTATCGTTTTTTCTGCTGACTAGTTGATATGGACAGTCACCTTCCTAGCTGTCGTACTGCTGGGCGTGGACGTGGGCCTAGCCTTGGGCGTGGTCTTCTCACTGATGACAGTCATCATACGCACGCAGCAGCCATACTGTACCCTGATGGGCCGCATACCGGGCACCGACATCTACCGGGACGTCAACTACTATGAGGCGGTAAGCCAAGAGAAACAGACGTGCTAGTATACAAATATTGAATGCTTCGAGTGGTGTAGTAAAACTAGCCTCCCGAGGTGATCCATGGACATTGGCTAGTTTTACTTCACCACGAGATAAAGCATTCAATATTTGTTTTATAACACTTCACCCACAGATTCTGCTTGATTTTAATATTTTAAATTATTCAAATCTGAACACAGTTGAAATAAACTTCAATTTCAATACAAAATTGGTGGAAAATGTATTTCTCTCTTTAAAACTACCCCTTCACGAAATGTTTGAACCCAAGTCTGTGGCGCGTTCTCTTTGGAATAATACGCGCTACGCGCAACGCGCACACCAGCATGCATTTGCACACAAATACCACGCCGTGGAAATAGTACTTTGGTTGCTAATGGTATAGTACTTTGGTTGCTATGCGCATAGTACTTTTGGCCATGCACAGAAAGATAGCAAAATTAGAAAGTAACATGTGACTCGCTCTCAGCCAATCAAGACACAGAATCTGTGGGTGAGGTGTTATAATTTTGATTATTTAAATCTGAACACAGTCAGACAGTTGAAATAAACTTCAATTTCAATACAAACTTGGTGGAAAATGTATTTCTCTCTTCCAGACTACCCCTTCGCGAAATGTTTGAACCCAACTCTGTGGCGCGCTCTCTTTGGAACAAAACGCGCTACGTGCAACGCGCAATGCACACACCAGCATGCATTTACACACAAATACCGCGCCGTGGAAGTAGTACTTTGGTTGCTAATGGTATAGTACTTTTGGCCGTGCACAGAAAGATAGCAAAAATAGAAAGTGTCATGTGACTTGCTCTCGGCCAATCAAGACACAGAATCTGTGGGTGAGGTGTTATAATATACACATATTGCCTGGCAGTGAGGATACTAGTGCACGTCTATGCACCCTGAGTGTTTGGAGTGACTATTTAGATGTGACCTAGCAGCCTAGTGACTGAATAATGCCATTCATTTTTTCACGCTCTAGTAAGTAATTTCTGCATGACTTGTGGAGTCACGCGGAAATCACTGCCGTGTGGAACGAGGATACCAGTGTTCAAGCTATGTAGCCTGAATTCAGACTTTTTCATGTTTTGGAAAAACAAATTCGGGCATTTCATCCCTTTACAGGCCGAAAAAAAATAATCCTCATGTACGGTAGCAGGCACAGAGCAAAATATATTGTGCATGCAATGCTGCATGGCAATCGCCATGCTGACTTGATGCGCAGTGGTATCAATTGTAAGTTCAAAGTCGACTTGTGTTGTGTTGCAATGTCTTTATGGTGGATTGTTATCGTTTTGTGCATTTCGCCTTCTTTCACATGTCAAATCTGTCAGACCCTGGAGCAAAAAACCCACTGGCATCCCTGCTGAAACAATGGACCTTTATCAGGGTATGCCATCTTGAAAATTAAGGCGAACCATAATAACGCAAGCAAATATGGCGGAGAAAATAGTGCGTGCGGTGACCAAGTAACTCTCACAAAGTTACAGCAGATTGACACTTATAAATGGATAGCTCAAATTCCCCGAAGCATCAATCAAGGTCACGTCTCGTATTTTGAAGAAGGATCTTATAAATAGAAATCCTAAGACCAGTGGACCAACTGAAGTTTCCGTGTTCATTCTTATTCCTCTATGGTTTAATGCGCGTACCACCTCCGTCAGAGAAACCTAAAGACTTTATATTTTCACTTTTCCATCCGTGATGTTTTCTGAGCTGAAATTGCACCGTTAACCCTCCGACGCAGAAAGCCCTTTTACTAACACACTTACAGTAAGAGGTCCCCCAGGGACCCAAATATTTAGCGCCAGGGTTTGAGGCTACACAACACTGTATCCACATGAACACAATCTTGCCATGTCTGTGGACTAAGGCGGTGTATTGTATACATAGTCTGTGGTCAAGCCGTGCACTGTCTACCCGCAAGTGACCTTGTTTGTGCACGTGTATATGGTGGGTCCCCGGGTGGGCAGAAATTGCGTCGGTCCTTAGCCCAGGTTGTCAGGCTCAGATATGCCCGACTCGGGGTCACACACTAAAGGTGACTGCATATATCCGTAGCGGGTGTCTCTGGCTAGGATTAGATGGAAGATCACCGGAATTGGTTTAGAATTTTTTTTTAAATTAAGGTAATTAACCAAATTGGGTCCCCAAAAGGGCTAGTTTCTGCGTCGGAGAAGTAGGATGTACTTACGCTATACACTTGTAAGAGTATCCACAAATTGTCATACACACAGGACCTGTCCTTCCCCAGAAATAAAGAGGGAACTGCACGAACCTCAAACAAACAAACTTCAGCCCTGTACCGAGTGAACAATTTTCCTTTCACTTCCCAACTGTAGTGCGCTGTACTTTGACTCTTTCAGTGCAAAATGGCACGAGCCCTTCGAGATACCAGTCAAGTTCTAGGGCTGTGTGTTGGAATCGGGTACCCGACTACCCGACTGTTAGAGTCGTAACGAGTCACTAATTTTTGTGACTTGAGTGAGTCGAGTCATTTTAAAGAAGTGACTCGAGTTGAGTCAAGTCATTTTAAAGCAGTGACTCAAGTCGAGTCGAGTCATTAGGTCAAAAGGTCAAGTCGAGTCGAGTCGAGTCAAATATTTAGCTCGTGTCAATTCGAGTCACGAATATTTGAACACTATATACCAAGATTTATAAAAGGAGGCAATAAGTTTAACCAGCGTTCGAATCCAAGAGCTTAATAAGAAATCGCCCAAAGCCAATGATGAAACAGCGAATTAGAAAATGTGTTTAAAAATCTGGTTCCTGGATAATATATTATGCGTTCTAGAACCATGAGGTGGGAGTCTGTGACAAGTTGTATATTTATACATTACTGCTGTTCGCAAAGCGAAGTGAGCATAAATTTTGCAACGTAAGTCATTGCAAATACTTTTCGCAAAGTTTTGCTTTTATTTTTGGGACTTGAGTCTTATTAGCCTTCGCTCGAGTCGAGTCGAGTCTTCTGATGAGGGACTCTAGTTGAGTCAATTGCTCGCAGTAACTCGAGTCGAGTCGAATCATTTACCGTTAGGGACTCGAGTCGAGTCACCAAAAAATGTGACTCGAGTTGGACTCGAGTCGAGTCATCGACTCGAGTCATTACAACTCTGCCGACTGTTAATGTCAGGAACCGGTTCCAGATTATGGAATCGAGTGCCCGTAATCAGCTTTGCAAATTACTTGGTAACTTCCCAGTCAATGAAAAAGAAATGTTTCGAATGTTAGTGGGAATATTTCAAAATGAAAACCTTGATACACGGAAAACCAAAACCAATTTCACGTTTTATGATGCTTGCCAAGTTGCAGTTTTCACCACATACACGTACCTAAAGAGCTCACTGTATACACCCTATCTAGCCGTATTGCCGCACCGATGTGATAGTAATTATCATGCGGACCTTTATGAACAATCGGAACAGCAACTTCCAAGATTTGAAGTTTGGCTCGGGTTTCTTTAACGGGTACCAGGGTACCCATACTTTTTTTTCAATAGGGTACCCGGTTCATGTACTACCCGTTTATTCACACCCCTAAGTTGTTCAGCAGACCGGTGTAGATGTCCCATGTAGGGCTCGTACCAAATACACTGAAACGAGTCTGGGTACAGTGAAACTTGAGAAATGTTGGTTTACGTTATATGCCTCACCCTGATTTTCAAGATGATACACCCTGATAAATATCTATTCTGTACTGGGGAGAGCCGAGTCAATAAACAGTCTGGTAAGGAAAGGGTTAGTCATAATTTTCATGTGACACCATTTCCCTTGTATCACCTCATCCTTTCTCTCCACCAGGCCGAGCAGATCCCAGGCATCAGGATCTTCCGCTCCCACTCATGTCTCTGCTTCGTCAATGCCGAATACTTCAAGAACAGTCTCTACTCCAAAGTCTTCAAGAAGAAGCGACACGGAGCCAACCCAGACAGAGACAATGGGAACGTCGTATCCAGTGAGGAACCTTCTGTAAGTGTTCATAAGATGGGATTTTTTACACCGGGGGGATGTAAATCAAATCAGGTTTTGCCCTGCGTCACGTTAGCTCGGTGGTCGAGTGGTAAGACATCTGCACTAGAAAGCAGGAGGTCGTGGGTTCGAGTCCCACCCACGTGATGGAGGTCACACACTAAGTATACAGTGTTTATACGTCGGTGAAGGGCAAAACCTAATTGGATTCTGTAAGTGCTAGAGTTCATTATTGTCAGAAATATCTTCCACAAATCCTAGCTTTGTCCCAGTATGATGATTTAACATAAACAGGGTTAGTTTGCTTTACGCTTTTGGAATAGAATGGAAATTTTGTGTTGGAAGCGATGTAATTTTAAAAACACTTCATAACCCTTTCCTTGGTCAACTTTCGTCAACAAGGAACTACCCCCCTGCTGCTTACCATCTCAGCATTACTGCTGTGAAAACCTCATGCTGATACCATCTTTACTTCACAAATTATAGAATTCGGAACACCAAGTGATGTGATGTGATGAGGTGGCTCTATTTTGGCCTGTATCTCCAAATAAAACTTCCCGACAAACGACTCATTTAGCTTGATCGCATCACATATGTCTAGTCTTCTTTGACAGCGCTGCTTATAAAGTTACATCTGTGAAGGGTGTTACAACTGATAATGTAGTAACCAACGGATAATGTATCACCAACCGATAATGTATCACAAATTGACTGATACTGTATCACTAACCGATAATGTAGCAACAATTGACTGTTAGTGAAGTAGAATTTGTATCCGATAATGTATCACGTGTCGACGGATAATGTAACTACAAAATAACTGTATCCGATAATGTATCACCACGGAACGGATACTGTATCAACCGATAAAGTACCAAAATCAACCGATAATGTATCAAAAATCAACCGATAATGTATCAGTACGGGGAAAAGGTGTACACAAATGTTTGTTTTATGTCCTATGTATCCCGCCCCACCTTTTGACCGGGGAAAGGGGTCTGGGCTATTGGATCACCCCACCCCCATTATTTTGTATTTAGAGAAAAAAGGGCAGATTTGGGGGTGTTTTTTTCAAACTTCCCAACCGCCGAAATGCATTAAATACTACTGAGATAGGGAGAAAAAGCACAAAAAGCTTGAAATGCGCTGATACATCTGTATCATGAACAGCGCCCCCAGTGTCATGTGGTCTCCAGCCCCCCCCCCCCCCTCAGTTTTTTTATTTTACCATGGAGCTATGGGCTCCGTGCACAAGTGCCCCTTCAACGGCCAGAAACGGAGAGTTGGGGGAGGACCTAGACTGGTTCCCGGTCCATCCACTGCGTATTTTGAATGATGCAAAGTTATTGGGGGAGGGAATAGTCTGTGAGACCATCGCAAGTTAAATTGAACGTATGCGCGCGCCGACGTTGCCTGACAATCATGCGAAGACGCTGCGGCTAATAGCCTTGGCACATTCTGGAAGTGGCGTTGAACTTTGCGCGCGAACCAGTACAGTACAGTTCGCACATGCTGTGTCCCGTCCATTGATCTCCATACATGGTGCTCTCAAAAGTGGTAAAACGCGCCCTCTTGGGTTGGAGCACGGAGCCCATACGGAGGCCAAGTGTCCGGAGAAAAGAACTTGTCCACATTTCGGCGCGGATGTGCGAATGCAGTTAAAAATATTCTTAATGATAAACTTTCCCGAGTGGGGACTTATCATAGCAAAGACACTTATTAGACTGTAATTAATTTGCAATATTTCCACCTTTTCCAAATATACTGATACATTATCGGTTGATTTTTGATACATTATCGGTTGATTTTGGTACTTTATCGGTTGATACAGTATCCGTTCTGTGGTGATACATTATCGGATACAGTTATTTTGTAGTTACATTATCCGTCGACACGTGATACATTATCGGATACAAATTTTACTACACTATCAGTCAATTTTTGCTACATTATCGGTTAGTGATACAATATCGGTCAATTTGTGATACATTATCGGTTGGTGATACGTTATTCGATGGTTACTACATTATCAGTTGTAACAAAGGGCCAAACCCAGTGTTAAAAGTATTAATCTTCAAACTCTTCACACGCTTTGTCTTCACGCACTCTTCAGCGTGCGGATGATGAAAGGACTCCCTCATCCACTGAACCCTCCGAAACCGCAGGCCCAGCCGAGACCACAGCGGCCGTCCAGTCGCCCGTCCACACCATCATTCTGGACTGTGGCATGTTCGGCTTCATCGACACCGTGGGACTGAAGACGCTACACACCATCATTGCTTACTGTACAAAGCGGGACATCCGGGTGGTGTTTGCTGGAAGCAAAGGTGAGGGAATCACATTGAAAAAGTTCTTAAAGGGAAGATACAACATTTGCAAACATCAAAAAAACAAAATGATCAAATTATCACAAAATACCTTACTCACTTGTTAGGGAATGACAGTCTAAAGCATCCTTTAAAATCGTGGCTCCTGGTGTGCTGTCATGTTCAAGAAAAACTGTATTTTTCCAATGCAGGTCGGCAGACCATCATTGGAGAAAACTGGGTAGAATGTGCTAATTAATTATTCATAATGAGTTTTGCTTGCAGAAATATCCGAAATTTACTTACGAACATTACTTCGTTGATCGATATATCTTTTAACGCACGCACATATTGAATACCCAATGTGAAAACGAAGTTGAAGACTTTGCGTTGCCGTTAGCGCGATCATGTGATCTTTCGCGCGGGTCCGAGGTTGTGATTATTTAGATCTAGTTCCTGTTTCGGTACTTGAGAGATGCACGTGTAGCGCTGGTCAGGTGTACATACTAATACGGTACAATGTGGATTATGCACGTTGTTGCGTTGTTTTACGTGCGTGGCTGCTTCCAACATGGCTGCGCCCAACAAGTCGATACTGTTGCAAGGAGATTTGTCAGTGCGACTGCGAGAGCTTGATAAAGAAGTGAAAAATAAGTTTCGGTAGCAATGGTTTCGGGACTCCGTTATTATTGACGGGCATCAGCATGAATTTCAAGAGTGTTTTGATAAAATAGCAACCCGGCGCTGGCAAGGTTTTTTGCAATGTTTGCAATGACATTATCAACTACGCGTCAAGTGGATAGAAATCGCTCGAGTCGCATCCCATGTGAAACACCCAAAGCACACCAAAGCATGGCAAATACGGTGAGGTAACATGAAAATGCATGGTTCTCAGCTTTGAGTACAGAAGAAACTTTATAAGAACAAGAGTACATTTTAACAAATGAAGGAAAATTCTTCTTAAAATTAAAACAAATTCTGCTCCAAAATTTCAGAGGAAAGTGCCCAGTAATAGCCTCAGATTGCACCACAGAGCATCTAAAATCAAAAATTTTAAGCGGGCCCCGGACCCCACGCCGTAATGGCTTAGCGCTTCGCGCTCGCCAGAGTTTGCACTTCATGCATAACGTTTTCAGGTTTTTTTGTCACAGACCAATCAAATCCCTGGCTGGTATACTTGCTGTGCCAAAAAGAGGGCCCACTATGCACCGTTCACTATCGATCACTAGCGTCTTGAGCCAAGACTACTGAGAAATTGTGCGTTCTGGCGACAGTGAGGAGATATATGTGAGGTGTTCTGGCAAAATGAGACAGAACTGGGCAGAGGTGCAAATGAGGTTTTGCGGGTATGAGGAAAGAGAATAAAACTCTCCTAACAATACTGTTTGTTGTACTTTCCATTGACAAGTTTTGGACATTCCATTGACAAGTTTTGGCTGTAAAAGTAAATTGTAAAATAAAGAAAAACCTCAATTGATGCGTTAACTTTGTATTTCTCTTTCTCAATTTTGTCCCCAGCTGCGCCAAGAAATTCCATACTGAATTACTTTGAGCGTTGTCAAGATCACAGTGTGGGCTTGGATCACATGTACCTGACTCTGCACGATGCTGTCCTCCATTCCCAGCACCTCCCAGCTTCACCGGTACGTATGCTAGCTTGTCGGCTCCTGTCATTTCCTTGTCTAAATCCAATGCAAAGTTCGTTCAAATGCCCTCAACCTTATGGAGTCCGTGGACTAATGGTAGATGGTATTGTGCAACGCCGGAATAAATCCCCGTCATCTGATCAGTGGGTCGTTGATCACGGCCCAGCCGCATGGCAAAAATAGAAGTTCAATTCCGCGGTATTATAAAATGGAAGTTCCATTGCACAGTCACATTATTGGTGGCTCTGACCAATCAGATAAGGAGGATATATTCAGGTGTTGTATAACAAATAATGAATGTTTCACATTCGTGCAATGGAAAGAATAATTTCATGAGGTGACAAATGGAACGTTCAGGCATGAGATTTTTCAGACTTTGGTTTGAATTCAGACTTTCGAATCTGAGAGAAAGACATTATCATCATAGAAAGAAATACATCTTTCAGACTTTTCATCCAATTTTAAGACTTCACGTCCCTGAATGTTCCATTCAACTCGGCTTTGCCTCGTGCAATGGAACACCCATTTGTCACCTCATGAAATTATTCTTACCATTCAAACCAGCCAACCGATCCCGTTAGCTCGGTGGTCGAGTGGTAAGACAACTGCACTAGAAAGCAGGAGGTCGTGGGTTCAAGTCCAACCTGAGTGGTGTTTTCCAACTTTCACTCGGGAGGTGACACACTGAGTATACAGTGTTTATACGTCTGTGAAGGGCAAAACCTAATTTGAATTACTCTTACCATTGCACTCATGAACACTCAGTATTTGTATACTATCTGATCACTTTCGAGAAGCCCAGTGGGAGGGGACACACCACATGCGTATGCTAATTCGCTGGCGCACGCGGCAAATCGCGCACATCTAATTTGATTCCGAATGTGCACAAACCTGAAGTGTTTCGCATGAGCGTTAGGTGTCATCGGCAATGGGTTCAAGATTTCCTCCCAGTGGTCTCCCCCGACTCTCCCTTTCTTACCGTTGACCCTAACCCTGCTAAAATGCTACAGAATGCAACAGCGGTCAAAAGTTGTTGCAAGTTGTTGCATTTAGCGGCCAACTCAAGTTACTGTGCTGCTGCATCTTGTTGCATTTAGCAGGGTAACTGCTCATAGTGCCAAGGCGATTTTGTTTCATTTAGATGCACTGGGTTCACTACACAATGCAACATAATCCACTGTTGCAGTTTGTTGCATTTAGCAGGGTTCTCATTATTTAGTTCATGACCTCGTGTTTGTATGGCCAGCCGCGCCGCGCGCCCGACAAACGTCATAAACTATGATGCATATTCATTATCTTGCCCAAGCACGCCTGCATAATGCATACATTACAACGCGGCCGCCATTTTGAAATCGCATGGAGGACATTTTCAGGACGATATTTGTGGAAGATGATGACTAAAAGTTGTCTTTTGGCCAGATGGATGAAAATATTGGGACCAAAGAACGTTTTTTCAAAAAGGTATGAGTTGCTCTCTGACTAAGAACCTTAACTTTGGATATTTCTGTCCTGGACGAGAAGATAATCTCGATCAAAATCTGTAGCAAATCGCTACATCAGAGTGAAAAAAAATTCAGTGTGTGTGGAAGCATTGAGCGTCTGGCCGTACTACAGAGCTTGCGATAGTACTGTACGGCCAGACGCAGTCGGGCTAGGTTCTCATTTGAGTTGAGTTGGAAATTGTTGCATTTAGCAGGGAGCCTGAAGAGTACTAGATGGGGGTTAGGGTGTACTCACAATTGATCAAGACAATAGACCCAGCCATTGAGGCCCGCCCCCATTTATGTTTTGACCAATCAAGATGGTGATTAATGTCCTACACAGGTGCACAAAAGTCTAACTGGGTACGGGTGCGAGTATGACGCATGCTTTTGGGAATGCAGTGTGGCATTGGAGAAGTGCATGTGTTGTTGACCACAATGGGCAGGGGTTTCCAGATTGGTCTATTCATTAGACCTTAGCCATGTTAGCAAAATAGCATCAACAGTCAGTGTTCAACATTAATTGTGCAATTTTAACAGTAGGTGAGTAAGTGCAGGAGGCTACACACAGTCCATTGAAACAGCAAACTCACCCCTAGCTTTTTCAGTATTGTAATATTGCAATAATTCAACATTGGTCTCACTTTTTTTTTTACAGAACTCAGCAACCGATCTTAGTTACCCAAACACTACACAAGTGACGACACAGACCAGTACTACATCAGCAGTCAACCTACCTGTCGACCAATCAGACACATCGGTCTGACTTCAAACTGCCAATCAGAGACATCGGTCTGACATCAGCCTACCAGTTAACCAATCAGAGACATCGGTCTGACATCAACTTCCCAGTCAACCAATCACATCGGTCTGACATAAAACTGCCAGTCGACCAATCAGAGACAATGGTCAGACATCAGCCTTCCAGTTAACCAATCAGATACATCGGTCTGACATCAACCCACCAGACAACCAATCAGATTAGTCTGACATAAACCTGCGAGTCGACCAATCAGAGACATCAGTCTGACATCAGCCTACCAGTTAACCAATCAGATACATCGGTCTGACATCAACATTCCAGTCAACCAATTAGAGTCATCGGTCTGACATGACCCCACCAGTCAATCAATCCGAGACATCAGTCTGACCTCAACCTACCAGTTAACCAATCAGAGACATCTATCTGAAATCAATCTTCTAGTTGACCAATCAGAGACATTGGTCTGACATCCCACCAGTCGACCAATCAGAGACATTGGTCTGACAACAGCCCACCAATCAGAGACATCGGTCTGACATCACTCTAGCAGTTGACCAATCAGAGACATTGTCTATCGGTCAACCAATCAGAGACATTGGTCTAACATTGTACATGTACCAATCGACCAATCAAAGACAGCAGTCTGGCATGGGCTGTTAGAGCTCTGGAGAACACTCAAAAAGTTCCCAAAAAGCTGAGGACGAAATGTAGTATGCAAATTTATTGGGACAAAATCATCTAACAGAATAAGTTTTTTAGTTTTTTCATGCACAGCATTTTACCTCAGTACAAGTTTCCTTTTATAAGATTTACCTTGCATGTAAAGTAAAAAAGTTGACAGGGCTAGTAGTTGACAGGGCAATTATGTTTTATTGGACAAGCATTGAATGAAGAAAATACGCCTAGTTAAAACTATATTTGCAGGGTTTTCTAAAAAAAAGAAGGAGTGTTTTTACCAAAATAGGATGTAAATTATGTGTGAAATTTGAATGGAATTTTCCTAATAATTGGATGGTTTGCCCAATACTAAATGCTGCCATATAATTGGAGTGTTTGCACAATACTAAATGCTGCCATAGACCGAGAATGAGGTCACCAAGTATTATCTTTTACCAGCAAATCATTTTAGGTACATCTGACATTGACGATTTTATAAATCTGATGTACTTTTTATTAGTGCAGTCATCCTCCAAGAGTGATAATGAATATATTACAAACTACCTACCCAGCAAATAAAAAAACGTTTGAAGTCATTTGTAATGATAATGAAATGGTAAATTACAAAGTACCAAGGTAACAGGGACAGGAAAAATGTCAGACTTTGGACCATAAGGTGCTTTGGATCAGTACTTACAAATTTTGAATAACACTGTATTTTAATAACTTTATACATTTAAAAGATAATCGAAAAACGAAAAATGAGTCAATGATTTATTTTGTCTTGTTCAGTTTTCCTGTATCTTGTCTGTAATTTTGAGCAGTAAGTGATTTCATTAAAGAAGAATTATAAAATTCTACCAAAAGTAACTGTGATTTTGCTACTGAAATTTTTTTTCTGCGATTGGGAATGGGGGAGGGGAGGGGTTAAGACATTGCATGAAATTGTACAAAAACAGTTTCTTAATTTTACATGGCATTTCCCCCCCCCCCCCTCCTTAATTAAACTTCTTTCGGCATTTATCTGATGGCTAAATAGCTGGGGGGAAAAAATGTTTTATACCTTTTTGGTTTTTGCATGAATGTACATGTATGCTTTTTATACTTGTGTATGAAAAAAAAAATTCTTTTGAAAACTAAAACTGGGAAATTTTGCTTTGGTTTCATGGACATTGGTAACACTCTGTTGGTTTTGCTTTAATGCCAGTTTTATTCTGTAAGGTGCCATAAAGATGAAATGAGATGTGCAAACTCTGTATGAAATCAAGAATTAGAAATAACAGTTTCTAAAAGGATACAAGAAGAAGATTAGGCTTTGATTTTAATGTGTATCATTTTTTTTCAATTCACTTTGTACTTTTGTTTGGAGTTTAAAATGTAATTTGTGATCTTCAACAATGTGTCTGGTTCTTCTTCATTTATTACATAAGTGTGATAATTTGCATGAATTGTATAACCAATTCTCGCTTAATAATTTTACCCAGAAGTAATAAGTTTGGAAATATCTTACTTGTTCAACGTTTGCTGTTGCTGTGGTTTGTGTAATTTGCAAGAGAAATGATTTCGTCTGAACATTGATTTCGTCTGAACATTACGTACTTATTAAGATGTAAAGTTCTCAACAAAATGATATTTTGATGGTCGATATATTGTTTTCCCTGCCTATTTCCTAAAATGATCATTCACTTCTGATAATTGGTCATTCATTTTTGTCTGAATTTGAGAATCACTCTGAACACGCGTTTCATTTTCGCTACCAGAGCGTTCGATTCCATTTCAGTTCAATCAATTAAGTGATTGAGCAGCACCTTTCGTTTTAAAGTGCATTCAGATTCGTTTACAAGACTTCTCTTTCGCTTTTAGAGGGCTATTTCAAACATTCACCATTCTATTTCACTTTTAGTTTAATGCCATCGGCACCCATGAGTTTCTATTTCATGAAGCATCAATCAAATTGGCTGTACCTGAAATCAATTTAGAAAAGGTTTGCTGGCGTAAATGAAGGTACAGGTAACGTAATCGGCCGTCTGTTTCTCAAAACCGAATGCACGGACAAAAGTCAGGACATTGGCCGGGAAAACCTGTATTATTTTTTTTCACAAAAAAATTCTATGAATTTCACAATGGATAATGTTTGCAATTGTACTTCTTTGAGGCCCCACATCAGTTGCTGGACTGGAGAAGTATTTGGCCTGTACATTACTAGGCCTTGGGTTTTGCAAGCAAAGTTGGGAAGAGAATAAAAATGGACAAATCAGTTGCATAATTATTTGTTTTATTGCTACAATCGTTTGGTGTTTTTTTTACAAAAGACATTCATACTTATATTTTGGTATTGGACGTACTGTCCGCGATCGGAACCTGAGATAGTATACAGTTATAACTGAATTAAAAACAAAACAAAAAATAAACTAAAATATTAATTTATGCTTGTATGAAAAAAGACTCATGCTTAAAGTACACAAAATAATGCAAGACATCTCTCATCCGTTGTTTTACATTCCATAGGTCGGGTATTCGTCTTTCTGTTCCTAGGACTTCACTATGTCGCACCAGACGATCATTTGTTCCTAATGCTACTCACATGTTCAACGACAATGCAAGCAGGGTCTAACTATTTTTACCATGGTCTTGTAATGTATTTTTCGCACTCTTGGAATGGATTGGTCGGGGCAGCGTTGATTGGTCACGGGGGACTACGGGGTAGGAAGCTTAAGGCTGGGTGTTCCATGTGACCGGTGGCGTTGTTTTGGCTGGTGCATTTTTTTTAGTGTGCGGGTCTTTTGTTGCTTTGTATTTCAAACCTCTTATTTTGTAATTCATATATAGTTTTTATATTGACTGTGTGTACTTGTATTTGGCCAGTGGATGTCAAATTTCTATGTTGTTTAACCATGGACAATAAATATATTGAATTGAATTGAATTGATTGTTGCATCTACGACAAGTACATTGTACAATAAATATACTCATCGCTTTTCACATCATTTCTGAATGAGACTCAACAGCTTGAATCGGTTATTTTTTCCATATAGATTTACCTGTGTGAGAGAGATTAAGCACTCAGTGTAACTTCTGATACACCTCGTCACGTCACGTGACTGTAACACAAAATCAGTTGGAAATCTCAGTTGGAAAGTGGTCCAAGACGATGAAATCAAGTTTGTATGGTAGACTGGTTTTCTGATTTTAAGAGGTAATTAGAAAATACTCCGAAATTCACATGCAATATCTTTATAAATTGGTTTACGACACAACGGTTAGGTTTGTTTGTGGGTTAGCCTGTACATGTAGATGTGGAGATAATTGAAATCGTGATGTTTTATTCAGTAAGTGTGTGAGAAAATATGCATTTGTACAATGTAATTGTTTTTAAGACAAGCACAATGTAGTACATCAGGTGCGCGGTTCTGGGGGGGGGGGGGGGCTAGGGGGGGCTGTAGCCCCCCCCCCCCCAAAAGGTTGTCTAGCCCCCCAAAAATAAATTCCGTAAAAAAAAAAATTGCATTAGCAAAAAGAATGATTGTGATGTACATGCGAACGGTCTCCCCCTAAAAGAAGTAATAGCCGTGACAAGGGTGCATTAGTTAATATAGTGTGAATGATTTTAGGATTTTATTGGCGCTCCCCATTGATAATATGGCATGACCCCCCCCCCCCCCCCCCCACCCCCACCTATTGATTTTCGGAGGCCAAAGTGTCTGGAAAAAATAACCGGTCTACATTTCAGCACGCCTCCCTGAAAAAATTCTGGATCCACCGTGCTAGCCCCCCCCCCCCAAAAAAAAAAAATATTGGTTCTAGAACCGCGCCTGTAGTACATGTGACCCTCCAGCACTAAACCAGGCATATGGACCTTTTTTTTTTAAACTGGGATTTGGGGCTCAATAATAAGAGCGCTGAATAAGCTTTCCAGAGATGCATGGAATATGGGAATCAGACAAATCGGACAGAGTTACAGGTATTTTCAGTTCCCAATTGTTGGGCCTCAGAAAATTAAAAAGAAAATGGAGGAAAAGTTTTGTAAATGAATTTCTTAGGAAATTAAGAAATTAACTTCATTGAATTTGGGAAACCAGTTATTTTACTCGGCAATTAGACATAATTTTGAATACTACACCCCCCACCAAATTTTCTGAATCCATGCCCGATTTTTTTAGGGGGACATTCTGTATGAGTCTTGCGCACTTTTTGATGAAAAAACAAACAAAATTCGCACCACGGGTTGTCGCGAAGCGAAAAATTTCCGGCGCTGCGGGTCGTGAAAACGTAGTGTGCTGAATAATAAGTCTATATGCATGTAAAAATGTACCGAGTTTCATGAGTTTCGTCACTCTATGGCCAAGATCTAGGGGGGGGGGGGATCCGGACCACCCCCCCCCCCACCTGTGACATGGTAAAATAACCCGGCCCTTTTATGAAGGGTTAATTTATTTTATAATAAAATTGAGTATGATAACGTACTGCTCACATTGTTTTTTAGGAAAAAAACGTTTGATTACACGCCAATGAGAAGACTGTTGGAAACAGCGAAGTCGAACGGAACAGAAGTCTGATTTACAGTGTTAACAAACAAATCCGTAAAGCAAGCTAGTTCATTTTTTAAAGGCGTCCGTATAATAAATGTTGAAATAGTAGTGACGGAGTTCAGAATCTGTATCTGATGACCAAATACAAAGAGTAGGCGGGATCCAGACGGGGACGAACCCCCCCCCCCTTCCTGGTCTGACACACACGAAAAATGCCTGTCCGCCTGTCGACAACAATCGGATGAAAACATTCCTGGTCCGCACCAGAACGCACATGATGCATTTTCCCAAAACACAAATCCGTAAAACAAATTAGTTTAATTCTTAAAGACGTCCGTATAATGTTGACTTCAGTTTCGTCCATGGAGCTAGCTGAAACAGATGCACACAGCATTGTTCCTTGTTTCTCTGCAAACGTTGTATTCATACAAATCGTTTTTGAGCAGAATTCTAAGAAAGCCGAATGGCCGAGTGGTTAGATTCGTCGTCTACAAATCGCGGGTCCCGGGTTCGAATCCCGTCGATGTGATTTTGCTTTTCAACGTACGCATTCAGTCAATATAAGATGTTTAATTTCCCGTCGTAAAACACCAACAGTACCTTAGCTTAATCGGTAAGCACTGCTGCTGGTACTGTCCGCGAATTCCAGGTTGGCGTCTTCGTACAGGTTCAGGGCATGTGGTCCACTCGGAGGATCAGGGCTTAGGGTGCCGCCCTGTTCCTCCCTTAGCTCTTTGCTTTTACATGGCGCCTGGCCCTCGGGTTACATGGATGGACAGGGAAGGAAGTGTGTATTGGCTGGGAACGCTGAGATCCCGGAAGAGTCCTAGGGGATTGGCTGGGGCATTGTTATGGCTCAGACCGATCCCTGAATGCTTAGCTAGCACATAACTTTTTGATTTTTTTAAGCCTCTATTTTTTAAGCTTTAGTTTAATTTGATATTTACATCTGCTCAGCAGGTCTCCAGTAGTATTAAAAACAATACAACGATCTATTTCATGAATCGATAAATATTTAATAATTGACTTTGATCAACATTATGTGCCTTTGAAAAGAAAATTTGGCCGAAATTTGGGGTAAAAACAGTTGAAATTTTGCTTTTGATTTACATGTATTTCCTACCCCAAAATGGATGAATTTTGCCAAAATCTGCCAAAGTTTGGGTGTTTGAATATTGATTCCTGCTCAACTCGTCTCAAGAGGTTTTTCTGCGTTGTTTGGAGAAAAGTCCATTTTTGGCCAAATTTGGTTTAAAATGTAAGGCTAACCCCTTGTATTTTTTTCAATTTTGGCAAAAAAAATGCAATTCCTTAAAACTTCTAAGAAAGATGCCTAAGGTAACCCTGAACACATTCCAATTCCATTTGGGAACAAATGTGCCTTTGAAAAGAAAATTGGGCCGAAATTTGGGGTAAAAACAGTTGAAAATTTGCTTTTTATTTACATGTATTTCCTACCCCAAAATGGATGATTTTTGCCAAAATCTGCCAAAGTTTGGGTGTTTGAATATTGATTCATGCTCAACTCGTCTCCAAAGGTATTTCTGCGTTGTTTGGAGAAAAGTCCATTTTTGGCCAAATTTGGTTAGAAATGTAAGTCTAACCCCTTGTATTTTTTTCAATTTTGGCAAAAAAATGAAATTCCTTAAAACTTCTAAGAAAGATGCCTAAGGTAACCCTAAACATATTCGAATTCGATTCGGGAACAAATGTGGCTTTGAAAAGAAATTTGGCCGAAATTTGGGGTAAAAACAGTTGAAATTTTGCTTTTTATTTACATGTATTTCCTACCCCAAAATGGATGAATTTTGCCAAAATCTGCCAAAGTTTGGGTGTTTGAATATTGATTCCTGCTCAACTCGTCTCAAGAGGTTTTTCTGCGTTGTTTGGAGAAAAGTCCATTTTTGGCCAAATTTGGTTTAAAATGTAAGGCTAACCCCTTGTATTTTTTTCAATTTTGGCAAAAAAAATGAAATTTCTTAAAACTTCTAAGAAAGATGCCTAAGGTAACCCTGAACACATTCCAATTCCATTTGGGAACAAATGTGCCTTTGAAAAGAAAATTGGGCCGAAATTTGGGGTAAAAACAGTTGAAAATTTGCTTTTTATTTACATGTATTTCCTACCCCAAAATGGATGATTTTTGCCAAAATCTGCCAAAGTTTGGGTGTTTGAATATTGATTCATGCTCAACTCGTCTCCAAAGGTATTTCTGCGTTGTTTGGAGAAAAGTCCATTTTTGGCCAAATTTGGTTAGAAATGTAAGGCTAACTTGTATTTTTTTCAATTTTGGCAATAAAATGAAATTCCTTAAAACTTCTAAGAAAGATGCCTAAGGTAACCCTGAACACATTCCAATTCCATTTGGGAACAAATGTGCCTTTGAAAATAAATTTGGCCGAAATTTGGGGTAAAACAGTTGAAATTTTGCTTTTTATTTACATGTATTTCCTAACCCAAAATGGATGAATTTTGCCAAAATCTGCCAAAGTTTGGGTGTTTGAATATTGATTCCTGCTCAACTCGTCTCAAGAGGTTTTTCTGCGTTGTTTGGAGAAAAGTCCATTTTTGGCCAAATTTGGTTTAAAATGTAAGGCTAACCCCTTGTATTTTTTTCAATTTTGGCAAAAAAAATGAAATTTCTTAAAACTTCTAAGAAAGATGCCTAAGGTAACCCTGAACACATTCCAATTCCATTTGGGAACAAATGTGCCTTTGAAAAGAAAATTGGGCCGAAATTTGGGGTAAAAACAGTTGAAACTTTGCTTTTTATTTACATGTATTTCCTACCCCAAAATGGATGATTTTTGCCAAAATCTGCCAAAGTTTGGGTGTTTGAATATTGATTCATGCTCAACTCGTCTCCAAAGGTATTTCTGCGTTGTTTGGAGAAAAGTCCATTTTTGGCCAAATTTGGTTAGAAATGTAAGGCTAACTTGTATTTTTTTCAATTTTGGCAATGAAATGAAATTCCTTAAAACTTCTAAGAAAGGTGGCTAAGGTAACCCTGAACACATTCCAATTCCATTTGGGAACAAATGTGCCTTTGAAAAGAAATTTGGCCGAAATTTGGGGAAAAAACAGTTGAAATTTGGCTTTTTATTTACATGTATTTCCTAACCCAAAATGGATGAATTTTGCCAAAATCTCCCAAAGTTTGGGTGTTTGAATATTGATTCCTGCTCAACTCGTCTCAAGAGGTTTTTCTGCGTTGTTTGGAGAAAAGTCCATTTTTGGCCAAATTTGGTTTAAAATGTAAGGCTAACCCCTTGTATTTTTTTCAATTTTGGCAAAAAAAATAAAATTTCTTAAAACTTCTAAGAAAGATGCCTAAGGTAACCCTGAACACATTCCAATTCCATTTGGGAACAAATGTGCCTTTGAAAAGAAAATTGGGCCGAAATTTGGGGTAAAAACAGTTGAAAATTTGCTTTTTATTTACATGTATTTCCTACCCCAAAATGGATGATTTTTGCCAAAATCTGCCAAAGTTTGGGTGTTTGAATATTGATTCATGCTCAACTCGTCTCCAAAGGTATTTCTGCGTTGTTTGGAGAAAAGTCAATTTTTGGCCAAATTTGGTTAAAAATGTAAGTCTAACTTGTATTTTTTTCAATTTTGGCAATAAAATGAAATTCCTTAAAACTTCAAAGAAAGATGCCTAAGGTAACCCTGAACACATTCCAATTCCATTTGGGAACAAATGTGCCTTTGAAAAGAAATTTGGCCGAAATTTGGGGTAAAAACAGTTGAAATTTGGCTTTTTATTTACATGTATTTCCTAACCCAAAATGGATGTTTTTGTCAAAATCTGCCAAAGTTTGGGTGTTTGAATATTGATTCATGCTCAACTCGTCTCCAGAGGTATTTCTGCGTTGTTTGGAGAAAAGTCCATTTTTGGCCAAATTTCGTTAAAAATGTAACGCTAACCCCTTGTTTGTATTTTTTTTCAATTTTGGCAAAAAAATGAAATTCCTTTAAACTTCTAAGAAAGATGCCTAAGGTAACCCTGAAAACATTCAAATTCCATTTGGGAACAAATGTGCCTTTGAAAAGAAAATTTGGCCGAAATTTGGGGTAAAAACAGTTGAAATATTGCTTTTTATTTACATGTATTTCCTACCCCAAAATGGATGATTTTTGCCAAAATCTGCCAAAGTTTGGGTGTTTGAATATTGATTCATGCTCAACTCGTCTCCAAAGGTATTTCTGCGTTGTTTGGAGAAAAGTCCATTTTTGGCCAAATTTGGTTAAAATTGTAAGGCTAACTTGTATTTTTTTCAATTTTGGCAATAAAATGAAATTCCTTAAAACTTCTAAGAAAGATGCCTAAGGTAACCCTGAAAACATTCAAATTCCATTTGGGAACAAATATGCCTTGGAAAAGAAAATTTGGCCGAAATTTGGGGTAAAAACAGTTGAAATATTGCTTTTTATTTACATGTATTTCCTACCCCAAAATGGATGATTTTTGCCAAAATCTGCCAAAGTTTGGGTGTTTGAATATTGATTCATGCTCAACTCGTCTCAAGAGGTTTTTCTGCGTTGTTTGGAGAAAAGTCCATTTTTGGCCAAATTTCGTTAGAAATGTAAGGCTAACCCCTTGTATTTTTTTCAATTTTGGCCAAAAAAATGAAATTCCCTAAAACTTCTAAGAAAGATGCCTAATGTAACCCTGAAAACATTCCAATTCCATTTGGGAACAAATGTGTCTTTGAAAAGAAAATTGGCCGAAATTTGGGGTAAAAACAGTTGAAATTTGCTTTTTATTTACATGTATTTCCTGCCCCAAAATGGATGATTTTTGCCAAAATCTGCCAAAGTTTGGGTGTTTGAATATTGATTCATGCTCAACTCGTCTCCAAAGGTATTTCTGCGTTGTTTGGAGAAAAGTCCATTTTTGGCCAAATTTGGTTAGAAATGTAAGGCTAACTTGTATTTTTTTCAATTTTGGCAATAGAATGAAATTCCTTAAAACTTCTAAGAAAGATGCCTAAGGTAACCCTGAACACATTCCAATTCCATTTGGGAACAAATGTGCCTTTGAAAAAAAATTTGGCCGAAATTTGGGGTAAAAACAGTTGAAATTTTGCTTTTTATTTACATGTATTTCCTAACCCAAAATGGATGAATTTTGCCAAAATCTGCCAAAGTTTGGGTGTTTGAATATTGATTCCTGCTCAACTCGTCTCAAGAGGTTTTTCTGCGTTGTTTGGAGAAAAGTCCATTTTTGGCCAAATTTGGTTTAAAATGTAAGGCTAACCCCTTGTATTTTTTTCAATTTTGGCAAAAAAAATGAAATTTCTTAAAACTTCTAAGAAAGATGCCTAAGGTAACCCTGAACACATTCCAATTCCATTTGGGAACAAATGTGCCTTGGAAAAGAAAATTGGGCCGAAATTTGGGGTAAAAACAGTTGAAAATTTGCTTTTTATTTACATGTATTTCCTACCCCAAAATGGATGATTTTTGCCAAAATCTGCCAAAGTTTGGGTGTTTGAATATTGATTCATGCTCAACTCGTCTCCAGAGGCTTTTCTGCGTTGTTTGGAGAAAAGTCCATTTTTGGCCAAATTTCGTTAGAAATGTAAGGCTAACCCCTTGTATTTTTTTCAATTTTGGCAAAAAAATGCAATTCCTTAATACTTCTTAGAAAGATGCCTAAGGTAACCCTGAACACATTCCAATTCAATTTTGGAACAAATGTGCCTTTGAAAAGAAAATTTGGCCGAAATTTGGGGTAAAAACAGTTGAAATTTTGCTTTTTATTTACATGTATTTCCTACCCCAAAATGGATGAATTTTGCCAAAATCTGCCAAAGTTTCGGTGTTTGAATATTGATTCATGCTCAACTCGTCTCCAGAGGTTTTTCTGCGTTGTTTGGAGAAAAGTCCATTTTTGGCCAAATTTCGTTAGAAATGTAAGGCTAACCCTTGTATTTTTTTCAATTTTGGCAAAAAATTAAATTCCTGAAAATTTCTCAGAAAGATGCCTAAGGTAACCCTGAACACGTTCCAATTCCATTTTGGAACAAATGTGCCTTTGAAAAGAAATTTGGCCGAAATTTTGGGGAAAAAACAGTTGAAATTTTGCTTTTTATTTACTTGTATTTCCTACCCCAAAATGGATGATTTTTGTCAAAATCTGCCAAAGTTTGGGTGTTTGAATATTGATTTATGCTCAATTTGTCTCCAGAGGTATTTCTGCGTTGTTTGGAGAAAAGTCCATTTTTGGCCAAATTTCGTTAGAAATGTAACGCTAACCCCTTGTTTTTATTTTTTTTAATTTTGGAAAAAAAATGAAATTCCCTAAAACTTCTAAGAAAGATGCCTAAGGTAACCCTGAACACATTCAATTCCATTTGGGAACAAACGTGCCTTTGAAAAGAAAATTTGGCCGAAATTTGGGGGAAAAACAGTTGAAATTTGGCTTTTTATTTACATGTATTTCCTACCCCAAAATGGATGATTTTTGCCAAAATCTGCCAAAGTTTGGGTGTTTGAATATTGATTCATGCTCAACTCGTCTCCAGAGGTTTTTCTGCGTTGTTTGGAGAAAAGTCCATTTTTGGCCAAATTTCGTTAGAAATGTAAGGCTAACCCTTTGTATTTTTTTCTATTTTGGCAAAAAAAATGAAATTTATTAAAACTTCTAAGAAAGATGCCTAAGGTAACCCTGAACACATTCCAATTCCATTTGGGAACAAATGTGCCTTTGAAAAGAAATTTGGCCGAAATTTGGGGTAAAAACAGTTGAAATTGGCTTTTTATTTACATGTATTTCCTACCCCAAAATGGATGATTTTTGCCAAAATCTGCCATAGTTTCGGTGTTTGAATATTGATTCATGCTCAACTCATCTGCAGACGTTTTTCTGCGTTGTTTGGAGAAAAGTCCATTTTTGGCCAAATTTCGTTAGAAATGTAAGGCTAACCCCTTGTATTTTTTTCAATTTTGGCAAAAAAATGCAATTCCTTAAAACTTCTAAGAAAGATGCCTAAGGTAACCCTGAACACATTCCAATTCCATTTGGGAACAAATGTGCATTTGAAAAGAAAATTTGGCCGAAATTTAGGGGAAAAACAGTTGAAATATTGCTTTTTATTTACTTGTATTTCCTACCCCAGAATGGATGATTTTTGCCAAAATCTGCCAAAGTTTGGGTGTTTGAATATTGAATTATGCTCAATTTGTCTCCAGAGGTATTTCTGAGTTGTTCGGAGAAAAGTCAATATTTGGCCAAATTTCGTTAAAAATGTAACGCTAACCCCTTGTTTGTATTTTTTTTAATTTTGGAAAAAAATGAAATACCCTAAAACTTCTAAGAAAGATGCCTAAGGTAACCCTGAACACATTCCAATTCCATTTGGGAACAAATGTGCCTTTGAAAAGAAAATTTGGCCGAAATTTGGGGGAAAAACAGTTGAAATTTGGCTTTTTATTTACATGTATTTCCTACCCCAAAATGGATGATTTTTGCCAAAATCTGCCAAAGTTGGGGTGTTTGAATATTGATTCATGCTCAACTCGTCTCCAAAGGTATTTCTGCGTTATTTGGAGAAAAGTCCATTTTTGGCCAAATTTCGTTAAAAATGTAACGCTAACTTCTTGTTTGTATCTTTTTTTAATTTTGGCAAAAAAATGAAATTCCCTAAAACTTCTAAGAAAGATGCCTAAGGTAACCCTGAACACATTCCAATTCCATTTGGAAACAAATGTGCCTTTGAAAAGAAAATTTGGCCGAAATTTGGGGGAAAAACAGTTGAAATTTTGCTTTTTATTTACATGTATTTCCTACCCCAGAATGGATGATTTTTGCCAACATCTGCCAAAGTTTGGGTGTTTGAATATTGATTCATGCTCAACTCGTCTCCAGAGGTATTTCTGCGTTGTTTGGAGAAAAGTCCATTTTTGGCCAAATTTGGTTTAAAATGTAAGGCTAACCCCTTGTATTTTTTTCAATTTTGGCAAAAAAAATGAAATTTCTTAAAACTTGTAAGAAAGATGCCTAAGGTAACCCTGAACACATTCCAATTCCATTTGGGAACAAATGTGCCTTTGAAAAGAAATTTGGCCGAAATTTGGGGTAAAAACAGTTGAAATTTGGCTTTTTATTTACATGTATTTCCTACCCCAAAATGGATGATTTTTGCCAAAATCTGCCATAGTTTCGGTGTTTGAATATTGATTCATGCTCAACTCATCTGCAGACGTTTTTCTGCGTTGTTTGGAGAAAAGTCCATTTTTGGCCAAATTTCGTTAGAAATGTAAGGCTAACCCCTTGTATTTTTTTCAATTTTGGCAAAAAAATGCAATTCCTTAATACTTCTTAGAAAGATGCCTAAGGTAACCCTGAACACATTCCAATTCAATTTTGGAACAAATGTGCCTTTGAAAAGAAAATTTGGCCGAAATTTGGGTAAAAACAGTTGAAATTTTGCTTTTTATTTACATGTATTTCCTACCCCAAAATGGATGAATTTTGCCAAAATCTGCCAAAGTTTCGGTGTTTGAATATTGATTCATGCTCAACTCGTCTCCAGAGGTTTTTCTGCGTTGTTTGGAGAAAAGTCCATTTTTGGCCAAATTTCGTTAGAAATGTAAGGCTAACCCCTTGTATTTTTTTCAATTTTGGCAAAAAAATGCAATTCCTTAATACTTCTTAGAAAGATGCCTCAGGTAACCCTGAACACATTCCAATTCAATTTTGGAACAAATGTGCCTTTGAAAAGAAAATTTGGCCGAAATTTGGGGTAAAAACAGTTGAAATTTTGCTTTTTATTTACATGTATTTCCTACCCCAAAATGGATGAATTTTGCCAAAATCTGCCAAAGTTTCGGTGTTTGAATATTGATTCATGCTCAACTCGTCTCCAGAGGTTTTTCTGCGTTGTTTGGAGAAAAGTCCATTTTTGGCCAAATTTCGTTAGAAATGTAAGGCTAACCCCTTGTATTTTTTTCAATTTTGGCAAAAAAATTAAATTCCAGAAAACTTCTCAGAAAGATGCCTAAGGTAACCCTGAACACGTTCCAATTCCATTTTGGAACAAATGTGCCTTTGAAAAGAAATTTGGCCGAAATTTTGGGGAAAAACAGTTGAAATTTTGCTTTTTATTTACTTGTATTTCCTACCCCCAAATGGATGATTTTTGTCAAAATCTGCCAAAGTTTGGGTGTTTGAATATTGATTTATGCTCAATTTGTCTCCAGAGGTATTTCTGCGTTGTTTGGAGAAAAGTCCATTTTTGGCCAAATTTCGTTAAAAATGTAACGCTAACCCCTTGTTTTTATTTTTTTTAATTTTGGAAAAAAAATGAAATTCCCTAAAACTTCTAAGAAAGATGCCTAAGGTAACCCTGAACACATTCCAATTCCATTTGGCAACAAACGTGCCTTTGAAAAGAAATTTGGCCGAAATTTGGGGGAAAAACAGTTGAAATATTGCTTTTTATTTACATGTATTTCCTAACCCAAAATGTATGATTTTTGTCAAAATCTGCCAAAGTTTGGGTGTTTGAATATTGATTCATGCTCAACTCGTCTCCAGAGGTATTTCTGCGTTGTTTGGAGAAAAGTCAATTTTTGGCCAAATTTGGTTTAAAATGTAAGGCTAACCCTTTGTATTTTTTTCAATTTTGGCAAAAAAAATGAAATTTCTTAAAACTTCTAAGAAAGATGCCTAAGGTAACCCTGAACACATTCCAATTCCATTTGGGAACAAATGTGCCTTTGAAAATAAATTTGGCCGAAATTTGGGGTAAAAACAGTTGAAATTTGGCTTTTTATTTACATGTATTTCCTACCCCAAAATGGATGATTTTTGCCAAAATCTGCCATAGTTTCGGTGTTTGAATATTGATTCATGCTCAACTCATCTGCAGACGTTTTTCTGCGTTGTTTGGAGAAAAGTCCATTTTTGGCCAAATTTCGTTAGAAATGTAAGGCTAACCCCTTGTATTTTTTTCAATTTTGGCAAAAAAATGCAATTCCTTAAAACTTCTAAGAAAGATGCCTAAGGTAACCCTGAACACATTCCAATTCCATTTTGGAACAAATGTGCCTTTGAAAAGAAAATTGGGCCGAAATTTGGGGTAAAAACAGTTGAAATTTTGCTTTTTATTTACATGTATTTCCTACCCAAAATGGATGAATTTTGCCAAAATCTGCCAAAGTTTGGGTGTTTGAATATTGATTCATGCTCAACTCGTCTCCAGAGGTTTTTCTGCGTTGTTTGGAGAAAAGTCCATTTTTAGCCAAATTTGGTTTAAAATGTAAGGCTAACCCCTTGTATTTTTTTCAATTTTGGCAAAACAAATGAAATTTCTTAAAACTTCTAAGAAAGATGCCTAAGGTAACCCTGAACACATTCCAATTCCATTTGGGAACAAATGTGCCTTTGAAAAGAAAATTTGGCCGAAATTTGGGGGAAAAACAGTTGAAATTTTGCTTTTTATTTACTTGTATTTGGCCGAAATTTGGGGGGAAAACAGTTGAAATTTTGCTTTTTATTTACTTGTATTTCCTACCCCAAAATGGATAATTTTTGCCAAAATCTGCCAAAGTTTGGGTGTTTGAATATTGATTTATGCTCAATTTGTCTCCAGAGGTATTTCTGCGTTGTTTGGAGAAAAGTCCATTTTTGGCCAAATTTCGTTAAAAATGTAACGCTAACCCCTTGTTTTTATTTTTTTAATTTTGGAAAAAAAATGAAATTCACTAAAACTTCTAAGAAAGATGCCTAAGGTAACCCTGAACACATTCCAATTCCATTTGGGAACAAATGTGCCTTTGAAAAGAAAATTTGGCCGAAATTTGGGGTAAAAACAGTTGAAATTTGGCTTTTTATTTACATGTATTTCCTACCCCAAAATGGATGATTTTTGCCAAAATCTGCCAAAGTTTGGGTGTTTGAATATTGATTCATGCTCAACTCGTCTCCAGAGGTATTTCTGCGTTGTTTGGAGAAAAGTCCATTTTTGGCCAAATTTCGTTAAAAATGTAACGCTAACCCCTTGTTTGTATTTTTTTTAATTTTGGCAAAAAAATGAAATTCCCTAAAACTTCTAAGAAAGATGCCTAAGGTAACCCTGAACACATTCCAATTCCATTTGGGAACAAATGTGCCTTTGAAAAGAAATTTGGCCGAAATTTGGGGTAAAAACAGTTGAAATATTGCTTTTTATTTACATGTATTTCCTAACCCAAAATGGATGATTTTTGTCAAAATCTGCCAAAGTTTGGGTGTTTGAATATTGATTCATGCTCAACACGTCTCCAGAGGTATTTCTGCGTTGTTTGGAGAAAAGTCAATTTTTGGCCAAATTTGGTTTAAAATGTAAGGCTAACCCCTTGTATTTTTTGCAATTTTGGCAAAAAAATGAAATTTCTTAAAACTTCTAAGAAAGATGCCTAAGGTAACCCTGAACACATTCCAAATCCATTTGGGAACAAATGTGCCTTTGAAAATAAATTTGGACAAAATTTGGGGTAAAAACAGTTGAAATATTGCTTTTTATTTACATGTATTTCCTAACCCAAAATGGATGATTTTTGTCAAAATCTGCCAAAGTTTGGGTGTTTGAATATTGATTCATGCTCAACTCGTCTCCAGAGGTATTGCTGCGTTGTTTGGAGAAAAGTCAATTTTTGGCCAAATTTGGTTTAAAATGTAAGGCTAACCCCTTGTAATTTTTTCAATTTTGGCAAAAAAATGAAATTTCTTAAAACTTCTAAGAAAGATGCCTAAGGTAACCCTGAACACATTCCAAATCCATTTGGGAACAAATGTGCCTTTGAAAATAAAATTTGGCCGAAATTTGGGGTAAAAACAGTTGAAATTTGGCTTCTTATTTACATGTATTTCCTACCCCAAAATGGATGATTTTTGCCAAAATCTGCCAAAGTTTGGGTGTTTGAATATTGATTCATGCTCAACTCGTCTCCAGAGGTATTTCTGCGTTGTTTGGAGAAAAGTCCATTTTTGGCCAAATTTCGTTAAAAATGTAACGCTAACCCCTTGTTTGTATTTTTTTTAATTTTGGCAAAAAAATGAAATTCCCTAAAACTTCTAAGAAAGATGCCTAAGGTAACCCTGAACACATTCCAATCCCATTTGGGAACAAATGTGCCTTTGAAAAGAAAATTTGGCCGAAATTTGGGGTAAAAACAGTTGAAATATTGCTTTTTATTTACATGTATTTCCTAACCCAAAATGGATGATTTTTGTCAAAATCTGCCAAAGTTTGGGTGTTTGAATATTGATTCATGCTCAACACGTCTCCAGAGGTATTTCTGCGTTGTTTGGAGAAAAGTCAATTTTTGGCCAAATTTGGTTTAAAATGTAAGGCTAACCCCTTGTATTTTTTGCAATTTTGGCAAAAAAATGAAATTTCTTAAAACTTCTAAGAAAGATGCCTAAGGTAACCCTGAACACATTCCAAATCCATTTGGGAACAAATGTGCCTTTGAAAATAAATTTGGACAAAATTTGGGGTAAAAACAGTTGAAATATTGCTTTTTATTTACATGTATTTCCTAACCCAAAATGGATGATTTTTGTCAAAATCTGCCAAAGTTTGTGTGTTTGAATATTGATTCATGCTCAACTCGTCTCCAGAGGTATTGCTGCGTTGTTTGGAGAAAAGTCAATTTTTGGCCAAATTTGGTTTAAAATGTAAGGCTAACCCCTTGTATTTTTTTCAATTTTGGCAAAAAAATAAAATTCCTTAAAACTTCGAAGAAAGATGCCTTAGGTAACCCTGAACACATTCCAATTCCATTTGGGAACAAATGTGCCTTTGAAAAGAAAATTTGGCCGAAATTTGGGGTAAAAACAGTTGAAATTTGGCTTTTTATTTACATGTATTTCCTAACCCAAAATGTATGATTTTTGTCAAAATCTGCCAAAGTTTGGGTGTTTGAATATTGATTCATGCTCAACTCGTCTCCAGAGGTATTTCTGCGTTGTTTGGAGAAAAGTCCATTTTTGGCCAAATTTGGTTTAAAATGTAAGGCTAACCCCTTGTATTTTTTGCAATTTTGGCAAAAAAATGAAATTTCTTAAAACTTCTAAGAAAGATGCCTAAGGTAACCCTGAACACATTCCAATTCCATTTGGGAACAAATGTGCCTTTGAAAATAAATTTGGACAAAATTTGGGGTAAAAACAGTTGAAATATTGCTTTTTATTTACATGTATTTCCTAACCCAAAATGGATGATTTTTGTCAAAATCTGCCAAAGTTTGGGTGTTTGAATATTGATTCATGCTCAACTCGTCTCCAGAGGTATTGCTGCGTTGTTTGGAGAAAAGTCATTTTTTGGCCAAATTTGGTTTAAAATGTAAGGCTAACCCCTTGTATTTTTTTCAATTTTGGCAAAAAAAATAAAATTCCTCAAAACTTCGAAGAAAGATGCCTAAGGTAACCCTGAACACATTCCAATTCCATTTGGGAACAAATGTGCCTTTGAAAAGAAAATTTGGCCGAAATTTGGGGTAAAAACAGTTGAAATTTGGCTTTTTATTTACATGTATTTCCTAACCCAAAATGGATGATTTGTGTCAAAATCTGCCAAAGTTTGGGTGTTTGAATATTGATTCATGCTCAACTCGTCTCCAGAGGTATTTCTGCGTTGTTTGGAGAAAAGTCCATTTTTGTCCAAATTTGGTTTAAAATGTAAGGCTAACCCCTTGTATTTTTTTCAAGTTTGGCAAAAAAAATGAAATTCCTTAAAACTTCTAAGAAAGATGCCTAAGGTAACCCTGAACACATTCCAATTCCATTTGGGAACAAATGTGCCTTTGAAAAGAAATTTGGACAAAATTTGGGGTAAAAACAGTTGAAATATTGCTTTTTATTTACATGTATTTCCTAACCAGAAAATGGATGATTTTTGTCAAAATCTGCCAAAGTTTGGGTGTTTCAATATTGATTTATGCTGAACTCGTCTCCAGAGGTATTTCAGCGTTGTTTGGAGAAAAGTCAATTTTTGGCCAAATTTGGTTTAAAATGTAAGGCTAACCCTTTGTATTTTTTTCAATTTTGGCAAAAAAAATGAAATTTCTTAAAACTTCTAAGAAAGATGCCTAAGGTAACCCTGAACACATTCCAATTCCATTTGGGAACAAATGTGCCTTTGAAAAGAAATTTGGCCGAAATTTGGGGTAAAAACAGTTGAAATTTGGCTTTTTATTTACATGTATTTCCTACCCCAAAATGGATGATTTTTGCCAAAATCTGCCATAGTTTCGGTGTTTGAATATTGATTCATGCTCAACTCATCTGCAGACGTTTTTCTGCGTTGTTTGGAGAAAAGTCCATTTTTGGCCAAATTTCGTTAGAAATGTAAGGCTAACCCCTTGTATTTTTTTCAATTTTGGCAAAAAAATGCAATTCCTTAAAACTTCTAAGAAAGATGCCTAAGGTAACCCTGAACACATTCCAATTCCATTTTGGAACAAATGTGCCTTTGAAAAGAAAATTGGGCCGAAATTTGGGGTAAAAACAGTTGAAATTTTGCTTTTTATTTACATGTATTTCCTACCCCAAAATGGATGAATTTTGCCAAAATCTGCCAAAGTTTCGGTGTTTGAATATTGATTCATGCTCAACTCGTCTCCTCCAGAGGTTTTTCTGCGTTGTTTGGAGAAAAGTCCATTTTTAGCCAAATTTGGTTTAAAATGTAAGGCTAACCCCTTGTATTTTTTTCAATTTTGGCAAAACAAATGAAATTTCTTAAAACTTCTAAGAAAGATGCCTAAGGTAACCCTGAACACATTCCAATTCCATTTGGGAACAAATGTGCCTTTGAAAAGAAAATTTGGCCGAAATTTGGGGGAAAAACAGTTGAAATTTTGCTTTTTATTTACTTGTATTTGGCCGAAATTTGGGGGGAAAACAGTTGAAATTTTGCTTTTTATTTACTTGTATTTCCTACCCCAAAATGGATAATTTTTGCCAAAATCTGCCAAAGTTTGGGTGTTTGAATATTGATTTATGCTCAATTTGTCTCCAGAGGTATTTCTGCGTTGTTTGGAGAAAAGTCCATTTTTGGCCAAATTTCGTTAAAAATGTAACGCTAACCCCTTGTTTTTATTTTTTTTAATTTTGGAAAAAAAATGAAATTCACTAAAACTTCTAAGAAAGATGCCTAAGGTAACCCTGAACACATTCCAATTCCATTTGGGAACAAATGTGCCTTTGAAAAGAAAATTTGGCCGAAATTTGGGGTAAAAACAGTTGAAATTTGGCTTTTCATTTACATGTATTTCCTACCCCAAAATGGATGATTTTTGCCAAAATCTGCCAAAGTTTGGGTGTTTGAATATTGATTCATGCTCAACTCGTCTCCAGAGGTATTTCTGCGTTGTTTGGAGAAAAGTCCATTTTTGGCCAAATTTCGTTAAAAATGTAACGCTAACCCCTTGTTTGTATTTTTTTTAATTTTGGCAAAAAAATGAAAATTCCCTAAAACTTCTAAGAAAGATGCCTAAGGTAACCCTGAACACATTCCAAATCCATTTGGGAACAAATGTGCCTTTGAAAATAAATTTGGACAAAATTTGGGGTAAAAACAGTTGAAATATTGCTTTTTATTTACATGTATTTCCTAACCCAAAATGGATGATTTTTGTCAAAATCTGCCAAAGTTTGGGTGTTTGAATATTGATTCATGCTCAACTCGTCTCCAGAGGTATTGCTGCGTTGTTTGGAGAAAAGTCAATTTTTGGCCAAATTTGGTTTAAAATGTAAGGCTAACCCCTTGTATTTTTTTCAATTTTGGCAAAAAAAATAAAATTCCTTAAAACTTCGAAGAAAGATGCCTTAGGTAACCCTGAACACATTCCAATTCCATTTGGGAACAAATGTGCCTTTGAAAAGACAATTTGGCCGAAATTTGGGGTAAAAACAGTTGAAATTTGGCTTTTTATTTACATGTATTTCCTAACCCAAAATGTATGATTTTTGTCAAAATCTGCCAAAGTTTGGGTGTTTGAATATTGATTCATGCTCAACTCGTCTCCAGAGGTATTTCTGCGTTGTTTGGAGAAAAGTCCATTTTTGGCCAAATTTGGTTTAAAATGTAAGGCTAACCCCTTGTATTTTTTGCAATTTTGGCAAAAAAATGAAATTTCTTAAAACTTCTAAGAAAGATGCCTAAGGTAACCCTGAACACATTCCAATTCCATTTGGGAACAAATGTGCCTTTGAAAATAAATTTGGACAAAATTTGGGGTAAAAACAGTTGAAATATTGCTTTTTATTTACATGTATTTCCTAACCCAAAATGGATGATTTTTGTCAAAATCTGCCAAAGTTTGGGTGTTTGAATATTGATTCATGCTCAACTCGTCTCCAGAGGTATTGCTGCGTTGTTTGGAGAAAAGTCATTTTTTGGCCAAATTTGGTTTAAAATGTAAGGCTAACCCCTTGTATTTTTTTCAATTTTGGCAAAAAAAATAAAATTCCTCAAAACTTCGAAGAAAGATGCCTAAGGTAACCCTGAACACATTCCAATTCCATTTGGGAACAAATGTGCCTTTGAAAAGAAAATTTGGCCGAAATTTGGGGTAAAAACAGTTGAAATTTGGCTTTTTATTTACATGTATTTCCTAACCCAAAATGGATGATTTGTGTCAAAATCTGCCAAAGTTTGGGTGTTTGAATATTGATTCATGCTCAACTCGTCTCCAGAGGTATTTCTGCGTTGTTTGGAGAAAAGTCCATTTTTGTCCAAATTTGGTTTAAAATGTAAGGCTAACACCTTGTATTTTTTTCAAGTTTGGCAAAAAAAATGAAATTCCTTAAAACTTCTAAGAAAGATGCCTAAGGTAACCCTGAACACATTCCAATTCCATTTGGGAACAAATGTGCCTTTGAAAAGAAATTTGGACAAAATTTGGGGTAAAAACAGTTGAAATATTGCTTTTTATTTACATGTATTTCCTAACCAGAAAATGGATGATTTTTGTCAAAATCTGCCAAAGTTTGGGTGTTTCAATATTGATTGATGCTGAACTCGTCTCCAGAGGTATTTCAGCGTTGTTTGGAGAAAAGTCAATTTTTGGCCAAATTTGGTTTAAATAAGGCTAACCCCTTGTATTTTTTTCAATTGTGGCAAAAAAATGAAATTCCTTAAAACTTCTAAGAGAGATGCTTAAGGTTACCCTGAACACATTCCAATTCCATTTGGGAACAAATGTGCCTTTGAAAAGACAATTTGGCCGAAATTTGGGGTAAAAACAGTTGAAATTTGGCTTTTTATTTACATGTATTTCCTACCCCAAAAATGGATGATTTTGGCCTAAATCTGCCAAAATTTCGTTGTTTGAATATTGATTCATGCTCAACTCGTCTCCAGAGGTATTTCTGCGTTGTTTGGAGAAAAGTCAATTATTGGCCAAATTTGATTAAAAATGTAAGGCTAACCCCTTGTATTTTTTTTTAATTTTTGGCAAAAAAATGAAATTCCTTAATCCTTTTAAGAAAGATGCCTAAGGTAACCCTGAACACATTCCAGTTCCATCTTGGAACAAATGTGCCTTTGAAAAGAAAAAAGAAAACGCCAATGGACGCGCGAAGCAAATTTGGGCCTGCGACAATATCGGTCTGTCGGAAAAATCTTGTCACGTCCGTCGGGGTCGGCAGTGATGAAGAGCGCCACCTATTGTCCCAGAGTTATGTCCGCTTTTAAGGTTGCAGACAAGTAAATAAGCTGCCATATACGCCAATAATAAATGCCCCCTCTTCAGAAATTCAGAAAAAAATACTCACAACTCTCTCTGGTATTCGAGACTCACATTCAATTAAAGCGTATTTCCATCCGAAGATGATCACCCTTTAAAGTACTTCGAAGCCCGCCGCCATTTTGTATTACGAGGCCTACACTCCATTGCAAAGAAGAGCGCTTTTAGGGCCCAAATTTCATCCAAATTGCACAGAACTAGAAGCTTACAGTCCTGTGCAAGGCTCCCACCCATATTTGTTACAAACCCTCAAGTACATAGCCCACAATATGATATACATGTGCGATGTTTTCAATATTATGTTCGATTTTTTTGCATTAAATGTGCGATGATTTTCAAAAATCGTGTTTTCGTAACTACCGCCGTGCTCGCGCTGCTACGAATTGACTCTGTTTTTACCCAAGACACCGCATACAAAAACAAACGCTAATGTGTAACGCATATCCAGGCACCAGACTGTTCCTCATTTGCATACGTGTGCAAAAATCTTGCACATGCAAATGATCCAATACCAGGCCGGGTGAGAGAGCAGGTAGGGGTGGGCACGTACTGCTCGACACCCTGGGGACGAGGTTGGTTTGCATTCGATCTTTTGCAATATGCATTTGATGTTTCCCTTTTCATTCGATGTTTCGTTAAGAGTCAAAGTCTGGTTACTAGACCGCGAAAGTCTGACTATTTTGCCTAAAGTCAGTGTATGAGACGTCAGGGGATCGCGTGAAGTAATTAGAGCCAGACCTAAACGGTAAAAACCGGAATTGTGGGTAATTCTTTAAGCATACGCAATGCGTTCATCATACCCCCAGCTGTGCCTGTACTACCCATAGTGTTGTGTGTATCATCTATGCATTGAGGAGTGCATGACACATGGTCTGAGCTCCAAGGCCGATGTGCACCTGTCCCAGTTACCTGATAGTTGGTTAGCATAAGCTGATGTAAAATTGGGCAAAATTAGATGTTTATGAAAAAAAATCAAATTGTAAGGGGTTAACCTTGCATTTTTTTAGCAAACGTCGGGAAAAATCAGATGTTTCTGGAAAATTGCAGATTGTATGGGGTTAGATGTTTATGAAACATTTCAAATTGTAAGGGGTGAACATTGCATATTTTTAGCGAAATTGGGCAAAATCAGATGTTTCCGAAAAATTTCAGATGTAAGGGATTAACCTTGCTTTTTTAGTGAAATTTTGCAAGGTTAGATGTTGCGAAAAATTTCAAATTGAAAGGGGTTAACCTCGCAATTTTTAAGGCGAAAATGGGAAAAAATCAAATGTTTCTGGAAAATTGCAGATTGTAAGGGGTTAACCTTGCTTTTTGAATAAGATTGGGAAAAATTAGATGTTCATGAAAAAAATTCAAATTGTAAGGGGTTAACCTTGCATTTTTTTTAGCAAAA
Organism: Patiria miniata; assembly: GCF_015706575.1. Lineage (NCBI taxonomy): Eukaryota > Metazoa > Echinodermata > Asteroidea > Valvatida > Asterinidae > Patiria > Patiria miniata. The sequence goes on along the minus strand of NW_024037069.1, from coordinate 2,663,988 downwards.
TAGGACACAATCAGATGATTCTGCAAAATTGCAGATTGTTAGGGCTTAACCTTGTATTTCTAGCAAAATTGGGCAAAAAGAAATGTTTATGAAAAATTTTAAATTGAAAGAGGTGTACCTCGTATATTTAGTGAAATTTGGCAAAATCAGATTTGTATGAAAAATCTAAAATGGTAAGGGGTTAACCTTGCTTTTTTAGCAAAATTTGGAGCATATTTTACTAAAATTGGGCAAAATCAGATGCTTCTAAAAAATCCAGATGTAAAGTTTCCGCAAAAACAGCTGTTGAAAAAGAGCCCAATGTTGAACTTTACTGAGTCTGAGATCTATCGAGGGGACGATCCTTATTTCAACTCCCGGAGATTCGCTGACAGTCTCTATTTTTCTTTTTAAGAAAGTCGAAATAGCTGAAGAGGGAGGTGAGAATCTATATGTGCCCAGAGTACAAAGAGTAGAAATCTACGCGTCTGCCTTTTGAAAATACACAATTGCGGTTTTCATTGTTGCGTAATGATCCGCCTAGCACACGACTGTTGTGCACATTAGGCTGTGTTATGCAGCTTCCTAACAAACCAAACACACTGGGCTCATTATATCGACTTGTTTTTACCCATTAAGGTAAAGCAAATGGACCCAGTAATCTTCCTGGCGCGTTTGCTCACCTATAAAGACAACTTTTCTCGGTTTAAGGAAAATTCTAAGGTAACAAAATGGCCGAGTGGTTACGATTCGTCGTCCACGGTTAGCGGGGTCCCGGGTTCGAATCCCGCTGGTGTCTTTTTGTTTTTTAACGTATGAGTTCAATCATTTACTATAAGAGATTTAATTTCCCGTCGTAAAGTACCAACAGTACCTTAGCTTAATCGGTAAGCACTGCTGCTGGTACTGTCCGCGAGTTCCAGGTTGGCGCCTTCGTACAGGTTCAGGGCATGTGGTCCACTCGGAGGATCAGGGCTTAGGGGCCGCCCTGTTCCTCCCTTAGCTCTTTGCTTTTACATGGTGCCTGGCCCTCCGGGGTTATATGGATGGATAGGGAAGGAAGTGTGTATTGGTCGGGGACACCGAGACCCCGGAAGAGAACTAAGGGATCGGCTGGGGCATTGTTATGGCTCAGACCGATCCCTGAAAGCTTGACTAGCACATAACTTTTTGATTTTTTTTAACCCTCTATCTTTTATACTTTGGTTTAGTTTGATATCTACAGCTGCTCGGCAGGTCTACGGGTAGTATCAAAATTGAAACAAAGGTGTATGTCATAAATCATTGAATATTTCCTAATTGTCTATAATCAAAACGGAGTTTCGTTTGATCAATTTGACTATCATTATATAATGACGCGATTGCCAATTGACGTAAGAAACGCCATAAATTATACCGGGAAAGAATAAAGATGTACATTGTAATATAAATATTATTGATACATCTTTCAAATAACGTGTCTTTAATTGTGAGCATTCCAAACAATACAGTAATTCGCAATAGTAATAGAATGGTATATGATAGCACGATCAATGCGTTTCTATTAAAATTTAAAAAATATAATTTCGGCCCCTATGTGTGAAATATTCTTTGATTGACTATGATCTTCCATACGAATGAATTAATTCGCAAAATATAGCAACAACAAAAGAGAAAGGAAAAAGAGAGCATTCCTTTACCCTAAAAACTGGAAAAATAATTTGTTTTAAAAAAGTCAAATGGGACACTTCATGTATTGATTTAACAGTTTGCAAGGAGTTAGCCTTACATATTAAGCAAAATTGCGAAAAATCAGATGTTTCTGGAAAATTGCAGATTGTACGGGGTTAGATGTTTATGAAACATTTCAAATTGTAAGTGGTGAACCTTGCATATTTTAGCGAAATTGGGCCAATTTCAGATCTTTCTGGAAAATTTCAGATTGTAAGGGGTTAACCTTGCTTTTTTAGTGAAATTTGGCAAAATAAGATGTGGATGAAAAATTTCAAATTGTAAGTGGTTAACCTTGCTTTTTTAGTACAATTGGAAAAATTTAAATGTTTATGACAAATTTCAGATTTTCAGGGGTTAACTTTGCATTTTTTGCAAAATTGGGCAAAATCAGATTTGTATGAAAAATCAAAAATTGTAAGGGGTTAACCCTGCAAAATTATGGCAAAAATCAGATGTTTCTGGAAAATTGCAGATTGAAAGGGGTTAACTTTGCTTTTTTAGTGAAATTTGGCAAAGTTGGATGTTAATGAAAAATTTCAAATTGTAAGGGGTTAACCCTGCATTTTTGTAAACGAAATTGGGAACAATCAGATGTATTCGGAAAATTGGAGAATTGTATGGGGTTAACTTGGCATTTTTAGCAAATCTGGGCAATATCAGATTTTTATGAAAAATCTCGAATTGTAAGGGGTGAACCTTGCATTTTCAGCAAAAATAGGGAAAAATCAGGTGTTTATTAAAAAATTCAGATTGTAATGGGTTAACCTTGCATTTTTAGCAAAATTGGGCTAAATCAGATTTGTATGAAAATCAAAAATTGTAAGGGGTTCACCTTTGCCAAATTAGGGCAAAATCAGAAGTTTCTAGAAAATTGCAGATTGAAAGGGGTTAACCTTGCATTTTTAGCAAAATTGGGCAAAATGAGATTTTTATGAAAAATTTCAAATTGTAAGGGGTTAACCTTTGCCAAATTAGGGCAAAATCAGGTGTTTATGAAAAAATTGCGGATTGAAAGGGGTTAACCTTGCTTTTTTAGCAAAATAGGGCTGAATCAGATTTGTATGAAAAATCGAAAATTGTAGGGGTTTAAACCTTTGCCAAATTAGGGCAAAATCAGGTGTTTATGAAAAAATTGCGGATTGAAAGGGGTTAACCTTGCTTTTTTAGCAAAATAGGGCTAAATCAGATTTGTATGAAAAATCGAAAATTGTAGGGGTTTAAACCTTTGCCAAATTAGGGCAACATTTCTAGAAAATTGCAGATTGAAAAGGGTTAACCTTGCATTTTTAGCAAAATCAGGCAAAATCAGATGTTTCTGAAAAAATCCGATGTAAGGAATTAACCTTAGTAAGGGGTTAATATTGCATTTTTTTTTAGCAAAGTTGGGAAAAATTTAAATGTTGATGAAAAATTTCAAATTGTAAGGGATTAGCAATTGATTTTTTTGCAAAATACGGCAAAATCAGGTGTTTATGGAAAATTTCAGTTTGTAAGAGGTTAACTCTGCATTTTTTTAGCAAAATAGGGCAAAATCACAGGTTTCTGGATTGCATTTTTAGAAAGAACTGGGCAAAATCAAATTTAAATGAAAAATCAAATATTGTTATGGATTAACCTTGCCGAACTAGGGCAAAATCAGATGTTTCTCAAAAATTGCAGATTGTTAGGGCCTAACCTCACATTTTTAGCAGAATTAGGCAAAAAGAAATGTTTATGAAAAATTTCAAATTTTAAGGGGTGAACCTTGCATATTTTAGCCAAATTGGGCAAAATTAGACGTTTATGTAATTTTTTTTGGAAAATAGGGCACCATCAGATGTTTCTGGAAAATTGCAGATTGTAATGGCTTAACCTTGTATCTTAAGCAAAATAGGGCAAAATCAGATTTGTATGAAAAATTAAAAATTGTAAGGGGTTAACCTTGCTTTTTAAACAAAATTTGGTGCATATTTTACTAAAATTGGGCAAAATCAGATGTTTCTAATATCAATTATAGTTAAGGCATTAAGGCCCTCCAAAAAGAATATTCGGCTTTTTTTGTCTTTTTTCTTTTTTCTTCAAGCTTGGATTGTACAGACAAGGTGGGTACTATTTTGCTTTTTTGGTGTCCTCATGTACATTGGTGTCCTCCATAATTTGCCTTGGTGCTTTCGATCATTTGCCTTGGTGCAATTTCCCATTCCTTGGTGCTCTTTGGTAAAAAAAAATGAGGAGGTGCGGAAATAGAGGGCGCTGTTGGAGCTACCGCTGAACATTACATTTTTAGGAAAAAAAAAGATCGACGCGCATGATTAAAATCGACGCGCGCGCTGACCAGAGACCGACTTATTTCTTTTTTGGCCTAACCTTGCCTTTTTAGTAAAATTTGGCAAAATTAGATGTGTATGAAAATTTCAAATTGTAAGGGGTTAACCTTGCATTTTTTAGCAAATTAGGGTAAAATCAGATGTTTCTGGAAAATTTCAGATGTAAGGGATTAACTTTGCTTTTTTAGTGAAAATTGGCAAAGTTAGATGTTTATGAAAAAAATTAAATTGTAAGGGGTTAACCTTGCATTTTCTTTTTTTAGCAAAATAGGGCACAATCAGATGTTTCTGAAAATTGCAGATTGTAAGGGGTGAACCTTGTATATTTAGCAAAATTTGTCAAAATCAGATTGGTATGAACAATCTACAATTGTAAGGGATTAACCTTTCTTTTTCAGCAAAATTTGGTGCATATTTTTCTAAAATTTGGCAAAATCAGATGTTTCTGAAAAATTCCAGATGTAACGGATTAACCTTGCTTTTTTTTTGTAAAATTGGGCAAAATTAGATGTTTATGAAAAATTTAAATTGTAAGGCGTTAACCTTGCATTTTTAGCAAAATCGGGAAAAATCAGATGTTTCTGGAAAATTGCAGATTGTATGGGGTTAACTCTGCAGTTTTAGCAAAATTGGGCAAAATCAGATGTTTCTGAAAAATTTCAGATGAAAGGGGGTTAACCTTGCTTTTTTTAGCGAAATTGGGAAAAATCTGATTTGTATGAAAAATCAAAAATTGTAAGGGGTTAACCTTTGCCAAATTAGTGCACTAAAAAAAGCAAGGTTAACCCCCTTACATCTGAAAATTTCAAATTATTAGGGGTTAATCTTGCATTTTTTTTAGCAAAATACGGCAAAACCAGGTGTTCATGAAGAAATTCAGATTGTAAAGGGTTCACCTTGCATTTTTAGCAAATTCAGATTGTAAAGGGTTCACCTTGCATTTTTAGCAAAATTGGGAAAAATCAGATTTGTCTGAAAAATCAAAAATTGTAAGGGGTTAACCTTTGCCAAATTAGGGCAAAATCAGATGTTTCTTGAAAATTGCAGATTGAAAGGGGTTAACCTTGCATTTTAAGCAAAATTGGGCAAAATAAGATGTTTCTGAAAAAAATTCCGATGTAAGGAATTAACCTTACTTTTTTTTTTAGTGGAATTTGGTAAAAATTAGATGTTTATGGAAAATTTCAAATTGTAAGGGGTTCAGATTGCATTTGTTTTTAGCAAAATAGGGCAAAATCAGATGTTTATGGAAAATTTCAAATTGTAAGGTGTTAACCTTGCTTTTTTAGTAAAATTGGGAAAATTGAAATGTTTATGAAAAATTTCAAATTGTCAGTGGTTAACCTTGCATTTTTAGCAAAATAGGGCAAAATCAGGTGTTCATGGAAAATTTCAGATTGTAAGGGGTTAACTTTGCAGTTTTAGCAAAGTTGGGCAAAATCAGATTTGTATGAAAAATCAAAAATTGTAAGGGGTTAACCTTGCCAAATTAGGGCAAAATCAGATGTTTCTGGAAAATTGCAGATTGAAAGGGGTTAACCTTGCTTTTTTAAGCGAAATTGGGAAAAATCAGATGTTTCTTACAAATTGAAGATTGGAAGGGGTTAACCTGGCATTTTTAGCATAACTAGGCAATATCAGATTTACACTCAGACACCAATACATGTACAATCAAAACATCACTAACCAATATATTGGATTTGCCGCAGCCTGAATGTGTTTATTAAATCTTCATGCCAAATCAAAGCATGTTTTGTTTTCCGTTTCACCATACGCACCACCAACATAAATAGACGGCCAGAAACCAGTCTTTCATTGCTGAAATCCTTTGGGCAAACTGACTCTTACAAACCATTGGGTTGATCAGGCCCACCGAACCTGGGGTACATAACCGGGCCCCCACTCCGGATCCACTTTAAACCATACCTGGGGTAATAACGGTCCCCCACTCCGAAAACCACCTGTGGTATATCCACGCCCCTTCTAAATTGCTCTGAAATTGATAGGACACTTGTAGAAACTTTTAAAGTAATTTCCTTAATTGAAACACAAAGTTCGCTGGCATAAATAACTGGAATGCTTCGCGGTCGGAACCGACTTCGTGGAAGCAAACCCTAGCCGGCACAGGCTGGGTTATTGTTGTCAAGGTTTGGAATTAAACAATTATAAATCAATGTCAACACATGTCACTGGACAGGCTCAGCGACCCTGGAATATGGCTTGCCGAACCCTGTCCCACGACCACAGTCGCGCTTTCCCACACTTTTTGCGGAGTGAAAAAACCCTCAAGGTAAACCCACTCTTCCTGTTTGCCGAAATGAAGAGTCAAAATCCCGTTGGGAAAAACTCCGCAAAGAAGCGCCTAGAAACCGCTAAGTGGCAGCAAAAGTCTTCAGAGCACTTAATTACATCCGAATACTTCGGATAATTATACTTAACGGCGGCGAAGGGGAGGAGGCGGGATAACGATGTTTCCACATCCAGTTACTGCAACGAAGTGGTCTTCTCCACGTGACAACAGCCCACGAGTTGCCTCTGTCTAACCACGTTGCTGCTGGGCTAGTCAATCCGCTCATTAATGCATTATTCATGATCTCCAATAAATCATTAAACATAAAACCCATTCGTGCTGCATGTAAGGTATTTTATCGTTCAGTCGATAAAATTGATTACACTCAGACACGAATACATGTACAATCAAAACATCATTAACCAATATATTGGATTTGCCGCAGCCTGAATGTGTTTATTAAATCTTCATGCCAAATCAAAGCATGTTTTGTTTTCCGTTTTACCATACGCACCACCAACATAAATAGACGGCCAGATACCAGTCTTTCATTGCTGAAATCCTTTGGGCAAACTGACTCTTACAAACCATTGGGTTGATCAGGCCCACCGAACCTGGGGTACATAACCGGGCCCCCACTCCGGATCCACTTTAAACCGTACCTGGGGTAATAACGGTCCCCCACTCCGAAAACCACCTGTGGTATATCCACGACCCTTCTAAATTGCTCCGAAATTGATAGTACACTTGTAGAAACCTTTAAAGTAATTTCCTTAATTGAAACACAAAGTTCGCTGGCATAAATAACTGGAATGCTTCGCGGTCGGAACCGACTTCGTGGAAGCAAACCCTAGCCGGCACAGGCTGGGTTATTGTTGTCAAGGTTTGGAATTAAACAATTATAAATCAATGTCAACACATGTCACTGGACAGGCTCAGCGACCCTGGAATATGGCTTGCCGAACCCTGTCCCACGACCACAGTCGGCGCCACCCGCGCACTAGGGCGCGGCCCAAGGGACGAAGGACAGCCACCCCAAAGCGAGCATTCCAGGGAAATGAAAATGTAGTCATTTTTAATAATAAAAACTACGCAAAAGACCATTTATGCAAGACTGCAGGTTGTCCCTAAATAACCGAGTACCTTCCGGGGACAAATGAACTCCATCAAAGTGGAAAAGCTGAGAAGGACATGACTCAAACTGAGGATGATGTAAAATGTACGCATTCAATCTGTAAGCCATAGCCCTGGCCCATTTATTCAATGTGAGTCGTTTTTTATTGATACTGGCATTGGACTGTGCGCCGTAATAAAAGAGCCTTGTTAGGATATCGGACCAAACCAGGCAGACAGATGGATAACGAGTCCTGAACTCTTCCATGAGTAACCTAATACGCTGGCGCATACAAAAAGTATCAATGGAAACAAGGTCATTAACCTTGCTTTTTTTACAATTTGAACTTTTTCATAAACATCTAATTTTGTCCCTATTTTACAAAAAAAAAGCAAGGTTAATCCGTTACATCTGGAATTTTTCAGAAACATCAGATTTTGCCCAATTTTAGTAAAATATGCACCAAATTTTGAAACAAAAGAAAGGTTAATCCCTTACAATTGTAGATTTTTCATACAAATCTGATTTTGACAAATTTTGCTAAATATACAAGGTTCACCCCTTACAATCTGCAATTTTCCAGAAATATCTGATTGTGCCCTATTTTGCTAAAAAAGAAAATGCAAGGTTAACCCCTTACAATTTGATTTTTTTTCATAAACATCTAACTTTGCCAATTTCACTAAAAAAGCAAGGTTAACCCCTTTCAATCTGCAATTTTCTAGAAACTTCTGATTTTGCCCTAATTTGGCAAGGTTAATTCCTTACATCGGATTTTTTCAGAAACATCTGATTTTGCCCAATTTGGCAAGGTTAATCCATTACAATTTTTGATTTTTTATCTTAATTTGATTTGGTCCAATTTTGCTAAAAATGCAAGGTTAACCCCTTACAATCTGAAATTTTCCATAAACACCTGATTTTGCCCTATTTTGCTAAAAAAATCAATGGTTAATCCCTTACAATTTGAAATTTTTCATCAACATTAAAAATTTTCCCAATTTTGCTAAAAATGCAAGGTTAATTCCTTACATCGGATTTTTTTCAGAAACATCTGATTTTGCCCAATTTTGCTAAAAATGCAAGGTTAACGCATTACAATTTAAATTTTTCATAAACATCTAATTTTGCCCAATTTTACAAAAAAAGCAAGGTTAATCCGTTACATCTGGAATTTTTCAGAAACATCTGATTTTGCCAAATTTTAGTTAAATAAGCACCAAATTTTGAAACAAAAGAAAGGCTAATCCCTTATAATTGTAGGTTTTTCATACAAATCTGATTTTGACAAATTTTGCTAAATATACAAGGTTCACCCCTTACAATCTGCAATTTTCCAGAAATATCTGATTGTGCCCTATTTTGCTAAAAACGAAAATGCAAGGCTAACCCCTTACAATTTGAATTTTTTCATAAACATCTAACTTTGCCAATTTTCACTAAAAATGCAAGGTTAACCCCTTACAATCTGAAATTTTCCACAAACACCTGATTTTGCCCTATTTTGCTAAAAAAATCAATGGTTAATCCCTTACAATATGAAATTTTTCATAAACATTAACAATTTTCCCAATTTTGCTAAAAATGCAAGGTTAATTCCTTACATCGGATTTTTTTCAGAAACATCTGATTTTGCCCAATTTTGCTAAAAATGCAAGGTTAACCCCTTTCAATCTGCAATTTTTTCACAGACACCTGATTTTGCCCTAATTTGGCAAAGGTTAACCCCTTACCATTTGAAATTTTTCGTAAAAATCTCATTTTGGCCAATTTTGCTAAAAATGCAAGGTTAACCCCTGGCCTTTCAATCTGCAATTTTCTAGAAACTTCTGATTTTGCCCTAATTTGGCAAAGGTTAACCCCTTACATTTTTTGATTTTTTATACCAATCTGATTTAGTCCCATTTTGCTAAAAATGCAAGGTTAACCCATTACAATCTGAATTTTTTTCATGAACACCTGATTTTTCCCTATTTTGCTAAAAAAATGCAAGGTTAACCCCTAACAATTCGAAAAGCAAGGTTAACCCTACAATCTGAAATTTTCCAGAAAGATCTGATTTTGCCCAATTTTGCTAAAATATGCAAGGTTCACCCTTACAATTTGAAATGTATCATAAACATCTAACCCCATACAATATGCAATTTTCCAGAAACATCTTATTTTCCCAATTTTGCTAAAATGTAAGTCTAACTCCTTGCAAACTGTTAAATCAATACATGAAGTGTCCCATTTGACTTTTTTAAAACAAATTATTTTTCCAGTTTTTAGGGTAAAGGAATTTTCTCTTTTTCCTTTCTCTTTTGTTGTTGCTATATTTTGCGAATTAACTCATTCGTATGGAATGCTCATAGTCAATCAAAGAATATTTCACACATAGGGGCCTAAATTACATTTTTTTAAATTTAATAGAGACGCATTGATCGTGCTATCATATACCATTCTATTACTATTGCGAATTACTGTATTGTTTGGAATGCTCACAATTAAAGACACGTTATTTGAAAGATGTATCAATAATATGTATATTACAATGTACATCTCTATTCTTTCCCGGTATAATTTATGGCGTTTCTTTTTATACGTCAATTGGCAATCGCGTCATTATATAATGATAGTCAAATTGATCAAACGAAACTCCGTTTTGATTATAGTCAATTATGAAATATTCATTGATTTATGACATACACCTTTGTTTCAATTTTGATACTACCCGTAGACCTGCCGAGCAGCTGTAGATATCAAACTAAACCAAAGTATAAAAGATAGAGGGTAAAAAATTCAAAAAGTTATGTGCTAGTCAAGCTTTCAGGGATCGGTCTGAGCCATAACAATGCCCCAGCCGATCCCTTAGTTCTCTTCCGGGGTCTCGGCGTCCCCGACCAATACACACTTCCTTCCCTATCCATCCATATAACCCCGGAGGGCCAGGCACCATGTAAAAGCAAAGAGCTAAGGGAGGAACAGGGCGGCCCCTAAGCCCTGATCCTCCGAGTGGACCACATGCCCTGAACCTGTACGAAGGCGCCAACCTGGAACTCGCGGACAGTACCAGCAGCAGTGCTTACCGATTAAGCTAAGGTACTGTTGGTACTTTACGACGGGAAATTAAATCTCTTATAGTAAATGATTGAACTCATACGTTAAAAACCAAAAAGACACCAGCGGGATTTGAACCCGGGACCCCGCTAACCGTGGACGACTAATCGTAACCACTCGGCCATTTCGTTACCTTAGAATTTTCCTTAAACTGAGAAAAGTTGTCTTTATAGGTGAGCAAACGCGCCAGGAAGATTACTGGGTCCATTTGCTTTACCTTAATGGGTAAGAACAAGTCGATATAATGAGCCCAGTGTGTTTGGTTTGTTAGGAAGCTGCATAACACAGCCTAATGTGCAAAACAGTCGCGTGCTAGGCGGATCATTACGCAACAATGAAAACCGCAATTGTGTATTTTCAAAAGGCAGACGCGTAGATTTCTACCCTTTGTATCTGGGCACATATAGATTCTCACCTCCCTCTTCAGCTATTTCGATCTTAAAAAGAAAAATAGAGACTGTCAGCGAATCTCCGGAAGTTGAAATAAGGATCGTCCCCTCGATAGACCTCAGACTCAGTAAAGTTCAACATTGGGCTCTTTTCAACAGCTGTTTCTGCGGAAACTTTACATGTGGATTTTTTTAGAAGCATCTGATTTTGCCCAATTTTAGTAAAATATTTTATTTCATAACTACAAGATAAAATGCATTATTCTGCACAGACACACACTGTTGATCAGTCACGCATTTTTCTTCAATCTGCTGGTTGTTGCCATGGGGTACGTGCGTGCTGTAAACGGTAGCCTACTCGGTAGGTGTGTCAGGGGAACACCTGGCCGCCCCAGATTTTTGCGGACGTGACATTTTGAGGTCAGAGAAATTGTTCATATCGCTAAAATGATATGGATTGCGCGCAAAAGGGAGTAAATGAAACATTTGATACAGTGTATTCAAGTCAAATTCTTTAATAAGGCCCAGAAAGCTCACTTCGGCTTAGCTTTTCGAAGCCGCTATACATGGAAAATAAATTTCTCCAAACAAATGTAATTTCCAGCAATATTTCTAAACATAAAACTTCTACAAGAAAATCACAGTTTTATTACCATTTTAACAGTGTTATGCTGTTATGAGATAATATTGATTGGAACGAGTCACAGACATTTCAGGACCGACTCTTGACTGATTGAGTGCGATACAGCTATAGCGTAAGTTGGAATTTAACCCATTCCGTCTGGTTGGGTTCTTCGTCTTCCCTGCGTGAGATGCCACGCCCTAAACGGTACAAGAAGCAGGCCCGGAGGTCATCTCCCCCGTATGTCAGTGGTCGTCGCCGCGTGCCCGGACGTCCTCGCACTTTAGTGACGGTCGATTCTGCGTCCAACGATGAAAGCACCACGGTGATCGGCGCCACGGCCCCGGTTGGCGCGCCGCCGTCCACCACCGCAACAGTAAGCGGTCATTCAGCGGAGGATCAGCGTGCGCTCGCCTCACGCCCAGCGCCCAACCAGATAGTCTCGGCGGCGGGTTTCAGCGGAGGTCCAAACACTACCGGAGCAAGTGTGGCTATGGGTGGTTAGTCAAGCTCAAGAGCTATTACAAGACTAATCCCCCGAACTCTTTGGTTACCAATAATAGTAATTTAAGTGTGGGCTTAGGTTTTAATCAAGTCAATTCCAGTAGGGATAATGCTAGTAGTGGTATAATCAGTAACGTTGGCGGTACGATCGGTAGAGATGTTGTAATCGGTAACTCACTTGCACCTGCAATTCCAGTCCCTCCGATCGGTAACAATAACCTAGCAATAGGCCTAAATCCACTTGACCAAGCCGGAACTAGTTTTCCATTAGGGGGCATATCTGCTTATTCGGGCATGATGGGTCGACCCGCGCCACTGCACTATATTGGGAACGATGCCCCTATTGATGTCCACGTCCCTCCATCCATAAAAGAGAAGATTTGGAACGGACAGTACGTTGATTTAGCTTCGTTATATCGTGACAATGCCACTAGGGTACTGACTTCCACGGAGAGTGGATCTGAATTAACCATGGCAGTCGAGCAAGGCAAGGTGGTTTTTCGCCCGGCGACACCGCACCCCCGTAAAGTAGATTCAATTGATAAGTGGTCAAGCGCTTTTCATGTGTTTATGGCGATTTATACTACGCGTCATCCTGGGCGTTTCCTTGAGTTACTAAAGTATGCAGAAATTGTTCGTACTGCGGCTGTACAGTTCCCCGGTCTTGGCTGGCGCAATTACGACGAACAATTCCGCTTGCGCAGGGAGGCGAACCCCTCGCGCTCCTGGGCTTCGATGGATATGGAGCTGTGGGTTACCGTCGCTGCGGCCGGCAGCATGCTATCCGCTGCAAGTAGCGCCGCGGTAGCAGCTCGAAACCCCTTGCCGAAGAACGTCTGCTTTGCGTTTAATGCCCCATCAGGTTGCCGATGGAATCCCTGCCGGTACGTCCATACTTGCAGCCGGTGCACAAAATTTGGTCACAGCGCGTCGACGTGTAGAGTGGGCGTGGGGCCTGCCGCTCAAGGCGCCCCCGCGAAGCAATCGACCACCCCCGCTAGCGCAACGTATACGCGCTACACAAAGACTCCGTCTGCGACGTTGGGCGTACATCAGCAGGCATTTCGTCCGGCCAACGCGGGGCCAAAAACGAGCACAATCACCGGCAACCAGCAGTGGAATAAAGGGAACACACACGTAAATTTTCGTGCCTCCAACAATAACACCCATTAATTTGGTCGTTTTACGGAAATGGTTGTCATATTATCCAGATAAATCGGCAGCTGCTTTTCTTGAACAAGGTTTTTCACGGGGTTTTCCCCTTGGTTATCAGGGTGTTAGGGTTAGCAGGAATTCCACCTGCCTTCAGTCAGCAACAGATAGGCCTGATGTAGTTCTTAAGAAGTTGCAAAACGAAATCGATTTGGGCCGCATTGCGGGACCTTTCGTTCACCGCCCCTTTCCGAATCTCCAATGTTCACCCATTGGGCTTGTCCCTAAGCATCAGCCCGGCTCTTTTCGCCTCATCCACCATTTGTCATATCCCGTGGGGGATTCAGTTAACGACTTTATCGATAAAGATATGTGTAAAGTGACTAAAGTCCATTACGCATCGTTCGATGCAGCCGTAGAAATAGCTATGTCAGTAGGCCCACATGCTTGGTTAGCAAAAACAGACATCAAATCTGCCTTTCGGCTTCTTCCCGTCTCTCCTTCTGACTACGAACTTTTGGGTTTTCAGTTTCAGAATAAGTTTTACTATGATAAATGCTTACCCATGGGCTGCTCGGTCTCTTGTGCGCTCTTTGAAACCTTTAGCACCTTTTTGGAATTTCATATCAAGCGCATTTTAGCAACAGACACTGTAAACACATTACCTAGATGATTTTTTGTTCATTGGCCTATCAAAGGAGCGCTGTAAAGAATTTCTTAGCACCTTTAAGGATGTTTGCGCTCAGCTACAGGTACCGCTCGCAGAAGAAAAGACGGAGGGCCCCTGTCAAGTTATTACTTATCTCGGTTTGGAAATCGATACAGTAAAGCGCGAAATACGGGTGCCTCACAACAAGGTACTTGTTCTCCGGGAGAAAATTCAGTAAAGTTTGGGACGGAAAAAGTTGTCATTGAGGGAAATTCAGTCTATGGTTGGTTCACTCAATTTTGTATGTCGTGCTATCGCCCCGGGCCGAGCGTTTACCAGGCGTTTAATTGACTTATCCCACGGGTTAAAGAAGTCCCATCATAAAGCACGCATTTCGCCGGGCGCGAAGCTGGACCTGCTAATGTGGTTAGACATTTTTGAGCATTTTAATGGGGTATCGCCGTTTCGTGATCAGGGCTGGTACGATAATGATACATTAGAGTTGTTCACCGACGCCGCTGCCAGCATCGAGTTTGGCGTTTTTTTCGACGGTCAGTGTTTTCAGGGCAGATGGACTCCCGAGTTTTTAGCATTGTCGCCATCCATAGCATACTGCAAATTTTGCCCATTAGTAATCGCCGTGTATTGTTGGCCCCCCAGTTAGCAAGTGCGTTTGCGCTCGGATAACATTGCAGTAGTTCATATCATCAATACGCAATCATCAAGTTGCGATATGATTATGCACTTAGTACGGCTGTTTGTCTGTCAGTGTTTGCGTTTTAATATCACTTTTAAGGCCATTCACATACCAGGAGTGCACAATGAAATCGCCGATTCCCTTTCCCGTTTTCAGATGCACCGGTTTCGTACATTAGCCCCGCAAGCGGACATTCACGCGACGACGTTTCCCAACCTCCTCCCAGCTTATTAATAGAAGGTGAGATGAACCGATTATTAATTGCATCTTCAACATCAAATACCCATAAGACATATCGGACCGGCTGGCGAGCATTCTGTTCATTTAAACACAACTGTTTCGTTGAAAATTCCCCCGCCTCACCGAAGGATGTAAGGCATTTTATCGCGTGGCTTTCCCTACAGGGTTTGGCACCGTCAACTATCGCTACTTATGTGGTAGGGGTGGGTTACCATCACAAGATTAGAAGTTGGCCGGACCCCACCCACGATTTCTTGGTGACAAAATTATTGGCAGGCTGTCGTAGGGACAACCCAGGGAGCGATAAACGGTGGCCAATGACCGTGCCGGTGCTGGCCCGCACGGTACAAGCTTTAACGCATATTTGCAACGACCGTATGAAGTTGCACTTTTTCAGTTTTAATTTCCTTCAGACATGCGAAAAATAATCCAACGGGTCCTCCGCAAGTTGTTCGATTAGTACGCTCAGCAGATGAAAGTATTTGCCCGGTCCAAGCGCTGAGCGTATTCGCGCAGATTCGGCCGAAGGTGCCCGGTAGTTTTTCTGCCATTTTGGGGGTAAGGCCCTTACTCAGTATCAATTCAATGCCACCTTGGGTTGAAGAAAGTTCTTTTGTTCTTGGGACTAGAAGAATCCCCTTTTCGTGCACACTCTTTCCGCATTGGGGCGGCGTCAACTGCGGCAGCATTGGGAATTCCACTGGAGGAAATAAAAGAAATGGGTCGTTGGCGTTCAGAAGCCGCCCAACTTTATATTCGCCCCCTAATACAATGCAAGCTGCCCGGCGTGTAATTGAGCCAATTAGTCAGTTAATTCTAGTGTTCTTTACGGCAGTTAATTCTTTAATTAATTTAAAAAAATTCTTCGCCCCGCCCCCACCCCTCCCACTTATTTACAGGCGATGTATGGATTGTCGGAGACAGCATTGTCCGCAGGGCGGCGACCAGTCTGGGGTGTAAGCCTGAAGTACATTGGAAGGGTCTGGGTGGAGCGAGATACGGTGATGTAGCTTAACTAGGGCCGGCCGAACTTGCGGCTTTGTGGCCGCATCCGGCACTGTTAATTATCCATATCGGCACCAACGACTTGGTCTGTACGGATTTTTTTCAGCACGCGCCAGCGCGTTGCATTATTTATGCAGGAATGTCGTGATTGTCTTTCCTAACACTCAGTTGGTATGGTCAGATATCTTGCCACGGGCATGTTACTTTGGTGCGACTAATCCGTCAAAAATCGAAATGAAGCGGCGGCGGCTAAATAAATGGGCACGCTCATTCGGCCGTCGCATCGGCGTGTCAGTACTCAATCACCCCCAGTTTACATGGTCAGATTTCGCGCTGTTCCGCTACGATGGTGTCCACCTCTCAACCACAGGAAACGCACAATTCCGGGCCAACCTTCGCGACTGCATTAACGCCGCATTTGTGTAATTATTGTGTTTTGTTTTTGGGGGGCGGGGTGCGCTGCCTCTTGTCCCAGTGGGGCGCGCGCTGCGCGTTTGGCGGGAAGTTATTGGGTACGACAGGCAGTGCCTCAATTCAAAAGAAATAAATAGTTCTTAAGTAAGATTTTGAATTTTGACCAATTTTCACAAGTTCGTTTTTAATCTTTAGAAACACGCCTAGCACCCTCTAGTACTGGTGGGGCTTATTCCCAACGGTGGAACAAAATCGGCGTGCCTTTTTCAAGTTTATTCTTAAGAAATTTAGGCAATTTTTCAAGTTTATTCTTAAGTAATTTAGGCATATTATAAATTTAAGTCACGTGACAAATTACACCGTGACTAACACCCATTTGTCCTGATGGCGTAGTATCCAACCGTAGTTTCTAGCGGTGGATATATTCGCGGTGAAGGATTGGCAAGCGTGCCAAGATTTGGGCCCAGTGATGCCAAGCATGGCAAGGATTTGGGGCAAACGTACGTGTCCCCGTTTTTCTGGCCAATGTGCCAAAACTGTTTGGGTTAATAAAATTTGAATAAAACGAAATAAAAATAGCGGCTCGAAAAAACTATGCCAAAAAGTCAAACATTTGTTTCAAGGTGTTTTTGTGTGTGGTCTGAGAATAAGCTCCAAATTTTGCTAAAAAAGCAAAGTTAACCCCTTACCATTTTAGATTTTTCATACAAATCTGATTTTGCCAAATTTTACGAAATATATAAGGTACACCTCTTACAATTTAAAATTTTTCATAAACATTTCTTTTTGCCCAATTTTGCTAGAAATACAAGGTTAAGCCCTAACAATCTGCAATTTTCCAGAATCATCTGATTGTGTCCAAGTTTGCTAAAAAAAAAAAAAAAGGTTACACACTTACATTTTGAATTTTTTTCATGAACATCTAATTTTTCCCAATCTTATTCAAAAAGCAAGGTTAACCCCTTACAATCTGCAATTTTCCAGAAACATTTGATTTTTTTCCCATTTTCGCTTTAAAAAAATGCGAGGTTAACCCCTTTTAATTAGAAATTTTTCGTAACATCTAACTTTGCAAAATTTCACTAAAAAAGCAAGGTTAATTTTTGGGAAACATCTGATTTTGCCCAATTTCGCTAAAATATGCAATGTTCACCCCTTACAATTTGAAATGTTTCATAAACATCTAACCCCATACAATCTTAAATTTTCCAGAAACATCTGATTTTTCCCGATTTTGCTTTAAAAAAATGCAAGGTTAACCCCTTACAATTTGATTTTTTTATATAAACATCTAATTTTGCCCAATTTTACATCGGGAATTTTTCAGAAGCATCTGATTTTGCCCAATTTTAGTAAAATATGCACACAATTTTGCTAAAAAAGCAAGGTTAATCCCTTACAATTTTAGATTTTTCATACAAATCTGATTTTGACAAATTGTTCTAAATATAGAAGGTTCAACCTCACAATCAGTAACCAGAAACTGATTGGCCCTATTTTGCTAAAAAGGAAAATGCAAGGTGAACGAACCCCTTACATTGTGAATTTTTTCATAAACATCTAATTTTTCCCAATCTTATTCAAAAAGAAAGTTAACCCCTTACAGTCTGCAATTTTCCAGAAACATCAGATTTTTTCCCAATTTTGCTTAAAAAATGCAAGGTTAACCCCTTATAATTTGAAATTTTCATTAAACATCTAACTTTGCCAAATCTCACTAAAAAAGCAAGGATAATCCCTTACATCTAAAATTTTCCAGAAACATCTGATTTTGCCCTAATTTGGCAAGGTTAACCCCTTACAATTTTTGATTTTTCATACAAATCTGATTTTGCCCAATTTTGCTCAAAATGCAAAGTTAACGCCTTACAATCTGAAATTTTCCATAAACACCTGATTTTGCCCTATTTTGCTAAAAAATGCAAGGTTAACCACTGACAATTTGAATTTTTTCATAAACATTTAAATTTTCATAATTTTACTAAAAAAGAAAGGTTAACCCCTTACAATTTGAAATTTTTCATACACATCTTATTTTGCCAAATTTACTACAAAAGCAAGGTTAACCCCTTACAATCTGAAATTTCCAGAAAGATCTGATTTTGCCCAATTTCGCTAAAAAAATGCAAGGTTCACCCCTTACTATTTGAAATGTTTCATAAACATCTAAATTTTACTAAAAATGCAAGGTTAACCCCTTACAAGCTGCAATTTTCCAGAAACATTTGATTTTTCCCAATTTTGCTAAAATGTAAGGCTAACTCCTTGCAAACTGTTCAATCAATACTTGAAGTGTCCCATTTGACGTTTTTAAAACAAATTATTTTCCCAGTTTTTAGGGTAAAGGAATGTTCTCTTTTTCCTTTCTCTTTTGTTGTTGCTATATTTTGCGAATTAACTCATTCGTATGGAATGCTCATAGTCAATCAAAGAATATTTCACACATAGAGGCCTAAATTATTTTTTAAATTGAATAGAGACGCATTGATCGTGCTATCATATACCATTCTATTACTATTGCGAATTACTGTATTGTTTGGAATGCTCACAATTAAAGACACGTTATTTGAAAGATTTATCAATAGTATTTATATTACAATGTACATCTTTATTCTTTCCCGGTATAATTTATGGCGTTTCTTATGTCAATTGGCAATCGCGTCATTATAATTATAGTCAAATTGATCAAACGAAACTCCGTTTTGATTATAGTCAATTATGAAATATTCATTGATTTATGACATACACCTTTGTTTTAATTTTGATACTACCCGTAGACCTGCCGAGCAGCTGTAGATATCAAACTAAACCAAAGTATAAAAGATAGAGGGTAAACAAAATCAAAAAGTTATGTGCTAGTCAAGCTTTCAGGGATCGGTCTGAGCCATAACAATGCCCCAGCCGATCCCTTAGTTCTCTTCCGGGGTCTCGGCGTCCCCGACCAATACACACTTCCTTCCCTATCCATCCATATAACCCCGGAGGGCCAGGCACCATGTAAAAGCAAAGAGCTAAGGGAGGAACAGGGCGGCCCCTAAGCCCTGATCCTCCGAGTGGACCACATGCCCTGAACCTGTACGAAGGCGCCAACCTGGAACTCGCGGACAGTACCAGCAGCAGTGCTTACCGATTAAGCTAAGGTACTGTTGGTACTTTACGACGGGAAATTAAATCTCTTATAGTAAATGATTGAACTCATACGTTAAAAACCAAAAAGACACCAGCGGGATTTGAACCCGGGACCCCGCTAACCGTGGACGACGAATCGTAACCACTCGGCCATTTCGTTACCTTAGAATTTTCCTTAAACTGAGAAAAGTTGTCTTTATTGGTGAGCAAACGCGCCAGGAAGATTACTGGGTCCATTTACTTTACCTTAATGGGTAACAACAAGTCGATATAATGAGCCCAGTGTGTTTGGTTTGTTAGGAAGCTGCATAACACAGCCTAATGTGCAAAACAGTCGTGTGCTAGGCGGATCATTACGCAACAATGAACGCCGCAATTGTGTATTTTCAAAAGGCAGACTCGTAGATTTCTACTCTTTCTCTGGGCACATTCTCACCTCCCTCTTCAGCTATTTCAACTTTCTTAAAAAGAAAAATAGAGACTGTCAGCGAATTTCCGGGAGTTGAAATAAGGATCGTCCCCTCGATAGACCTCAGACTCAGTAAAGTTCAACATTGGGCTCTTTTTCAACAGCTGTTTTTGCGGAAACTTTACATCTGGATTTTTTACTAGTAAAAGCATCTGATTTTGCCCAATTTTAGTAAAATATGCTCCAAATTGAAATTTTGCTGAATACCGAAGAATTTCAGGGCATGCAAATCGTGATTTGGCCGGCGTAGCAAATTTTGGACCGATTTACCGGCCTGCACCCTTTCAAAAGCTGCAGCTATAATTATGTCTCTGTATAAAGGTCATTGAGGAGAACCCTGAAAGACATCCCCACTTCCTACTCAAGATTCTGTGATGCTCATCGGACCTTCCCGGCCCAGCGCCCTAGGCCCTGTTTGCAGGATTAGGGCGGGGGTACGTTACGAGCGAAGCGCTATGATGCACATTATGAACATTGCCCCTGGGTAATGTGGTGTCTTGGTTAATGTTGTTTTCGTCTACATTTTAACTCTAAAAGGGCCGGGGGGAATTATACGTAGTATGCACAATGCAGAATGACCATTCGCACATATGAATAATTAGTTAGCCATAATTCCAAAACCTTTTCACTTAATGTTAGCAGTCATTAAATTTCTTGGGAATGTTCATGTTGAGTTTTTCTAAGCATGTACCGAGTTTCATAAGTTTCGTCTCTCGATGGCCGAGATCTTGGGGGGGGGGGGGAGTCCCCCCCGGCTGTGAGGTAGTAAAATAACCTGGCCCTTTTATACAGGGTTAATTTATTGTTGATAAAATTGAGCATGATAACGTACTGTTGCTAACATTATTTTTCAGGAAAATAATGTTTGATTACAGGCCAATGAAAGACTATTGGAAACAGCGAAGTCGAACGGAACAGAAGCCTGATTTACAGTGTTAACAAACAAATCCGTAAAACAAATTAGTTATTTTTTTAAAGCGTCCGTATACATGTAGTTAAAATAGTAGTGACGGAGTTCAGAAATTGTATCTGACCAAATACAGAGAGTAGAAGACAATTCATTAGCAGTGTCTTTCCATTTATTACATATTTTAAATGTGATAATTTGCATGAATTGTACTGATAAATAGTTTTCACTGAATAACTTTACCCAAAAGTGATGTTTTGAAAATGACAGCACACCAGGTGCCATGATTTTACAGGATGCATAAGACTGCATTCACCATCAGTCCAGTAAGGTATTTCATTATAGTTTGGTAGTTTTGTTTTTGATGTTTGCACATGTTGTATATTCCTTAAAGGTACTCAACAAAAGAATATTTTGACATTAGATTTTTTCTTCTCAATGGACAATGATTAGAATTGTATTTCTTTGAGGCAACACATCAGTTGCTGGACTGGAGAATTATTTGGCCTGCAGATTACTTAGCCCTGGGTTTTGCAAGCAAAATTGGCACTACACTGTAAATCTTGTTCAATTAAGCCCTTAGGCCCCCCAAAAAAAGAGTCTCCGGTTTCTGGTATGGAGCTTGTCCAAAACGTGGTGCAGCAACGCGGCTGTGTTTTTTTTTACCTGACTTTGTGCTTCAAATGTCGGCTGATGACTGCAAATGGTGCCCGACTAAACTTAGTGCAAATATATGGGAGTCCAGAGAGGCCACATAAAGCTTATTCTCGATCATAACCCCATCTAAAAACACGTTAAAATTGTGCAGCAGCAGGATTCCAGTCAAACCAGTGAGTTTGGCGGTTTTGAGACATCATCTTTCATTGAAAAAAAAAAAACTTTTTTATTTTGCCGATGCGCATGGCTACGGCGACGCGCGCGCATACCAGAAACCGGAGACTTTTTTTTGGCCTGAGCTGCGAGTCATGATTGATTCAATAATGAATGAATAAATGAATAAATTAATGAATGAATATATAAATGTAAGAATAAATGAATAACGATGAAAAGCTCTTCACATCAGCTGCATAATTATTCTTTTTATTGCTACCAATCGTTTTGTACAAATGACATTCATACTTTTATTTAATATTGGAAGTACTGTCCATGATCGGAGCCTGAGATAATATACAGTTATAATAGAATTAAAAACGAACAAAAAATAAATTAAAATATTAATTTATGCTTGTTGCATCAATGACATTGTACTTAAAGATATTCATTGCTATTCACACAATTATTGAATGAAACTTCAAGGCTTGATTTTTTCCATATACATTTTGCATATATCATGTCACATAATGTGACCCTCCAGGACAAAATCAGTTGGAAGTCATACAACCGTATTTTGAGATGTGCATCCTGTAATGCATAGTACAGGTAAAATTTATCAAAATTCAGATTTAAGCGTTAAAAACTAGAAAAATGAATACATTTCACTTTCAATGAAGTCAATTTGTAAATTTCATAAGGCGGTCATTAGGAAACTTAAACAACAAATTTCTCTTTTTCTTTTCTTTCCGAAGCCCGAAAATTGGGAACTGAAATATTTTTAGATTTTGTCTGATTCCCACATTCTATGCATCAATGGAAAGCTTATTCAAAGTCCTTTTCAATGAGTCCAACATCCCAGTTTTCAAAAATTGGTTCATGTGCCTGGTTTGGTGCTGGAGGGTCACAACATTGTACAAATGCATCAATTGTTCATACATTTACTGAATAAAACATCTAGATTTTAATATGTTCACATCTGGGCCCTGCACGTCGTACACAATTGCATGCATGTCATGGTTTAGTGCAGCATGTCCATCATTAACCATGCAAGGACGTGATTGGTCCAAGCGTCAATGGGCGGGGCATATAATGGACCGGTCTAACGACATCGATAACACAACCTCTTCCATCCTGTGTGAATATTTGCCTAAAACAAAGCACCACTTTCAGAAGTTTCAGTGGGGCTTTTCATTCTTATAAGTCTACTGAAAGACAAAAATGTGAGATCTTACTGTAATTCCCTAAAATCTCAAGGATCTTGAGACCCAATATCATTGATCTCAAGATGTACTATGTGAATACTCTAAACAATGCATATACCTGTATATCCGCAAGCGCATGAAGCTTTTGTAAGTTACTTTGGCAGTACAATAGACTGAAAAGAGTTTCGCAGTTCTGTTTACACAGTTACAAAATGTAGCTGCAATTATTGCAGCTACATTTTGTAAATATGTTAACCTATGGCGATTGAAAAATGGAAGCGTTGTGCTGTTGGACACAAAGAGTTATGAAACTATGTACATTATAAACTTACAACCAATCGACAAATTATGTAAGCGAGAACACACGTGTACTTGTGTGGACTCCATGCACAAGTCACCCCAGTCAATGGTTACAAACGGCGACTTGGGGGAGACCTTTCGGTGGGACATTAATTAGGACGCACTGCAGATTAGGTCTAGGCCTGATGCTTACACAAAGATATTACAGGTTTATGCAGATTTAGAATCAAAATAAGTCAAAGTACTCCATGCCTTAAAGCACACACGAGCCAGTGAATGTGAATTACATACAATCCGTGGACAGACAAAGTGAGAACAACAGATTTTTTGTTGTCCTTGAAAAGACAATGCCTAGTCCTCGAGTCATGTAAAACAAGATTGTTTGTGCACACTGCAGTGTGTTCCTTAAACTGGTACTCAAACAAGTGGTCATACTGCTCATCCAAAATCAATGGAGAATCTTTAAACCTAGGACAGCAGTTTGCATTCACTACTTATGGCTAGTTTACTTAAAATTTAAAATTTTTACAGGAAGATACAACATCAAGATAACTATTCTTAATTTGTTTATGCAGCCAAACTTTGGAATGTAAGTTCAACATATATTTGATAATGCAAGTACATGTATATATCAAGTTTACAGTTGCACAATGTAGAATGTCTCTTTTTTGAGTTTGTGAGGTTCTGGAAACGACCGGGGAAATTCCAAGTTTCAGACTCTGCCCATCGTTTGAAGCGTACCGTCCAAAACATTGAGTTTCCCCCGGTTCTTTTCAAAACCTCACGAACTCAAAAAGGAGGTTTGTCACATCGTGCTACTGTAAACTTCATCTTATTGCTATCTTCACCCATACAATCCTTCAAATCTTATGCAACAATTCAAAATTATCTTTAAAATCAGCTCATGATTTGAAATGTACAAACAGTCCAAAAAATTCAGTCATTGGAATAATATCATAATCATTTTAAAAACATGGCACTCTTAATAGCAGCTATTACATTATGAAAATAAATAGATTCTTTGGTGGGAGTCACAAAAATTGTCACAGGTATTTCATTAGGCCTGTTTAAAAAAAAAACTAATAAAGGCATTATAAGATTTCTAATTTAGTATTAAAGAGAATAGGATTAAATCTGCACACGGAATGTTGAAAAATTGTCATCAAAAATATATATTTTAAACTAACAAGACTGATAGTTCATTTCATGTGAGTTGGCTAAAACTGCAAATTTAAGATTGAAATAAATTAAAAGAAAATGAATATAAAATGGAAGATTTATGACAGCATTGAAATGAATGCCTCAAGTAAAACAATTACACAATGATACAGATATATTACACAGGTCTACATAAGACCAAGATAGAAAAATGAGCATTCAAAGGGCTACACGTCAAGCTAAGGTAGCCTGGAAGACCAAATTTCTTGCAAACTTTCACTGAAGACACTGGACAGGCTAAACATAGATAGAATTTTCTTTGTACACACATTAGTTGATTATCGTCTTCAACATAGACCGTTTCAACCATACCGCCATCTTCGTGGTCACATGGTAACCCAGGGGGTCATTTCAATAGAAATATCTCCCATCATGCTCAGTAGGGCTGTCCTGAATACACCGGATTTTTGAATATCCGATCATCAACCGAATATTCAATCATCAACCGAATATTCGAAAAGCCTTCAGCCCGTTTGAATATTGGAAATAAAAAAATATATGCATGTGCCCACATGACTGTGGTGTCATTTTAAAGGTATAGTCCATCATTTGCAGCCATCTGAAAAGTAACTGGCGTAATTATTGTTGAAAAACAAACTTGGTTGAAAGATAGTAAGGGGACTAAACTCCCTGTGAAATTATTCTTTCTGGGAAGCTGTCATTTTGAAGTAATCAACGAAAGAAGGCATTTCCAACGGTGATTCTTAAGAAGCACCGTAGGAAAATTTAAATTAGTAGTTCATTTTGTTATTCAGCGCAGCGCGCACAAGTATTGGAACGACGCACACGCGCGCGCGGTTGTTATAATTCGTCGGATCAGTGCGCGACGCCGCGTATAGCTGCAATTCAAAACAATTCAAAACATGATTCAGTAACTTGGGATTTGAAATTGAGATCTTAGAATGCTGTTTTTCTCGGAATGTACAGCTGAAGCTTAGCTGAAACTTCATCAGGTTAGTTGCTCAGTATCCTTCATTAGATTTTGAACTCTTTTGTTGCTTCAAACGAACAAAATGCACAAATTACAAATGATGGACTGTAGCTTTAACCGTAAATTGCATTTATATTGTCAGATGCCACTTTTTTGTTGACTGTATTTTTCTTGTCGATGCCTATTTATTGGTCCCATTCTTGTAGCTGGGTAAAGTCCCTGAACAGTTACATAGTGACTTTCTACCAAACACTCCAGAGGCCCATAATATCCACGTCCTTTGTAGATTTTAAGCAGCACACTTTGTATGCAACTTTTGACCAGCAAGGAAGGCAGCTGCAGTTTGTGTGTGTAAAACATGATTGGCGGGTTTCGAATAATCAAATATTCGGTCAAGTACAGTGCAGTTTTGAAATATTGGATTACTAAATTATTTGAAAGAGGACTGCCCAAATGCTCAGGATACAAAGACTTTCTATTGAAATGCCCCCTGAGATTACAATGTGACCAGAAAGATGGCCTTATGCAGATTACTCAGGATGGTATTTTATTACATTAGGCCAAAATAAAAAAGTCTCCGGTTTCTGGTATGGAGCTTGCCCAAAAAGTGGTGCGGCGACGCAGCTTTTTTTTTTTTTTTACCTGATTTATTTTGCTTCAAATGTGTGCTGATGACTGCAAATGGTGCCCGACTAAACTTAGTGCAAATATATGGGAGTCCAGAGAGGCCACATAAAGCTTATTCTCAACCATAACCCAATCTAAAAACAAGTTAAAATTGTGCAGCAGCAGGATTCCAGTCAAACCAGTGAGTTTGGCGGTTTTGAGACATCATCTTTCATTGTAAAAAAACGTTTTCATTTTGCCAACGCGCATGGCTACGGCGACGCGCGCGCATACCAGAAACTGGAGACTTTTTTTTGGCCTTACTAGAGCGTTTTTGAAATATTTGCAGGCACCGTAGTTGGACCTACAACAAACATACAAGAACAACTGCACAAACCTACGGAAAGCCTACAAATTTGCATGTTTTCCTTTCAATTGCATTACATGTCTAGCAAAGTTTAAAACATCATTAACCCACCTATGCAAACACACATTCTGGGCAAAGTTGTCCTTTCAGTCAAAATCAGTCAAGTGACTGTTTTGAATGGTTGAGTGCTGCCTGCCTTTACACCGGTACAGCAGGATTGACTGGCTGTGACTGTTAATGTAACTTGATACATGTACAGTTACTTAGACTGAAGGCGATTGATAATAGCCAGCTGTACCTACCACTTGCCGAATTTGACTAGTCACAGTGATTGCTGGAAATATGATCTGAATGTTGGTGACTAGCCTGTGTAAAAGGCATGGCAGGGGAAGAGGATTGATTTTGTTTCAGTGTCTGTGACTGATCAGACGGCAGGAAGGTTAAAAGCTGAATGAAATACAGAGCAATGATGTGTTCTACCATTGGGCAAATTAAGAGCGCTGCTAAATGGAAAATAGCGCTGTTCAGATATCTTTGTGCTGATGAAAACCAGCAGGGGACCAGTTACTCGCATTATACAAGCAATATATGTCAATGACAGTTTAGCTGGTGACCCATTTTTGCAAAGCTTGGGACAACGGTCTATTCTAGATTGCACCATAAACCCCACCCAACTTTAATCAAGGGCAGTGTGGCCTTGTGGTTAGGTTTCGTGACTCGAGATCAGAGGGCCGGGGGTTCGAATCCAGCTGCCGGCCATATGTTGTGTCCGTGGGCTACGCGTTTCACTCCCACTTGCCCCTCTCCACCCAGGAGAACAAATGGGTACCGGCATTAGCTGGGGAGTAACCTGCAATGGACTAGCATCCCATCAAGAGAGAAGAAATATTCTCGGACATTTCATGCCAGTGGAACCGGAGATAAACGCCAGCCTGACGAACCGTATTGGCTCGAGACAGACTTTACTTCTTGTTACCCACCCATCTTTGATTCGTGTTCATTTCTCTCAGCAATAGTGGCAGAGTTTGAACGAGTTACTATGGTAACAAGACCTACGCCTCGGTCAATGCACCATTTGATTGACACTCATCATTGTCCATTACATGTACATGTATGCGATCAGAACAGCTTCACAAAATTGCGTACTAAAACTATGTCTGGATGCTTCCAGATGCACACAAGGGACCCATGCAGAACGGCAGTGCAATCAACTAAGCAGAAAATTCAAGGCTTTGTTCTGTCAGTAACACACAATGAATGAATTTCTATTGGCAGTATTTAGGCAGATTTACAGCATCTATACATTCGTTACGACACAGCTAAACTTTGAAGACCATTGCTTTTTTTTTTCTTAAACTAAGACTGAGTTGGAAGACCACATGAAAACACAATTTTCATTAAAACAAAATATTAATACAAAAATCATGTCATAAAAGAACTATATAAATATATGATTAAAAAATATTGCTAAAATGATAAATCTATGATAAAAGGTTTTTGATTTTGAAAGTTTTTAAGGTGATTAAAACTTTCGAAATTGCGCTGGCACAAATCCATCACTGGCGTTTCGTGCTCATGTCTCATTTTGGAGTGGAATTTTCTGGCATGTTGTTACCTTGGTAACGGTCTCCATGGTTACGCCTATATAGCCATGATTTCACAGGCCGCATCACCTCCGCCTCCGCCAGGGATGTGCTCCCAGGCATTCTGTTCTCTCTGTGAAAACAAATTCCAGAGGGGAAAGAATTTGAGAACCGTTTTCGTTTGCTTTTTTTTCACATCCATTTCAGACTTGCAATCCAGAGTCGCACCAAGTAAAATGTACTTTTTTTTATAAGTTTAAAGGGAAGATACAACATTTGCAAACATCACAAAACGAAATGATCGAATTATCACGAAATACTTTACTGGATTGTTAGGGAATGACAGTCTAAAACATTCTGTAAAATCGTGGCTCCTGGTGCGCTGTCATTTTCAAGACACATGGCATTTTTCCAACGCTGGTCGGCCGACAAGCGTTGGAGAAAACTGGTTTTTTTTTCTTCAGAAAGTGCTCCTAATTTTTCATAATTAGTTATTCCGCGTTTTCTTGGCAATTGATTACACACCTGTGAAGGGGTACAAGCCTGCTAGACTGATTCTCTGACCTTACAATTCCGCAAAGTTTATAAATTGCTGTTTCATCTTAAGTGGGGTCAGGGAACCAAACTACAAGAACATGATTGGTTTTCTTGGTTTTTCCAGTATCTACAAGCCCAAATCGTGAAACAAGTCATTTTAACAATATTTGCTATAACATACTAATCCTCCAAATCCATTTATTTCTGAAAACTGCAGCTAAAGCAAATGTTTTACATTCTCTTTAACAAAGAAATTGACTGGAGCAAGGTTTGAACCTGTGACCTATTGAATATGCTATTTCGGCACTCTACTTAACTGAGCTATCCAGCCCTATTTTGCTAATGTCTTTGTTCAAGGGGTGTACGTCAGAAGCCATAAGCCCATACATGCCGCGTAACCAGAGATCGGGGCTCTAAGTCGCAACGCTAGCATCATTAGCAATGCTGCAAACCTTGGAAATAGATGCAGTGAAAGGGGATCACTCGGAGAGAATATGGCTTTATATTACATATTTGCCAATACTCCACAAAGGGAAAAGACTAGACGCATTATAATAAGTTTTAAGTAGAATAAAAACAAATTACCTTTTTCAGAGCCAAAGTCGTACATGTGCGAGGTATATTTGTTAGTTCGAAGTGCCAACCTCGTACATGTACGAGGTAATGTTCGTACTTAAAATCGCCAAACCTCGAACATGTACGAGGTAGAGTAAGCATGTTATCACAAGGGGTGCTCTCGCTCTTCCTAATAATATAATTTTCATTCAGGAACGACCTGTATTTATTTGTTTTATTCGAGTTCTTGCGAGAGGGCGCAGCACTGACACTCGTATTTTCTGCAAAAAGTGCGGAATTCCCCTATGTGCAGGACAGTGTTTCAGGATGTAGCACTATGTACATGACTACTTTTGACTTTCCAAAATACCAAGGGTATACCAGAGAGCAACAACAACAAATTTAGTAAGTAAAACTTTTTTACTTTTTTTTTTACAGAATTTTGCACAATGACAAAAAAACGCTCGAAGTTAGGCACTTTAGGGTTAAACTTTTCAAATTTCCAAGGCACTGAAAGAGTTAAATGCAGTGGGGTTTGAACCTGCAACCTTCGGATTTCTGCTTAGTGTACTGTACCGGGTACAAAAATTCCATAGGGTTGTCTAATGGGCATGGCTAAGTCGTGGCTAACGGCGATAGTTCAATTAGAGGACAGACCAGTGTGGCTGAAGATCACAGGGAAGGGAGTAGGTAGGACAAACAAAGGACGTATAAAATGGGGGACAGACCATGAGGGATTAATAAGGGGGCAGTGTTGTGAAGATGAACGGGCAAGGAGTGGAAATCCGAAACAAGGTAGTGTGATGGTGGGTAAGGGGGAAAAAAGGGGGTTTACAAGAAGAAAGGAGTCCGATATGTAAAAATGATCACATTCGAGGTTCCGCTTAATCCACCTACCATGTCTTCCACATCCTGATCATTAGCTGTTTGTAGGATAGCATCATGTAACGTCACAAACATCCTATCTAGTCCAACTTGTTCCATGAAACCACTCCCTAGTAACATCTCACGCACATTTTCTATAAAAAACCAAGAAACAAACACAATCTTGTCAAAGTTGTAGTTGAGGCCATGGGAAGTCCTCACAAGCTATCCATTCCCTAGCCTTTAGTCAAGTTCCACGCGCTTACCTGGACACGAGACGCACCCTGGATGGTGACACGTAAAAAGACTAGCACGAGCGGCGAAGCCGCGAGGGCCTTAACCATCTCATGGAGAACGCTTATGTTTTCTTACATTTGTCTACCAATTTGGTAGACATGCATAATGCATTACCCGTTGTGAATTGACCACTGAAAATGCAGAATTACTTGTGTAAATCAGCCGTCGTCTGGCGCCAGACAGCACGTGCACCATGGCAAGTGTGCTGTTGCTGGTAATTGCAAACCACCGTTAGATGATTGGTTTATATTGCTTGATTTATATTACGTGAATAAATGAATAAGTGATTAGTTCCACGAGATAGTAAAGGCCCTCGCAGCTTCACTGCTCATGCTAGTCTTTTTACGTGCCAGCATCCGGGGTGCGTTACGTGTTCGGATGGTCCGGGTATAGGCGCGTGGGACTTGACTAAAGGCTATCCATTCCCAAGTCAAGTCCCAAGCTATTCAAAATGAACGGTGCAAAAGGGCACTCCGTTGTTGTTGAACTCCCACTGTAACTTGCGACCAAATTTGTGACGTACCGGACTACGACACATTTCATATGGACCGTTTCCTTCTCCCATGCTCAGTCAAAATAGGAACACTGCCAGTGCAGGCAACAACATAAACAGGTGAAGGAACAGGAACCAGCATTAAACAAATACTGTAAGTAAAACTTGCTTGATCCCCCTGGCATGCTAGCAGAGGTTTCCGGATAACAGCCAAAGTAATTAGTGGGCAGCTGTGTTAGTCAGGCAGTGTTGTGTCACTAGTGTGTGCCTCTCAAGGTAGGCTACCTGAAAGTGAACACCCCTAGATCACTATACAGTCTGTGAAGCTATAAAGGGGCCTTTTGTAACAATAACTGTCACGACACTGGTGTGACATAAATCATCCATAGACCTAGGCCTGTAGAGAGCAACCCTGGAGGTCAAGACCTGTTGCGTGAGTCTAATCACGTCACCAGATACCATGAACACTAACCACATATCAAGTTTGGATGAGATTGATGACTGAACTTACAGTGAACCTAACCAAAATGGAACACAAACATAAACATACACACAGACACACAGACGGACTACGTGATCGCAATACCTCCCTCCGGCTTACAGCCAGGAGGATAAAAAGAAGGCAGTCGGTGAGTGAGAGACTTAAGCTAGTCTAATTCTCACGTGTCGGGGAGTCAGTTAGGTCAGGTCAGGTCAGGTCAGTGAGGTCAGGTCAGTCAGGTTGCGTCAGTCGGGTCGGTCGGTCGGTCGGTTGGTCGGTCGGGGAGTCGGGGAGTGAGTCAGTGAGACAGTCAGTCAGGTACAAAGATAGCCTTTCGCCCAGGCCATCGTGGCTTAGAGCGGCGGAGTTGAGAAAGCCCGAAGCGACTGGAGCAAAGATTAAGTCAGCATGTGCGAGTGGCAAAGCCACGAGGCCTTTTGCAGCTTGATTTTGTTGAAGTATTCATAGTTTTTATGCAAATAAGAAGCGTGCTGAAAGTTAACCAATCACAATGCGGATTTTGCCCAGTCGCTTCCATTTGTAAAAGAAGGGTGGGTAAGGAAAACGTAAGAGCAAATAACTGTAAGTTCAGATAAAATATAAGTTCATACCCTCACATAATTTCTTGAAATACCTTTATAAGTAAAGTTAGAATATGATAATGTAAGAACAATTACGCGGTCATGATCTTGTGGAAAACTAGACTCGCATCTTTTGTTTATAAATTTTGTGCAAGCATCCAGGCGCGTCGATGCGTCCGCGTAGTAGCCACGCACGCACTAAAAGGCTGATGACTGGTTGGAATTTTGCTCCCCTTTTGGGGTAGCAAAAATCGAGAACATAAAGAAAAACATAAGAATTTCTCGACAAGTTGCAAAAGGCCCTCGTAGCTACGCCACTCGCATGTGTAGACTCCATTTCCAGTCGCTCCGTGTTCTCGCTGCTTTGAAAGTGGGCAAGTTAAGCCACGATGGCCTTGGTGAAAGGCTAGTACAAAGAGGACTATAGGCCGGCCTGTCTGGAATCAGCATAAAACTGTTTGAATTCTACCTTTACAGTGTGCCATGACCACGGTGATTCCAATCTTCTCGTAGTCAGCGATGATGCTCTTCAGCGCACTGATCCCCACCGTGTCCAGAAAGCTGACCGAGCCCAGGTCCAACACCAGGGAATGTGTTTTGTCTTCGGCAGCCATCTCTAGGCTCAAGTGGTCCCCGTTGCCGAGGCGATTGTTGGAATTTCGGTTGTCGTCGATGACTTCGATGGCATCTTCTCGGAGGTGGTGGTTGGTGGTGTCGCTCACATTCATGGCAGACATCTATGACGAACAAGAGCACAATACAGTGGAACGCCACAATAACGAACATCGCCGGATCCATTGAAATTGTTCGTAATAGCGATCGTTCGGTATAGTCATTTTAAGCTGCTGGTGCTCTGGTACTATTCATTTAATAGCGCCATTCAGAACGTCACCCTGCATGTTCTGCTAGTTACTGAAAGAGGACTTTGAACATGTGCCGACTATTGAATTATGTAATTACACAGTTTTTGAGCTTACTACATACAACAATAGGTGGCTTTTATTCCTCAGGAAAATAATAGCATCTTGTCACAATGTTCGGTACGTTTTGTACACAACAATCAAAAGCCAAGGACAATGTTTGATATAGCAGAATGTTCGATATAGCAGAATGTTCGATATAGCAGAATGTTCGATATAGCAGAAGGTTCGATATAGCAGCATGTTTGATATAGAAGGTTTGATATAGCAGAAGGTTTGATATAGCAGAAGGTTCGATATAGCAGAAGGTTCGATATAGCAGAAGGCTCGATATAGCAGAAGGTTCGATATAGCAGAAGGCTCGATATAGCAGAAGGCTCGATATGGCAGAATGTTTGATATACATGTAGCAGAAGGTTCGATATAGCAGAATGTTTGATATAGCAGAAGGTTCGATATAGCAGAATGTTCGGTATAGTTAAGTTTGGTATAGCTACGTTCCACTGTACATGTACAGTATATTATTTGCCAGAAAATCCACTTCCGACAAACTGTTACTCATAATTAGCATGATTGACGATTTAAAAAATGATGAATCAAAGCCTGTTTGAGTGGAAATATGGTTAAATACATGTAGCTGATACAATGTAACTTTGAGAAATTATAACTTCTGTTTAGAAAATTAGAAATGAACTGACTTTGGTGTCATTTCAATGGAAAAAAAGTGACATTTTCAGTTTTACAGTCTGTGGCATTTGGTGGTGGACATTTGAGTAACATATTGAGTGTTTGTATTTTCTGAATCTATTTTTTTCTAAATTTCCAGAATTTACAATTCAATAACTGCAACAGAGGAAGACAATCATATCTCTTTTTCTCCTTACATGGGTTCTGAAAAAGTTTATGAATTGAAAAGGTAATTATTGCAAACTGCTTTCAGACAGTCATTTCAAACTTAGAGAAATCCGTCTTTAAAGTTGGAAGACATTGTGATGCTGCCTTTCTCAAAGGCAAAATACCTTTGAAACTGAATCTAATGGGACCAAAATGTAAAATGTTAAGCACAAATAAAAAAAGGATAAACCAGAAGTTGAGTAAATTCTGAATGACAGGGAAAACAAATTTTGCCAAAGTTTTTACCCAAGCCCCTACATTTCAAATTGACTCATTTTACAAATAAGAGCCATTTTTTAACCTGTTCATCGCGGGATTTATGGGACCATTTTTCATTCTTATCAGCTGTCCTAAAACAAAATTAAAAAAAATGCTACTCTGCTTCCATATATATTGAAGGTTTCATAGAAACTCAACTCTTGCAAAAATTCATCGGAAAAGTGTGAAAAAGTCCTAACAGCAGTCACAAATTTGCCGTCAGACATTCTCAGCTCATATTTACTTAAAACAATCTCCAGAGTAATACATTTTGTAAACTATCTCGTTCCAAGGAATTGACTTATGTAGACTTTGTATTGTTTCGTACCGGTAGCTTCTCTGATAATTCAAACAAAAATAAGGACCTTTGCCTCAATTTTCAACTAAGGACCATATAGATTTGAGACAAAAACATTTTCCCATTTTTCACAATACAATGTACCTCTTCTTCATCAAGTCTGGTGTGTTTCTTGCCCGCCTTTTTCCTCCGCCTAACCTCCGCTTTCTCTGTCCGCCTTTCAGCTTTCCTCTTCTTAGACTCGACCTTAGCCCTCGCCATCAGAATCTTGACTGGGTTCAGCTGGGACTTGCTATACAGGCTGGCCTTGACATAGTCTGCGTTGGCGTAGTACAGCGGGCTGTGCATGCGGAAGATCATCACTCCGGGGATCTGCTTGGCCTGTTGAGGTGGACATTCCGGGGTTGTCATTTTTTCTGGGCCTGAAGGGCCAGGCTTTTGCCCTCTGATGAGTGACTGACTGACTAATTATTGTCTGACTGATTCACTGACTGTGTGACTAAATGACAGACTGAGCAACTGACCGAGTGATCAACTGAGTAACTGACTTAATGTTTGATCGGGTCACTGACAGACTAAGTAACTGACTGACTGATGGCCTAACTGACTGACTGAGTCACCAAATGACTGACTAACTGATTCACTTACTGACTGCGTGACTGAATGCCTGACTGAGCAACTGACGGAGTGATCAACTGACTGAATGTTTGATCGGGTCACTGACGGACTAATTAACTAACTGACTGATGGACTAACTGACTGACTGAGTCACCAAATGACTGACTCCCCGATTCACTTACTGACTGCGTGACTGAATGACTGACTGAGCAACTCCCCGAGTGATCAACTGAGTAACTGACTAAATGCTTGATCGGGTCACTGACGGACTAACAAACTGACTGACTGATGGCCTCCCCGACTGACTGAGTCACCAAATGACTGACTAACTGATTCACTTACTGACTGCGTGACTGAATGACTGACTGAGCAACTGACTGAGTGGTCAACTTAGTAACTGACCGACTGTTTGACCAGGTCACTGACGGACCAACTAACTGACTGACTGACGGACTCCCCAACTAACTTACTGTCTGACTCCCCGAGTCACTGAATGACTGACTGACTGATTCACTTACTGACTGTGTGACTGAATGACTTACTGAGCAACTGACCGAGCGGTCAACTGAGTAACTGACTGACTCCCCGATTGGATCACTGACAGACTAACTAACTGACGGACTAACTAACTGACTGAATCACACCCCGACTCAGTCACCGAATGACTGACTGACTGATTCACTTTCTGAATGTGTGACTGAATGATCGACTGAGCAATTGACTGAGCGGTCACCTGAGTAACTGACTGACTATTTGATTGGGTCACTGATGGACTAACTGACAGATTAACATACTGACTGTTTGACTGGGTCACTGATGAACTGACTGCAAGACTTACTGGCTGTCTGACTCCCCAACTGAGTAACTGACTGAGTCATCGCCCGACTGGAACAGTGTGCACGTAGGAATTTTTTCACATGTCTAATTTTCAAGTGGTCTCAGTTGATATGATTGCAATATTCAATTACCCCTCTTTTTTAAAATAACAAATGTTGTTTTGATTATTGAATAAAATTCCCTAGTCAAACCAAGAAGATGAATAAGTTGAGCATTTTTTTTCATGCTGCAATGCATGTACATGTAAGTAATAAATGCATGTATGTCTAGAATTTACTTGTAATATTTTAAGCGAAAATATAACAATCTTGTTGGCATGTCTCCCTTTCTGTGAAAACACACAACCTGTACAAACAAAAACAAATCTTTGGGAATAAAATATTTGAAATTTGCGCATGAGTTCCCATTCCGAGTCCTGATGACGACTGTCATTATTAGTTCGTAAGTTCTACAAGCCATTTGCATTTCCAACGTTTTATCCCAAAGACAGATTTACTTTTGGGGGGGGGGGGGAGGTTGGTCCATTGAATCAATTAAAGGTATGACAATGACAATGACAATGACAATGACAATGACAAGGTGACTCACACTCTGGTAGTAGGACAAGTCTCGGTATATGTCTGTCCCTGGTATCCTTCCCATCAGGCAACAGTACGGCTTCTGCGTCCTGATGATGACTGTCATAATGGCAAAGACCACGCCTACTCCTAGGCCATAGTCCACGCCCAGCGACATGGTGGAAAACCACGTCACCACCCATATCATCTAAACAATAGGATACAATTACATGTATATTACTGCATCTCATGCATATATGCATGAGTTCATCCGCTCATGACACTGGTTGATATTACAAGAGATTTCAGATGAATAGAGCAACAACAACTTACACTTCACTCCCCATCCACTTCAGCACCATAAGTAAATTTTACCTTAACAATGATGTAACCATGTGTTTTTACCGTGACATGTTTAAGCCAATTTTTTTAAATGTGACCTACCATGGCATAATATTAGTTATCCCGCGAGTGCGAGTGGAACACGGAATAATGTAGTGCGTCTGTGTCCCACTTCGGCCTCGTGGTATGTGGGACACAGACGCACTTCAATTTCAATGTTCCACGAGCGCGAGCGTGATAACAAATTTATCTTCAAGCAAACTTGACGCACAATAAAGATGAAACGCACGCTGTACACAAACTTCAGTGCTTATCCTATTACACGTGCATGTTTGTGCGGAATGGCGCGCGCATCTTGGAATAGTGCAATACGCGGAGTGCGGTATGGACCGAGACCGTGCTACATGTACATGGTTATATGTAGCATGGCTTGTTGCCATGGATCGACCAATCAGGATCGAGGATTCAAGTTTACTTGAAGATAATGAGGAATAACTCCCATCCTTGAATTTTTTTTAATATACCTCGTAAAAGAGCAACTCTGTAGCATTCTAGTGATAACAAAATTGTTTCTGTAGCTCAATTCATTCCTAAGATATGCCGCGAGAAAGTCGATAGTGCACTGCAAAACTTCCGCGACCTCATTTCAAGAAAAACGGTTTTGAAAAAAGTTATGCAT
Source organism: Patiria miniata (assembly GCF_015706575.1). Taxonomy (NCBI): domain Eukaryota; kingdom Metazoa; phylum Echinodermata; class Asteroidea; order Valvatida; family Asterinidae; genus Patiria; species Patiria miniata. The sequence continues at coordinate 2,627,079 of NW_024037069.1, read as the reverse complement.
TGCATGTTGTGCATTGCAAGCTTACATGCGACGTGTACCGATATGTCATACGTACATCTGCATGTGGGATGGTTTTGTTACATTGTAACACTTTCTGAGCGAGCGCGCCGTAGGCACGTGCTCACAGATTGGATCAGTGCTGCAATACATATCACATATCTAAGTAAACAACACGTACATGTACAGCTGTACGACAGATAACAAACATGTTTCAAATTTCTACAGTATGACAAACACCCATTTTCATGCGTAGTACGTGTAAAACTGTTTTAGAAACAGAACAGAATCCAGAATGTAGATTTCTTTGATAGTTATTTAACGGAAAGAAATCCTTTTTTTTCCCTTGTCATGGAAGCACAGACACTTTACATGTACGAGATCCATCAAATTGAAAATTACAGCTAAAGGCGAAAGAAGTTGCACTATCTCATGAATCACACCTAGCAAATATTATGTACATGTATTACACCATGTAGGTGTGATTCACGCGAAAGTCCAAGTACTTTCACCTTTAGCTGTACATGTACAATATCCGAGTACTCACGCAGTCTATTTTGGAGTACTTCCATAAGACTTTGATATCTCTAAACTGACGGAACATGCCTCGCAAGGCGACCACAACAATGGCAGCTAAGCAGCTCTGCAAGGAAAAACAAACTAACAACTAAGCATCGATGATTCAGGTCATTGTCTTGGACATGTTTTGAAGCTGTATGGGATCTCATTCTTTTTAGAATACCACTCATTTGTATAAACTTTTGAGAAGTTTATACTTACAAAACTATTTGTTTCTAAAGTAAACGGGAGTTTAAAACAAAGTTTTTTTAATTTCATTCGACCTCCTGTTTAATAAAGGAACTTTCTCCTCATCATGTACACGATAACTTAATGATTTTTTTTTACTTACATGACTGAAAGAACACGAGGGCTCAATTTGCATCTTGTGCTCTTTCTAACATCCACATACTTTTTGGATTCAAAAACATGGCTAAATTCACTTTTTCGTTTAACTTTTCTCCAATTTCAAATTTACAAACTGGGGAAATGCATGCTGTCAGGAATGTAGTACATAAACCTTTTAGCCTGATGATAAAATAATCACTGTGACAAACTTTGTATGTGAATGGCATAAACACACATCAAGTTACTCTTACTCACTTTATCAAATCTATATTGTTTACTACAATGTATATGCAGGGCATGGCTTGTGCAAGCATGTACATACAGGGGTGAGTAAAAAAAAAAAAAAACCCAAATGTCGGGACTATTATTTTAGTGAAGTTCTGCATGAAGCACTTTCAAAAATCTATGATAGCCCAATTCACAAGCATTCTTTTAGTACAAGAATCATTCAAATCACTCATATACTTTTCAAGTTACAGAATTTTAAACACAACCACTGTTTTAAAGTTCTGTCCATGGATTACAAAAAAAGTTTGCATTCTTTCAGCAAAACGAAAACAATTTACACACATCCCTATGCAATTTGTTTTCTTTTTCAAACAAAACAAAACAATGTAGCAATGTAAACCATTCAAATAAAACAACGTAGCAATGTAAACCATTCAAACAAAACAATGTAGCAGCTGCGAAAGCAAACATAACCACGATGCAGAAACATCTAATAGAACGCATGCAAACAAATATTCAGTATTAAGATCCATTTATTTTTTTAATATTTTACCTTTGGCAGTGAGTAAAACAGAGGTCCCATAAATAGCAGGACAAACAGAATGAATATGCAGGAAAACAAGCTTGCCAACTGCAGAACAGAACAAAATAATCAATAAAAAGTGCACGAATTGTGGACAAAATAATAAATGCAATTTATTGTGGAATGCTCGAAGACATTTCCGTCATTTTTCGGGTATATGTAGCCTAAGGTGTGATGAAATAAAAACGACTATTGTTTCTGTCATGAAATGAGTACAAAAGGTACTTTTGAGAGCTGTTTTTCAGTTCCAGTTTCGACCCGAACATGCAACTGTGTAAAAGTCGTCGTTGCGGGCAGCAAACAAAACACAGTAAATCGTGACGTAATAAACAGGACTCGTGTATGCTACTGTGCATCGGGAGTCCTGTTTATTACGTCACTATTTACTGTGTTTTGTTTGCTGCCCGCAACGACGACTTTTACACAGTTGCATGTTCGGGTCGAAACTGGACCTGAAAAACAGCTCTCAAAAGTACCTTTTGTACTCATTTCATGACAGAAACAATAGTCGTTTTTATTTCATCACACCTTAGGCTACATATACCCGAAAAATGACGGAAATGTCTTCGAGCATTCCACAACCTCTTTAATCAGCAAGACAGTAACATTGCATGTAAAATTGTCTCATCAGTAGAGGGACACTCAGTCCTGGAATACGCCCAATTGAGCTACAAAACGTGTTTTGAACGAAACGATGTTAATCGGAAAAAACTTTTAAAAGTAGGATATAAACATCCACACAACTACCCTTTAAAAACTGGGCACTTTTGTAGTATTCTTGTGTTATTCGTCATAATCATCCTAGAATGACTTTTGGGGTCCACTTTTGCGACCCCGAAAAGTTGTGCTGTTCGTGCCAGTTGTGAATCCAGCTGTAAGGGTTCGCCTTTTGCGGACGCGTAAGAAATCACATTTTGCATTGGTGATTGGTCACTGCTGTTCGTGAGCACGGTGCTGTGTACATGTACATGTGTAATAATAGACAAACACAACGTGTATCGTACATTGTACATGTATGAAAAACGTATCATAATCCGTCGTGTCCGATGTAAACAATCAAGTTTTTTTCCGTCTTTTCTCAGGAACGGTAAGACATTAGGTTGGTTTCCTTTCAACCAGATGTTTGAAATAGGATACGGGTAAACAATACAAAACATGATATTTTTGAGGATTTCAGGACGCAACGCCCCTTTAACTATTTTTGATAATGTACCGTCTGTACTATTGTCGATTTTCACCCCCCAAAAATAGACTTTGTTTTCCAAATGCTATTTCTCTAGCAGATGCTATTTTCTAGTTATTTACATTGAAGACAACAAATGAAAAAAATAAATAATAATAATTCACAGACATTTGGTTATACATGTTTTTACATTTTCGAAATTATTTGTAGACCCACAATAATTAAGATTTAACAGGGTAGACTGGTTCCCACCCCCTTTTAGAGTAGATAATGTAGGGGGTTAGAAACTAGTCTATGTGAAGGGCTGGTATGTGTGTAGACAAAAAAAAAAAAACAGTTTTTAGTAAAAATGGTTGAATAAAGGACCAAAATGGATTTCGTTGAACAGCACAAACAATGTGCTGTGAAATTTGACCTGATTAGCATTGTCTCAAGTGCAAATGAGCATTTTGAGCCGATATCTTGGTTTGTCGTGAAAATGCTCAATGTTAATTTGGTCAAAAAATTGCAACTGTGACCAGATAAAACTATCACAGCATCACATGTTGTATAACGAGCATGGGCAACAGCATAAACTGTCGAATGACACAAAGCATTAGTTTCTAGTTCTTGCTGTTAATGCCAATTAATGTAATTCTTGCAAATCGTGCAATCAACTCAACAAATTCAACTTTTAAGCAAATATGTATGTCTTCAACGGCTCTGTATTGTATGCTTGCCAGATTTTGTCAAAATCTGGCCCAAATTAACAAAGCGTTCTGCTGCATCAGAGAGACTCTAAGCTTTTGATTCACTTGCATTTTGCACAGGACAGATTTAAGTTTTCACATTTAGTTTTGCCCGTCACCAATGCTATGTAATTGATTGTTATATCCGCTGCTGTTTGTGAAATTTTAACTGGCCTTTAAACCCCAGCAAGCTCGTTGGTTGTTTGGAGCATGTTTTTGCGACCCTAACCAGAAACGTGTTTAGGCTTTGGTCGTTGGTTGAATGTTTTCACAACCTCGGTTGTGCCTGAACTGAATGACCTCATTTTTCTAACATAACGAGAACCGAACATTGGGGCCGATTTGTCGTGGATTCAAGATGTTTTGTGAAAATGATGACTGACGAGATGCGACAGAGGGTCATCTGCTCCAAGTTGCGCACCTTAAAAATTTCTCCTACTTTCCCTCTTTTTGAATAATTTTATTCCAAATGGAAAGATTTTACTATCATACACCGTCCTCACTTCTTTCTAGAAATTCTTGCACGAGCAATATAACTTTTGCTGTGTATGCCATGTTTGGAAACACAGCAGCGTGAACAGCTTCTGGTCCGGCGTTTTCTCGCACCTGCGTATTACATGATCCCTCTGTCATCACTTTCACGTCATAAACTTGTTTCTGGTTTATGGTCGCGAAAACACGCACCTTCATAAGAAAGAAGGCAGAGGGTAGCTCCAGTATCACAGCTCCAGTGGTACCACTTATGATAATGTATTCTTACGCCAACGGGCCAGTATGTTTATTCATGACAACAGAACAATGATATCAAGAGCATTCTTGTTATTAAGTCAACCCGTCACAAAAGCATTTTAAGAACGGTTGTCGTCGAGCTACAACAGGGTAGCCTGGTGGATAGCGGGATGAGCTATGGATACAAAGATCCCTAGTTCGTGTCCACGTCGTCGCTGCTAATTTTCATCGACTATTTTTCTTCTCCGAGTTTATTGTTGAGATATTTTTAATTTAAGGGAAAAAGAGAACGACGACAACAATGATTCGAAAAACAAACGTAAATTATCATAAGTGGTACAACTAGAGTTGTGATACTGGCGCTACCAAGGCAGAAGGTACAGGCTAAATACAGTGCCATCCGAGTAAACCTATTTTTTTTCACGGCCTGAACAGCACTGAGTACTTTGGAGGAGGGCAACAGTAAATGTTAAAATGAAGTGTCTCTGACAACGTACTTGAGTCTTTCCGCCTGAGATCTCTTGCAGCAGGGATCGGGACAGGGAGGAGGCGGCAGGATAGCAGACGAAGAAACAGCCAAAGACACTCATGGACCCTAGGGCAACTAGCTCCTGAAATAGATGGAGGCAAAATGCAAGAAAGCAGGCAAGATTGGTGTTAGAATGATTGTTAGTTGTCCCATGGTTCCAGCATGGAATTTTAACTGCATATGACTGAGGTATAGTATCCATGGACAAAACCTCCACGATGGTAGGGGTGTGCATTTACGGGTAGTACGAGAACATTCGCTCGTACCCCCCGCCCTGCAAACAGGATGCTGGGATACTCGGGTGAATTCACGCTCTGATTTGTTGGATTTTGCGTGACCAGTGACCTGCGCGTCATCAAGGTCCTGACTCTGCAAGGTTTGAAACGGCCGTTAAGACGGATTCATTACTCTTTTATTCCAGTTTAGAGATTTTTTTTTCTCGTTGAAAAGCGTAATAATGTAGGAAATTCTGTAAAACTTATCTGTGTTGTAAATTTACAATTCCCGTCACTCGCTCAGGCTCCTTTTTCGAATCACGAACGGTCGGATTGCATTATGCGACGCTCAAAATGTTGTCCACATGGTCCGCAATGAAACAGAAATCACCTCCGGTATGGAATGTGCGCAATTCTATAGGAAGTTTTTGGATAGCATTTGCGCACATTGTCTAACTGTGGTCTTGAACAGCTGCAGCCTGATGCTTTATACATAGGTTATATATAGGCCACTTCCTTCACAAGATTCTGTGAAGCTCATCAGAGTATCCCAGCGTCCTGTTTGCTGGGCGGGGGGGGACGAGTGAATATACGGGAACCAGGTACCAGATCGAAAAAAGACACAGGTACTTGGGAACCCATTAAGAAACCCAGGGCCAAAATTTAAATCTCGGAAGATGCTGTTCAGATTGTTAATAAAGGTCTGCATGCTAATACTAAGGCCCAAAAAAAAAATAGTTCTGCTTCCGATTACATGCCCTTCAAAAATAGGGTCGTTCGGTCGGAAAAAAAAAATTTTTGCCATTTTTTTTATGCAGATTTAATGGGGTATTCAATTATATGCGAAGTTTTTAGCCTGAACTATTTCCATTGCACTACGAAAGCTATACACGAAATGGCAACAAAGAGTGAATAAAAACTACCTTTAATTATTGCAAATATATTTATGTTCGATAATCTCGGAAAATAATGGAAAATTCAGGTCGTTCGCACCATATGCACAACGCTAGTCAAGACGCGGGGAGCTGGCCAAAACTCCGAGGTGTGTGATGCGTGCGTGTGTGGCGAGCGGCCCACCATGGGCCGACAGACCTGTTTTTAAGGTCAAAAATTTTGGGAAACACGCAGCGTGTATCACTCCAAATACGAGTAGTGCGATCTCAAATTGAACTCTTGAACACAGAAAATACATACACAGATAAGCTAGATCAATTCTGTAAATTAATTTGCAAAAATGTTCTTTCTCCATCGGTGTTTTCTTGGCATTTTTACGATGTCGAATCCGACCAGTTGACAGTGGCCTGCACTGCTAGCGTGCTATCGGTTGCATCGAAATTGGCCCCTGTGCGGCGCGCGGCGGGAACCAGTTGTCGCCACGTGATTATAGTCGCCGTGACATCGCATTGCGAAGTAGCTATATCGCGAAGCGAATTTGTAAAAATAACGGAGGTTTCTTTTGAAAAAAAGCGAATGTAAGTAAGAAAACAAATAAATACAAGCATTTTTTTGTGCAAAAGGGTATTTTGTGAAGACAGAAAAGACATCAAAATTTTATTTTTATTTATTAAATCTTTTTTTTTTTTTTTTTTTAATTGCCGATAAAAATGTTAGGGTCGCAGCCTAAAAATAGGGTCAGTCGGGTAACCGGAAGCAGAACTATTTTTTTTTTTGGCCCAAGCGCACTGTACATCGGTGCGTCAATATAGCAAGATACCGGTACTGTTCAATTGTGTACACTGTACAGTGAGCTTTACAGCTTCACGGTGTACAATGTATATAGCAGTTTACATACAATGTATGTAAACTGCAACTTTTCGCCATCGTCATAACATGAAATATGTTTCCTTTTCCAATGCAGCCTGGTTTTCATTTTGAAAATTCTCCACAAATGACATTTAAAACTTCTCTTTCAATGTCTGATAAGTTGCTTAAAGTAATTTGTAAAGTTGGTTATGGGTACTCGATTCCATAATCTGGAACCAGTTCCTGACATCAACGGTCGGGGCGAACCCCTTCTCTTAGCGATGAGTGATACTGGGTTCTTTCACGTGCATTATACAACACACGGCACCATCCCAAGGACGAAGCAATAATGGTTAAGCATCTTGCTTAGGGACACAAGTGTCAAGACCAGGACTTGAATCCACACTCATGAGAAACACCAGAGCTTGAGTCCCGTGCTCTAAACCACTCGGCCATGACCACCAAACTTATTTTGTTAATCAGCACAACGGTGTATTTTTACTTTTCTGACACACTTGAACATTTACCAATTTGCCAATGAAAGGAGTTTGCTTGCATTAAATACATTGTATTTCCAACTTTTTTCACCAACAGTATTGGTTAACCTAAAGGTCAGTGATTAGTGTACCAAGCACATCTATCCCCAGCACTGCTTAGCGATACAGCACATACTTGCGTCTTTCCCCCCGTTCCCTCCTGGACTACCGTGCTAGCAATGTTGGAGGAAGAAGGGTAGCAGAACAGTAACGAACCCAGGAGGCTGTCACAACCTGAGGCTACTAACTCCTGCTTGTAAATATCAGAGGAAACATAATCCCCATTTCCAAGTTAAAGGCACAGTCCATCATTTGCAATTTGTGAATTTTGTTCGTTTGAAGCAACAAAAGTGCTCAAATCTAAAGAAGGGTGCCGAACAAGTACCCTGATGAAGTTTCAGCTCAGTGAATGCTGTATATTCCGAGAAAAACAACATTTTAGGATCTCGATTTCAAATCAAAAGTCGCTGTTATCATTTTTTGAAATGGGCCTGAACTAGCTACCGAGACACGCTCTCACTGAGCCAATTGCAGCTATGCAATGTCGCGCACTGATCCGATGGATATTTTTTGGCCTTGAAGAAGGGTCGATCCGTCGGGGGGGAAAAAAATTCAAGGTAAAAAAAAGGAAATATTGAATGCACAAAAGGCTAAATACAATGATGCAAACTTGAATATGACTGTTACGTTCTGAACTAACTTTGCTTTTTTGCTTAGAAATGTTGTTCATTACTTTACTTAATTGTAACTTCACTTACACGTCCACAACAAATAGATAGCTTTAAGGACTTGAACAAGTTGAATACCCATTGCCCCTGATGTGGAACAGCGTGCAACAGGGTGGTGAGGACCAACGAACATCGTACTCTAGTGTTCACACAAAGCTTGGCGCTGGCACAGTACCTTAGCTCTATTTGTACCCTGCCGTACCGTTGTACACGCACGTAAAATATTGGACATTAGTTTGGTGTTTTCACCCACAAAATTGTACAGATTATCCTTATTTCTTTACTTTCTTTTCTCTAGGTAAGAAATTCAAGACAGGGTCAGCAGAAGGGTGTTTTTTTGTATTCGGTTGGGAGCCAAAAATAGTCCAAGTATCCATGGTATCACCCATTATCCACGGTATGCAAGCCACAGGCCAGCCAATCGGAGTCGACTTTAAAATCGTGACATCATTTCATTCCCAAATCAAGACATGGTTTGATTGGTCAACTCGAATGTAGTGTTTTGTAATACAACAACAGCCGGGTGCATAATCACATAACATGATACAGAGCGCATGACACAGGTTTTTTTTAATCCATTGTCTATGATGGGCAACAGGTGAATGACCGAAGACCCGACATAGAAAGCGCCTGCTGATTGGTCAAAATCTAGAGGTCCCAGGGGGTTGTCTGGCCTAATTAATCAGCAAATCTGCTCACATATCGTAGACCACAGCGAATTCTATTACATAGACTCATTCAAGACAGGGTCGGTGGCATAAAAAAAGGTTGTTTTTTTATTCGGTCGGAGCCAAAAAAGGGTCTGTGGGAATTGAGAACCGTAAAATTAAAAGGGGACGCCCTTATGGAATGTACATTAGTGAATAATGTACTGTTGCAAAGTAAATGTCAGTGTATTGTGGTCTATAATGTACCATGGCTCAAAAAGGAAAAATTAGTTTCGTGCATAAAGTTTTGGTGACACAATCAAGGCAGGAAAAAGAAGCAAACGCACAAAAACCTCTCCCTAAAATAAATAAATAAAAAAATAAATCTATAAATACAAGTAAAAAGCCATGCATATCACCTGATTGGCATCAATTTCATAGTTGTTCCTCTTTGCAAAGATGTAGCCCATCGACACGGAAACAGAGAATGTAACAATGGATATGATGATGGCATCTGTGATCAAGGAATCCATGTGTGAGAAACTGGGAAGCTCGGGCGTTGGCAATCTGAAGAAAATTGAAGAAAAAACCCCAAAACATTCACAAGTAACAACTGATGAACAGTTTAGATTTTGGTGTTGGCAATAACCAATTAACAGGTTTGAGTTGGGTGTCCACGTTAACTGATTGTTAACGAAATGAAAATTTGTGTATGGGTGTTGGCAATAACCAGTTAACTGACTAACAGGCAGACTTGTATTCGAGTCACGAAACATCGAGTCCAAATCCGAGTCCGAGTCACATTTCTCGAGTCCAAGTCCGAGTCCCGAGTCCTCCAGGTCGAGTCCGAGTCACAAGTCACAACGGTCGAGTCCAAGTCCGAGTCACGAGTCACCTCGCGTTATCGCGATGCGACAGCAATACACGTGTGAATGACAGGACGTCTGACAAGAAAAGTCTGGTACCTTACCCTATCAATCTTGCACCAAAGCAGTATTATGTGCGGACGGCGGGGTACAAGTTTCGGTACATTGATTTCTTTAATCAATATATTGGTAACCGGCCACAACCACGCACACACCGCATCGAGCGCCCTGTACATGTATTGCACAGTAAAGAAAACGATCGACTTACGTATGTGCGCGTGTGCAGTGCGGTAATTTCCATCGAGTCACTAGTCAGTTCGAGTCCAAGTCCGAGTCCCCAAGTCCAAGTCCGAGTCGTAAGTCAAAGTGACTCGAGTCCGAGTCACTGAAAATGTGACTCGAGTCGGACTCGCTAACAGGCATGAATTATATGTAGGTAGTGACAATAAACAGTTAACTGTACATGTACATGCCGACTGGTGCTTAAGCAGTTACCTGATTATCAGGTTTGAGCTGGGTATTGGCAATAACCAGCTAACCGATCAACAGGTTTGAGTTTGTTTTAGCAACAAGCTGGTAACTGATTAACAGTTTTACATATGTACAATGTAAAGCTGTTTAACTGGTTGGAATTCGGGCGATTCACAATGCAGTGCGCCACCAAGAGTTTGCAATGGAGAGTCAATTTTTTCAAGTTTACGGTCGACAAAACATGGCCCATTTGAATGAGTCAGAGTGTCGGTAGACATCTTGAGCTAATATTTCACAGATTGGCAATTGGGGCATAGCATTCTGCCGCCTTACAAAAAACATGTATTGATAAGAAAAGAAATGGGCAAACAGATCCTCGAACCATACGCTTACGAAACCACTGACCGGAAAAACTAACAATTTCAAATGTCCTGCGCTGTGAATTTGTCGACCATCTCCCACAATGCACTGGGAAAAATGAACTCTCCGTGGCAAACTCTTGGTGGCGCACTGCATTGTGAATCGCCCGAATTGGGTTTTGGCGACTAGCAGTTTACTGATTATAAACAGGCTTAAGTAGGGTGCTGGCAATAACTAGTTCAATGTAATGGGATATACCGTATATGTACACATGTTCATGTAATGGAGCGAATTTCCTTAAAGAAGCATGTACTACTTGTAACAATGTGAAACTCCAAAATATCAACTGGAAAAGACAGATCTGTCTTCCTTACCCAGTAGGAATATCCCCAACAACATTAGCACCATATTTCTTTTCCAGTGATGCAAAGTGGGAGACCATGGTCGTCAAAATGATCTGCAAAACAACATTGATAATGATAGAACACAAATCAGCCAAAAAAGTGAACAATTTCTTGCCTCTTTTTGACAGAGCTGACATTGGAATAAAGAAATTGACTGTAACAGGGTTGGAACACGTGACCTCTGGATTGCTGTTCCGGTGCTCCACCAACTGAGCTATCCAGCCCTATGTTGGTGGTTCCCCATTTGTCAGTGTCTTTGTTCAAGGGGCGCTAGTCAGAAGCCATAAACCCGCACATATGTACATGTACGGTATGCCACGTAACCAGGGATCACACACATGCTGCCACCCTGGGAAATAGCAAACAGGGATCACTCAGAGAAGATGCGGCTTTTTATTCACACCAACACGGTTCTGTGCATTCGCAGTGCGTCGCAGTGATCGGCATTTTTTTTTTTTGCATTTTGTAGTCTTCGTCGTCATTTTTTCCCAAAATTTCCCCCATGACAGGAATGGGGACCATAACAACACAAGCGCCCTATAAAACCAGTCCCGGCTCATACTGGGCAAAATGCCGCTAAGCACCGTCGATATTATAATTGTCAACCATCGGAAATCCAATATTAAGAATATTCAATATATCGAATATCCCATGTAAAAGTTAAAGACCATGAAGATGACACTTTGAAAAGAACCCCCCCCCCCCCCAAATCTCAATTCCCATTTTTCCACGGCTTTATCTGGAGAATATTGCTGAAACTTTTTAAAACAAATCTCAGCACTGAGAGTTTGTCCAGAACAGGGGTTTCTTTCGAGGTTTACCATTGGGGTAGACCGAAAATTCCAGCGAACGCAGAGCACAAACTGACGCCGCTTTGCATTTCGCGATGTTCTATTTTGAGTCACAAGCACAAGTTGGTGCCAAGTTTTATTTCATTATACAGCAAACGCCAAACACAAAGTAAAAGCCACAAACGGAAGACTTATTTTGACGATAATCTGATTGACGATAAATTTTTGATAGTTTTGATATCATTCCTCAATACGTATTTCGATATTTCAATATGATTAAATAGTGCTATCGGCGATATCAAAATAATATTAAAATATCAAATATCAGCGATATCAAAATAATATAAAATAATCGAGTAGTAACGATATATTGACAGTGCTTACTTACCGCTAAGAGTTCCAACGGGATGGGATACTTGATCTTTTCTTTGTATTTATCCTGAAGTTCCTTTACCGTTACCAAGGCAACCAGATTGACCAGGGCTATAATGAGCTCTGTTACATTGGTCAAGGCCAGATTAGCAAACAAAAAGAAGAACGTCTGAAAAGAGAAACATAGGATAAAAATTAGCGGTGTAAATTTACGGGTAATCATGCCGTGAATCCTCTTTAAAAGTAAAACCTGGATTGAGCTGTTATATTCGGGTGTTCGTACCAGGGTTAAGGATCTCTCTTATCTTCAGATTTTATCTCCTTAAAGATATAGTCCATCATTTTTTGAAGCAACAAAAGTGTTCAAAATCTAATGAAGGATACTGAACAACTAACCTGAGGAAGTTTCAGCTAAGCTTCAGCTGTATATTCCGAGAAAAACAGCATTCTAGGATCTCAATTTCAAATCAAAAGTTACTGAATCATGTTTTGAATTGATTTGAATTGCAGCTAAACGCGACGTCGCGCACTGATCCGCTGAATTGTAGCAACTGCGCGCGCGTGTGCATCGTACCAATGCTTGCGCGCGCTTCACCGAATAACAAAACAAACTACTAATTAAGTTTCCTACGGTGCATCTTAAGACGCACCGTTGGAAAGGCCTTCTTTCATTGATTACTTCAAAATGACAGCTTCCCAGAAAGAATAATTTCACAGCGACTTTAGTTCCCTTCCTATCTTTTAAACCAAGTTTGTTTTTCAACAATAATTATGCCAGTTACTTTTCGGACGGCTGCAAATGATGGACTATAGCTTTAAGGTGGATATAGCACCTAATAAATGCCTACCATCAGCAGGGACTGATTAGTACCGCTTGAGTGAACGATTTGCCAGCATGCCTGAAGCGATCCTCAGTGGCCTAAACGCAACTAGATTTTTCAGGAATTAAATATCCAACGTACATGTAATATTCTTTTTTTTTTTCCAGTAATGAAACCATGTTTTCTTTTTTTGATCACTGAAATTGATGCACAAACAACGGACATCATGAATTTGTTGGACTGTGCCTGTACATGTAACAGTGTGTGGGGCTTCCAAAAGGTAGATCCAGCAGGAAGTAAACAGCACCGTTAGGACTGGCCTCCTGTACCTGGTGCAACTAAATGCCTTAAGGGTGCAACCCTGCAAAAAAATCCCATAGACACTAATGCTAAATGCGCATACTTTCAAATTCTTTTAAAAATACTCAGAACTCTCACAGGTATTTAAGCTGCACACGAAAATGATGATCAATGTGTCATCTTTCATTTTCTTTTCATTTTTTGGTGGGTTGACCATTGACTTTTTGAGATATTCTCACCCAAAGAAGACAACCCCTACTTTCCCCAAAGCGGAAAAGTAGCCATCTTGAAAAACGATCCCTCCACAACATGGCAAAATAGCGCCACTTTCGAGCCCATCCAAAATGCTCAGAATTGGAAGCCCCAAGTCCGGGCCAGAGGTTCATTACCATATGTCTTCAATTCCCTAATTTTATGGCTCTCAAAACTCTCAGAATTCAGAAGACTTTGTACAGTGATTTTCCAATTTTGAATGGCAGAAATGAGAATAAAAAAAGAGGAAATCAGCTGATCCGAGGAAAAGTTGCATGCCTGTTTTATTCATGTGCTCGGCGGACAGATTTTTGGCCTACTTACAGGCGTGCACCCTTAAGGGATTAACCAGATAATGTTACACTGGACTCAGTGAAAGATAAAGATAAACATCAAAAGCCTGGTATGAAAAGGCCCAGGTTTTTGAAAGGGAAAATCACCTCATGACGGGAACCAGTTACCCTATTGAAATAGTACCCGTAAAAGTCAACCCGTAAATGTCCACGATGTCATAATCGTATAAGTGTTGGACAGGACACAAGTATTGCATGAATGTATTGTAGAGAAATGAAGCTTCAATCCTCACCTTGTAGATTGCAAAAGGCCCGTTATATCTGGTGACCTCTATACCAAATAAGTACTTGAATTGGCTGTTGAAGACATGGAATGCCGCACCGGTCGTGAAGCCCCGGACCAGCGGCTCAGCCAGGTAAGTACTGACGAAGCCTAACCTGAGAACTCCTAGACCCAGCTACACGGGGAGTAAAGTGAGAAAAGCGGTCAAATTTCAAATTTGTGACAAAGAACTTTACAATGTATTTTTATGTACGTATAACGCGTAGGGCTACTCTCTATCAATTTGTCTTTTTTTCTTCCTGATGAATACCGGTATGGGTCTTTGAAGTTTATGTTCTGGAAAAAAGCTCTGATTTTGGGTTGCTTTTGCACATAGACAGATATCTGCCCTGTGAGTAGACTGGTTTCTGGTCTCAAGCTTATCGATTCTAAAAGGGGCGAGAACCAGTCTACCTTTTGAGAACTGAATTTTTGTCGGGCCGTAAACAATTGGAAACTTGCAAAGTAATTATTCCATAACATTACGTACATCAAATATTTGGGGTTGATGTATCGTTCCAAAGTTATAATCTGATGTATTGCTAGAAAACTAGCAATTTCACAAATGTTACATCTAATTTTCCTTTAATTTTCTCTTTAACCCAAACCTTCTGTAAACGTTTAATCACAAATAAGGCCTTTTCACACTAGACAATATCTGGGGGGGGGGGGGGGGGGGGGGAGGGGCCCAACGATGTAGCATGTGTAAAAACAGGGTCAGGAATGAACGTGCATATCCATATGTCCACTAATACACATTCAAGGATTTAATGAGGCAAGTTTTGTCACATTTTTAAAGTTTTCAAACATATCTGAATTTGGCAATGAAGAGCTCAGCAGTTTTCATATGTACAGTAAACTCTGGCTAAACAGACATCGTACAACTCGTCAACTCGCTCAAGTCGACTGTCTGACTAAAGTCCCGATTGTCCGTAATGCATTGCCAATAAATTGTTCATTTCTAAGTCGGCTTTTATAAGTCGCCATTTCGCGCAAGTCGTCGTGTTACTCTCGGTCCCCTTTCCATAAAAAGCATTACAAAATCCTTTGTGTAAGTCGGCATTCAACAAATCACGCACTGACATCGACTTCCTGTACTGCGGTTGGCAAAGTGTTGAGTGAAAAGTGGTTGGGCACGGCCCGCGTGATCGCTGCATGCATCAGTGTCGTCTTATTGAACGATGGGGTCGTCTTATTGAACAACTACTGCTGCAGTCAATGCATGTGTGGTATATACTGGACCACGCACACATTTAATTTGTTACTGTGCACGTACATGTATCGTGGTCTCCACTATTAATACCCCAAATGTGATGATACAATTCGAGGATTAATTTGCTGGATTCAACTCAAGCATTAAGGAGATAATCCAGGGTAAATCGAAGCCAATTAGTGCAATGAATCATGTGTGCAAAAGACCATTCAAATAATTCGGCAAAATGACGACTTACAGCAGATGTCGGCATACGCGTAAGCCGTCACAAATTCTCGTGTCCCGAGAGTGCCGACTTATCCGGAGTTTACTGTACGTTGCTTCATAGGCTGCCCCGGGTTTGACACCTCGAGTGAGAAGCGGTCATGCAAATCCCGGGGCGAACTTGTCCCAGGGCGAGATAAACACTGTTAGCGCGAAACGAGTCCGAAAAGGTGCGGAGCTGAACTCGAGGATTAACAATCAATAGTCACCCTGGGTAGTCCTCTGGGCAGCAGGGATGGATGTTCTACTGTGAAAAGCCCTTCATTCGTTGTGAATCCGGTAAAATCGATCAACCTCGGTTCTCATATTAGCTTTTAGAAATTGAGCGTTGGTCCAGCTTGCACTTGTAACTGGTGGGATTTGAACTCTGACTTTTATCCCTACGTACACTTGGTTCAGCTTTGACCAATCGCAACAATTTGCAAACTTTTACTTTGTAAATGCGTGTCAATGGGTTAATAAGAATCTTTTGAATTTGTTTGAATAAGAGAACATTTGCAATTGAACCTAGACAAATGTGAATTTGTGAGGTTCTAAAAAGAACCAGGGGAAAATCAACGTTTTGGGCAGTAAATGCTCTGCCCGTCGCCAGGAGACTGACACCGAGGGAATCTTATCTGAATTAGTTGGACCCTGACCTGGAATATGCCAACTAGGAACGCCAAGGAAGCTGCTATTTTGGCTCTCTCCAGCCCCTCGTTGTAAGGACCCTCTGCAGGCCTGGTTTCCTCCACTACTCTGTCAACGGCAGCCGCAGTCATGATGCTCACTACAGCAAAACTGCCTGGAAAACAATTGGAGTAATAAAGGACATACATTTTACTTAAGCCATTACACTTGTACTACATTGTATTACACTGTGTTAAGTTCCATGATGAATCCATAAAAACACTGAGTGCTTGGACGTTTTAGGGCGCTACATAGGTAGGGCGGTTAAAGATGGTACAGGAACTGACGGGTTAAACCATGAGAGCATTCTCGTTGTCTTGCTTTCCGCGACAACGCACCAGACAAAAATCGAACTCACTTGCGGCGCATGATGAAAGCGGTGTGGTACCCACATACATCGCGCGCGCAGATTTTTTTCCGATGTCATCACGTGATGCATACATTTACATAATTAGCAAAACAAAATGGACGACAGCCGTTGGAACTGGCATTTTTTTTACGGACAAGCCACCGAAATCGTCAAGATTTTTCGCATTTATTTTTTGTGGTCTGTTTCAAGTCGATCATTAGGCTTTGTAAATGACTGCTGAATGTATGAGGTATCTAAATGAACTCTGTGGTGGGATATTTAGAGGTGAAAATGAACAATTTATGAGAGGCCCTTTTTTTAGGGTCTCTTGCTACCACATTCTAACGAACAGGTTATGCCTCCAGCGTTACATGTGAATGAATATGGAGCATGTCAGCTGGAGTTACTCAAGCTAGAATTAAACTGCATATTTCTTTGGAATACTGGACCAACTGACCAATGGAAATGTATCCCCTTCTGTCAAAAAGGTGCAGCTGATACGAATCAATACGACAAATACAACACAGGGTTTCCCCTTTCATCCACTTAACAACACATTTATCTGCAATAGCTTTCAAAGGTTAAAAGATTCTGTTGACATAAAGCTTTTGTGTACATCTCATGATTATCACCTTGTTTGTTTATTCAGTAGGGCCTACCTACCCCACAAAAATCAGAGCATTGAATGCAAAGTACATGCATACAGTGTAGAAACAAACAAGAATTAAAAAGACAGTCGACACTGGGAAGACATCGGGGAAAATCCCACACAGCACCCTGAATCTACATTGTAAGACAACATTTCACTTGAGCCACTACAATTGTCATTGTTTTACACTGAGTTAAATTCCATGATGAATACATTAAAACACTGAGTGCTTGAACGGTTTTGGGGCGCTACATAGGTAGGGCGGTTAAAGATGGTACAGGAACTGACGGGTTAACTAATACCATGAATACAGGAATAAGATAGATGTTCCTGTACATGTGAATTCTGACATGTCTGATGCAGATGTCATAAAAGTTGTGAAAGCTGGAGTATGTGTTTAAAGGGAATATACAACATTTGCAAACATCGAAAAACAAAACTATCAAATTTTTACAAAATACATTACTAGGATGTTGGTAAATGACAGTCTAAAACATCCTGTAAAATTATGGCACCTGGTGTGAAGTCATTTCCAAGAAAAATGGTATTTTTGTATAAATTTCCAACGGTGGTCGGCCGACCACCGTTGGAAAAACCTAACTATTCTTCAACTACTGCTCCAAATTTACCATTTTTTTCAGTCCAAATTTTGATTGCTATTGGTTACATGTTCATGAACGGGTGCGGGCCAGCTAGACTGGTTTCCTTACCTTACAATTTTCCAGCATCTATAAATTGGTCATTTCATCTTCAATGTAGTCAGGGAACCAGACAAACTGAACATTTTTGTTTTGCTTGCATTTTCGAACACAAAACTTCAAACATGTCAGTGTAACAAAATTTGATTTACTATACTAACCCCTCAAATAGTTCATTTCTGAAAATTACAGCAAAAGCCAATGATGTACATTCCCTTTAAATTTAATGTTTAAAATTAGGGCTTTTTCAGATATACATGTACCGGTACATGTTCATCATTGCCTTTCTTTTTTGACATCTTTTTTTAACTTCTCAAAACCAGAAAGGCAGATCAATCAAAACATAAATTGTCAAAGTAATGTACCATACATGTACATTTGTACATTTACACATACCGGTACATGTAAAGACAGAGGAAAATATTCCTTAATTGATAAAAAAGTTATTAGTAACAGTTTTGTAACTTGTCTCCAAATCTGCATCAGTTATAATGCAATTGTACATAGTGAGTAAAAAAAAAACACAAACAAAAACAAATGTCAGGACTATTGTTTTAGTGAAGTTCTGCATACTGTAGCACTTTCAAAATCTAGGATATGAAAGCCCAATTCATAAGCTTTCTTTAACAAGAATCATTCAGATCACTCAAGTACTTTTCAAGTTACGGAATTTTAAACACAACCACTGTTTTAAAGTTCTGTCCACGGACAAATGACGGATCATAAAAAAGGTGTGCGTCCTGAGCGTAATAGAATAATTTTGGTTTTCACGAACTGAAACGCAAGCATGTGGTGGAAATAACATTTGGGAAAAAAAACACTTTGAAAGGTTTGGCACAAATTTATTCCATCCGTGTACATTTACTTGTGGGCTTACACAAAAACATGTACCAAAATGTAGGTTGTTTTCGTTTGTTTGGGGTTTTTGTTTTGGCTGGTTTGCTGTTTTTGTTTAGATAATGTCAGAGAAAAAAAGGTTAGAATTCATTTTGGAAGAATTTCAAGCATTTCACTATCACTAAAAATGACTTCCAATGTAGTTAAATTATGGAATTAAACTGCACATTCCCTTGGAATACTGGACCAATGAAACTATATCCCCTTCTGTCAAAAAGGTGCAGCTGATAAGAATCAATACGACAAATACAACAAGGGTTTCCCCTTTCATCCACTTAACAACACATTTATCTGCAATACCTTTCAAAGGCTAAAAGATTCTGTTGACATAAAGCTTTTGTGTACATCTCATGATTATTACCTTGTTTGTTTATTCAGTGCCTGCCCCACAAAAATCAGAGCATTGAATGCAAAGTAAGCATAGAAACAAACAAGAATTAAAAAGACTGTTGACACCGGGAAGACATCGGGGAAAATCCCACACATCACCTTGAATCTAAGACATTTCACTTGAGCCATTTTCATGAAGTTCTGCATACTGTCATGACTGTAGCACTTTCAAAATCTAGGATATGAAAGGCCAATTCATAAGCTTTCTTTAACAAGAATCATTCAAATCACTCATGTACTTTTCAAGTTACGGAATTTTAAACACAACCACTGTTTTAAAGTTCTGTCCACGGACAAATGACGGATCATAAAAAAGGTGTGCGTCCTGAGCGTAATAGAATAATTTTGGTTTTCACGAACTGAAACGCAAGCATGTGGTGGAAATAACATTTGGGAAAAAAAAACACTTTGAAAGGTTTGGCACAAATTTATTCCATCCGTGTACATTTACTTGTGGGCTTACACAAAAACATGTACCAAAATGTAGGTTGTTTTTGTTTGTTTTGGGGTTTCTGTTTGGCTGGTTTGCTGTTTTTGTTTAGAATGTCAGAGAAAAAAGGTTAGAATTCATTTTGGAAGAACAATTTAAAGCATTTTACTCAGCACTAAAAATGACTTCCAATGTAGTTAAATTATGGAATGAAACTGCATATTTCCTTGGAATACTGGACCAATGAAAATATATCCCCTTCTGTCAAAAAGGTGCAGCTGATAAGAATCAATACAACAAATACAACACAGGGTTTCCCCTTTCATCCACTTAACAACACATTTATCTGCAATACCTTTCAAAGGCTAAAAGATTCTGTACAGCTTTTGTGTACATCTCATGATTATTACCTTGTTTGTTTATTCAGTATCTGCCCCACAAAAATCAGAGCATTGAATGCAAAGTAAGCATAGAAACAAACAAGAATTAAAAAGACAGTATTGACACCGGGAAGACAGCGGGGAAAATCCCACGCAGCACCCGAATCTAATAAGACAACATTTGGGTCAACCTATAAATGTAGGGTTCAAAGTGGGACATTTTACCTGTCCCTGTTACCTTGGTACTTTGTAATATGACATTCAAGTACCGGTACCATTAGGAATATCTTCAAATTCTTTTATATTTTTGGGGGGTAGGTGTATCCTGTTCATAACACTCTTGGAGGACGTAGATTTGTTTAAACAAGTTCATTTACAACCGGCTAGGAGCCTTGACGCTGATAATTGCCCGAGCCAAAGGCCAGGGACAATATCGGCGATCCGGCCCCAAGCCACTTTTTAACGTACTTGTTTAAAACTGGCCCAGCATATATTTATTCCCATTCATTATACCTTTCAGTCAAAAAGTCAAAACAAGTCAAAAATTATAAATTTCCAACGATTTTGCTCAAATTTACTACATGTTTTTTAAACACCCCTCTATAGCTATGGTTATGATATGTGCCTCTCGAGAGTAGTACTAAAAATCTCCTTATATGGAGTTTGGCGCGTGATGTGGCACAGAACGCGGCGGTGCCGGTGCAGTGTGAATTTAGGACTATATGAAATACGGACTCATTGGTATTGTGCATGCCTAAGTGAAGATTGTGAACGTTCAACCAATAATAATAAAAGGGCAAAAGGGGGAAGATTTCATAGGAGTCAAACTTTCATGTGACACTGGAAAAGTGTTTAAATCCAGCCAGTCGGTGTTTTGTCAACCGTTTGAAACCATCCATGTGATGGGCTCTTGACCAATAGGAATTGGTGAACTGTCTCATGAATATAAAATCATAGATGTCATCTGTAACGGGGTTAGGAAAAAATTGGACCCCAAATTATAATGACCCATATTTACTATACATGTACATTGTACATATGGTACAGTCATGACAGTGTACTGGTCTGTACATGTTCTTTGCACAAGCTTCTAAAATGGTTTACAATACAGAAATAAACCAAAGCTTTTTTTTACGTAAAATTTCAGATCACACTAATTCAAGAATTTACTGAATTCAATACGAGTCATATTGGCTGCACAACCGGAAATAATTAGTATTTAAAAATGATTATGCAGGGTTCTGTACTGCACGACACTCTAAATGAATTTTGAAACTTGCTGGTAACACCACTTACTGTAGCACTACCATCAGCACCTAAAGCAAACAGGTTGCACACAAAAAACAATCAACTCCTTTTTTTTAGGGGGGGGTGTTTTTCACAAGGCACGTACATATTCATGTAACGTTTATAGTACAGGGTGAGTCAAAAAAAGTGGAACCCAAACCCCCCAAATTACAAATGTATATTTCATATTTAAAAAAATACGTAGCACCAAAAATAATGACTGGAAAGCTAGTTTCATAAGCTACTCTTAGATGAAAAAATTACTGAAATTGCTCAATCCTTTCAAAGTAAATCACCATTGAAACACAATGACCCTAAAACCTTTTTCGTCCAAAAATGCGATTTCAAGAATCCTCTTCACAATTGTTTTCAACATCACCAGATATAAAACCTCAGTTTAAAAGTAAAAAATATTCAAAAAAGTCCTTTTGAAGGCCTGTCTTTTGAAAAACAGTGGATTTTATAAATCAGTTTGTTTGACTAACCAGGGTTGTTAATAAAGATATTGTGTAGACTACTACAGTTGTTGACAGTTGTTGAAAAAAGTATTCTGTGTCATTTTCTTTGTTGTTCCAAACAGTCAGAATACACATTCTGGTTTTGGAATACAAACTGTTTTTGTTGTTGATGAAACAGGTTTTAGGGTCATTGCGTATGGTGATATTCTTTGAACGGATTGAGCAATTTCAGTAATATTTTCATCTATGTAAAAGTAGCTTATGAAATTGGCTTTCCAGTCATTACTAGTATTATGTTTGGTGCTACATATTTTTGTTTAAAATGTACGAATGTACGTAATGTACACAAATTGATTAAGGGGACTCAGAAACAATGCAAACCAATTCAATAGTGTACATGTACATGTACATAGATCTACATTTTGCAATGCATAGAAACTCTATACATTAACATTAAAATAGTTGTCTACTGTAAAGCGGTACACAGAGTTTTTACGGCACTGCCCGAGGGAAGAAATTGTATCGGAAGTGGAAAGGTCTCGATCAATAAACTTCACAGAGTCTTTTTGTAAATTAAATACTTGTAGGTTTTCACAATCGTTAATTATTTGTGCTTTACCCAGCAGATGTAGCTTTAACCATGTTAACTCAAATAAAGACTGCATGAACGGTGAACATATATAATGTAGGTCCTTTTTTTAATAATTTCGGGTTTCGTTTTTTGGAAAATTTGTAAATGGATTTAGAAATTTTGTTTTCGTTTAAACGTGTAAACGTCACATCCTCAATGTTTATGTTGTAATTTTGTCTCTTATAATCCAAATTAACCGATACTGACCATATGTCATGTGTGTTGAGCAAAACTGAGTATACATTGTGAAAGACAAGACAGCTGTTCGGAACAAATTAAACTCCCTTATGTTGACAGGTGCTGTATATTTATCCAAATTAGTTAGTGTGTTGCACATGTGTGTATACACTAAGACAATTAAACATCTGTTCATGTCTACTGGAAAAAAAATAAACTCCATCTCTGTTGATTCATCCTCAAAATGAAGTAATTAGTTCTATATTATTATGCCTGAAATTAAAAACAAAACGGTATAATTTTTAAAGGGAATGTACCGGTACAACATTTGCTTTTGCTGCAATTTTCAGAAAACAATGGATTTGGAGGATTAGTTTGATATAGCAAATATTGCTAAACTGACTTGTTTCATGTTTTGGGCTTGTGAGAAGCTGGAAAAACCATCATGTTCTTGTAGTCTGGCTCCCTGGCCCCACTTAAGATGAAACAGATCAATTTATAGACTTTAGGAAATTGTAAGGTCAAAGACTCAGTCTAGTAGGCTTGTACCCCTTCACAGGAGTGTAATCAATTGCAAAGACTATGCGATATGAAAAGTTAGGTACAGTTTTTGAAAAAAGCCAGTTTTTTTCCAACGCTGGTTGGCCGACCAGCGTTGGAAAAATACACTTTTTCTTGAAAATGTCAGCACACCAAGAGCCATGATTTTACAGGATGCTTTAGTCGGTCATTCCCTAACAATTCAGTATGGTATTCCGTGATAATTTGATCATTTCGTGTTTTGATGTTTGCAAATGTTGTATCTTCCCTTTAAAGAGTGAATGCTTTTTCTTCAAAGACATGGACTTGCTTTTTTTTAGACAATTTGGTTAGTTTTTGGTGACCGGGACTCCCTGATTAGTTTCTTATCAAACTTAAGTTGCAAACTGCTGTGCACCTCTCCCCCGCCAATCACCAATTCAAAACTCTGTACAATGCATGGCATTTCACCTACATTTGTACATCCTTCAATTATCTATGGGTAGGTGATACGTGCAGTTCTGCACACAAAATGGAAAAAAAGGAATAAGAATGGGTGACCTCAACTAAATTGTACCATTTAAAGCTATAGTCCATCATTTGCAGCTATCTGAAAAGTAGCTTGCGTAACTGTTGTTGAAAAACATACTTGGTTGAAAGATAGTAAGGGGACTAAACTCCCTGTGAAATTATTCTTTCTGGCGAGCTGTCATTTTGAAGTAATCAACGAAAGAAGGCCTTTCCAACGGTGCTTCTTAAGACGGAAAATTTAAATTAGTAGTTCGTTTTGTTATCCGGCGAAGCGCGCCCAAGCATTGGCACGACGCACACGCACCCCCGGTTGCTATAATTCGTCAGATTAGTGCGCGACATCGCGTAGCTGCATTCGGCTCAGCGAGAACGTGTCTCGGACGCTGAAATTAGGCGCAATTCAAAACATGATTCAGCAACTTTTGATTTGAAATTGAGATCCTAGAATGCTGTTTTTCTCAGAATATACAGCTGAAGCTGAGCTGAAACTTTATCAGGTTAGTTGTTCAGTACCCTTCTTTAGATTTTGAGCACTTTTGTAGCTTCAAACGAACAAAATGCACAAATTACAAATGATGGACTATAACTTTAAAGGTATTGAATTGTGCATGAACATGATGAATAGGACCCTACTTTTTGTATGGTGTTAAATTCAACTTTGTGCATGGATCCCATTCAGCACAGTCATTTTGCTCCTTATCTGTCACTGTGTACACAAGTCTGCTCTTTTGAAAGAACCATTGAACTTGAAAACGGGCAAGTGCCTTTTGCATAGCTGCAGTGAAGTGCCTTTCTGCAACAATCATGACAATGCATTTTGTTTTACTGCTTCTTGTATGTTGGACACTCAAGCCATTCATGAGTATGAGCATGAGACGTTAAAAATGGGGGAAAACAAAGTCCTTACAAACAAACCAACCAACACCCCAACAAACAAACAAACAAACAAATGAATGAAAGGATAAACAAAGCAACAAACTGAACAACCAAACTAAAAATAAAAGAATGAATGAATGCATGCATAAATGAACAACCAAGTGACTCACAAATGACCAAACGAACCATAACAAAAACCTAAAAAAAAAAAAAATCCACAACCAATTAAAGCCCTCTCTAAAAAACAAAACAACAAAAACAAAAACAAAAAAACAAACAACCAAAAACCAAACTAATAAAACAAAACAGCTTGACAGAAGATTCGCGAGACATTTCCAACTGACCTACTGAGAGATGTCTGGATGTACCCATCATTGCGTAGAGTAGAGCTGGGAAGAAGACTGTGTACAGGCCATAGACTGGAGCTAATGTCGCCAGGAGACCGTAGGCCATACCTTGAATACAGCAATGGAGAAAGAGATCAAGTATGTCAAGCTTAACTTGAAAAACAAGTAGTAAGAAAAAAGACAACAAAAGTGCTCAAAATCTAAAAACACGGTGCTTAGCAACTAATCTGATGAAGTTTTTGGCTCTGTGAATGCTGTATATTCTGAGAAAAAAATATTGCTTACAATGGCTTTCTGCATAGCATACAACGTTGCTAGTATCAGTAGGTACATACATGTACATATGCGTAATACTGCAATGTACGTACATGTACATTAATTTTGTGTACGTCTCTAAAATGTTGAAGGAATCAGTACATGACAATTTTCTTATCCTATTCCAGTAAATTTCTAAAGGAAGGATTGATAAAAACCTAACCCAGTTCAATATTGTTTATTTGAGACCATATGTCATGTACCAGTACTTTAAGTGTTTTAATAATACCTTTAAGACTTTAAACCCTTCATAAGATTGTCACATTGCCTGTTAATCGCATGTAACAACTGAAATGATTTATTCCTCTGATAAATGATGGCACCATGACGATTTGTTTGTCAAGGTCCTACAATGTAGATGTGAACCTACCCTGAGGTAGCCTCATAATGCCCACGGTCAGACCTGAGGCAAAATCCCCCAGCAGGTCACGCTTGACGTCATACGCTGGTAGCCAGACGAATATCGGGAAGAGTGTGAAGAAACAGGCCTTGGCAGATTTGGTGGAACATTTGTGCTTTCCCAGAAACCTGCACACACACAAAGCAAAGAAGCAAAAGAGAGTAACAGAAAAAGAAATGAAGGCTTTTCAAATAGCAAGATCTACAAATGAACAATGTATTTTGGTAACTTATGATCATGACAAAACTGTCATTGTTTTTTTTTTTGGTGAGCATTTATACCTGTCCAGAATTATACCTGCAAAAACAAAAGCAACCCCAAAAAACAAAAACAGAACAAGACTATACAAGCCTAGTAAGGTACAGTGGCACGGTAAGAGGAATTGGATATTTCAAAATTTGGTTATCCTAACAAACATTTCAAACTAAATAACGATTATCTGATTTCACCGGAAGTTCCCATCCAGCTCACAGTCTTGCCAACAAAAAGTGACGAGTGAGGTGCCACATGAAAATGCCCTCCCAATAACTGGGTTTTATTTGCAGGATTCAATGACCACTGGGCCTATACAAAAACACTGAAGTTGTGTTGAAAAACGAAATGGATGGGAACTCTCTGATACAAATGTAAGTCAAATTCACATACCAAGAAGACCACTAGCAAGTGAATGCAGAATCAAAGGCTATCGCCGCGACATGAGGAAGTTTTTTATTTTTAAGGAAATTAGAACTGAGTTATGGTGACTTTCTGCTGTCCCCATTCAATGACCACTAGGCCTAAGTTACAAAAACACTCAAGAGCTGTAGTGTTGGGGAAAAATGGATGGGAACTCTATGATATAAATTTAAGTCGAATTCATACATGTATACCAAGAAGACCACTAGCAAGTGAATGCAGAATCAGGGCTATCGCCGCGACATGAGGAAGTTTTTTATTGTTAGGGAAATTAGAACTGAGTTATGGGGACTATCTGCTGTCCCCATAGCATCTTTAGTCCCCATAATACCATGGGACAACACATGTGAAGCCCCCACAGTTAATACGGAACAAGAATGTGCGTACACTCTCATATACCTGTATGCAGCACAGTTGCCTCAAGCACGTACACGTGTGTGTTCATTCAAATTATGCCTATAGTGTTACTTTTTAAAAGAAGCCAGCTGGTTTTATGGCCCATGGGGCGGGGGATGAAAAATAATTAAAAAAAATATAGGGTACCCATACATGTAAAATGTTACAGTGAAACTTGATTGAAATTTAAAATTCATCACTACCAATGCTGGCAACTTTGACTTGAGTAAGAGCCGAGAGTGAGAATTTGACGATGGGGCATTGCGAGCACGAAGCCCTAACGGTGTGGGGTTCCTGGCCCTCTTAAGGACCCCTAAAATATTTCAATTCTAGAAGCTCTGAAAACATTGTGAGCAAAAGATCATCATTTAAACATCATTTTTGAGTTTGGAGTCAATTGGGACAGACAACTTGTAAGTTTTTAGGTTTAATTTGTATTTTTATATAATTAAAAAAAAAAAAATACTATTTTTTGGGGGTGTGCAAAATCACGTGTAGGCGTGAGGGCATGAGAATATAACCTGAAATGCAGTCTCATGCTCAATGCGTGAGAGTTGGCAGCCCTGCATTATTTTGAAGTACCGGTAAAAATGTTATTTAAAAAAGAAGCCAGCTGGTTTTATGGCCCATGGGGCGGGGAAGAAAAATAATTAAAGAAACTACAGGGTACCTGTATGTTATACACGTACAAATACATGTATTGCAGTGAAATTGATTGAAATTTGAAATTCATCATTACTTTGAAGTACAATACCGGTACTTAACAGGCTAGAACGGTTGATAGTTGATTTTTTAGATTAAAAAACGGAAATTAATAAATTCGCCATTTGGAAAGACAAGAAAAAGTGCAACACAGTTTTGGGTACATGTACAATGTACAACATACAGCTAGTGATCCCTGTTGTACTCACTAGTAAAAACAAATGTGATATTTTGTTTATGATATTCGATACATTGGAAAAACTATGGTTTTTGAAAGTACCCATGTAATATGCACATGGATGTACCGGTACATGTTGCCACAAAGGTGCAAACATTGAAATGAAAAATATCATCAGCATCAACAGATGTTCCCTTTACTGGACATGTCCGTATGGAATGGTCAGGCTGCACAAGCTACTTACAGTTGGCAATGTAAATAGCCAGAACGTTCACTAAGGCCTTAAAAATTGTGTGTTTACGGTAAAACACCCTTCAATGGCAGACTTCAAATTTCTCATTGCCACATTTGGTCAAAATTTAAAAAAAAAAAGTACTATATTTTGAAAATTAATAAAAGTCTTTTTATGAAAGTTTGTGTTTGTTACCAAGGGAATAAATACATTTTTAAATGTATTTGGCCATTTTTAAACAGATTACGTTTACATGTAAAACCGGCCGGTCGCCGATAATGTTCGGCTCGGGCCATGTCTGGCCATGTCTGTGGTACACGTATTCATGTGCCTCACGTACGTAGTACTAAAATCCCATGGAAATTGGTGCGTTCGCAGTGCGTACTACGCGATGTGGAGCAGAATGCAGACTGACGTGAAGGACTCTCGACCAATAGGAATGGTTAAACTGTCTCAGGTACCGGTATTTATGAATGGTTGAACCCTCCTGTTATAAACCATGGAGGTAGGAATAGATTCCTACCTCCATGTTTAGATAGTCATAGACAGTCAAATGTCACCAGCAGTCAGATCATACCAGTATGTCAAGCAAGCACTGTGGCTAGTCAAGCTCAGTCAACAGACCATGAACAGAAAAAGCAGGCAAGTTGTGTATCAGCACAGCTGGCTTATCAGTTACCCACAGCCAAGTCAATCTTGCTTTATGTATGCTTGGAATTCTTTATTTGTAACTGTTAAAAACAGTCACTTGATTAATTTTGACTGAAAGGACAACTTGGCACAGAATGCATATTTGCTTTGGATGGTTAAACAGACTATTGTTAAAGGTATAAAAAGATCGACAAAGTATTTTTTTTCTTCTGGCCTGAACAGTTATCATTTATGTTTGAATTACATCAAACTATTAATTAAAGAGCATGCACTGGTTAATAAGTACAATACTGTACATTCATAAAATCCTTAAAAAAAGGCATATTTCACATGGATAAATATCAGTGGCCCAATGTCCGTGTACTACATGTATGCTAGTCTAGATTCAAGACTGGATTTTTTCAATACAGCGGGTCCGTGATAAGCCTAGTCATGCTGGTAAAGCTGCCGGCGATAGAAGTCGCTATCAACAAGATAAATCAATTCTAGTCTTGGGAACTTCAGGAGCGCTACCCAGAAAATTCCAAGCATACATACTCCCCAGCTGGATAAAGTTAAGATTCCAAGCTTTCAAATGGTAAAAAAAAATGGCGGTGCTAGAGCCTCGCCAAAATAAAAGTGGAATAAAGACTAGTACTGTGCATACTTAGTGAACCGAGTCCTGAGTGATTTGGTCTCCTTGACATTCTCCTTATGAATCTCCTGGAAGTCCAATTCCGTGAAGGCTGGGCGGTTGATGGTGATGCTCCGCCTCTTGCGAGGGAGGATGACATCCGGGTCGGGAAATTCTTCAAAGGCTGCCATTGGGTTTACTGCGTGTAGTGGCGTACATTAGATGGCGACCCTTTTTCTACACAAACCTGCATAAAAAAAAGTACAGTTTGTCCTGAAACTTTGATTCGCGTGTTGAAGTCAGATTACCACTTTGTTCAATCCCCGACAATGCGTTTTAATCCCTCACATGTCACAAAGCGCTTCACAATTATTACCCCTGTTCATCAGGCCATGAGACCAGTTTTTCAGCAGCTCGAGATCAGCGCATTCTGGTTTCTACCTTCACAGGTACCCATTTACAATACTCCTTTAGAAGTGGAGAGAGGCATTGATTGTAGTAAAGTGTCTTGCCACAGAACACAAGCACCATGTTCCCCATCAGGAATCGAACCCACGTACACGGTGCCTCAGCACACGAGTCAAACACCGTAACCATTGGACCACAGAGCCTAATTATGCCTGCTGTCCTAGCAGCGACCACATTCACAGAAAGTTTTCTGGAAAATTTTGGTTGGTATTGGGGGTCTTTTGGAACTATTGTCCCCGCACTAATTACATGTATCTACAGGAAGAAACAGTGCTCATTTATTTACCCCATTTTTTGGGGGGGGGGGGGGAGGGAGGGAGGGGGTTCACTTTGTATGATTTTCAAAGATGGGCACTTATTTCTCGAAATATTCCAACTAAAAAAAAAAAACGTTTAAATACTGTTCGGTTCACATTAATTAATGTGAACCCAAAAGTAATTGAATTTTTTTTTTCAGTTTTGGAATATTTCGAGAAATAAGTGCCCCCTGGATCGTTGAAAATCATACAAACTGAACCCCCCCCCCCCCAAAAAAATCATGGGGTAAATTTTTATGTTTTGGATCAGATTAAAGCTAAAAAGGCATTTTCACAGCAACCCGATGTGCCGTTTTCTGGATTACTTTTTCAGTATAATTATTTGAAGAAAAAAAACCTCTCAGCTTTAATATCCAAAACTTTAAAATTCACAGATCACGTTTTTGAAAAAATGTCAAATGTTTCAAGGTTGCATTTTTTGGGGTCACCCTGCACTGTGCGAATACAGAATAGTGAATGGGCTTTTTCTTCGCTCTTGAAGTATTAAAGGGAAAATACAACATTTGCAAAAATCAAAAAATAAAACTACCAAATCATTTTAAAATACCTTGCTGGACTGTTAGTGAATGACAGTGTAAAGCATCCTGTAAAATCATGGCACCTGGTATACTGTCATTTTCAAGAAAAGTGGTATTTAGTGTATCAATTTCCAACGCTGATCGGCCGATCAGCGTTGGAAAAAACTGGCTTTTTTTCAAATACTGGCCCCAATTGACCATCGCACTTGTTTGCAATCGATTACAAACCTATGAACGGGTACGAGCCAGCTAGACTGGTTCCCTGACCTTACAATTGCCCAATGTATGTAAACTGCTCTGTTTCTTCTTATATGGAGTCAGGGAACCAGACTACAGGGAAATGATTGTTTTTCTAGGTTTTTATAGCATTTTCGAACCCAAAACCTCAAAAAAGTCAGTGTAACTATATTTGCTATATATTTTCAACCCCCCAATTCCATCCATTTCTGAAAATTACAGCAAAAGCAAATGATGTATATTCCCTTTAACAAACAGAATGTAACGGAATGGTATGCAAACTTTCCAGAAACCTGCAATTGAAGGGGAAAAAAAGGTTTTAAAAAAAAATGGCAAGTGAAAGTCTCAGTCAGACTGAAGATCGTTCTTCAGTCTTACAGTTCAGGTAAATCTGCAAAATTAAATACATGTATCTGCACGGTTTATGTGTACCACTTACCTTTTATTTGTTAACTATTTATCGCTCAGTGTCCCTATGACACACAGTAAAAGTACACAGTAATAAATTCCCTGATCAACAATAATACCCTAATTTTAGAAACCTATACCGGTATGTTCAATTCATCTCACAGACTCAGAGGAAGTAAGACTGCACCGCAGCTCTGCATTCACCAACTGACTACATATAAATACAGTATGCTTTATCAGTCTGTCATGTCTGTTCAAGATACGTTATCACTTTACCACGGGTGATTGCTCCTCCACAGTTCAGGTTGCTGGAGACTAACGGTGCATGAGATACATATGTACTAGTGAAAATGGTCCAATCAAGTACACGTTATAAGCCTAACGGTGTTTAGATCTGACTTTAGAATACATGCAGGTTTAAAATTAACACCACTGTATGTAATGCACGAACGAAATTGTTCATCTCAGGTAATGGTGCATTATACACTTTACAATAGCTCCATGATTATACTGAACATATGCACAGGTACCGGTACGTGTACGTGAACCTGTTGCTCGAGAATCAAACTGATCTTTGAGCCTGACAAAAATTTATGATTAACCCTGGCCTATATTCTTGTTACCTTGAACACCGTATTAACCTTGGACACCGTAACCATTTGACCACAGCGCCCCACATATAATATTGACCAAATATGAAAGATATCCAGCAAACCATCTATCATTCAAGTAAAGACTCCCGAAAGCAGCAGAACAAAGATTTAGAAGACTATAACCTACAATGTAGAGGGCATTGGAGTCTATAAAGTCTTTAAAAAAAAATTTCTCCATTGTCTATTGTTACAGATAATCCTCCTGGCTAACCCTCTTTGGGTGCAGGCCAGGGGTTAGGGCTACATGTATGAACATGTAGGCCCGGAATTGCCTACACTGGCACAATCATGATTTGCAAACATGCCCTCATATTCTTCGGTATTAGAGCATTTTGTGAGCCATGAATTGAGGGTTTGTAAAACAGAAGGGTGGAAGCCGTAAAGAGGACTGCGAGCTTGTATTTCTGTGAAATTCAGAAGAAACTCCATTTAGCTACATACACATGTAGGCCATAAAACTGCTCTGTTTTGCAACATGCATCCTTTTTCAAAATAGTGATGGGCTTCAGGACCGTACTTTTAGGAGTGATCATCTTTGGATGGAATTTTCTCCCAAAAGTCATCAGTTAAGCCACCAAAAAATTGAACAGAAAATGAAAGATCATGAAATAGGCTTTAATTTGATGTGTGTCGCAAACACCTTGGAGAGATGTATTTTTTTTCCAAATTTTTGCAAGAGGGCGTTTTTATCACCGAGGTCTATGACAGTTTAGGCCAAAAAAAATAAGTCTCCGGTTTCTGGTATGGAGCTTGCCCAAAAAGTGGTGCGGCGACGCGGCCTTTTTTTTTTTTTTTAACCTGATTTTTTTGCTTCAAATGTCAGCTGATGACTGCAAATGGTGCCCAACTAAACTTAGTGCGGAGAGGCCACATACACGTAAAGCTTATTCTCGATCATAACCCCCTCTAAAAACACGTTAAAATTGTGCAGCAGCAGGATTCCAGTCAAACCAGTGAGTTTGGCGGTTTTGAGACATCATCTTTCATTGAAAAAAAAAACTTTTTCATTTTGCCGACGCGCGCGCATACCAGAAACCGGAGACTTTTTTTTTTGGCCTTATTTACTGGTCTGCAACCTTTGGGGTTTATCACTTCCTCTTTTGATGTCCTCCCCTTTGAACTTCACCCAATATCACACCCCTTTGTTCCTCTCCCATGCCTCATTATCACCTCCTACCTTATACTGCCTTAACACTTCATCAACTACCACACTCCTTTGTTCCTAATCCCCCCTCCCCTTTCTTCATCCCCTTTGATCTTTACCTACATGTACTGCCACACTTAATCCTTCCTTCCCTGCCTAATTCCCTTGCCTAATCTCTCCTTTGTGTTTTTCCTCCGGCCTATGCTTGCTTGTCCCCTACTTGTTTGTTTTTGTTCCAACATCATTTTGCATACAATTTGAGAACATCGATATAGGCCCTGCCAGAATCTAAACAACAGGGATACATGTTCTGTACGTAGAATAAATTGGACCTCGCCAGATGTGCCTGAAATACAAAGCGTGTGTAAGAAAAGTACATACTGTACACACATTATCTACCCCCCCCCCCCAAAAAAAAAAAATATTGTTGCAATGAATTAAAGGGAAGGTACATCATTGGCTTTTGCTGTAATTTTCAGAAATGAACTATTTGACATGTTTGAGGGGTTACTATAATCGATAATACTAATAGATCAAATATCGTTACACTGACATGTTTGAAATTTTGTGATCAAAAATGCTGGAAAAACCAAGAAAAACACAAATGGTGGAGTAGTCTGGTTCCCTGACTCCACTTAAGATAAAACGGATCAATTTATAGATGCCGGACAATTGTAAGGTAAGGGAACCAGTCTAGCTGGCCTGCACCTGTTCATGAACATGTAGGCCCTAACCAATAGCAAACAAAATTTGGACTGAAAAAATGATGAATTTAGAGCAGTAGTTAAAAAAATTGTAAGGTTTTTCTAACGGTGGTCGGCCGACCACCGTTGGAAATTTATACAAAAATACCATTTTCTTGAAAATGACTTCAGCAAGGGTTTTTTTCTGCTTGGAGGCATGGATCGAGGCCGGCGAGTAATAGGCTACAATATAATAATATGCAAACCTGCAAAAAGTGTTAAGTACAGCGAATGCACTTGTCTTCTCATCAAGGATCGGAAGGGAGGGCGCGCTTGTAAATGTGTCGGGGCACGGAGCCACGGAGTTGCGGATACGCGCGCCGATAGAGGGCGCAATTCTCGGCGGTATTTTTTTGAGAACGAAGCATCCACATATCCATTTTTAATTTCCTCGCAAAGGAAGGGAGGGCGACGGGGCACTGGAGGCGCGGAGTAGCGGAGTGCGCGCCGATAGACGGCGCAATTCTCGGTGGTATTTTTTTGAGAACGAAGCATCCATAATCCATATCCATTTTTAATTTCCTCGCAAAGGAAGGGAGGGCGACGGGGCACTGGAGGTGCGCAGTTTCGGAGTCGCAGAGACGCGCGCCGATAGAAGGCGCAATTCTCGGCGGTATTTTTTTGAGAACGAAGCATCCATATATCCATTTTTAATTTCCTCACAAAGGAAGGGAGGGCGACGGGGCACTGGAGGTGTGGAGTCGCCGAGACGCGCGCCGATAGAGGGCGCAATTTCCGGCGGTATTTTTTTGAGAACGAAGCATCCATATCCATTTTTAATTTCCTCGCAAAGGAAGGGAGGGCGACAGGGCACTGGAGGCGCGGAGTCACGCACGGATAGAGGGCGCAATTCTCGGAGGTAGGTCAACTGCCGCTCCACGCCTCCACGCAGCCGTACGGAGGCGCAGATATAGAGTGTAATAGCCCTAATTTCTAGTTGTACCAATAACTGTACACATGTATGGGGGTGGGGGGGGGGCTGGTTGTGGGCAAGTTTGTGAAAAGGCGAGTTGGCCAAGTAAAGGGGCAAGGTGCCGGGGGGGGGGGGGGGAACTACTGTACGGTATGTAGCACTATCAGTGACTATAGTATGAGCCTTAATCATGTTAATACAGCTGGGCTACAGCTAATTTTTTTTATAAAGTTTAAAAGAAAATTACACACAGCCGGCCCCGATCCGAGTCCTACCTTGTTTGGGTCGCACTAAAAAGCGTCAACACATGACAGAAGCGTCAACACACCATCAACACATCCAAAACACATTCTGGATTAACAAATATGGTACATAATTGTGGCACAATTGCAGAATACCCCGCCACTCGATCTATCCACCTCGTAGCCGGCTACGAGGTCACGGCTGATTGACCTTAATAAACATGATAAACATTCTCAGCGCTACTTGTATGTACTATGCGTCATGCTCCATTGCACTCCCACTTCGTGACCGCGTAGCCGCCAACAGGGTAGTTGGTTTGGACTTCGAATTTTTTCAGCAACTCCCATTCCTTATGTGTTGCTTCGTTCTCAAGCATATTCAAGGGACTCCCACTCCGTAGCCTCGTAGCCGCCAACAGGGTGGTTGGTTTGGACTTAGAATTTTTTTCAGCAACTCCCATTCATTTTGTGTTGCTTCGTTCTCAAATAATGGACCTCCACTCAGTATCCGCGTAGCTGGCAATGGACTTGAATTGTTTCTTTTGCAGAGATTCCAACCTCGTAGCCAGTGATTTTAGGGGTGTTTTTCCGAGTGGCGGGGTATTCTGCAATTACTCCATAATTGTAAAGCATAGAATAAAACTTATTTCCATTAGTTTGAGTTTCCATTTCGTTGTTAAAAATAAAGTATTTTCACGCGAAAAAAAATGACCTTTCACTGTCCCCACTGCCACTGAGGAAACATGGCAGCCGATTTCACAGCGGCACGGAGAGCCAATTTTCTTGAACTGAAAATCGCAATTTTCAAACGTTTAACTTATTAATTTTAAGTCAAAATCTTGTTTCTGACCATACTATATGGGTTACAACTTACATACTACTTTTGTCACTTTTAATGCATTTTGGATGTGTTGACGCTGTGTTGACGCTGTGTTGACGATTTGGAGTGTGTTGACCATTGACCATTGACGCTGTGTTGACGCTTTTTAGTATGACCGCCTTGTTTTCAGATAAAAACTGACTCTACTTCTGTCCGTGTATTGACGATGTCAGCTTATATGAAGCGCAATGTCAGGACGAGTAAATTCCATTTATTTATGTAGATCCTTCTGTAAACAAAAAATAAAACTCACATGACATTCACAAGTCACAGGACCGATGAACACCCGTCAATCGCCATGTCCGCCGTCCGAATACGACTAGCCAGCCGGTTAAATCTCAACGTGGTTTATATAGAGATCAGCGCGTGCTTTGCGCGACTAGGTACCAGACCATTTTCTCAACGACGCGCTTAGTCGGACCCGACTAAACTAACTAGTGAGTCGTAGCTATGGCGTGTCAAACGTTGCAATATTCAATATTTTGCAATATGTAGGATGTTCAATATGTGTTTGTTATCTTTTACATTTATGTGCGATGTTCAATATAAGTGTGCGATGCTTTTCATTATTTGCGCGATGTTTAATATATTTGTCCGATGTTTTACAACATATGTGCGATGTTCAATATATGTGTGCGATGTTTTACATTTATCTGCAATTTTCAATGTATATGTGCGATGTTTTTGACGATATATATGTGCGATGTTTTCCATATTATGTTCGATTTTTTGCATTAAATGTGCGATGTTTTTCGATACAATTGTGTGTGTTGTTTTACAATATATTTGCGATATTTATGTGAGCAATGTTTTAAATACATGTTTGACATTTCCAGCTATTTGTATTCGATGTTTCATCGGTATGTTTGCATTCGATCTTTTGCAATATGCATTTGATGTTTCCCTTTTCATTCGATGTTTCGCGAAAGTCTGACTATTTTGCCTAACGTCAGTGTATTAGACGGCAGGGGATCGCGTAAAGCGATTCGAGCCAGACCTAAACGGTAAAAAGTGGAATTGTGGGTCATTCTTTAAGCATACGCAATGCGTTCATCATTGTTTGGGCAGTACCCCCAGCTGTGCATGTACTACCATAGGGGTGCAGACCAGTAAATCGGTCCGAAATTGCCTGCGCCGGCCAAATCACGATTTGCATGCCCTCAAAATCTTCGGTATTTGAGCATGCTGTGGGCATTTATCATTGGGGTCTATGGCAGTTTATTGTATGGCCATAGGGGCACTGTTAAAACTTATGGACAGTGTCGGACAGTAGGTGGCGCTTTTCAAACAACGCAGCATCTTTTTTTTTTTTTTTTAGAGATCATCGAAATAGCCTACTGCATCGTCACTGACAAATTGTCACGAAGTATGACATTTTTATAAAAGTTGGTATAAAGAGCCTACGTGTATTTTCAAAATGTCGATTTTTTTTCTGAAAAGAGAGGTTTTGGTATTTTTTTGGTATTTTATTTTTAGTTCCAAGATTTAAACTTGGTGATATGTATGTGGCCTATTTTCGAGTAGTATAAAAGGGGTGTAAGTGGCGCCACCAACGTCAAGAAATAGCGCCCCCCCCAAAAAAAAAAAAAATAAATAAATAAAAAATAAAAAAAAAAATACTACTACTAAGGGGCCATTCAGAATTTTCAATGTTTTAAAATTTCGACTTTATTTCCAAATTATTTTGACCCACCCACCCACCCCTAATTTCGATTTATAAAAAAACTGATTTGTTACGCAGTATTAAAAAAACAAAACATGTACATGTACATGTACATGTACATGTACATGTACATGTACATGTACATGTACATGTACATGTACATGTACATGCACTTGCATGTACATCATTACATCCCACTGGCGGGCCTGTGCGGGTTGCGTGTACTTTCGGAAAGACTTGGATCTTTTTTTCCATGAAAAGTGAATTTCGATTTTCAATTATTTAGCTTGACCCACCCACCCACAATTTGGAAAAATAGTCGAAATTTTAAAACATTGAAAATTCTGAATGGCCCCTAATATATATATTACAATGTACATCCTTATTTTCCCCGGTATGTTATTGCATGGCGTTTCTTACGTCAATTGGAAATAGAGCCATGAATAATGGTATAGTCATAGTGATCGAACGAAACTTCGTTTTGATTAGGACAATAGTCAGTTGCTAAATATTTATTGATTCATGACACAGACCTTGGTTTAGTTTTGGATACTACCGTAGACCTGCCGAGCGGCTGTAAATATCAAACTTAACCAAAAGTTGAAAAAAATAGAGATAAAAAAAATCAAAAAGTTATGTGCTAGCCAAGCTTTCAGGGGTCGGTCTGAGCCATAACAATGCCCCAGCCCGCCCCTTAGTTCTCTTCTGGGCTCTCGGGTGTCCCGGCCAATACACACTTCCTTCCCTGTCCATCCATATAACCCCGGAGGGCCAGGCACCATGTAAAAGCAAGAGCTAAGGGAGGAACAGGGCGGCCCCTAAGCCCTGATCCTCCGAGTGGACCACATGCCCTGAACCTATACGAAGGCGCCAACCTGGAACTCACGGACAGTACCAGCCGCAGAGCTTACCGATTAAGCTAAGGTACCGTTGGTAATTTACGACGGGAAATTAAACATCTTATAATGACTGAATAGAACGCGTGCGTTGAAAAGCAAAAAGACACCGACGGGATTCGATACCGGGCTCCGCGATTCGTGGAGGACGAATCTAACCACTCGGCCATCAGGCTTCCTTGGAATTCTCCTCAAAAACAATTTGTCTTAATAATAGGCGGAGAAACCCGGAGCATTGCTGTGTGCATCTGTTTTGGCTCCATGGGCGAACAGAATCGAAGTCGATATTTCGGGCAATAATGAATCAACTGTTTTGTTTGGAAAATTGTATACGGCAGCCTCATTAGTCCTAGGCCGTGTGCTAAACATGTCTTGTCGTTACGCGACAATGAACACTATTATTATGTAGCCTGAAACAGGTATTAGGGGCGGATCTCGAAATTTTGGCGGACTGGGGGGAAGGAGTCAGGCCCGTTCGATTTTTTTATCCGATCTTATCATTTTTCATAATTGTATAGCCTATACATTATTAGTGTGTGTCAGAGCGGGATTGGCGGGGCGGGATGGGGAGGGGGGGGGGGGGGGGATTCGACCCCTGCTCTGGATCCGCGCCTGACTTCTATTGAGCGTATTGTGGGCCACGAACTTGAGGGTTCCTACAAACTATGAGTGGAAGCCGTGCACTGGAACTTGAGCTTGTATTTCTGTACAATTTGGATGAAATTGAGGCCCTAAAAGCGCCCTAGTTTGCAAAGGAGTGTAGGCATCGTTTTTCAAAATGGCGATGGGCTTCAGGGCTATTTTAAGGGGTAATCATTCGGAGGAAATTTCTCCCAAAAGTCATCAGATTACCCTCACTCAACAATTGAAAAGACAAAGAAAGTTGATAAAATAAGCTTTAATTTTCATGTGTGTCTCGAACACCTCAATGGAGAGTATTAAAAATTGTGGGCATTTTTTCCTGACTTTCTGAAGTGGGGGCATTTATCATTGGGGTCTATGGCAGTTTATTGTATGGCCATAGGGGCACTGTTAAAACTTATGGACAGTGTCGGACAGTAGGTGGCGCTTTTCAAACAACGCAGCATCTTTTTTTTTTTTTTTAGAGATCATCGAAATAGCCTACTGCATCGTCACTGACAAATTGTCACGAAGTATGACATTTTTATAAAAGTTGGTATAAAGAGCCTACGTGTATTTTCAAAATGTCGAGTTTTTTTCTGAAAAGAGAGGTTTTTGGTATTTTTTGGGTATTTTATTTTTAGTTCCAAGATTTAAACTTGGTGATATGTATGTGGCCTATTTTCGAGTAGTATAAAAGGGGTGTAAGTGGCGCCACCAACGTCAAAAAATAGCGCCCCCCCCCAAAAAAAAAAAAAATAAAAAAAAAAAAAACAAAAAAAAAAATACTACTACTAAGGGGCCATTCAGAATTTTCAATGTTTTAAAATTTCGACTTTATTTCCAAATTATTTTGACCCACCCACCCACCCCTAATTTCGATTTATAAAAAAACTGATTTGTTACGCAGTATTAAAAAAACAAAACATGTACATGTACATGTACATGTACATGTACATGTACATGTACATGTACATGTACATGTACATGTACATGCACTTGCATGTACATCATTACATCCCACTGGCGGGCCTGTGCGGGTTGCGTGTACTTTCGGAAAGACTTGGATCTTTTTTTCCATGAAAAGTGAATTTCGATTTTCAATTATTTAGCTTGACCCACCCACCCACAATTTGGAAAAATAGTCGAAATTTTAAAACATTGAAAATTCTGAATGGCCCC
Source organism: Patiria miniata (assembly GCF_015706575.1). Classification (NCBI taxonomy): domain Eukaryota; kingdom Metazoa; phylum Echinodermata; class Asteroidea; order Valvatida; family Asterinidae; genus Patiria; species Patiria miniata. The sequence continues at coordinate 2,587,263 of NW_024037069.1, read as the reverse complement.
TAATATATATATTACAATGTGCATCCTTATTTTCCCCGGTATGTTATTGCATGGCGTTTCTTACGTCAATTGGAAATAGAGCCATGAATAATGGTATAGTCATAGTGATCGAACGAAACTTCGTTTTGATTAGGACAATAGTCAGTTGCTAAATATTTATTGATTCATGACACAGACCTTGGTTTAGTTTTGGATACTACCGTAGACCTGCCGAGCGGCTGTAAATATCAAACTTAACCAAAAGTTGAAAAAAATAGAGATAAAAAAAATCAAAAAGTTATGTGCTAGCCAAGCTTTCAGGGGTCGGTCTGAGCCATAACAATGCCCCAGCCCGCCCCTTAGTTCTCTTCTGGGCTCTCGGGTGTCCCGGCCAATACACACTTCCTTCCCTGTCCATCCATATAACCCCGGAGGGCCAGGCACCATGTAAAAGCAAGAGCTAAGGGAGGAACAGGGCGGCCCCTAAGCCCTGATCCTCCGAGTGGACCACATGCCCTGAACCTATACGAAGGCGCCAACCTGGAACTCACGGACAGTACCAGCCGCAGAGCTTACCGATTAAGCTAAGGTACCGTTGGTAATTTACGACGGGAAATTAAACATCTTATAATGACTGAATAGAACGCGTGCGTTGAAAAGCAAAAAGACACCGACGGGATTCGATACCGGGCTCCGCGATTCGTGGAGGACGAATCTAACCACTCGGCCATCAGGCTTCCTTGGAATTCTCCTCAAAAACAATTTGTCTTAATAATAGGCGGAGAAACCCGGAGCATTGCTGTGTGCATCTGTTTTGGCTCCATGGGCGAACAGAATCGAAGTCGATATTTCGGGAAATAATGAATCAACTGTTTTGTTTGGAAAATTGTATACGGCAGCCTCATTAGTCCTAGGCCGTGTGCTAAACATGTCTTGTCGTTACGCGACAATGAACACTATTATTATGTAGCCTGAAACAGGTATTAGGGGCGGATCTCGAAATTTTGGCGGACTGGGGGGAAGGAGTCAGGCCCGTTCGATTTTTTTATCCGATCTTATCATTTTTCATAATTGTATAGCCTATACATTATTAGTGTGTGTCAGAGCGGGATTGGCGGGGCGGGATGGGGAGGGGGGGGGGGGGGGGGGGGATTCGACCCCTGCTCTGGATCCGCGCCTGACTTCTATTGAGCGTATTGTGGGCCACGAACTTGAGGGTTCCTACAAACTATGAGTGGAAGCCGTGCACTGGAACTTGAGCTTGTATTTCTGTACAATTTGGATGAAATTGAGGCCCTAAAAGCGCCCTAGTTTGCAAAGGAGTGTAGGCATCGTTTTTCAAAATGGCGATGGGCTTCAGGGCTATTTTAAGGGGTAATCATTCGGAGGAAATTTCTCCCAAAAGTCATCAGATTACCCTCACTCAACAATTGAAAAGACAAAGAAAGTTGATAAAATAAGCTTTAATTTTCATGTGTGTCTCGAACACCTCAATGGAGAGTATTAAAAATTGTGGGCATTTTTTCCTGACTTTCTGAAGTGGGGGCATTTATCATTGGGGTCTATGGCAGTTTATTGTATGGCCATAGGGGCACTGTTAAAACTTATGGACAGTGTCGGACAGTAGGTGGCGCTTTTCAAACAACGCAGCATCTTTTTTTTTTTTTTTAGAGATCATCGAAATAGCCTACTGCATCGTCACTGACAAATTGTCACGAAGTATGACATTTTTATAAAAGTTGGTATAAAGAGCCTACGTGTATTTTCAAAATGTCGAGTTTTTTTCTGAAAAGAGAGGTTTTTGGTATTTTTTGGGTATTTTATTTTTAGTTCCAAGATTTAAACTTGGTGATATGTATGTGGCCTATTTTCGAGTAGTATAAAAGGGGTGTAAGTGGCGCCACCAACGTCAAAAAATAGCGCCCCCCCCAAAAAAAAAAAAAAAATAAAAACAAAAAAAACAAAAAAAAAAATACTACTACTAAGGGGCCATTCAGAATTTTCAATGTTTTAAAATTTCGACTTTATTTCCAAATTATTTTGACCCACCCACCCACCCCTAATTTCGATTTATAAAAAAACTGATTTGTTACGCAGTATTAAAAAAACAAAACATGTACATGTACATGTACATGTACATGTACATGTACATGTACATGTACATGTACATGCACTTGCATGTACATCATTACATCCCACTGGCGGGCCTGTGCGGGTTGCGTGTACTTTCGGAAAGACTTGGATCTTTTTTTCCATGAAAAGTGAATTTCGATTTTCAATTATTTAGCTTGACCCACCCACCCACAATTTGGAAAAATAGTCGAAATTTTAAAACATTGAAAATTCTGAATGGCCCCTAATATATATATTACAATGTGCATCCTTATTTTCCCCGGTATGTTATTGCATGGCGTTTCTTACGTCAATTGGAAATAGAGCCATGAATAATGGTATAGTCATAGTGATCGAACGAAACTTCGTTTTGATTAGGACAATAGTCAGTTGCTAAATATTTATTGATTCATGACACAGACCTTGGTTTAGTTTTGGATACTACCGTAGACCTGCCGAGCGGCTGTAAATATCAAACTTAACCAAAAGTTGAAAAAAATAGAGATAAAAAAAATCAAAAAGTTATGTGCTAGCCAAGCTTTCAGGGGTCGGTCTGAGCCATAACAATGCCCCAGCCCGCCCCTTAGTTCTCTTCTGGGCTCTCGGGTGTCCCGGCCAATACACACTTCCTTCCCTGTCCATCCATATAACCCCGGAGGGCCAGGCACCATGTAAAAGCAAGAGCTAAGGGAGGAACAGGGCGGCCCCTAAGCCCTGATCCTCCGAGTGGACCACATGCCCTGAACCTATACGAAGGCGCCAACCTGGAACTCACGGACAGTACCAGCCGCAGAGCTTACCGATTAAGCTAAGGTACCGTTGGTAATTTACGACGGGAAATTAAACATCTTATAATGACTGAATAGAACGCGTGCGTTGAAAAGCAAAAAGACACCGACGGGATTCGATACCGGGCTCCGCGATTCGTGGAGGACGAATCTAACCACTCGGCCATCAGGCTTCCTTGGAATTCTCCTCAAAAACAATTTGTCTTAATAATAGGCGGAGAAACCCGGAGCACTGCTGTGTGCATCTGTTTTGGCTCCATGGGCGAACAGAATCGAAGTCGATATTTCGGGAAATAATGAATCAACTGTTTTGTTTGGAAAATTGTATACGGCAGCCTCATTAGTCCTAGGCCGTGTGCTAAACATGTCTTGTCGTTACGCGACAATGAACACTATTATTATGTAGCCTGAAACAGGTATTAGGGGCGGATCTCGAAATTTTGGCGGACTGGGGGGAAGGAGTCAGGCCCGTTCGATTTTTTTATCCGATCTTATCATTTTTCATAATTGTATAGCCTATACATTATTAGTGTGTGTCAGAGCGGGATTGGCGGGGCGGGATGGGGAGGGGGGGGGGGGGGGGGGGGATTCGACCCCTGCTCTGGATCCGCGCCTGACTTCTATTGAGCGTATTGTGGGCCACGAACTTGAGGGTTCCTACAAACTATGAGTGGAAGCCGTGCACTGGAACTTGAGCTTGTATTTCTGTACAATTTGGATGAAATTGAGGCCCTAAAAGCGCCCTAGTTTGCAAAGGAGTGTAGGCATCGTTTTTCAAAATGGCGATGGGCTTCAGGGCTATTTTAAGGGGTAATCATTCGGAGGAAATTTCTCCCAAAAGTCATCAGATTACCCTCACTCAACAATTGAAAAGACAAAGAAAGTTGATAAAATAAGCTTTAATTTTCATGTGTGTCTCGAACACCTCAATGGAGAGTATTAAAAATTGTGGGCATTTTTTCCTGACTTTCTGAAGTGGGGGCATTTATCATTGGGGTCTATGGCAGTTTATTGTATGGCCATAGGGGCACTGTTAAAACTTATGGACAGTGTCGGACAGTAGGTGGCGCTTTTCAAACAACGCAGCATCTTTTTTTTTTTTTTTTAGAGATCATCGAAATAGCCTACTGCATCGTCACTGACAAATTGTCACGAAGTATGACATTTTTATAAAAGTTGGTATAAAGAGCCTACGTGTATTTTCAAAATGTCGAGTTTTTTTCTGAAAAGAGAGGTTTTTGGTATTTTTTGGGTATTTTATTTTTAGTTCCAAGATTTAAACTTGGTGATATGTATGTGGCCTATTTTCGAGTAGTATAAAAGGGGTGTAAGTGGCGCCACCAACGTCAAAAAATAGCGCCCCCCCCCCAAAAAAAAAAAAAAAAAAAAAAAAAAAAAAAAAAAAAAAATACTACTACTAAGGGGCCATTCAGAATTTTCAATGTTTTAAAATTTCGACTTTATTTCCAAATTATTTTGACCCACCCACCCACCCCTAATTTCGATTTATAAAAAAACTGATTTGTTACGCAGTATTAAAAAAACAAAACATGTACATGTACATGTACATGTACATGTACATGTACATGTACATGTACATGTACATGCACTTGCATGTACATCATTACATCCCACTGGCGGGCCTGTGCGGGTTGCGTGTACTTTCGGAAAGACTTGGATCTTTTTTTCCATGAAAAGTGAATTTCGATTTTCAATTATTTAGCTTGACCCACCCACCCACAATTTGGAAAAATAGTCGAAATTTTAAAACATTGAAAATTCTGAATGGCCCCTAATATATATATTACAATGTGCATCCTTATTTTCCCCGGTATGTTATTGCATGGCGTTTCTTACGTCAATTGGAAATAGAGCCATGAATAATGGTATAGTCATAGTGATCGAACGAAACTTCGTTTTGATTAGGACAATAGTCAGTTGCTAAATATTTATTGATTCATGACACAGACCTTGGTTTAGTTTTGGATACTACCGTAGACCTGCCGAGCGGCTGTAAATATCAAACTTAACCAAAAGTTGAAAAAAATAGAGATAAAAAAAATCAAAAAGTTATGTGCTAGCCAAGCTTTCAGGGGTCGGTCTGAGCCATAACAATGCCCCAGCCCGCCCCTTAGTTCTCTTCTGGGCTCTCGGGTGTCCCGGCCAATACACACTTCCTTCCCTGTCCATCCATATAACCCCGGAGGGCCAGGCACCATGTAAAAGCAAGAGCTAAGGGAGGAACAGGGCGGCCCCTAAGCCCTGATCCTCCGAGTGGACCACATGCCCTGAACCTATACGAAGGCGCCAACCTGGAACTCACGGACAGTACCAGCCGCAGAGCTTACCGATTAAGCTAAGGTACCGTTGGTAATTTACGACGGGAAATTAAACATCTTATAATGACTGAATAGAACGCGTGCGTTGAAAAGCAAAAAGACACCGACGGGATTCGATACCGGGCTCCGCGATTCGTGGAGGACGAATCTAACCACTCGGCCATCAGGCTTCCTTGGAATTCTCCTCAAAAACAATTTGTCTTAATAATAGGCGGAGAAACCCGGAGCACTGCTGTGTGCATCTGTTTTGGCTCCATGGGCGAACAGAATCGAAGTCGATATTTCGGGAAATAATGAATCAACTGTTTTGTTTGGAAAATTGTATACGGCAGCCTCATTAGTCCTAGGCCGTGTGCTAAACATGTCTTGTCGTTACGCGACAATGAACACTATTATTATGTAGCCTGAAACAGGTATTAGGGGCGGATCTCGAAATTTTGGCGGACTGGGGGGAAGGAGTCAGGCCCGTTCGATTTTTTTATCCGATCTTATCATTTTTCATAATTGTATAGCCTATACATTATTAGTGTGTGTCAGAGCGGGATTGGCGGGGCGGGATGGGGAGGGGGGGGGGGGATTCGACCCCTGCTCTGGATCCGCGCCTGACTTCTATTGAGCGTATTGTGGGCCACGAACTTGAGGGTTCCTACAAACTATGAGTGGAAGCCGTGCACTGGAACTTGAGCTTGTATTTCTGTACAATTTGGATGAAATTGAGGCCCTAAAAGCGCCCTAGTTTGCAAAGGAGTGTAGGCATCGTTTTTCAAAATGGCGATGGGCTTCAGGGCTATTTTAAGGGGTAATCATTCGGAGGAAATTTCTCCCAAAAGTCATCAGATTACCCTCACTCAACAATTGAAAAGACAAAGAAAGTTGATAAAATAAGCTTTAATTTTCATGTGTGTCTCGAACACCTCAATGGAGAGTATTAAAAATTGTGGGCATTTTTTCCTGACTTTCTGAAGTGGGGGCATTTATCATTGGGGTCTATGGCAGTTTATTGTATGGCCATAGGGGCACTGTTAAAACTTATGGACAGTGTCGGACAGTAGGTGGCGCTTTTCAAACAACGCAGCATCTTTTTTTTTTTTTTTTTTAGAGATCATCGAAATAGCCTACTGCATCGTCACTGACAAATTGTCACGAAGTATGATATTTTTATAAAAGTTGGTATAAAGAGCCTACGTGTATTTTCAAAATGTCGAGTTTTTTTCTGAAAAGAGAGGTTTTTGGTATTTTTTGGGTATTTTATTTTTAGTTCCAAGATTTAAACTTGGTGATATGTATGTGGCCTATTTTCGAGTAGTATAAAAGGGGTGTAAGTGGCGCCACCAACGTCAAAAAATAGCGCCCCCCCCCAAAAAAAAAATAAAAAAAATAAAAAATAAAAAAAAAAACTACTACTAAGGGGCCATTCAGAATTTTCAATGTTTTAAAATTTCGACTTTATTTCCAAATTATTTTGACCCACCCACCCACCCCTAATTTCGATTTATAAAAAAACTGATTTGTTACGCAGTATTAAAAAAACAAAACATGTACATGTACATGTACATGTACATGTACATGTACATGTACATGTACATGCACTTGCATGTACATCATTACATCCCACTGGCGGGCCTGTGCGGGTTGCGTGTACTTTCGGAAAGACTTGGATCTTTTTTTCCATGAAAAGTGAATTTCGATTTTCAATTATTTAGCTTGACCCACCCACCCACAATTTGGAAAAATAGTCGAAATTTTAAAACATTGAAAATTCTGAATGGCCCCTAATATATATATTACAATGTACATCCTTATTTTCCCCGGTATGTTATTGCATGGCGTTTCTTACGTCAATTGGAAATAGAGCCATGAATAATGGTATAGTCATAGTGATCGAACGAAACTTCGTTTTGATTAGGACAATAGTCAGTTGCTAAATATTTATTGATTCATGACACAGACCTTGGTTTAGTTTTGGATACTACCGTAGACCTGCCGAGCGGCTGTAAATATCAAACTTAACCAAAAGTTGAAAAAAATAGAGATAAAAAAAATCAAAAAGTTATGTGCTAGCCAAGCTTTCAGGGGTCGGTCTGAGCCATAACAATGCCCCAGCCCGCCCCTTAGTTCTCTTCTGGGCTCTCGGGTGTCCCGGCCAATACACACTTCCTTCCCTGTCCATCCATATAACCCCGGAGGGCCAGGCACCATGTAAAAGCAAGAGCTAAGGGAGGAACAGGGCGGCCCCTAAGCCCTGATCCTCCGAGTGGACCACATGCCCTGAACCTATACGAAGGCGCCAACCTGGAACTCACGGACAGTACCAGCCGCAGAGCTTACCGATTAAGCTAAGGTACCGTTGGTAATTTACGACGGGAAATTAAACATCTTATAATGACTGAATAGAACGCGTGCGTTGAAAAGCAAAAAGACACCGACGGGATTCGATACCGGGCTCCGCGATTCGTGGAGGACGAATCTAACCACTCGGCCATCAGGCTTCCTTGGAATTCTCCTCAAAAACAATTTGTCTTAATAATAGGCGGAGAAACCCGGAGCACTGCTGTGTGCATCTGTTTTGGCTCCATGGGCGAACAGAATCGAAGTCGATATTTCGGGAAATAATGAATCAACTGTTTTGTTTGGAAAATTGTATACGGCAGCCTCATTAGTCCTAGGCCGTGTGCTAAACATGTCTTGTCGTTACGCGACAATGAACACTATTATTATGTAGCCTGAAACAGGTATTAGGGGCGGATCTCGAAATTTTGGCGGACTGGGGGGAAGGAGTCAGGCCCGTTCGATTTTTTTATCCGATCTTATCATTTTTCATAATTGTATAGCCTATACATTATTAGTGTGTGTCAGAGCGGGATTGGCGGGGCGGGATGGGGAGGGGGGGGGGGGGGGATTCGACCCCTGCTCTGGATCCGCGCCTGACTTCTATTGAGCGTATTGTGGGCCACGAACTTGAGGGTTCCTACAAACTATGAGTGGAAGCCGTGCACTGGAACTTGAGCTTGTATTTCTGTACAATTTGGATGAAATTGAGGCCCTAAAAGCGCCCTAGTTTGCAAAGGAGTGTAGGCATCGTTTTTCAAAATGGCGATGGGCTTCAGGGCTATTTTAAGGGGTAATCATTCGGAGGAAATTTCTCCCAAAAGTCATCAGATTACCCTCACTCAACAATTGAAAAGACAAAGAAAGTTGATAAAATAAGCTTTAATTTTCATGTGTGTCTCGAACACCTCAATGGAGAGTATTAAAAATTGTGGGCATTTTTTCCTGACTTTCTGAAGTGGGGGCATTTATCATTGGGGTCTATGGCAGTTTATTGTATGGCCATAGGGGCACTGTTAAAACTTATGGACAGTGTCGGACAGTAGGTGGCGCTTTTCAAACAACGCAGCATCTTTTTTTTTTTTTTAGAGATCATCGAAATAGCCTACTGCATCGTCACTGACAAATTGTCACGAAGTATGACATTTTTATAAAAGTTGGTATAAAGAGCCTACGTGTATTTTCAAAATGTCGAGTTTTTTTCTGAAAAGAGAGGTTTTTGGTATTTTTTGGGTATTTTATTTTTAGTTCCAAGATTTAAACTTGGTGATATGTATGTGGCCTATTTTCGAGTAGTATAAAAGGGGTGTAAGTGGCGCCACCAACGTCAAAAAATAGCGCCCCCCCCCAAAAAAATAAATAAATAAATAAAAAAAAAAAATACTACTACTAAGGGGCCATTCAGATTTTTCAATGTTTTAAAATTTCGACTTTATTTCCAAATTATTTTGACCCACCCACCCACCCCTAATTTCGATTTATAAAAAAACTGATTTGTTACGCAGTATTAAAAAACAAAACATGTACATGTACATGTACATGCACTTGCATGTACATCATTACATCCCAGTGGCGGGCCTGTGCGGGTTGCGTGTACTTTCGGAAAGACTTGGATCTTTTTTTCCATGAAAAGTGAATTTCGATTTTCAATTATTTAGCTTGACCCACCCACCCACAATTTGGAAAAATAGTCGAAATTTTAAAACATTGAAAATTCTGAATGGCCCCTAATATATATATTACAATGTACATCCTTATTTTCCCCGGTATGTTATTGCATGGCGTTTCTTACGTCAATTGGAAATAGAGCCATGAATAATGGTATAGTCATAGTGATCGAACGAAACTTCGTTTTGGTTAGGACAATAGTCAGTTGCTAAATATTTATTGATTTATGACACAGACCTTGGTTTAGTTTTGGACTACCGTAGACCTGCCGAGCGGCTGTAAATATCAAACTTAACCAAAAGTTGAAAAAAATAGAGATAAAAAAAAATCAAAAAGTTATGTGCTAGCCAAGCTTTCAGGGGTCGGTCTGAGCCATAACAATGCCCCAGCCCGCCCCTTAGTTCTCTTCTGGGCTCTCGGGTGTCCCGGCCAATACACACTTCCTTCCCTGTCCATCCATATAACCCCGGAGGGCCAGGCACCATGTAAAAGCAAGAGCTAAGGGAGGAACAGGGCGGCCCCTAAGCCCTGATCCTCCGAGTGGACCACATGCCCTGAACCTATACGAAGGCGCCAACCTGGAACTCACGGACAGTACCAGCCGCAGAGCTTACCGATTAAGCTAAGGTACCGTTGGTAATTTACGACGGGAAATTAAACATCTTATAATGACTGAATAGAACGCGTGCGTTGAAAAGCAAAAAGACACCGACGGGATTCGATACCGGGCTCCGCGATTCGTGGAGGACGAATCTAACCACTCGGCCATCAGGCTTCCTTGGAATTCTCCTCAAAAACAATTTGTCTTAATAATAGGCGGAGAAACCCGGAGCATTGCTGTGTGCATCTGTTTTGGCTCCATGGGCGAACAGAATCGAAGTCGATATTTCGGGCAATAATGAATCAACTGTTTTGTTTGGAAAATTGTATACGGCAGCCTCATTAGTCGTAGGCCGTGTGCTAAACATGTCTTGTCGTTACGCGACAATGAACACTATTATTATGTAGCCTGAAACAGGTATTAGGGGCGGATCTCGAAATTTTGGCGGACTGGGGGGAAGGAGTCAGGCCCGTTAGATTTTTTTATCCGATCTTATCATTTTTCATAATTGTATAGCCTATACATTATTAGTGTGTGTCAGAGCGGGATTGGCGGGGCGGGATGGGGAGGGGTGGGGGGGTTCGACCCCTGCTCTGGATCCGCGCCTGACTTCTATTGAGCGTATTGTGGGCCACGAACTTGAGGGTTCCTACAAACTATGAGTGGAAGCCGTGCACTGGAACTTGAGCTTGTATTTCTGTACAATTTGGATGAAATTGAGGCCCTAAAAGCGCCCTAGTTTGCAAAGGAGTGTAGGCATCGTTTTTCAAAATGGCGATGGGCTTCAGGGCTATTTTAAGGGGTAATCATTCGGAGGAAATTTCTCCCAAAAGTCATCAGATTACCCTCACTCAACAATTGAAAAGACAAAGAAAGTTGATAAAATAAGCTTTAATTTTCATGTGTGTCTCGAACACCTCAATGGAGAGTATTAAAAATTGTGGGCATTTTTTCCTGACTTTCTGAAGTGGGGGCATTTATCATTGGGGTCTATGGCAGTTTATTGTATGGCCATAGGGGCACTGTTAAAACTTATGGACAGTGTCGGACAGTATGTGGCGCTTTTCAAACAACGCAGCATCTTTTTTTTTTTTTTTAGAGATCATCGAAATAGCCTACTGCATCGTCACTGACAAATTGTCACGAAGTATGACATTTTTATAAAAGTTGGTATAAAGAGCCTACGTGTATTTTCAAAATGTCCAGTTTTTTTCTGAAAAGAGAGGTTTTGGTATTTTTTTGGTATTTTATTTTTAGTTCCAAGATTTAAACTTGGTGATATGTATGTGGCCTATTTTCGAGTAGTATAAAAGGGGTGTAAGAGGCGCCACCAACGTCAAAAAATAGCGCCCCCCCAAAAAAAAAAAAAAATAAATAAATAAAAAAAAAAATACTACTACTAAGGGGCCATTCAGAATTTTCAATGTTTTAAAATTTCGACTTTATTTCCAAATTATTTTGACCCACCCACCCACCCCTAATTTCGATTTATAAAAAAACTGATTTGTTACGCAGTATTAAAAAACAAAACATGTACATGTACATGTACATGTACATGTGCATGTACATGTACCTGCACTTGCATGTACATCATTACATCCCACTGGCGGGCCTGTGCGGGTTGCGTGTACTTTCGGAAAGACTTGGATCTTTTTTTCCATGAAAAGTGAATTTCGATTTTCAATTATTTAGCTTGACCCACCCACCCACAATTTGGAAAAATAGTCGAAATTTTAAAACATTGAAAATTCTGAATGGCCCCTAATATATATATTACAATGTACATCCTTATTTTCCCCGGTATGTTATTGCATGGCGTTTCTTACGTCAATTGGAAATAGAGCCATGAATAATGGTATAGTCATAGTGATCGAACGAAACTTCGTTTTGATTAGGACAATAGTCAGTTGCTAAATATTTATTGATTTATGACACAGACCTTGGTTTAGTTTTGGACTACCGTAGACCTGCCGAGCGGCTGTAAATATCAAACTTAACCAAAAGTTGAAAAAAAATAGAGATAAAAAAAAATCAAAAAGTTATGTGCTAGCCAAGCTTTCAGGGGTCGGTCTGAGCCATAACAATGCCCCAGCCCGCCCCTTAGTTCTCTTCTGGGCTCTCGGGTGTCCCGGCCAATACACACTTCCTTCCCTGTCCATCCATATAACCCCGGAGGGCCAGGCACCATGTAAAAGCAAGAGCTAAGGGAGGAACAGGGCGGCCCCTAAGCCCTGATCCTCCGAGTGGACCACATGCCCTGAACCTATACGAAGGCGCCAACCTGGAACTCACGGACAGTACCAGCCGCAGAGCTTACCGATTAAGCTAAGGTACCGTTGGTAATTTACGACGGGAAATTAAACATCTTATAATGACTGAATAGAACGCGTGCGTTGAAAAGCAAAAAGACACCGACGGGATTCGATACCGGGCTCCGCGATTCGTGGAGGACGAATCTAACCACTCGGCCATCAGGCTTCCTTGGAATTCTCCTCAAAAACAATTTGTCTTAATAATAGGCGGAGAAAACCGGAGCATTGCTGTGTGCATCTGTTTTGGCTCCATGGGCGAACAGAATCGAAGTCGATATTTCGGGCAATAATGAATCAACTGTTTTGTTTGGAAAATTGTAAACGGCAGCCTCATTAGTCGTAGGCCGTGTGCTAAACATGTCTTGTCGTTACGCGACAATGAACACTATTATTATGTAGCCTGAAACAGGTATTAGGGGCGGATCTCGAAATTTTGGCGGACTGGGGGGAAGGAGTCAGGCCCGTTAGATTTTTTTATCCGATCTTATCATTTTTCATAATTGTATAGCCTATACATTATTAGTGTGTGTCAGAGCGGGATTGGCGGGGCGGGATGGGGAGGGGTGGGGGGGTTCGACCCCTGCTCTGGATCCGCGCCTGACTTCTATTGAGCGTATTGTGGGCCACGAACTTGAGGGTTCCTACAAACTATGAGTGGAAGCCGTGCACTGGAACTTGAGCTTGTATTTCTGTACAATTTGGATGAAATTGAGGCCCTAAAAGCGCCCTAGTTTGCAAAAGAGTGTAGGCATCGTTTTTCAAAATGGCGATGGGCTTCAGGGCTATTTTAAGGGGTAATCATTCGGAGGAAATTTCTCCCAAAAGTCATCAGATTACCCTCACTCAACAATTGAAAAGACAAAGAAAGTTGATAAAATAAGCTTTAATTTTCATGTGTGTCTCGAACACCTCAATGGAGAGTATTAAAAATTGTGGGCATTTTTTCCTGACTTTCTGAAGTGGGGGCATTTATCATTGGGGTCTATGGCAGTTTATTGTATGGCCATAGGGGCACTGTTAAAACTTATGGACAGTGTCGGACAGTAGGTGGCGCTTTTCAAACAACGCAGCATCTTTTTTTTTTTTTTTAGAGATCATCGAAATAGCCTTCTGCATCGTCACTGACAAATTGTCACGAAGTATGACATTTTTATAAAAGTTGGTATAAAGAGCCTACGTGTATTTTCAAAATGTCCAGTTTTTTTCTGAAAAGAGAGGTTTTTGGTATTTTTTTTGGTATTTTATTTTTAGTTCCAAGATTTAAACTTGGTGATATGTATGTGGCCTATTTTCGAGTAGTATAAAAGGGGTGTAAGTGGCGCCACCAACGTCAAAAAATAGCGCCTCCCCCCCAAAAAAAAAATAAAAAAAAAAAAAAAAAAAAATACTACTACTAAGGGGCCATTCAGAATTTTCAACGTTTTAAAATTTCGACTTTATTTCCAAATTATTTTGACCCACCCACCCACCCCTAATTTCGATTTATAAAAAAACTGATTTGTTACGCAGTATTAAAAAACAAAACATGTACATGTACATGTACATGTACATGTACATGCACTTACATGTACATCATTACATCCCACTGGCGGGCCTGTGCGGGTTGCGTGTACTTTCGGAAAGACTTGGATCTTTTTTTCCATGAAAAGTGAATTTCGATTTTCAATTATTTAGCTTGACCCACCCACCCACAATTTGGAAAAATAGTCGAAATTTTAAAACATTGAAAATTCTGAATGGCCCCTAATATATATATTACAATGTACATCCTTATTTTCCCCGGTATGTTATTGCATGGCGTTTCTTACGTCAATTGGAAATAGAGCCATGAATAATGGTATTGTCATAGTGATCGAACGAAACTTCGTTTTGATTAGGACAATAGTCAGTTGCTAAATATTTATTGATTCATGACACAGACCTTGGTTTAGTTTTGGACTACCGTAGACCTGCCGAGCGGCTGTAAATATCAAACTTAACCAAAAGTTGAAAAAAATAGAGATAAAAAAAAAATCAAAAAGTTATGTGCTAGCCAAGCTTTCAGGGGTCGGTCTGAGCCATAACAATGCCCCAGCCCGCCCCTTAGTTCTCTTCTGGGCTCTCGGGTGTCCCGGCCAATACACACTTCCTTCCCTGTCCATCCATATAACCCCGGAGGGCCAGGCACCATGTAAAAGCAAGAGCTAAGGGAGGAACAGGGCGGCCCCTAAGCCCTGATCCTCCGAGTGGACCACATGCCCTGAACCTATACGAAGGCGCCAACCTGGAACTCACGGACAGTACCAGCCGCAGAGCTTACCGATTAAGCTAAGGTACCGTTGGTAATTTACGACGGGAAATTAAACATCTTATAATGACTGAATAGAACGCGTGCGTTGAAAAGCAAAAAGACACCGACGGGATTCGATACCGGGCTCCGCGATTCGTGGAGGACGAATCTAACCACTCGGCCATCAGGCTTCCTTGGAATTCTCCTCAAAAACAATTTGTCTTAATAATAGGCGGAGAAACCCGGAGCATTGCTGTGTGCATCTGTTTTGGCTCCATGGGCGAACAGAATCGAAGTCGATATTTCGGGCAATAATGAATCAACTGTTTTGTTTGGAAAATTGTATACGGCAGCCTCATTAGTCGTAGGCCGTGTGCTAAACATGTCTTGTCGTTACGCGACAATGAACACTATTATTATGTAGCCTGAAACAGGTATTAGGGGCGGATCTCGAAATTTTGGCGGACTGGGGGGAAGGAGTCAGGCCCGTTAGATTTTTTTATCCGATCTTATCATTTTTCATAATTGTATAGCCTATACATTATTAGTGTGTGTCAGAGCGGGATTGGCGGGGCGGGATGGGGAGGGGGGGGGGGTTCGACCCCTGCTCTGGATCCGCGCCTGACTTCTATTGAGCGTATTGTGGGCCACGAACTTGAGGGTTCCTACAAACTATGAGTGGAAGCCGTGCACTGGAACTTGAGCTTGTATTTCTGTACAATTTGGATGAAATTGAGGCCCTAAAAGCGCCCTAGTTTGCAAAAGAGTGTAGGCATCGTTTTTCAAAATGGCGATGGGCTTCAGGGCTATTTTAAGGGGTAATCATTCGGAGGAAATTTCTCCCAAAAGTCATCAGATTACCCTCACTCAACAATTGAAAAGACAAAGAAAGTTGATAAAATAAGCTTTAATTTTCATGTGTGTCTCGAACACCTCAATGGAGAGTATTAAAAATTGTGGGCATTTTTTCCTGACTTTCTGAAGTGGGGGCATTTATCATTGGGGTCTATGGCAGTTTATTGTATGGCCATAGGGGCACTGTTAAAACTTATGGACAGTGTCGGACAGTAGGTGGCGCTTTTCAAACAACGCAGCATCTTTTTTTTTTTTTTTTAGAGATCATCGAAATAGCCTTCTGCATCGTCACTGACAAATTGTCACGAAGTATGACATTTTTATAAAAGTTGGTATAAAGAGCCTACGTGTATTTTCAAAATGTCCAGTTTTTTTCTGAAAAGAGAGGTTTTTGGTATTTTGTTTGGTATTTTATTTTTAGTTCCAAGATTTAAACTTGGTGATATGTATGTGGCCTATTTTCGAGTAGTATAAAAGGGGTGTAAGTGGCGCCACCAACGTCAAAAAATAGCGCCTCCCCCCCCAAAAAAAATAAAAAAAATAAAAAAAAAAAATACTACTACTAAGGGGCCATTCAGAATTTTCAACGTTTTAAAATTTCGACTTTATTTCCAAATTATTTTGACCCACCCACCCACCCCTAATTTCGATTTATAAAAAAACTGATTTGTTACGCAGTATTAAAAAACAAAACATGTACATGTACATGTACATGTACATGTACATGTACATGTACATGCACTTACATGTACATCATTACATCCCACTGGCGGGCCTGTGCGGGTTGCGTGTACTTTCGGAAAGACTTGGATCTTTTTTTCCATGAAAAGTGAATTTCGATTTTCAATTATTTAGCTTGACCCACCCACCCACAATTTGGAAAAATAGTCGAAATTTTAAAACATTGAAAATTCTGAATGGCCCCTAATATATATATTACAATGTACATCCTTATTTTCCCCGGTATGTTATTGCATGGCGTTTCTTACGTCAATTGGAAATAGAGCCATGAATAATGGTATTGTCATAGTGATCGAACGAAACTTCGTTTTGATTAGGACAATAGTCAGTTGCTAAATATTTATTGATTCATGACACAGACCTTGGTTTAGTTTTGGACTACCGTAGACCTGCCGAGCGGCTGTAAATATCAAACTTAACCAAAAGTTGAAAAAAATAGAGATAAAAAAAAAATCAAAAAGTTATGTGCTAGCCAAGCTTTCAGGGGTCGGTCTGAGCCATAACAATGCCCCAGCCCGCCCCTTAGTTCTCTTCTGGGCTCTCGGGTGTCCCGGCCAATACACACTTCCTTCCCTGTCCATCCATATAACCCCGGAGGGCCAGGCACCATGTAAAAGCAAGAGCTAAGGGAGGAACAGGGCGGCCCCTAAGCCCTGATCCTCCGAGTGGACCACATGCCCTGAACCTATACGAAGGCGCCAACCTGGAACTCACGGACAGTACCAGCCGCAGAGCTTACCGATTAAGCTAAGGTACCGTTGGTAATTTACGACGGGAAATTAAACATCTTATAATGACTGAATAGAACGCGTGCGTTGAAAAGCAAAAAGACACCGACGGGATTCGATACCGGGCTCCGCGATTCGTGGAGGACGAATCTAACCACTCGGCCATCAGGCTTCCTTGGAATTCTCCTCAAAAACAATTTGTCTTAATAATAGGCGGAGAAACCCGGAGCATTGCTGTGTGCATCTGTTTTGGCTCCATGGGCGAACAGAATCGAAGTCGATATTTCGGGCAATAATGAATCAACTGTTTTGTTTGGAAAATTGTATACGGCAGCCTCATTAGTCGTAGGCCGTGTGCTAAACATGTCTTGTCGTTACGCGACAATGAACACTATTATTATGTAGCCTGAAACAGGTATTAGGGGCGGATCTCGAAATTTTGGCGGACTGGGGGGAAGGAGTCAGGCCCGTTAGATTTTTTTATCCGATCTTATCATTTTTCATAATTGTATAGCCTATACATTATTAGTGTGTGTCAGAGCGGGATTGGCGGGGCGGGATGGGGAGGGGTGGGGGGGTTCGACCCCTGCTCTGGATCCGCGCCTGACTTCTATTGAGCGTATTGTGGGCCACGAACTTGAGGGTTCCTACAAACTATGAGTGGAAGCCGTGCACTGGAACTTGAGCTTGTATTTCTGTACAATTTGGATGAAATTGAGGCCCTAAAAGCGCCCTAGTTTGCAAAAGAGTGTAGGCATCGTTTTTCAAAATGGCGATGGGCTTCAGGGCTATTTTAAGGGGTAATCATTCGGAGGAAATTTCTCCCAAAAGTCATCAGATTACCCTCACTCAACAATTGAAAAGACAAAGAAAGTTGATAAAATAAGCTTTAATTTTCATGTGTGTCTCGAACACCTCAATGGAGAGTATTAAAAATTGTGGGCATTTTTTCCTGACTTTCTGAAGTGGGGGCATTTATCATTGGGGTCTATGGCAGTTTATTGTATGGCCATAGGGGCACTGTTAAAACTTATGGACAGTGTCGGACAGTAGGTGGCGCTTTTCAAACAACGCAGCATCTTTTTTTTTTTTTTTTAGAGATCATCGAAATAGCCTTCTGCATCGTCACTGACAAATTGTCACGAAGTATGACATTTTTATAAAAGTTGGTATAAAGAGCCTACGTGTATTTTCAAAATGTCGAGTTTTTTTCTGAAAAGAGAGGTTTTGGTATTTTTTTTTGGTATTTTATTTTTAGTTCCAAGATTTAAACTTGGTGATATGTATGTGGCCTATTTTCGAGTAGTATAAAAGGGGTGTAAGTGGCGCCACCAACGTCAAAAAATAGCGCCTCCCCCCCCCCCCAAAAAATAAAAAAAATAAAAAAAAAAATACTACTACTAAGGGGCCATTCAGAATTTTCAACGTTTTAAAATTTCGACTTTATTTCCAAATTATTTTGACCCACCCACCCACCCCTAATTTCGATTTATAAAAAAACTGATTTGTTACGCAGTATTAAAAAACAAAACATGTACATGTACATGTACATGTACATGTACATGTACATGTACATGTACATGCACTTACATGTACATCATTACATCCCACTGGCGGGCCTGTGCGGGTTGCGTGTACTTTCGGAAAGACTTGGATCTTTTTTTCCATGAAAAGTGAATTTCGATTTTCAATTATTTAGCTTGACCCACCCACCCACAATTTGGAAAAATAGTCGAAATTTTAAAACATTGAAAATTCTGAATGGCCCCTAATATATATATTACAATGTACATCCTTATTTTCCCCGGTATGTTATTGCATGGCGTTTCTTACGTCAATTGGAAATAGAGCCATGAATAATGGTATTGTCATAGTGATCGAACGAAACTTCGTTTTGATTAGGACAATAGTCAGTTGCTAAATATTTATTGATTCATGACACAGACCTTGGTTTAGTTTTGGACTACCGTAGACCTGCCGAGCGGCTGTAAATATCAAACTTAACCAAAAGTTGAAAAAAATAGAGATAAAAAAAAAATCAAAAAGTTATGTGCTAGCCAAGCTTTCAGGGGTCGGTCTGAGCCATAACAATGCCCCAGCCCGCCCCTTAGTTCTCTTCTGGGCTCTCGGGTGTCCCGGCCAATACACACTTCCTTCCCTGTCCATCCATATAACCCCGGAGGGCCAGGCACCATGTAAAAGCAAGAGCTAAGGGAGGAACAGGGCGGCCCCTAAGCCCTGATCCTCCGAGTGGACCACATGCCCTGAACCTATACAAAGGCGCCAACCTGGAACTCACGGACAGTACCAGCCGCAGAGCTTACCGATTAAGCTAAGGTACCGTTGGTAATTTACGACGGGAAATTAAACATCTTATAATGACTGAATAGAACGCGTGCGTTGAAAAGCAAAAAGACACCGACGGGATTCGATACCGGGCTCCGCGATTCGTGGAGGACGAATCTAACCACTCGGCCATCAGGCTTCCTTGGAATTCTCCTCAAAAACAATTTGTCTTAATAATAGGCGGAGAAACCCGGAGCATTGCTGTGTGCATCTGTTTTGGCTCCATGGGCGAACAGAATCGAAGTCGATATTTCGGGCAATAATGAATCAACTGTTTTGTTTGGAAAATTGTATACGGCAGCCTCATTAGTCGTAGGCCGTGTGCTAAACATGTCTTGTCGTTACGCGACAATGAACACTATTATTATGTAGCCTGAAACAGGTATTAGGGGCGGATCTCGAAATTTTGGCGGACTGGGGGGAAGGAGTCAGGCCCGTTAGATGTTTTTATACGATCTTATCATTTTTCATAATTGTATAGCCTATACATTATTAGTGTGTGTCAGAGCGGGATTGGCGGGGCGGGATGGGGGGGGGGGGGTTCGACCCCTGCTCTGGATCCGCGCCTGACTTCTATTCTTTGTATTTTGGACAGGGCAGATACGGATTCTCAACTCCGCCACTACTACTTTAGTATTGTGCGGACATTTTTTAAAAAGGAAACGATAATTGTGTTGACAGATTTTTTAAAAACAGTTTAAATCAGGCCTGTATTGCGTTCGCTTTCCAATCCTTCATCAGCCTGTGATCAGACATTATTTTCGTGCAAAATAATGTGAAGAGCAAGTTTTCATCCTTAACTCTCAAAATACGAATATTGAAATGTAAACAAAAACAACCCTACACCAGGACACCACATTGCACTAGGGGCGCTGTTCACGATACCGATGTGCATCCTTTATGATAGCGCTTCGCTCGTACCCCCGCCCTGCAAATAGGGCCTAAGTCGCTTGGCCGGTGTCATAATTATGAAAATCGGACTCCAATGAAAATCAGACTCTTTTCCCCTATTTATTGGTTGATCACTCGCAAGTGAAAGGTCCCTCTCCCATAATGGTCCTTAAAATAACATAATAATCGCACTTATGTGCATGCGCAATATTACCAATATACGAGTCCATATTTCATGGAGTCTGATATTCAGGCTACACCGCGAGGCAGTCTAGGTGGAGGCCAGTAAATCGGTCCGAAATTGCCTACGCCGGCCAAATCAGGATTTGAATGCCCTTAAATTCTTCATTATTTGAGCGTATTGTGGGCCACGAACTTGAGGGTTCCTACAAACTATGAGTGGAAGCCGTGCACTGGAACTTGAGCTTGTATTTCTGTACAATTTGGATGAAATTGAGGCCCTAAAAGCGCCCTAGTTTGCAAAGGAGTGTAGGCATCGTTTTTCAAAATGGCGATGGGCTTCAGGACTATTTTAAGGGGTAATCATTCGGAGGAAATTTCTCCCAAAAGTCATCAGATTACCCTCACTCAACAATTGAAAAGACAAAGAAAGTTGATAAAACAAACTTTAATTTGCATGTGTGTCTTGAACACCTCAATGGAGAGTATTAAAAATTGTAAGCATTTTTTCCTGACTTTCTGAAGTGGGGGCATTTATCATTGGGGTCTATGGCAGTTTATTGTATGGCCATAGGGGCACTGTTAAAACTTATGGACAGTGTCGGACAGTAGGTGGCGCTTTTGAAACAACGCAGCATCTATTTTTTTTTTTAGAGATCATCGAAATAGCCTACTGCATCGTCACTGACAAATTGTCACGAAGTATGACATTTTTATAAAAGTTGGTATAAAGAGTCTACGTGTATTTTCAAAATGTCGAGTTTTTTTCTGAAAAGAGAGGTTTTTGGTATTTTTTTTGGTATTTTATTTTTAGTTCCAAGATTTAAACTTGGTGATATGTATGTGGCCTATTTTCGAGTAATATAAAAGGGGTGTAAGTGGCGCCACCAACGTCAAAAAATATTCTTCATTATTTGAGCGTATTGTGGGCCACGAACTTGAGGGTTCCTACAAACTATGAGTGGAAGCCGTGCACTGGAACTTGAGCTTGTATTTCTGTACAATTTGGATGAAATTGAGGCCCTAAAAGCGCCCTAGTTTGCAAAGGAGTGTAGGCATCGTTTTTCAAAATGGCGATGGGCTTCAGGACTATTTTAAGGGGTAATCATTCGGAGGAAATTTCTCCCAAAAGTCATCAGATTACCCTCACTCAACAATTGAAAAGACAAAGAAAGTTGATAAAACAAACTTTAATTTGCATGTGTGTCTTGAACACCTCAATGGAGAGTATTAAAAATTGTAAGCATTTTTTCCTGACTTTCTGAAGTGGGGGCATTTATCATTGGGGTCTATGGCAGTTTATTGTATGGCCATAGGGGCACTGTTAAAACTTATGGACAGTGTCGGACAGTAGGTGGCGCTTTTGAAACAACGCAGCATCTATTTTTTTTTTTAGAGATCATCGAAATAGCCTACTGCATCGTCACTGACAAATTGTCACGAAGTATGACATTTTTATAAAAGTTGGTATAAAGAGTCTACGTGTATTTTCAAAATGTCGAGTTTTTTTCTGAAAAGAGAGGTTTTTGGTATTTTTTTTGGTATTTTATTTTTAGTTCCAAGATTTAAACTTGGTGATATGTATGTGGCCTATTTTCGAGTAATATAAAAGGGGTGTAAGTGGCGCCACCAACGTCAAAAAATAGCGCCCCCCCCCAAAAAAAAAAAAAAAAATAAAAATACTACTACTAAGGGGCCATTCAGAATTTTCAATGTTTTAAAATTTCGACTTTATTTCCAAATTATTTTGACCCACCCACCCACCCCTAATTTCGATTTATAAAAAAACTGATTTGTTACGCAGTATGTACATGTACATGTACATGCACTTGCATGTACATCATTACATCCCACTGGCGGGCCTGTGCGGGTTGCGTGTCCTTTCGGAAAGACTTGGATCTTTTTTTCCATGAAAAGAGAATTTCGATTTTCAATTAGTTAGCTTGACCCACCCACCCACAATTTGGAAAAATAGTAGAAATTTTAAAACATTGAAAATTCTGAATGGCCCCTTAGATGTTACGAAAAATTTCAAATTGAAAGGGGTTAACCTCGCATTTTTTAAAGCGAAAATGGGAAAAAAATCAAATGTTTCTGGAAAATTGCAGATTGTAAGGGATTATCCTTGCCTTTTGAATAAGGTTGGGAAAAATTAGATGTTCATGAAAAAAATCAAATTGTAAGGAGTTAACCTTGCATTTTTTTTTAGCAAAATAGGACACAATCAGTTGATTCTGGAAATTTGCAGATTGTTAGGCCTTAACCTTGAAGAAATGATTATGAAAAATTTTAAATCGTAAGAGGTGTACCTTGTATATTTTGTTAAATTTGGCAAAATCAGATTCGTATGAAAAATCTAAAATGGTAAGGGGTTAACCTTGCTTTTTAAGCAAAATTTGGAGCATATTTTACTAAAATTGGGCAAAATTTTAGATTTTTCATACAAATCTGATTTTGCCAAATTTCACTAAATATACAAGGTACACCTCTTTCAATTTAAAATTTTTCATAAACATTTCTTTTTGCCCAATTTTGCTAGAAATACAAGGTTAAGCCCTAACAATCTTCAATTTTGCAGAATCATCTGATTGTGTCCTATTTTGCTAAAAAAAATGCAAGGTCAACCCCTTACAATTTGAATTTTTTTCACGAACATCTAATTTTTCCCAATCTTATTCAAAAAGCAAGGTTAACCCCTTACAATCTGCAATTTTCCAGAAACATTTAATTTTTTCCCCATTTTCGCTTTAAAAATGCGAGGTTAACCCCTTTCAATTTGAAATTTTTCGCAACATCTAACCTTGCAAAATTTCACTAAAAAAGCAAGGTTAATCCCTTACATCTGAATTTTTTCGGAAAAACATCTGATTTTGCCCAATTTCGCTAAAAAATATGCAATGTTCACCCCTTACAATATGAAATGTTTCATAAACATCTAACCCATACAATCTGCAATTTTCCAGAAACATCTGATTTTTCCCGATTTTGCAAAAAAATGCAAGGTTAACCCCTTACAATTTGATTTTTTTTCATAAACATCTAATTTAGCCCAATTGTACATCAGCTTATGCTAACAAATTATCAGGTAACTGGATCATTAAACGGGACAGGTGCACATCGGCCCTGGAGCTCAGACCATGTGTCATGCACTCCTCAATGCATAGATGATGCACATAACACTATGGGTAGTACAGGCACAGCTGGGGGTATGATGAACGCATTGCGTATGCTTAAAGAATTACCCACAATTCCGGTGTTTACCGTTTAGGTCTGGCTCTAATTACTTCACGCGATCCCCTGACGTCTCATACACTGACTTTAGGCGAAATAGTCAGACTTTCGCGGTCTAGTAACCAGACTTTGACTCTTAACGAAACATTGAATGAAAAGGGAAACATTTGCAAAAGATCGAATGCAAACATACCGATGAAACATCGAATACAAATAGCTCGAGTTGTCAAACATATGTGTAAAACATTGCTCACATATTTGAGAATATCGCAAATATATTGTAAAACAACACACACAATTGTATCGAAAAAACATCGCACATTTAATGCAAAAAAATCGAACATAATATTGAAAACATCGCACATGTATATATTCAAAAACATCGCACATATAAATTGAAAATCGCATATAAATGTAAAACATCGCACACATATGTTGAACATCGCACATATATTGTAAAACATCGCACAAATATATTAAACATCGCTCAAATAATGAAAAACATCGCACACTTATATTGAACATCGCACATAAATGTAAAAGATAACAAACACATTATACACATCCAACATATATATTGCAAAATATTGAATATTGCAACGTTTGACACGCCATACTGGGGACGAGGTTGGCATGTAGCCAACCTCGTCCCCAGGGTGTCGAGCAGTACGCGCCCACCACTATCTGCTCTCTCCAGGGTGTCGAGCAGTACGCGCCCACCACTACCTGCTCTCTCAACCTGGTATTGGATCATTTGCATGTGCAAGATTTTTGCACACGTATGCAAATGAGGAACAGTCAGGTGCCTGGATATGCGTTACACATTAGCGTTTGTTTTTGTATGCGGTGTCTGGGGTAAAAACAGAGTCAATTCGTAGCGGCGCGAGCACGGCGTGAGTTACGAAAACACGATTTTTGAAATCAAACTGTTACGATCTTATCGAGACAACATGCAGTATCATATTTCATATTAATATGAGCAAATTGGAAAGGAAATTAGTATTTTCGAGAAGGCGTGGACGAATGATCGCGAAAACACGTACTGCACGTTGTGAATATATAGCACCAAGTATACGATAAAAATCCATTACTAGCCAATTGCGGTATCCAATCAGGATACAGGAAGAAAGTTTCCTATCCAGGGTTTACTATTGGAAACGCCGTTGGAAATAAAGTAAGCACTGGGGACGAGGTTGGCATGTAGCCTCTTCAACGTGGAAAAGGTTGATTATTTTTGGTCACTTGAGGGCGGCCTTAGCCTAGAAAAAGATCAAAAACTGAACATGCTGCTTGCTCTACAGCTCTAATTCGAGGTAGCTGAAATTTGATACTGAAATCTGTGCCATTTCAGTTGGCACTAGCACCACACTGAACAGTCAACACTAGAAAAGTCTAATTGGTAATTATAATAAAGCCTTAAAGGGAAGGTAAGATAATATTATTTATGGTGATCCATGCGGGCGAAGGTGCCAACCTGTTATTTTTTAAATTAAAAAGTGGATATGCATGGAAGTGTAGATAATGTGAAATAGGAGTCCAGGACATGGTTAAAAATAAATCTTATTCGTACCTACGAATTACCAAACCGTACGTACGAATTACCACACTGTACGTACGAATTACCTAACCGTACGTACGAATTACTAAAATGTACGTACGAACGATTTATTAATGATAGTGGATATTTTGCCGGAGGTAACGCCGGCAAACTAACGTTTACTAAAGGTTTGCCGGCGGTAATCCATATCAACAGAGGGCGCTGTACTCTTTAAGATAGGGCTCAATTATAACATTTATTAAATTCCCATCAAATTTGTATAGCACAGTCGGTGCACTGCAGTGACTCTGGTGAGTGGGTAGCCCCATAAATGTGGCCTTTTTACTGGACTGCCTCCGTAAACATAGGCCACACATCCACATCCACATCCACATTTTGTACACATGTACAAAAAACGTGTCGACTTTGCCAAATTTTGATTTTCACATTTAGGCTTACTTTGTAGGTTTTTTTTGCTTTAGAAACATTCTCACCCTCTATATAGGCTAATCAGAAAGTGCTGCCTTTTTCAGATGTTTAATTTTTGTGAAATTTCATGTTAAAATTTTGATACGCAAACGTGTGCAAATGTTTCTGGAAATTTCACGAAAAATGGACATCTGAAAAAGGCAGCACTTTCTGATTAGCCTCGAACTTACGCACGGACCGAAAATCTTTCGCCCAGCCACTGAGACTTATGCCACACAAAACAGATTAGTGCCCGTGTAGTTGAGTTGTAAGTGCCCGCGCTGTCCGGAACTAGGCAAAAGCATGCAGTCAGTCGTTGGCGAAATTAAATAAATTAGAGACTCTACAACTTATTTTGACTCAACCAGCGTTCGATGGAAGAGTTTATACGACTGTAGTGTATGAACAAAATATTCAAAATCACATGGTACAAGTGATGTACTGAACATGTCGAAGTGCGAGTCGGAATTTCTCTTCTAAAGATTTTATCGGAAAGATCTTTGCGTATCAAGGAGCTTACATTTTTCTTTTCAAAATGCACTTCGTCAGCAAAAAAAAATTATTGGAGGCTAATCAAAAAGAGGTAGTTTTTTTTTAAAGCTATCTGGAACTAGAAAAAATCCGGAACTAGCATGACTAGGAAAACGACTGTATTATTATTAAATCGGAGGAGTAATTGCAGATTTCCCGGACACTCGGAAATACACCTCTAAAGTCATCTGGCTACGCGGTTGGAATCGCTGGGAAAGAAGCAATTCAAGTCCAAACCAATGGACTGATCCAGTAAGCACTGCCCCATGGTGTTCTGACCAATCACAGCCGTGGTTTATGTCCGACGTGCGTGCACAAATGTCCGACATGCGTGCACTCGCGTATGATGCATTCGACAGGAAAATGCAGTGTGGCATTGGAGAGGAGCAAGTGTTCATTTGCCCAGTGCGCAGTGGGCGGGGCTTACTGGATTGGTCCGTTGTTGCCAGCTACGCAGATACTGAGTCACAGCATGGTGGTAGAATTAGCAAGGAACAGAGTGGAGGCCCCTTGAGAAACGAAGCAACACATAAATGTGGCAAATTTACTGGACTACCTCCGTACATAAAGGCCACACTTCCACCATGTACAAAAACATGGTGAACTTTGTCAAAAATTTTCACATTTAGGCTTAGGTTGTAGTTTATTTTTGCTTTAGAAGCATACTCACCCTCTTCATAGGCTAATCAGAAATTGCTGCCTTTTTCAGATGTCTATTTTTCGTGAAATTTCCAGATTCGTTGGCACACGTTTGCCTATCAAAACTTCAACATGAAATTTCACAAAAATTGAAAAACTCTTACTAAGAATTTGAATATGATTGTTCTTACTTGCAGACATTAAGATGGACCTTGGCATGATGGACGCAGACGCTGACATGATGGACGCCGAATTCCCCTGGCAGGATTACGATGACATACCAGAGGAGGTCTTGCAGCAGATGATGCAGCAGTATCAAGATTACTACAGCGGTGGGGAGTTTGGCTTCGAGGAGCCCCCGCCACCGGTCTTCTCCTACACGGAGCACTTTGGCAACTGCGTAGTGCCGACGCTGATGCAAGGCATTCAGATTATTACCCCACTGGTGTGCGGGTGCATGGCAATGAGGACAGTCTCACTGATGGGTAATGCGGAATATGTTTGGTTTCATATTTGGGTTTTACATTTAACACTGGCAAGTTATGTGGCACTTTAGTGTTCAATGTCCGATATGACTCAGTGGGTTTCTTATTGGCCACAAGTACGGACCCTGTACATGAATGAGGATGATGCAATGTGGCTACTCTGTGCCGGACACAAAACATGCATGTTGTACACTCACATGTATAAACGTATGTCTCAAAGTACACATGACCAGTGTGGTCCGAATATGCACAAAGTCAAAGGTTTTTGCAGGTGTACAGCTACAGTAGTGTCTGACTGACAAACATATCAAAATTAATGCTATTAGAAAAGAAAAAACACCAGAAACCCACACACCACACACACATCTTCGTAAACACCGGCAATCGTGGACCCCCTATGGTCCCTTATTCTCATTCCTTTGTTTGTACTCAAACGTTTTAGCAACAGCTCCCATTGGTTTTGTACAGGTATTTCAATTGTGGACTGTCGGTCAATTGTGGACCCTTTGTTTGTGCCCTATCCATTTTGTCCCTAGTCCACGATTGCCGGTGTTTACATACTCATGCATACTTGTTCTGTAGTTGTGGGGACTACACACAAGTTGTCCCATGGTACTTATGGGGACCAAAGACACTGCGGGGACAGCAGAAAGTCCCCATAACTCAGTCCTAATTTGCCTAACAATAAAAAAACTTCCCAATCATGAGGTGACGGCCTACCCACACACATGCACAGTCCTTTTTTACCCAACTACTGAGGACAAGCATCATCTTTCCATTTGTCCCTATAACACTCTCCCATAAACTAAGCACACCAACGCACGATCGAGGACCATTTAACAAAGATGAACTCTTGAGGCCAACAAGGAATCTGTTGTTCTCCATGTGCTTGTCTGTCCTCGGAGTGTACATGTAATTGTATGTACACTCCGTAGTTGTGGGGACATACACTCGTCTGTACAAGGTATTTGTGGGGACCAAAAACGCTGTGGGGACAGCAGAAAGTCCCCACAACTTGGTCCTAATTAACCTAACACTAAAAAACTTCCCCATAACGCGGTGTAGGCCAGAGCATTAGTAATTCACGTAAACACATTCCCAATAAGCGACACTTAAACGCATCAGTCTCTGCACCCCCCACCCCCCCAAAAAAACCCCAAAACAACAACCAAGAAACACAACCTGCCTGTAGCTATAAACCGGTATGTACCTGTACCATATCAGGCCACCTCAACACTAAAGCCCCTGTCACACTTTTGCATATCCTAATTCCTTATGAGTTCCTTATCCAAATTTTTCAATACGCAGCCGTACGCTCAAAACTTATGAAACTCAAGACTTATGTGCGATGCACATCTAGCGTACAAGTAACGAATTCAGCGCACCCATTGCGTATGAGATGCGTATGAGTTCGGCAAGTACGCTGTTTCTCATAAGTTGCGAATAAGTACAATGCGCTTCCCGCTCGCAGGATGAGTGGTACTAATTCGTGCAATACGTCGGCATTCGCTATGAGTTCGTTCAGCGTGCGTTGTATCTGCGATGCAAGAACGCCAATATAGACGGCTCGGGGTGCGTGCCGGGAGGTCAGCGTATTACCGCGTATGAACCGCTTATCCCCCACGAACACATAGCGTACTCGTACCACGCTCGACCGATGCGGGACCGATGCGCTGCTTATTTATAACTTATGACCTGCGTAACAGCGTACGCAGCGTAGTTTTGTGCATGCCCAAAACTATCCGGCGTACTGGGCCGTACCATGCGTATTCCTGCGTACATAAAACTTACACAAAACGATAGAGATGCATATGAGGTGCTTATTGTGCGTACGACTGCGTATGAAAAAAATGTCAATGCGCAACTCATAAGGAATTAGGATACGCAGAAGTGTGACAGGGCCCTAATGTAATGGATTTATAAGGGAATTAGTGTCTGTAATGAAGGTGCTAACAAATAAATATTCTAGTCGCATGGTATCTTGTGTCACATGGTATCTTAGTTTTCCCTGAAGAATCCTTCACAGACATGATAGAGTGCTGAGGCTGTGGGGTTAACGAGCAGGCAGATCTTGACTATTAAAAGTTACCATTTCATGAGCCTGAATTTTATTTTTCAAATAATTTTCTGACAGGTGTGCCCTCATTGATCTACCATCTACTATCTCTGGCAGTAGGCCTACTGGCATTGTCCTATTTCTTTGAGGGTCTCATCATTCAGGTCGTGGCCCTAGGCCTACTGGGCTACTTCCTCCTCCAGGCTTGCCAGGCCACAGGCATCAACTACAAGGGGCCGGTCATTGCCGCGGTCTATGTGATGGTTCTGGTGCCTTGGTAAGTAGGGGCATCAGTCAGTGCCACAGTCGAGTCCATGACAAGTCCCTTCGAAAGTCAATCACATACATCCTTTCACAAGTCCAGTCACAAGTAACAGTGGATGAGCACTAACAGTTTGTTTGAGGAGCTTGTGCGTTGACTTTGGACTGGAGAACTTGTCATGGACTTGCGATGGACTTGTGAGGATTAAGACTCGACTACAATTGGTAGTGGTCAGTGTTGAAAAAGATTCTGCTTAAGCTTAAGGCTTAAGGCTGATTAACCCTAACCCCCTAGGCCCTTGTTGCTTACAACCATCCTCAATCCTCCAAAATCCTCCAAAATTTTGCAACTCTGCCTAAATTTTTCAAAATTGTCAGACGGTCCTGCCTCAAAATGCATTCATCCTCAATCCTCCAAAATCCTCCTCATCCCAAAACTTTGCACTCGTATTTAAATGAAGGATAACCAACGCCAAATCCTTCAAAATCATCAGACAGTCCTGCCTCAAAATGCATTCATCCTCAATCCTCCAAAATCCTCTTGTGCTTCAATCACCATTCATCCTCAATCCTCCAAAATCCTCATGTGCTTCAATTACCATTCATCCTCAATCCTCCAGAATCCTCATTTGATTCAATCCCCATTCATCCTCAATCCTCTAGAATCCTCCAAAACCGCCAGGAGGATTTTGGAGGAGTGAGGTGGGTTAGGGTTAATAATAATAATAAGATCAAACTTATACAGTGCAAAACATTACCGAAGGAAATCTCGATGCGCTTTACAAAAAACAAACAATGCTAGAAACAAAATTGCTATGTGAGGTCATAAGCCTGATAAAATAGATGAGATTTGAGAGTAGTTGGTTGGTTCTGGGTGTTGTTGTAGGGAGGAGTCCCTGATGAGATGACCGGAGTGCTCCTGCAGGTTGGTATTGAAGGAGCAGGTGGCAGATGTAGCTTGGAGCTTGTCCTTGATTGCTTGGAGCTTGATTGAAATTTAAGAATGCAAAAACAAATATGTGACTTTGTCATTTATTTTTGGATTGCAGTTAATTTAGTAATGCAACATTTATAGACTACCTTGGAGAAGTCTGCAGCTATAACATGAGAAGGGAATCATTCTAAATGACGAGTGGTTCTATCTCTGGTAGGGCTGTGCATCGGAACCGGGTACCCAAGTACAGAACTGTTGATGACAGGAAACGGTTCCAGATTGTGGAATCGTGGAATTGTGGAAACATATTTCACGTTTATGATGCTTGTGGAATTTGCAGTTTACACCATAAAGCTATAAAGCTCACTGTACACACTTGTATCTTCTTGTATCTACACACAGATGTGGTAGTATTATCGTATGGACTTTGTGAACAATCTGAACAGCAACTTCTGGGATTTTTAATATTGGAGTTGGGTTTCTTTTACGGGTGCCAGGGTTTCCGTGTTTTCTTTTCAATTGGGTACCCTCTTCTACCCGTAAATGCACACCCCTATTAAATCTCTCGCTGTTTTAATGAAAAACACTTTTCTGCGCTACCTCTTCATATCCATGGTGTATATTTGTGCATAATTAATTTTCTTTCTTTTTTTTTTTTTTACAGGGAACTATTTTTCGCAGATCCTGTGGCATGGAACAAAATTAGAGGTGAGGGTAATTATGTTTTGAGATTTAGTTAAAAAACCTAAAAATTGAGCAATTTTTGTGAGAAGAATGTCTCCGTGTCTCTTCATGTTCAATCCTATTGGAGGCGGGAACCAGTCTACCCTGCATGAACTGCATTATTGGTGGGCCACAAATGCAATAATTCAAAATTTTGAAGTAATAGTTCAAAATTTTTCCATAACTAAACATCATTATTATTATGTAATAACTCTGGATTGCAGAACAGGGAGACACTTCCATAGAAACGTGCACAATTTTTTTTCAAACTTTAATGTGACCTAACCCAATTTTTCCTTATCCGATCCCAACCAAGTTTGGTATGTGTACGTTTTGGACCAAGAGCAAACGATCTAGCCCATTTGCGACAGTAAAATTCCTTCGCTGAAGGGTAGTTACCTCAATAGGGCGACACCAAAATTGTCGCCCTATTGCGGTGTGTCGCCCTAATGTAGTGGAAGTCCCGCACAACTTGTCGCCCTATTGCGGGATTCATGTTAATTATTATTGTTATTACCGGCATTTATTTCTGTTGATGAAACTAAGGATTCCTCAAACGCGCCCTAGGTATTGTACCGCTAGGCCTGAAGAAACCTGTAGAGAGAATACAATAAGAAGAAATGACACTTTTAGAGGTGGGACGAAAACCCCAGAAGAATATTCTGGGAAAAACCCGCGGAATCAGGCAGGGACTGAAAACCCAATCCACATGTTGGCCCAGGCAGGATTCAAACTTGGGTCACAGCGGTGGAAGGCAAGGAACGTACCGCTACACCATGTACACCAACCTGACTCCACATGCCGGATGTCTCATTCAAAGGTGAATACCTTCTGTGAACATTTCTAACATTGTCTAAGGGGTTGGGTGGGGAACTTAAAAAAGCAAGGCCAGTACACTGTAAAATTGTGTGAATATTATTGTTTTTGTTGTTTCACTCATTGCTCAAGGACCCCAGATGATTTTGGTTATGAAGGTCATCTCCTTGGCCTTTGACCTCGACCAAGGGGTTGTAGCTGAGATTCCAGAATTCGTGGAGTATCTGGGCTACACATTCAACCTGGCTACTGTCATATTTGGCCCCTGGATCAGCTACTCGAGTTATATTCGTCTGCTTCAACCTGGTGGAGATATAGTAAGTGAGACTTATGTAGTTAAAATATATCCTTTGGACGTGTTTTCCTGACAAACGGCTGATTTACACTGTTGGCGGTTCTGCGTGGGCAAAAAATTAGAATGTGCTGGTTTTAATCCGTTTGTGTCATTGGACGTGATAACAAGCACTGGATGTTTTTATACACAACCACGGCCGACGGGTTAAAACATCAAGATTGCCTCGACTCGCCTCCGGGTGACGTCTAAACATGCTAATCCCTCATACCTTTTGCACACACACACACAGTTTGTGAAGTCTGTGGAGACGGACTGTGTTCACTTGAATTGGCCATTGTGCACAACCTATTGCTTCAGTGCACACCACGGAGTATTGAAACTTATGAGGTTTCGGCAAGAAACATCGAACAAATACTGTTGAAATGACTCTTGCGAATCAGTAGTTGTGGCGTTTGGCTGTATATCAGAAGTTGGCAGGACAATTTTGCCTTTTGCAAAAATCGAAACTTTCGCCAAAAATAATGCCGGCGCAATGTGGTTAATCACTGATCTCTAAAGATCAGTGGATTCAATGGGATGGTTGACACTGAGTGCAAACGTTCCACAAGATAAGAGCGAAAAAGTTACTTTGCTTAGAAGTGACATATTTTCCCAATATACCGCACAATAAATCAACATTCTGACTCGTCAGCGCAGTATAAACAGCAGACCAAATCGGTCCATTGATGAAATTTTCATCTGTGTCTGTTTAAAACTTGTTTCCCCCATTGACAGGATCTACGTTGGCTAGTGACAACATTCTTCAAGTTCCTGCAGTCATTGCTGTGTCTGCTGATTTCCACCTGTCTGGCACCGGTCCTTTTTCTGGGATTTGATCAAAAGTGAGAAGTGACAATAAGCCTCTGCACTGATGACGTCACACTTTGTTTACTTGTGCGCTTTTCTATGGGGCTGCGAAACAGAAGTAGCGAGAAGGCTCCCATAAGAAAAAACACATGTAAACAAAGTGTGATGTCATCAATACAAAATCTTATTACCCTACATGTTGTAGCAGTATTGTTGTGGTGTCTATCACAAGTATGATCACAAGTGCGATCACAAGTAAATTAGAGGTAAATTCACAAGTCTGGTACAAGAAAAAAGGGGCTAAACAATAAGAAAAGAATGCCTTTATCATCGCTCATTGAACAGTTTGTGACCTGAGACTGGAGGACTTGTGATGGACTACAACACTGCCTTGTTGACACCATGACCCTAACATGTCCTAAAATCCCCAATAGTCGGAAAATGTCTGAAATATGTCTGAACAATTTGAAATATGTGTGGCAAACTCTAATTCAGACTTGCCAATGGATTAGAATGCACATTTGAGTTTCTTATGTGCATGTCAAGTCTGAGTCCAGTCATTCCGATATTTTTTTTATGAAGACCTAGTGTCCTATATATGTATGTACATGTGTATCTAGCATATCGCACCTTTAATTTTAATTTCACGGTATCTTTGTGGATGGTCCACTCTCATAATACTGAACTTATTGCTTTCCCAGTCAATAGCAAGCACTGTTCAAATGGGCAATATGCCAATTTTATCATTTTGAGACACTTAGGAAATGTTGAAAAATGAAAACAGCAACTAAAAAGGGCATATCCCATATCACAGCAGTCACCAGTTGGTGTGTTATATCGTGCCACTAAGTCAAAACGATAAAATGGTTGTAAATTACTTTGCATTAAAATTAAATCAGAGCAGTGTAACCCTTGATAACTGCAGGTATTCCTGCCAGACATGAGACTGAGCGGTTGCGCACTGCAAGCATTTCTCAGTCACGAGCGCGCGTGCAGGTTCTACACGTACACGTGCAACGTGCATTGTATATGAGGTTAACCATCATATGCAATTTTACAGACTGGACATGTGGCCGTTCTCGACCAATGCAATTACAGTATCCAAGCACACGATAAAATTATGGGAAAACTGCCCATTGTCACATTATATTGTACCTGAAACGTCAAGTCTGATGCCAAGTAATAATTGCTTGCGTCTACAACTTTGAATGCAAAAAAAAAATGCAAAACAATATGTATTTGGGAATAGTTTGCCCAGGAATTAAACAATTTATTTTCCCTCTACAGGTGGTTGGATGCATACAAAGACGCCATGTCGTTCCGGTTCAGTCATTACTTTGTCAGCTTTGTTTCAGAGTCCACATCATTAGCATTGGGCCTCGGTGCCCCCAAAGAAGGTGGAAATAAACACTGGTAAGATAAGAATCCTTGTGGAAAATGAATGCCCGAATGTAGCACACTTGTCTAAATCTCAAAAATTCCCAAGTGAAAATTGAAGAATTTCTTTAAAGTTAAACTAAGATAAACTATTATTATCTTTACTCCAATATCCAACCAAATGTGTGTTAGGAAGTTTTTATTTTATTTTGGGGCGCATTTTTAAATGGTTCACTATGCACGTAAAACAAAATCAGAAAAATTCTCTGTCGTCATGTAATGGGTCAGTAAACTCGAGGTTTAGGAACGGGAGTATTAAGAGCTTGCTGAAATTTTACTTAGTACAAAATTTGAGGTAAAATTCAAGGCACAAGAGGCCAAAAATCAAAGTGTGCCGTGTTAGGAGTCATGCCACGTAAGGGAGCGTCAACAGTGTACAGTCTGGGTGGGGGAGGGGTGGGGACTAGTTACATTAAACTGTGAACATAATTCATAATGTATTTCCAGCTGAGGAGCTGAATGGGCTGTACATATGTATCTTGAATGATATCTTTTCTTGATTGTGTTTGGACACAGGGAACTGAGCGTAGCCAGGCCCTGGCACATTGAGCTGCCCCGTTCTCTTGTTCAAGTCGTCACCAACTGGAATCTCCCTATGCACATGTGGCTGAAAACATGTGAGTAGACACGGTAGAACAAGCTGTTATAAAAACAATGTTTGGGCTTTCCTGACATTGTATGGATGGGCGCGGACATCCGGGAATTTTCTGCATCTATATCTAGCTCCCAGACCTATGTTCTTGAAACTTAGTGGTTCTTGAGTCTGATGATGAAAACGCACAGCAACCGATGAAAACTGGTGTGGACATGAATAGATTTTTCATTGGATAATGTCACTCTGCCCTGATCTATTACTACCTGGTATGTGCGTAGTGCGTGGAGTTCACTCTAGTTGGTACTGTTTGTAGCTTAGGTCTAGTGTCATGTGCATGTGGCTGTAAAGCAGAAAATATATTTAAAAAAAACCAAATTGATGGACGATTAACCCACCAGCTTCTGTTCTACATGGTATTACATTGTATTTATTCCCTGATGGATCCATAAAACCACAGAGTGCTTGGGGCAGTACAGGGAGTAATTGGCAGGACGATTGGGGGTGGTACCAGTACAGTGACTACAGTGAAATCTTGATAAGTCAAACCTCAAGGGAACAGGTTCAAAATTTGACTTAAGCAGAGTTCTGAGTTAAGCAGGGTTGTATATCATTGTTATACATTGTACTACTGTATGAAGGAAATGGATTCTTAAAGGGAATGTACATCATTGGCTTTTGCTGTAATTTTCAGAAATGAACTATTTGAGGGGTTAGTATAATAGATCAAATATTGTTTAAGTGACATGTTTGAAGTTTTGTGTTTGAAAATGCTTGAAAAACCAAGAAAAACAAAAATTGTTTAAGTAGTCTGGTTCCCTGACTCCACCAAAGATAAAATGGATCAATTTATAGATGTCGGAAAATTGTAAGGTAAGGGAACCAGTCTAGCTGGCCTGCACCCATTCATGAACATGTAACCAATAGCAAACTAAATTTGGACTGAAAAAAAATTGTAAATTTGGAGCAGTAGTTGAAAAATAGTTAGGTTTTTCCAACGGTGGTCGGCCGACCACTGTTGGAAATGTATACAAAATTACCATTTTCTTGAAAATGACTTGACACCAGGTGCCATAATTTTACAGGATGCTTTAGACTGTCATTTACCAACATCCTAGTAGGGTATTTCGTAAAAACTTGGTAGTTTTATTTTTTGATGTTTGCAAATGTTGTATATTCCCTTTAATTATATGACTTAACAGGTGTTTTGAGTTATCAGAGTTTGACTTATCAAGATTTCACTGCATTTACTTAAAAATTATACTTAATTATGCTTTTTACTATATTTATGCTTTTTACTATATTTCTTCCTACGGTAGATGTATTCAAAACCAGCAGGAAGCTTGGAAACTTTGCTGCTGTTCTTCTAACATATGCTGCCAGCTCTTTGCTTCATGTGAGTCACAATACATACTATACAAGGCCTGAATAAACCCCTGTCATCTGGTTGGTGGGTCTTGATCACAAGTCATTGAGTTATTTGTCCCAACGCGACAAAACAAGTTCCATTTTAATGGTAATAGAAGTTTGATTGCACGGTCACACGATAGGTGGCCCTAACCAATCAGAGGTCAAGCATTTATTCAGGTGTTGTATGAAACAAATGGTGTATGTTTTATATTTGTGCAATGGAAAGAACAAATTCCTTTGGTGACAAATTGAATATTCCATTCCACGAGGTGCCTCATGGAATGGTACATTCCATCTGACACCTCATGGAAATATACTTACCCTGCACTCATAAACAATCACTATTTGCATATTATTTTGTGCTGTTAAGTTACAAGTTGATGACCAATGAAATTACTAGTGTCCTTACCCTTTCATTTCCATGGGCGACTTTTGTCGACAAGGATCTACCCCTGCTGCTTACCACAGGCAACTTTAGTTGACCAGGAAACCTCACACGGAAAACCCACAACACAGATTTAATCACTGCTTTTCAGAAAGCTGGCATGTTAGTATGTTTGGCCATCCATACATCAAACATATACCAGCTGAAAGAGTGTTTTCGGATCGTTCTAACGGTGTAGTTTATTCATAGTGTTATTACCATTACAAAAATGTACGAAAAGTGCTTCAGAAGTAGCCATGCACAATTTCAGGTACATGTATATGGAGTGCCATTTGGTCATGTGGTGAAATGGCTTGCAGTCTGATAACTGGGGCCAGACCAACAAACAGGCATAATTTTCTTGTTTTTGCACATATGGCCTTAATTTTAACATCACATGAAAGACTAAAGTTCAAGGAACAAAGTTTACACACAACACCTTTGACTTTAATCACTCCTTGGCAGTGAAAATCAGAGTTGAAAAAAAAGTGAGTTTTCAACTTGTGGTCCATTTTTCACGCTTTAGTGATTTGCGCATGACTGAGCAAACAATTTGGTCCTGGGGAGAGCCAAGTCAATAAACAATTTGGTAAGGAAAGGGTAACACAGTAATGCAAAATAGTAAAAAAACATGTAAAAGTAAAATAAAAAGAGCATCTTAGGGTGATATGCTGTCAGCCAGCCGAGAGATAAAATATACACACTTTATAGATATAATGATTAAGAGCATGCATACCATGTATGAATTGCTTCCTTTTTATTTCAGGGTTTGAATTTCCAGCTAGCAGCTGTTCTACTTTCCTTGGGTTTTTATTCCTATGTTGAGCATGGTGAGTACACTGTCTGGAGAATGTTAGGAAGAAACTGTCCACAGGGGGATGCTGCATAGCTGCAAAACCTGGAGAAGCTTGTGAAGAGATGACAGAGAATGTTAAATTGGGATGATAAAAGTGCTCATGGATACAGAAACAATAATTGTTTTTATGACCAAATTCAGAGACAGTGAGAGATGCCATTGAAAAAGATTTAAAGATTCCAAAACAGAATATATGCTATTTTGTTCCCTTTTTAGAATCCTGCTCTCTATCCTGGCTGCCCAAAAGCAATTTCGACAGTTGTTAAATACTTGAACACAGTTAAGAATACAATATGCTGAAAAATGGAGTATATAAACAGCTGCCATACTGTTTTTATTCTTTCAAATGGATATGTTTGGAAATATACCGGTACTCTTCATTTTATGAATATACAGGGTGACCCCTGAAACATGTGCCTTTTGTCACAAACGTGATGTGTGAATTTTTATGTTTTCGATATCAGATTAAAGCTGAGAGGTTTTTCTTTCAAATACTGAAAATAAAAATCATGAAAACAGGGCATTGGGTTGCTGAGAAAATGCCAATTATGTAACACAACTTCTTTTTGGTCCATTCCAATGGCATTACCACAGTTAAGGGATACAATGTACCGGTACACTGTATCTATTTGTGCATGAAATGCATTATGTCCGTATCCTTACAAACAACACGCACACAATATGACAAGAGTACAAATGAATTTGATGGAAATACCTTTTATTTTCCACCTGGAAATACCTTTTATTTTACACCTGAACAGGTATCTTATCCTTTTTAGTGCTGTT
Source organism: Patiria miniata (assembly GCF_015706575.1). Taxonomy (NCBI): domain Eukaryota; kingdom Metazoa; phylum Echinodermata; class Asteroidea; order Valvatida; family Asterinidae; genus Patiria; species Patiria miniata. Next base: position 2,548,799 of record NW_024037069.1, on the reverse strand, counting down.
TTAAACCTTTTCAGCATCATAAATATGTCAAAATGTTAAAGATATTGCACAAATGAAAGACAGTTGCACAGTGGGCTTACAGTAACATGTTTCACTGTTCGAAGCACTATTGGAAAGGATGAAAAATCACTTCTTTTACAAAATTGGCATTTTCTCAGCAACCAGATGTGCTATTTTCATGATTTTTGTTCAGTATTTGAAAGAAAAAAACTATAAGCTTTAATCTGATATCCAAAACATGAACATTCACAGAAAAAAATGGCAAATTTTCAGGGTTGCATTTTTTTGGGTCACCCTGTACATGTATTACAAACTACTTTTCATAATTTGTTTTCTGTGTTCTTCATACCTGTTCATAGTTTTACGTCAGAAGCTGGCGACAATATTCAACGCATGTATTCTTGCTAGAAGGTGCAAACCCGATTGCCAGCATTCGTACCAGAGTGTAAGTAATAATCTTGTTACAACCGACTCTGCATTACATGTACCTGCTCAACATAGATAAGGTGACAAAGAAGTGGTATCTAGCCTTATGGCATGCCATTTGTTGGTGGTAAAGAACTACATGGTTTTTTTTGCAAACCAGAAAGTTATTGTCCATTAGGCATGTTCTGTTGCAGAGTTCCAGTAGTTTCTGCAACTTATCACAAACTCAATCACAAGTCATGGAATCTCTGTTAAATTTTGTAGCGCCATGAGCGCCTATTATTATAAGGTGGATGTGTGCGCTTAATTAATATTCATTTATATTATTATTATTAGAACACAGAGGATACCCAGTAGAACTGTTCAAATATTGAATCTTGAGATCATGTTTCTTGCTTGCAGGCCAATCCATTGGTGCTGTTGACCAATATCTGCTTCGGTCTCCTAGCCATGTTCCATCTTGCGTACCTTGGGGTCATGTTTAGCTCAGATTCATCAGAGCTTCAGGAAAAAGTGAGTTATGATCATGACAACTGTTTTAATCTGGCACTCCAGAGTGGTGTTGAACCAAAACGTACTTGGGTGACTTTGACCAGCCCCATTTAGAATTCAGTCTCAGACGGACAAGATTGATGTAAAATTTTCCATTCAGTCATTCTGAACTAAGGACATAAATATGTGCATGACCGGTGTTAGAGAAATATGTTTAAAACTGAATAGGGGCCTGGGCCCAATTTCACGTTGCTGCTTGACAGTTAACAGAAAAGTTGTGCTTAGCATAGCAGAAAAATAGTGCTAACTTTAAGCACTATTTCACGGCGCGAATGTGCTAACGGTCGCGCGCATGGTGATTTCTATTGTTACGTCGCTAAGTTAAACAAATTTCTCCTCCGAAGTAAGCGTGCCTTTTGCTGTGCTTATGCTTACGGTCTCAATGAAATAGACGGAGGCTCTGTTAGCAGATAATCGTGTGCTTATATAGCAGCGCTGTGAAATTGGGCCCTGTTCGTTGATAATGGCCCAAGCCGAAGGCCAGGGCAATTATCAGCATCCACGCCCCTAGCCAGTTTTAAATGTACTTGTCTAAAACTGGCCAAACACATATTTATATTCCCATTCATAAATACCTTTCGGTCCATACAATGCAAGCCAAAACCAAGCCAGAAGAATACAAATTTCCAACGATTTGTTCAACAATTTACTTCAAGTTTTGTGAAGCATCCCTCTGGCCATGTCTATGGTACGTGCCTCACGCTAAAAATTGTGCTAAAAAATCTCCTTATATGGAAATTGGCGCGCACAGCGTTTTACCGCAGAACGCAGCAGCGTTTTACTGACGGTTTAAAACCACCCATGTGAATTGGTAAACTGGCTTAGGTTTCAAGTATCTAAATTCATTTGAATCTTTTACTAAGGTTTTTAGTCAAGTTTTGATTTGGAGGTTTTAGTCAAGTTTTGATTTTGAGGTTTTAGTCAAGTTTTGATTTGGAGGTTTTAGTCAAGTTTTGAATTGGAGGTTTTAATCAAGTTTTGATTGGGAGGTTTTAGTCAAGTTTTGATTTGGAGGTTTTAATCAAGTTTTAAATCGGTCATTTACTTCGCATTTACTTCTGCTGAGTTGTGTTGTTTGGAGTCAAGTCAAGTCATTGAAAATGCTATGGAGTACATGTACCGTATATCAGGTCATTAAACAACTACTTTACTGAGAATTTGTTGGTGAAAAATGAAATTGTGATTCATTCTGGCGAAAAAAAACAGACAGAACTGGGCACCGGCCACGAGGAAAAAATGAAGAAAAAAATGGCCCTGATGTTTTTTCAATTTTCAGACCTATTGATATTGGGGGTAATTGCAGAATACCACGCCACTTGGAAATATACCCCTAAAATCTCTGGCTACGCGGTTGGAATCACTGGAAACAAAACCATTCAAATCTGTTGCCAGCTACGCGGATACTGAGTGGGGGTCCCCTTGAGAACGAAGCAACACAAAAGGAATGGGGGTTGCTGAAAAAAATTCTTAGTCCAAAACAACTACACTGTTGCTGGCTACGCGGATACGGAGGGGGAGTGCACTGGAGCATGACGTACATAGTACATACAGGTAGCACTGAGATGGTTTCTTGAGGGCAATCAACCGTGACTCCGTAGCCGGCTACGAGGTGCATAGATCGAGTGGCGGGCTATTCTGCAATTGTGCCCAGTATTGTAGGGAGAATATTATTCTCTTTTCTAAATACTTGCCAACCCTCATTTCAACCTCTGCCCAGTTCTGTCACATTTTGCCAGAACGTCCCACCATTACATGTAACTACTTTGCTCATTCATCAAGTTAAGTGATTGAGATACATGCATTGTTTTCCTTCTATTTTACAGGGATATGAAATGCATCACACTCTTAAGAAATGGTCTCACCTGGACTATGCCAGCCACTACGTAGCAGGGGCAACCTATGTGTTCTATTGGCTTGTAAAATAAGTCAAGTGCTTCGTCTGGAGTGTGGCATTCAAGATATGTGAGTAGGGTAATGAGTTCCCAGCTTGAGGAGTTACAGTGTAAATGTATGTGTCCATGGGCAGGGTGTTTTGTCACAAGTTCTGTATTCCCATCCCTGAATGGGATGATGAATGGGCTGGTTTTTGCAGTGTGAACCGAAATGGCTGCATTGAGCTGTATACAATGTGCATTCTGACCTCATGCCAATATGTATTCTAACGTCATGCCAAGAGGCAACCGACAGGCGAAACAAACACTGAAGCATCAGTATAATATTTCTCTACCCAAATGAAATAGTAAGGGAAGAGTGCAAAATTGAAGAGGCGGTAACCCAAGATTTTACCCTGAAGTAACCCAGAAAACCCTGTTAAACCTCGCCAAGCCTTCAAGGTAAACTTTGAGTCACTGCCTGTTTAATTTTGCATTCTCCTCTTAAGGTTAACACTTCTACATTACCCACATTTAACCAATTCGCGCCGGATGACATGTAGGCCTATACCTGCAAAGGTTTTGCGGTATTTGGAACGGATGACGGATAAACACGCAGGGAGCGAGGCCAGAAATATCTGTCAGCGACCCGCTCACAGTGAGCGAATCCCCAAAATATGAGTGTGCTGCCCGAGGGTGATGGCTTCAAACCAACTGGCTTTAATAAGGTCGAATGAAAAAAAATCTCATTCCTCATTCCGTTCTTGTCAAAATAATCCCCGCAAAACCTGGTTAAGTAGAAATTAACGTTCAGTACAGAAAAGACCAATTTGCCGCATGTCACTATTATGTGACCTAAAAAAAACCTGTTTCGTAAAACAGGTGTAACATAAAGTAGGTTTTACTTATACATGTATTTCCAAAGGAGCTGAGATGGTCTGTGAATTCTGTAGGGTTATAAAACAGGGTGAAAGTGATCAAGAGGCTTATGCTTAAAAAAAATATGTGCAGTAGAGACTATTTCATCAGAAATGGTTTGGAGATGGGACGAGCATGTGGCTTGGGGGAAGAAGAATAAAAAAACAAACAAATAAACTAGAGAACATTTAGCAGCTTTTTACTACTAGTATTGGATTCCATCACGTTGTTAAGATGTCGCAATGATATCGAAAGCTACGTCGCTGCAATATTTTTGATTGGACCCTCAGTAAACCTCCTCGGGGACAGACAGGACACGGGTCAAGAGTAAATGGGACAAGGAAATAATGATGATGTGACCTCCTTTATTTATCACTCAATTACTGCTGCTTGAACCTCCCAGTTATCGTCGATTAAACTGTACCCTCAAAAATTAAGTGATTGCTGTGATCCTCCCGTTGTAGCCTCTCGAGGCTACAAGTGCCTCCCCCTAGGGTTTCCAAAGGTAAGTTAACTCCCTTCCCCTAGTATACGGACCAGAAACTAATCCTTAGTTTCCTTATCAGCATCCCACCGCAGTCCCACTCAAGTATTCCTAACAGTGGCCCACGCTCAAATCGAGGTAGCGCACACTGTAGCCTCCAATACCTGAGCTCAGCACTCCACACGTCCGCTGCCGACGATGTAGGAACACGCACTGCCGCTCGCGCTGAATGTGTGCAACTAGCGCAGTAGCGCTCTAGCACCCTCTATAGTTAGACTCTGATTTCTTGCTGGCGCTCGCATCGCATAGCAAATCTCGCTCATTTGCATCACAAAGCCTCCTTATTGCTTTGACCGTCCCGGTCAAAAAGCTAAATAACAAACTAAGCAAATGCGAAAATTATCTGGTGAGGTTCAAGGTACATACATAATGGCGCATCAACTAAGTTACATAAACGCCTCCAAATTTAAGACATCGAGTGGACAACACCTCAAGCGCCTCTAAACCGGACGCCTCCTCATTAACTTAATCAAAATGAGGTGAAGTCCCTTTTCGAAAACTTAACAAACCTTTGGATAAATACTAAACGTAACAACTTTTAGATCAATACAAAACGTAACAACCCTTTAGATAAATGCAAAACTTTTAGAAACTTTTGATGAATAGAAACTTTATAAAACGCTAGATAACTTTTAAGAAACTGAACAACTCAAAGTAGAAACTGTAGGAGGTGCCGCTCCGGAAGTCATGCTCGAATTCCACGTGGTATACTCGATGCTGCCGGATCTCTTCCACATTCCTCCCGTCTGTGTCATAGCGGATGGTTGTGGTGTTCTAGACGACCTTCTTGACTTTTCCCTTCATGGCTGACAGCTGTATGGGTTTGGCCGGCACCACATCCGGTGGGGACGTCGCCTCTACCTCCAGAGATTCTCCATCTGTAGCCTCGTTGACCTTCATCATGGCCAACATTCCACGTGGCTTCCCGCCTCCAGCTCGTACGAATGGCCGTGGCGCCTCTTTAGCCTCCCCAAAGACCGACATTGGAGACGGTGACAACGAGATCTCTGCTGGCATCTGGGCTGGAGCACGAACGGATAGATCCAGTGGAGCATTACCCTCAGCTTGGCTAGCAGAGGACATAGTCGCTGACGGGGCCTGGCGGTGTTTGGCTTTGCTCCTGTCAACGGACGGCGTTTCCTTTGTCATCTCCTCCTTTTCCTTCACACATTTCAAAAGACTCTGCCCTGCTGTTGTAAAATAAACATTTTGTTACTTCAATGTGACAAAATCAATTTCCAAATTCTGGACAGTAAACAACTTTAAAAACATTAAACACCTGTAAGCAAAAACATTTACTTTAAAGTCAATTTAAATTATAACAAAATTGTTGATCCTCAAAAACATGTTAAATAATACAGATATTCAATTCAATTCAAATAAAACTATAACAACATTGCCCTATTCTTGAATAAATTTCTCCTGTACGACCCGGGTCGTAATTCTTCCTGCCTTGTCCAGCAGCTCTTGAATGGTCCGCTGGACGACTCGGTGGTGTCTGGTACCGCTCCGGGCGTCCGTCTGTGTGCCGATGGAGACTTGCTCTGGAACCTGGATCCTTCGCTGCGCGGCTTCCTGCGGCACGGGAACTGGTGATGGCGAAAAGGAGGCTGCCATCACTCTCCTCTCAACATTCCAGGCATGGAGGCTGAACCTGTCTTCCGGCGGGGCTTGATCCCTGCCAGGAGTGCGGGGTACCATTACCTGCTCATGGGAAACCGACGGGGTGACCTCCTGATGTGCCATCCTCAGATGGCGGTCCAAATCGTGCTTCCTCGTGAAGCTCAGGGAACAATTGGAGTAGGGGCACTTGAACCTCTCCCTCAGACCGTGCTGGTCTGCCAGGTGTCGTCGCAAGCTGTTTTGGTTGGTAAACTGCCGCTGGCACTCCCAACACTCAAATCGTCTGGTAGGGCTGCGACTTCTAGTCCGACCCATCCTTGGCCTGAGGCACACAAAAACAAAACAAAAAGGAGATAGCAACATTAACTATATACACCACTCCCCAAATCTGTCGGGGGGGGGTTTTCGTTTCCGTCGGGGGTGGACAGAAAAGTACTCCTGCTTGTCTTTTGTGCTGTTTGGGGGTGGCCTTTTCTCATCGAGCCCTTTTGCTTTGGTTAGATTATCAGGTTCCATATGCTCATGTGGTTCAGTTTCCCCATTGTCCTCAATGTTTTCACTTGGTTCAGTTTCGATTTCCCCATCAATCTCAATGTTTTCACGTGGTTCAGTTTCCCCATCAATCTCAATGTTTTCACGTGGTTCAGTTTCCCCATCAATCTCAATGTTTTCACGTGGTTCAGTTTCCCCATCAATCTCAATGTTTTCACGTGGTTCAGTTTCCCCATCATTCTCAATGTTTTCACGTGATTCAGTTTCCCGATCGTGCTCAATGCTTTCACGTGGTCCACTTTCGCCCCGAGGAAGACTAAACCATGACCGGTCGACTTCCCCGTGAAAAGGTTTCAGTGAATTGGTGTGGACGACTTTAGGTTTGTGTTGGGGACTCTTTTGAATTCTGACTACTACATCGGTTTAAAATGCATATGAAATTTTCCTGTGACCGTTAAGTAAAACTGTAGGTGATTGCAAAAGAGAATGGCCTCTTGGAGCATACACGTTGCCAGTCGCACCTCTCTTCTGTACCTGCCGAGAAATTCTGGCCGGCTCGTCATCTCCGCAAGGAGGTCCCGATAGTAAACTAGAAAGGTTTCTCCCCTCCCGCGAGGTTATGGGTGATATCTCCTTGTTGTTGCGGCAACCTACCGCCCTCAAGAAGTGGTACTGAAGGTTGTGTACCTTCACTTTTTGCACTATGTCGTCCTTGGGCCTGATTGTCAGTCCTCCACCCTGGTACCCGCGGGGGTTCCGGACGTGTGTCTAGCGGGGAAAATACAAAATGTAGTTAGGTGCTAAGGCGTGAAGAGCTTTGAATGTAAGCAGTAGTACTTTAAATTGAATACGGAAACAAATCGGTAACCAGTGCAATTGATGAAGTAATGGTGTTATGTGGTTCCAGCGTGATGCCCCATGTACAAGCCTGGCAGCTGCATTCTGAACTCTTTGCAGTTTGGCCAGTTGTGTATTCGGAAGACCATAAAATAAACTATTGCAATAGTCAAGCCGGCTGGTTACAAAAGCATGAACTAAGACAACCAAAGCATTCTTTGATAAGTATTTACGTATACGCCTGATGTTATGAATGTGATAAAACGCCACAGAACACGTTTTTGTGACATGCTGATCCATACATAAATGAGAATTGAACCAGGATCCCAAATTCCGTACGTGACATGTTTTGGATATTGTGACATCACCTACTGTAAGGTCAGAAAGTGTTAGCGTAGATAATTGTTGTCTAGTACCGGAACCAATGATGATAAACTCTGTTTTTGTATCATTTATCATGAGTCTATCCTGTAACATCCACTGCCGTTCATCTTTGATACAATTCTCCATGGCAGTCACAGCCTGTGCCTGATGAATGGAACTACAAGGCTTAAATGATAAATACAACTGAATACAAGATGATGTCGCTGAATGAAAATGGCCATTCGTTGACTGTGTCCTTAAGTGACGTGTGTAGTAGCAGAGGCTGTGGGTCTCAGACAGAGAGATACGGGGGAGAAATCGGTCAATTAGCCCTTGTCCTTTTGTCACCAGGGAGAGAAGTGAAGCAGCTGGCTGCATTTGTACACAGCCAGCAATTGAAAACGGAAGATCTGAAATGATTGATTTGTCTTCCCTTGTTGCATAAGAAAGTGACCTCTCCAAAATAAAAATCACACGAAATACTGGGTCAGTGTCCTCGTGTTTGAGTAGTCTGGAAGGGGAATCAGATATCTCTGCTCTCATGATGTACATGTAGCCGTTCTTATTTTCTGTCAATTTCTTGCCAAGTCCGGTCGATATGCACTTCTGTAGGAAGGGGTTTGGTACATCTTTTTCTTGGACGAGGTTTGAGGTGGGGTCTGGCTTTTCCTGGTTGAAGGAGGACCCACGATCAGTTGATTTGGGTCATTGTTTGTGTCCTGAAGGGGAATCGTCATGTGGAGACCAGTATGTGAAGGCAACGGTAGTGAGGATGGTTGCCAAAACGTAGCCACTGCAAGTACTAACATGACTAACACTTGTGGCCTGTATTGAGATGTAGTTTGCTACAGTGTTAGTGAGCTTGGTGACATCAAAATGCATGGACGTGAACCGGCAATGTAGAGAACACCATGCTGCGTCTTGCTGATGATCAATTTTTGCATGAGCCATTGCAAATGGTTGCGAAAGAAGATGTTGTCAATGCTAGAATTTCACGGAACTGTTATAAAACACAAATGTCAGAAAAGGTAATACTACAAGAAGTGTGAAATTATAAATAAATAATGCAGGGAATACTCAAAATATTTGGTGGATTTTCGAAAGTAGGGTGGACAGCACTGTACATAATAACTTCAAGCAAGTTTCTTTGATATGAATGTATTGAAATGGTACTTCAGGTCACATGCTTTAAAAAGTATATGTATATGTATAAATGCAGCAAAAACCGCTGACTTCAACAACATACATGACCTTTAAAGTTTTCTCTTCTTTTGAAGCCACTTCAAGGGCCTTGCTCTTGCTCTGGATTGTTTGGCTACTTTTGCAGCAAGTTGCCTCTCTCTTCTTACTCTGCAGCTTCTGCTTTACAATACAAAGATCCTATTACCGGTTCTTCATTACTTTTCCTCTTTGAGCTTTTGCAACTCAGCTTTATGTGCACTTCAGACATTTAATTGATTGTGGGTCAATTTTGTCGTGGAGGTGGTCTGCTTTCCTGTAATATTCTATGGCACTTTTCCGTTTCCCCAACATGGTGAACTTCACATTTTGAATCACATTGAATGTCATCATTCAAAGACTTGAAGTATGCCCCCCCCCCCATCACACTGAAAGCTCCTTTCACCATTTGTCCATGAAAATAAGTCTGCACTGCTGACAACATCTTTGTTGTAGATGGATACATGGCTTACATGCATGTAGAGAAAACATGGGCTGTGTACCAGTCATCAACGCGCTCAGTCTCTTGAAAGTTCGGCGAAGAGGAGACATGCAGCTTGCGAATTTCTAATTTGAAGGCATCTTCCTCATTGTCTACGAAGACATTAGTGACAATTTGGGGCTATTTTAGCATAAGCTGTTGATTTACATGTAGTTGCATGATTTCCCAATGCAGCAGGATCACAGGCTAACGACGACTTCAGTACGGGATTCCTCCTGGGCATGTTGCTTTGCAAATAAATTCACCACAAGTATGCTTCCTTGACCTTGGCAAGGAAGTGCGCCTTTGATGTGTCACCTGTGAGAACAGCACTTGAGAACCATCTTCCTCGGCAGTGCATCCTATGAACATGTCATCTAAGGAGACAAGATTCTCTTTGGGTTCTAAGGTCTGTAGTTTCTTAGTGTTTCTGCTTGCTTCTGATATGACTTCTGGAGTAACAAAACAACTGAAGCATTCCATTAACAGCTCCTTCTGGTAATCATACAATTTGTGTGTCATTGGTTTTTGCATTTCAAATGTCTTGACATACAATGTACTTCTCAAGGAGTGGCAAAACACTTGTATAGAAGTCCAGAACAAGAAGTGTGTACTTAAGCCGGTAGAATAGACGCTCGATTACAACCGCCTTTCTCTTTGCATTATCACTTGTTGTGGGTTTTGCCTTGAGTATGTGGTACTGGTGTCTTTCTTTGATGTTCTTCTTAGATGCTTCACTCACATCATGCTTGGTGTACACTTTCAACAAAATGTAAGTTACTCTGTCCTCAGGAGTCCAGGAATCCAACATAGAATTATTGTGAATGCCACGAATGAAATTAATTTTGAGCGAAGCATGTGAAAGCTTAAAATGCGATACTATTTAATCTCTTTTGTGGATAATCTTAATCTGAAAGGCGTTTCTGTTCAGTTGCAGATGTGCGTTTGATCAGTTCTTCTCTCAAAGTTTTGTAAAGGTTCTCTGCAGGAGGGGTGAGTAGCAAATTGCGCACTTCCTGAGCAATTTCGGGGGTGAGGGCAGACACAATATACGCGTATTTTGTGACCTCTGATGTTATAGATTGAGAACTGCTCAATGTTACAGATAGACCGCCGCCGGGTTGCATGACCGCTGGATGGGCAGGCTGAACACTGCCTAGGCCGACCTCGAATGACAGTGGCTCTTGTTGTTGTCCTACCCCAAGCGGACTGACCTGCCTGCTGAATTCCTCCCCTGGTCTTGCTGTTGGTGTGCGTCAAATCAAGGTGGACTGGGCGACGCATCGGTCATATCGGCCGTTGCATCTTGCCTAGACGTGGACCGCGGTCGTGTGTACTCCTCCCTCAAACTCAAGCGGATGTGAAAAACAAACAGTTACGATGTTATTTTCCACTAGTGTTTTCCAAAGTATAATCAACATGGACCGGCGTTAATATAAGAGCAAACTGAAAAACAATGTTGACTCTGTGGTCAGCTTAACCAAAGTGAAGGTTTGCCGCCTAAAGTCCAGTACTTGGAATCTCAGCTATTTGCCTGCGCTGTCCCATTGGTCAGCAGATCGGGATTCAAGTACTTAAAGCCTATGCAAATCAAGGGCACCAGGCCTTTGGGCTGTAGCCCATCTGTGTGGTTACAGAGAATAATGTATTTCATTGTGTATGCAATAAAATGAACTATTTTAGATGGCCTAATAACAATAATGAATGGTCAATGACAACGGATGTGAAATATAAACAAAAACCATGAAATCAGGCGATTGAGTTGTGATGTGAGAAAAATGAGTGATTTAATTCTCAAAATACATGTTTTACGCAAAAAGTCCCTCTTGACTGTGTACCAACATAAGGAAAAGTCAAGGTGAGATCAAATTATGAAAATTAAACTAGCCGAGAACTATGTTCCAGGGGTATTTACACAAAAAGTCCCTCTCGACTGTATGCCAAAATAACATAGTAGTCATAGTAAGATCAAATTACGAAAATCAAACCGGCCGAAAATATGTACTTACACAAAATGTCCCTCTCGTCAAGGATCAAACTGACCGTGTATAAAATAGTGTTATAAAAGCAGATAATACATGTATAATAGTGATTGTTAAAAATATATATAAACAAGATAATTATTATTATTACGTGTATTCTGTTGAAATGCGCTACACAAGTAAGGTAGCAGCAACCTTTCTGCACTTTCCATTTAGGCTGTCTCTGATTTTGTTAACACCGGCATCATCAAAGTCCCACAGGAAGTGCAAAGATGGCCTTGAAGATGAGATGCTTTCGCAGAGCTTCTTTCCTGACCCAACTCTTCCCATTGAACAAATCTCCACCGTGGAAGTTTGACCATGCAAGCTCATCCGGCCGGATGAGTTTCCCTACCAGTTTTATGATAACGTCCTTTGTGTTGTTCACCTTAACGAATATGTCGTCAAAGTCGCTTTTGCTCATCAATTGTTCGTTTGATCCTACCAGCACCTGTTCGTTCTCCGTTTGACAGTAGTTCGGCTCTCGACCACTGAGTGGGGAGATCGCTGTTTCTCTTCCTTGAGCTCCCGGACTTCAGCTCGCAGCTGTTCCACATCCTTAGAAAGGCCATTCAGTTCTGATAGTATCAGAATACTCTGGGCTAGAATGTGCTGCTGGAACTGACAATCTGCGATGAAAGACAGATCATGCAGCAGTAATGGGTCGTTTGCTGTTGGAATTCGCTTGCGTCGGAACGGGATGAATCCTTTTGATCTCTTCTTTTAACTTGTTTTAGATGTTTAGATACGCAAGTGGGTGGGCATATTGAATTTGGCGGTGTATGTGTCTTGGTTGACGGTGGTGAATTCAGCTGTTGCTTGTACGAGACTTTTTAAGGAAGACCTTTACTGGTTGGGAGTGGGAAATCTTTAAAGGGGATGTGTGAAATGCTTCACAGAAAGAAATGAATATGAAAGAAAATCTATTAAACAAGTTTTCATGAGAGAGAGCAAACATTTTAAAACATCTGCATCCGTGTTTTATCTGTCATGTCAAAATTGGCAAAATTGAAGTATGTAGTTGACCACAAGCCATGTGGTTTTTGGAGATTGCCAAACTGCAACTACCTGTTATTGCATAGGACTCACATGACAATATATCAAGTATTTTTGTACTCAAAAGTGCAAAGAAAAATAATTGCCCAGGCATGAGCTTGAGGTATCATCTTGTTGAGAAAGGGGATGTAAGTGTACTCCAGATATCAAACAGTTACATACTTTTAACAGCTTGAACAGCACTCTCTGGTAGGGCCTCTCGGCTGTCATCTTTGCCCCTCTGACCCTTGCAGCATGACTTGGAAAGTTGTTCCCTGGAGAACAGCGTCAAAAGGAGGTTCCTCACAACGACCTTAAGTCCCTTTGTTTCCTTTTCACCCAGTGATGGCTTCACTGCATCCAGTTGTTTTGCAGTGACATACACTCCTGGATAGAGTTGCACTTTTTTGAATGCCACAGCTCTAATGAAGGATCAAAATAAAGAAAAGAAAAATTGAAGTTACACCAACAAAACTTCATTTTCAATTTGCACAAAGAAAAATTGATGGAACAGGGATTCGGTCCCAAGAGGTTTAAGTCCTGGTTTAGTCAAATTTTATTTCCACAATTGCCAAATTCATTTTAAAATATTCCCAGTCAGTTTAAATTATTGTTGCCTGTCAAACAACAATGTATCATTTACTGTTATATCAGTAGCTCCTTCGATTGGTTAGAACTTGTTTTTTCCATTGTTTAATGGGTATGACCCCCCTCTATAAAGCAAATCATGAGTTTTGGATTGTGACTGGCAACCCAGACCAATCAAAGGTGCTATTTGGGAGGACGAAACTGCAGGCCTGGAAAGCTCAGGTGGTAGATTACTGGTACGGTAAAACACATTTAAAGTTAAAAATTCCTTTCAAATTGTCCAACTTTTTTCTGTCAAAACATTTTCAGATGAAATGGTAAATTCTGAAGAAAGAAAACAAAGAAAATGTTGGTATGGGGGTCTGCCGCTCTTCAGTTGAAATCAACGGTACTGTGTTGCTCTCAGATTCATAAGAACCGGTTTCAAACAAAAGTTTGGGGAAAATAATACCTGAAAAAACAAATTGAAAAAAAAATACGTACATCAGTTTCCTTACACCACTGCCATTCAGGGTCAAGCTCGGTGCTTCCTCAGTCACCTCCCATCTTCTTTTGTCCAGTGATGTGGATGCCTCCGACGGTGGCATGGGGTTTGCTGGAGGTGTGGACAGGTCCGTCGGTGGTGCAGAGGACACTGTTGTGGGCTGAATAAAAAACAAAGATACATGTATAATCAGATCATTCAGTGTTGAATTCATCCGATTTGCCCACTTACAAAGTAGTGAGGAATAACAGTCTAGAAATTGCCTGTCTTCATCTGCCAAATAACCTTACATACATTTTCATGTTTATTTTTGTTTGTATAATCTAACAAGTAAAACACAACGGCTCTGGGCTGAGTGCATCGAGGTACAGCTTGACTGAAGTCGACTGAAAAATACTAAAAACCAAGTTTTTCAACTATTGTCTTTAAGTACATGAATATCAAACATACCATAGCATCAGCCCCCGTTTCCTCCAAGAAGCAGACTAAATTCTTCATGAATTTTACCTTCCTTGGTGTCACATCTGAAAGTAATCAAAATTAACATCTGAGAGGTAAAAATATACCAAAAGAAAACATACCAATGTCATTGCTCGAAGATGTAAAAGCAGAGATTGTACTGCAATTTGTTCAGCACAGCACCAGAAGGCAGCACATGTATTATGGGTTTGGGAGATATTACCATATCCATATGCAACAAATTACTTTTATGCTCATGCAGGCCAACTTTGCAAAAAACTGTTAGTAAGGATGTGTTGATTGTAGTCCACACCCCAGATAAATAGAAGACCCAGTCACTCACTGACTGAACAGAATACTTAGATGGGAAACCGATGGGAATCCCTGTGCCATTTGTCTGAGCCATAGACGGCCCATGTAGCATCTCTGGGGTCGCATCGTTTAGATGGCATGGAGGGACCGTGTGCTGGTACATGTACGGTTTATATTAATTTAAAGAACCCAACTGCACGTATCGTGAAAGAGGGGATTACCCCCAGCATCTCTGGTTGGCAGCAAGATGTGCTGCAGTGTTTTGTATATCTACGAAAAAGCACTCTATAAATATGTATACACATGTAATTATTATTAATACATGCTTACTCAGAGCAGGCCCAGGGCTTGACTTGTTCTCTCCCAACATTTCCTGAAGTTGTATGTTTCTCTCCTTGGACTCCGCCAGCTCATTCTTCAGCTCGGCTATCTGTCTCCGCAGATCTACATTCTCTTCCAGGCATTCCTGGTAGGCCTGGTACGAGTCGTTTTACCCCAGGAGCTGGGTAAAATACCCATCAGGCCGGTACTCGGGGAAAATGTACGATGGGTATGTGGGCGTTGGCTGCGAAAGTGCAGACCAATTTGTGTAATTGTTCTGCAAATACACATATGTAAGGAAAAAATCATACAGGTTAGTAGATCAAGAGTAATAAACATTAAAGACACCCACATCAGATTAAACAAGTTGACAGCTTGATGATCATCTTCCCTACCTGTGGGGTTGTGGTTGTTGTTGTGGCAGTGGTGGGGTGGTGACTCTTGGCACTAGCAAGTTCTCTGAGGTTGGGCGACAGGTAGAGGCAGTTGCCTGCTCATCGCTGCAGGGAAGCTGTATGAATGCAATACACATACACATGGAAACGAAACTGATATGTGAAAGCCTCAGCAAGGTTACACTTTCAAAAGGTATTTTTAAAAATTCAAAAGCTGGCTTTAACAAGTTTCCCTCTTGATAGAAAGGACAGTAATTCTTGTAGTAGAAGTGAAAAGAAAAACAAATCCTTGAAAGTGTGGACAAGCACAAGTGAAGATGCCGTTTTTGTAAATGTTTGTACGATCGCATTCACCTATAAGGAATGCAAGGAAGATAAAGGAAAGAAATGCATATGAGGTTTTCCTGTGACCGTTAAGTATGGACTGTAGGCAATTGCAAAAGAGAAAAGTATTGATATTGTTGAATGGTGAAATAAATGATATTAAGACACAGTTGTGGATACTTACTCTTAATTTTAGGCTGAAAATGGGGTACTTTTTATTTTCTTTTGTGGATAATCTTAATTTGAATGGATTAAAAAAGGCTGTTTTGATGAATGAATAATGAGGGTACCGAAACTTACGTGCTTGAAGATGCTTCTTTGTGCTTCATGGTGAGTCATGTAGATTGCTCCTTGTAGGCTGGAAACCAATGGGGTTGCAGTTACAATGTACGTCTGTGTTGTCCAGGAAACATGTCGTGACGATGAACGTGAAAACATGAATTGCCAGCAACAATCTGACAACGAAGTCGAAGGTTTTGGATTTTGGAGGGATTGTGCCTGATGAGATGGCTGAGTTTATGTTGCAGATGATGTCGTCTTCCAACACTTGCAACTTTTTCTATTGCTTCTGGGCTGAAAGTGAAGTGATCTTTTGTCTAGAGGCTGTCATACTTGGCGGAGATGATGTCGTTGAATGAAAATGGCCATTTGCTGACTGCATTCTTGGCTGGTGTAGTAACAGCGGCTGTGGGTCTCAGACAGAGAGGTACCAGAAGGAGAAATCGGTCTGTTAGCCCTTGTCTTTTATTCACCGTGGAGACAAGTGAAGCAGTTGGCTGCATTTATACACAACCAGCTATTGAAAACGGAAGATCTGAAATGACTGATTTGTCTTCCTTTGTTGCATATGAGAAAGTGACCTTCTCTCCAGAATAAAAATCACATGAAATGCTGGGTCAGAGTCCTCGTGTTTGAGTAGTCTGGAAAGAGAATCAGCTATCTTTGCGCTCACGACGAAGCAGCTCTTATTTTCAGACAATTTCTTGCCAAGCCTGGACGATGTGTACTTCTGTAGCAAGGGGTTTGGTACATCTTTTTCTTGGACAAGGTTTGAGGTGGGTCTGTTGCAAACTCCTTGATGGCGTGGCTTTTACCGGTTGAGGAGGACCCACGATCAGTTGATACACATTGGGTCGTTGATTGTGTCCGTTGGGTAGGCAAATTGTCGTGTGGAGGCCAGTGATGAAGGCAACGGTAATGAAGGCAACGGTAATGAGGATGGTTATCAAAACGTAGCCACGTATGGAAGCTGTTACCAGCATTCAATCCAAGCTCCCAGGCATCAATCCTATTTTCATATGGCACGGTGAACTTTACTTGGCACTTCTTGCCTGCCAAACTTGTCTCTCTTTGATGTCTCTGATACTTGGCCTTGCAAGGTGTATCACTGGTGCTTCATGTGCAGCAGGCTGTGTACTTTTTATCCTGTTGTGTCATAAAGAGCTTATTGCAAAAAGTCTGCATGACATGGACTTTTTAGGTTGTCGCAGAATTTTCCGCACTGAAGCATACTCTTTTGTCCAATACGTATGACAATATAGCCAGATGCCTCACAATTGCCACTGTTCCCTATTTTCAGTTTCTCAATGAAGTGAATTACATCCCTGCCCACAGTTACCAGGAGGCCCCCACAGCCACCTACCTCTCCATCCACGATACATCAGGGGAATAGTCAGGGTTTCTTAAACATGTGCTTAGTTGTACTCTTGGGGGACTGTTGTCTTTACATGGATAAACTGTGTCACTTCCTCTACGTCTGCTCCTCGACGTCATTTTCATGAGGATTCTCCCGATATGGTGTTGGTAGATTTCTTCAGATGTAACCCAAGAAACGGGACGGACTGAAGGGAAGGTATCGGGGTGGGTCTATCAATTGCCGCCAAATCGGTACAAGGACCTGGCATGACTGAACCAATGATGGGCATTGTAACAGACACTGTACTGTCGGTACATGTATTATCCCCGGCCCCCGCGTTAATAGTGCAACTAGCCTGACTAACATTTGGCTGACTCTGCTCAGTGCTACTATTACCAGATAATTGAACCCCATTTGCATGGCAAGATGGTGAATTAGCACTGGAACATGTACTTAACTCACCAGCCATGCCGCTCGAAGACGCCAGAGGTTGCTGTCCTACGACTCCGGTCTCCAGCTGCCCTTGTTGTGGCCCTCCGGCCTGCGCGTGCACGGCAGATTGCCCCAAAATGGGTGCGGACTGTGCGGGGGAAACCCATTGAACCCCGGCCAGGAGAGCATTCTCTAATTGAATGAATCCGCCTCCCGCGTGAAACTGACCCATGGCGCTCCCGTGATGGCCGAACTCCTGGTGACCCGCTGGCTGTTAATGCGCCGGCCAAATACCGGCCTGTGTTGCGGGTTGAGACCTGATCGATGTCGATGTTACCGCTGGACCGCCGACGGATCGTACAACCTCTGGATGGGCAGGCTGAACATTAACACCGGCTGTGGCAGGCCGACCTCGAGTGGCTCTTGTTGCCGTCCGGGATTTCCTACCCTGAGCAGACCGACCTCCCCGGCCCCGCTGAATTCCTCTGCTGGTGGCGTGCATTGAGTCAAGACGGGCCGGGCGACGCACCTGTCGTTTTGGCCGTGGCATCTTGCCTATACGCGGGTCCCGGTCGCGTGTACTCAACTTTCAAGCTCAAGCCGAAATGATCAAAACTGCCGCGAAAAGTACACACAGGTGGCGAAGAAAACTTTTCCCAAAACAAGTAGCCGTTCCTAATTTAATTTCCACAAGTGTTTCCAAAGTGCATGTGTAATCCACAAGGACCCGCGTTATAAGAGCAAACGGAAAAAACTGCAATTCGTGGGAACGAATTGCTAATTTGTGCGAACGAATTAGCAATTCATGCGAACGAATTAGTAATTCGTGGGAACAAATTAGCAAATTACACAAAAAATTCTACCCTGTCCCTTCCCGGGCTTCATAGCATACAGTTTAATCACTACATGTACTTATTTCTTTTCTTCAGTGCCCGTCTGACAGTAGCGCACTTTTGATTGATTTTTTCGTTGAACTCCTTAGGAGACAAACATGGTTGGCCTGTTGGTAGTCTGAAACGTTGTAGAACACACTCTGAAAACAAAACGACAAATGAAGAAAAGAAATGCCATGTCATGATACACAAACTTCAATACATGTAACAATAAATGTGATGCATCAGGCTACGTGAGTTAAAAAGGGCTCCCATTAAAAAGATGTAATTTAACATGGAATTGATTTTAAATGAGTTACATACATGAGAAACAATGTTTATTATTTTATTGGACACATTTTTGGGGGGAGGGTGGGGGACTTAAAAAAAAAGATTATGAAGTACCTTTTATTTCGTGAAGTTTCTCTGGGTCCAGAGGGTGGGACTCTTCAGTGTCCTTGCGGTTGACAGCTTGCCGAGACCCACAGGCATTTCCTCGGGCAAGCCGTTCTTCTCCAAAGACGTCGACCAATAGGCTGTACAGCAAACTCTCCTTGTACTTGCCCTTGTTGAATGCTAGCCTCTTGGCCCTCTCGGTTATCACCAGAATCCCTCCAGTGTAGAGTGGTGAAAGCTGTGGGTAAAACTCAAAAACATCAACTTGGGAACATGATGATTAGTATGCATACATTGTTAAAACATATTGCTATGTGTTCATTTGTTTAAATTATTTTTACTCACTACATGTAGCTTATACATTTCCAATGTGGGGTCCAATCCAATGAAATCTTACAAATGTGATTTACACACAAAAATGTAGTACCGTAATTTTCGGAATATAAGCCGCGCGGCGTATAAGCCGCAGCATGCAAAAATCTGCAAATTAAGATTTAAAGTCGGCGTATAAGCCGCATGGGCGTATAAGCCGCACCCGCAACCGCAGCGGTTCAATTTCGTAAGGCCTCCAAATTGTAATCAAAATGCTCTGAACCAGTTCCATTTGCACTACGAAAGCTATAATAAAAGGGCCACAAATGTTATGTCAAATCATTTACAGTCGATTACTCTTACAAAAAAATATGGAAATTGATGATGAGAAATAAAAAACGGGAATTGCTGCCGGCTGGCTCGTCAGTGAGCCTGTGCCGGCGAATGAAATAGGCTGTACAGCAAACTCTCCTTGCACTTGCCCTTGTTGAATGCTAGCCTCTTGGCCCTCTCGGTTATCACCGGAATCCCTCCAGTGTAGAGTGGTGAAAGCTGTGGGCAAAACTCAAAAACATCAACTTGGGAACATGATGATTAGTATGCATACATTGTTAAAGGGAATATACAACATTTGCAAACATCGAAAAATAAAACTACCAAGTTTTTGCGAAATACCTTAATAGGATGTTGGTAAATGACAGTCTAAAGCATCCTGTAAAATTATGGCACCTGGTATACTGTCATTTTCAAGAAAAGTGGTATTTTTGTATCAATTTCCAACGCTGATCGGCCGATCAGCGTTGGAAACAACTGGCTTTTTTTTTCAAATACTGACCCCAATTGACCATTGCACTTGTTTGCAATCGATTACAAACCTATGAACGGGTACGAGCCAGCTAGACTGGTTCCCTGACCTTACAATTCCCAAATGTATGTAAACTGCTCTGTTTCTTCTTATATGGAGTCAGGGAACCAGACTACAGGAAAATGATCGTTTTTCTTGGTTTTTATAGCATTTTCGAACCCAAAACCTCCAAAAAGTCAGTGTAACTATATTTGCTTTATATTTCCAACCCCCCCAATTCCATCCATTTCTGAAAATTACAGCAAAAGCAAATGATGTATATTCCCTTTAAAACATATTGCTATGTGTTCATTTTTTTTAAATTATTTTTTACTCACTACATGTAGCTTATACATTTCCAATGTGGGGTCCAATCCAATGAAATCTTACAAATGTGATTTAGTAGTACATTGTGTGGATATGTAAACCACAGAGTATTTTGTACAATTTATTATACTAGCTACACTTTGTGACATTGAAATTATGACTTTGGCAAGATTTAATTTGGTGATATGTTGTTGGGTGTGTAAATGAATAAGGTGACAATTTCCAACAGTTCCCATCTAAAATGCTGATAGGAAAGCCTTATGTATTCTTTATACAATCAAATTAATTTTCAATCAGCATAAAAAAGACTTTACAAAGGGTAATACCCTATTGGACAAGGCAGGGAAACTTGGGCTGGTAGACACTGGTGGTGGCTGTGCAGCTACCACTGGGGTTGCTGAAGCAGTCCATGGTGCCGGTGGCGGCGGTAGCGGCAGTGATGTCCTTGGGGATGGCAGTGCTGTTTGTGGTGGCGGTGCCGTTTGCGGTAGCGGTGCCGTTTGTGGTGGCGTTGCTGTTTGTGGTGGCAGCGGTGATGTCTTTGTCAGCAGTCAGTGGCGGTGCTGTCTGTGGAAGTGGTGATGGTGGGGGTACATGGCGGTGGTGCTGCTGTTCCTTCAACCATACTGGTCAACTCTTTCATCAGTCTTATTTTCTTAGGAGTGATGTCTGCACAACAAAATACAGAAGACAATAACTGATTGTAATTGTAAAACTTTAATTCTTCTTCTTCTCGAGTCATCACACCACTCCCTCCCAGTGTTGAGCACAGGATCTCGCTTGGGGGCTGAACTTCTCTAGGTCCTCGTGGGTGCAGGGTTCTGGCAGGTGGGGGCAGACCAGCAGGTGTTCCATGGACTGTTCAGCCCCACAGTCACATACGGTTTCACCATCCTCATTATATCCCCATTTCTGCATCAGGGCTTTGCAGCGTCCGGTCCCTGTCCTCAGACGGTTAAGGCATGACCAGGTGGGCCATTTCTCACTTGAGCCTGCTGTTAGGGATTCCTTGGGGCTGAAGGAGAGCTTGTGCGGGATTGTCTGGAGGTGATCAGACCAGAGGGTTAGTCGGCGGTTACAGGCACTACCATCAAGTAGCATTGAAGAAATAACAAATGATATAAAACGTGATCGATTACCTTGGGCTGTGGCATACAACCGTGTCCACAATTAAGAATGTGCAATTTGCAATTTCATTTATGTACATTCGTATGTATGACCAACTGTTGGTTATACAAGCACAAAAAAATTAAAAAGTTAGAAATCTTACCAATGCTGAAAGGATGCCCAGAATGAGCAGTCGCTTGATCCGACTTCAGCTGCGTAATAATTTGTTCTTTGTCACGCAGTTGGCTCTCCAACTCTCTTTCTCGTCGCTTAAAAGACACAATCTCCTGCAAGTCAGTTGCTTGATTCTACATACAGGTAAATAAAGCATCAAGTTAGGTTGAAGTCAGTATACATGTACATGTACATGTACATACATGTACTAGCAGTTAGCAGTATATTAAAATACAGAAACTGTAACTGGTTCAGTAATATAGTTTGTAATGTTAATTACTTTATTGGACAAATTTTTTTTTTTGGGGGGGTGGGGGAATTAAAAAAAAAGATTATGAAGTACCTTTTATTTCGTGAAGTTTCCCTGGGTGATGTCTTTGTCGGTGGCGGTGCTGTCTGTGGAAGTGGTGATGGTGGGGGTGGCGGTGGTGCTGCTGTTCCTTCAACCATACTGGTCAACTCTTTCATCAGTCTTATTTTCTTAGGAGTGATGTCTGCACAACAAAATACAGAAGACAATAACTGATTGTAATTGTAAAACTTTAATTAATTTCCGTATATTTTCGTAATACGTAGCATTGAAGAAATAACAAATGATATAAAACGTGATCGACTACCTTGGGCTGTGGCATACAACCGTGTCCACAATTAAGAATGTGCAATTTCATTTATGTACTTTCGTATATGACCAACTGTTGGTTATACAAGCACAAAAAAAATTAAAAACTTAGAAATCTTACCAATGCTGAAAGGATGCCCAGAATGAGCAGTCGCTTGATCCGACTTCAGCTGCATAATAATTTGATCTTTGTCACGCAATTGGCTCTCCAACTCTCTTACTCGTCGCTTAAGAGACACAATCTCCTGCAAGTCAGTTGCTTGATTCTACATACAGGTAAATAAAGCATCAAGTTAGGTTGAAGTCAGTATACATGTACATACATGTACTAGCAGTAAGCAGTATATTAAAATACAGAAACCGTAACTGGTTCAGTAATATCCGGTT
Source organism: Patiria miniata (assembly GCF_015706575.1). Classification (NCBI taxonomy): domain Eukaryota; kingdom Metazoa; phylum Echinodermata; class Asteroidea; order Valvatida; family Asterinidae; genus Patiria; species Patiria miniata. The sequence goes on along the minus strand of NW_024037069.1, from coordinate 2,526,429 downwards.
CGTTAGTAAAAATGTCATACACGCACGCGCACCACTGATTACTAGCGCCCATTGGCTACAAACGCTCAAGCTGCGTTAACTTCCGGTTCCAATCGTGCAGAAAGTGCTGGAGGTGACGTCACACTAACGAACCGGATAGTTTGTAAAGGCAGCAAGCAAATGGTAGGTTAAAATGTAATGAGCTAAAGTGGCAGTTCAAACACTCTGCTTGGCACACTTTCCAATCCATGAGCCAGCCTGTCTTTTTAATAACCACTCAAAAGCACTGAGCTGTGCTAATACAACATCGGAGGCTTGTTGTCTGGTAGAACAAATGCAGTGAAGTCCACACTCATCCTGTCAGGTTGGAGCTTAGTGCCCATTTGGAACATCACATGCTGTTCCAAGGATCGGCGCTGCGTGTCTGACGATGCCATGGTGATGACGCACACGGCAATTTACTTGGTAGAGTGTGGTGGAACGTTGAAGTGTTGCATGACAGCTACATGTAGGCCAGGTTGTTTAAGCCGAACGCTACGAAGATGCTCCATGAAGCGATTGGCTATTCGACACTTGGTTTCACCATTGTAAAGCATCACATGTAAATGCTGGGAAGCTTTACATTGGTGAAACCAATAGGGGCACTTATCTTAGTGTCCCCCAGATTCCTTTTCAGTTTTATTGTGGCGAACAGTAGACCTACAATCAATTGAAGTACATGTACATTAAAGCAGGGAAGAATAACTGCCCAAATTCTTGACAGTTTCAAATGTTGCACCTATAAAAACTGTGACCTGACAAAAAATATCTCTGAAAATTCTTTAGGGTCAATTTAAAAATCTTAAGACGCTCACGCAACATTCACAATTTAATACATATAATTAATACATACAGTTAAGAGTGTACATGTACAGCGTGACCAAAAACATTGGTTGTTTTGTGGCTTCAGCTTTGGTGTTTAACTTAAGCACACTAATAATCCATAGCTGCAAACAAATTAAGAAAACAGCCTCGCTTCGTACATGATTTTATCATGACGTTAAACAAAACAATCATAAAAATAGCAGTACCATCATGTGTCGTCATAATGGGCAAAGAATCAAATGTCAAAAAAGTTCTCAAGCAGTTGTTATTGGTCGTTTACCTTGTTTAAGATGTTGGCACTGATGTGCGAGTAAGTGAGCATGTTGAATTTGGCGGTGTACATGTACCGGTATGTGTCTTGTCCGACGGTGGTGAACTTTGCTACGGTTGTAGGAGATTTTTTGAGGAAGACCTTTACTGGTTGGGAGTGGGGAATCTTGACTTTGATCGTCTTGCCGTAAGAGGTGAGCTGTGATTTGGCATTGAGGAATTCTTGGAATGTGATGCTTCAAATGTTTCTCGGGGCTGAGGAGATGGCTCTTTAGGTGATTGCTCGGCCAGAACATAAGAGAATAGTTGATGTGATGTTGGCAGTTGTTGGTTGTACAAGTAGTTTGACTTGTCCAGGACAAGCTGCAGCATCTCATCGATTACCTGATGTATGGAGTCAAAATGGAAAGCAAATAGTAATATCTGTGATGCATTTGTTAGGAGGAGTGAAAAGTAAGAAATCCATGAAAGTGTGGACAATTAAGTACAAGTATAGAGTGTTTAATACTGCGGGCTTACTGGTGGACTGAAAATGAGAACTTGCTGCACGGTGGACGTTTCAATCTATTCTACTTTCTAAAACTAAGGTGCTTACAAAAAGATATTAATGAATGGGAAAAATAGTTTGTTCCGCAGTAATAAAATGTCTGGTCTAAAACCGAGTAGGGGCCTGGTCGATGATTCTGAAAAATGTCAATGGAAATGCATTTGAGACTGACGAGCGATAGGGTGAGTTGTACGATGACTTGGCCGGAGTTTACCGATCGAATATTCTTGATATTGGTTTTTCGATACTTTGATTATTGTAATCGACAGCGCTTATTATACAACCTTGAAATTTACATTGTTTTTTCCACTAGCAGTCCTCACATCTTTCAGCTTGTATGCCATTGTCTGAGTGATCTGGCTCGTCTCCATGGAGGGAAAGGTCATCCTCACATATTCTGGGAGCAAAAAGTAGAAAATGGTAAAGTGAAATAAAAATGGTAGAAAAGGGTTCCATCATAAATAAAAATAAAACTTTTTTTTTGTCACAAAATATATGGAAGCTGGATGTCTTACATGAAGGGGCAATGAAGGCAAGGCTTATTTGTACATTGAAGTTTTTGACCTGTGTTAATGACAACTCAGTTCCAGAGTGATTGTACATGTACATGTAGATCAATGTCAACAGATTGAAATGATGCAACATGTACATGTATACAGTGTAGTTTATTTTGGATCAAACATTTTGATTGAGGACCTGTTGTAGCTACTCCCAAGTTGACTGCAGTGGAAAGTGCCCAGAGAGTGGATTTGGGCACTCGTACAAAGTGATTCTTTTGATATAGTGGAAGTTTTGAACAGCACTTTGATCTTTGTTACAAGCACTTTCTGAATAGGTATGACAAATATGCATCGTCAACATTTCAAGAGCAACTTACCCGTAATACCCTTGACCTTGTCACTATCAAGAGGTTGTTGCAGCTCTCTAGCAGCTCCAACCCCTTTCCTTCCAAATACACTGCACACACTCATCTCCTCTTGAGAAAATAGTGCGCCCATGAGATCCCGTGTAAGACGTTTAAAATCAGACTTGTTGCATCGGTTCAGCACTGACTGTGGTAAGAAGACTCCACTTCCCTAAACCAAAGAGAGTTAAAAGACCAAGCATTACTCAGCAAAACAGTTGGTGGTTGCCTACATTTAACGTTTAATACTACAGATAAAGATTTGCACACTCAAAAAATCATCAAAGAAAATCACCTAATGTGATGGTATCCTTTGATGGCAGGCAGAGTACAGATGTACAGTTTCAAGAAAGACTGCCAGTCATACAATCGGCACGTAAGACTTTCCGCCTTCCTCTCCAACATGCTGTGAGATATTGACGCCACTGGTCGTGCTTGTTCTGACCACACTGTCAAGGTCCTTCAGGCAACTGGCCACACATTTTGCGATCGTTGTTTTAGCAGCCCAAAACACCCATCCAGTGCAAACTTGGTGTGACCGGCTATGAGAAAGTTTACCGAAACCTTGTGATGGTAGCCATGAACTGTTCGCCAAATACCTTTTCTTTATTTTGTCCAGAAATTGTCTTTATTTTGTCCAGAACAATTATCGCAGTGTTTTTGGACATGTTCCTTGCCAAGTGCATAGTTCTTGAAGAAGTGGTTCAAATAGCTGATGACGGCATTCGAACCCCTTGATGATGACATACCCACATCTACAAGGTAATTTACCTGTTCCGGTATGCCCTCACAACAAGCTCCAAAAATGCCGCACTTCCGAGGGCAAAGAAAGTACATTGGCCCTGGCTGGTTGGGATTGTGGGGAAAATGAACTTGTTGAGCAAAGTCAAATGAATATTGCATTATTCCTGGACGCAATGCTGCTACGTAGGGGCCGAGGTGTTCACCTGTTGCGGTTTCCTTGCAGTCTGCTACCATTGAGTGGTACAGGGTGTCTGCATGTTCACAACCCTCAGGCGTTCCTCCTGTCACTGTACCGGTAGCTCATACAAAGTGATTCTTTTGATATAGTGGAAGTTTTGAACAGCACTTTGATCTTTGTTACAAGCACTTTCTGAATAGGTATGACAAATATGCATCGTCAACATTTCAAGAGCAACTTACCCGTAATACCCTTGACCTTGTCACTATCAAGAGGTTGTTGCAGCTCTCTAGCAGCTCCAACCCCTTTCCTTCCAAATACACTGCACACACTCATCTCCTCTTGAGAAAATAGTGCGCACATGAGATCCCGTGTAAGACGTTTAAAATCAGACTTGTTGCATCGGTTCAGCACTGACTGTGGTAAGAAGACTCCACTTCCCTAAACCAAAGAGAGTTAAAAGACCAAGCATTACTCAGCAAAACAGTTGGTGGTTGCCTACATTTAACGTTTAATACTACAGATAAAGATTTGCACACTCAAAAAATCATCAAAGAAAATCACCTAATGTGATGGTATCCTTTGATGGCAGGCAGAGTACAGATGTACAGTTTCAAGAAAGACTGCCAGTCATACAATCGGCACGTAAGACTTTCCGCCTTCCTCTCCAACATGCTGTGAGATATTGACGCCACTGGTCGTGCTTGTTCTGACCACACTGTCAAGGTCCTTCAGGCAACTGGCCACACATTTTGCGATCGTTGTTTTAGCAGCCCAAAACACCCATCCAGTGCAAACTTGGTGTGACCGGCTATGAGAAAGTTTACCGAAACCTTGTGATGGTAGCCATGAACTGTTCGCCAAATACCTTTTCTTTATTTTGTCCAGAAATTGTCTTTATTTTGTCCAGAACAATTATCGCAGTGTTTTTGGACATGTTCCTTGCCAAGTGCATAGTTCTTGAAGAAGTGGTTCAAATAGCTGATGACGGCATTCGAACCCCTTGATGATGACATACCCACATCTACAAGGTAATTTACCTGTTCCGGTATGCCCTCACAACAAGCTCCAAAAATGCCGCACTTCCGAGGGCAAAGAAAGTACATTGGCCCTGGCTGGTTGGGATTGTGGGGAAAATGAACTTGTTGAGCAAAGTCAAATGAATATTGCATTATTCCTGGACGCAATGCTGCTTCGTAGGGGCCGAGGTGTTCACCTGTTGCGGTTTCCTTGCAGTCTGCTACCATTGAGTGGTACAGGGTGTCTGCATGTTCACAACCCTCAGGCGTTCCTCCTGTCACTGTACCGGTAGCTCATACAAAGTGATTCTTTTGATATAGTGGAAGTTTTGAACAGCACTTTGATCTTTGTTACAAGCACTTTCTGAATAGGTATGACAAATATGCATCGTCAACATTTCAAGAGCAACTTACCCGTAATACCCTTGACCTTGTCACTATCAAGAGGTTGTTGCAGCTCTCTAGCAGCTCCAACCCCTTTCCTTCCAAATACACTGCACACACTCATCTCCTCTTGAGAAAATAGTGCGCACATGAGATCCCGTGTAAGACGTTTAAAATCAGACTTGTTGCATCGGTTCAGCACTGACTGTGGTAAGAAGACTCCACTTCCCTAAACCAAAGAGAGTTAAAAGACCAAGCATTACTCAGCAAAACAGTTGGTGGTTGCCTACATTTAACGTTTAATACTACAGATAAAGATTTGCACACTCAAAAAATCATCAAAGAAAATCACCTCATGTGATGGTATCCTTTGGTGGCAGGCAGAGTACAGATGTACAGTTTTAGGAAAGACTGCCAGTCATACAATCGGCACGTAAGACTTGCCGCCTTCCTCTCCAACATGCTTTGGGATACTGGTCATGCTTGTTCTGACCACACTGTCAAGGTCCTTCAGGCAACTGGCCACACATTTTGCGATCGTTGTTTTAGCAGCCCAAAACACCCATCCAGTGCAAACTTGGTGTGACCGGCTATGAGAAAGTTTACCGAAACCTTGTGATGGTAGCCATGAACTGTTCGCCAAATACCACATGACATAGTTTTCTTTATTTTGTCCAGAAATTGTCTTTATTTTGTCCAGAACAATTATCGCAGTGTTTTTGGACATGTTCCTTGCCAAGTGCATAGTTCTTGAAGAAGTGGTTCAAATAGCTGATGACGGCATTCGAACCCCTTGATGATGACATACCCACATCTACAAGGTAACTTACCTGTTCCGGTATGCCCTCACAACAAGCTCCAAAAATGCCGCACTTCCGAGGGAAGTACATTGGCCCTGGCTGGTTGGGATTGTGGGAAAAATGAACTTGTTGAGCAAAGTCAAATGAATAGTGCACTATTCCTGGACGTGATGCTGCTTCGTAGGGGCCGAGGTGTTCACCTGTTGCGGTTTCCTTGCAGTCTGCTACCATTGAGCGGTACAGGGTGTGCTCCATGTTCACAACCCTCAGGTGTTCCTCTTGTCGCTGTAGCTGCTGCAGTTTCTCCTCCACAAGCTGATTGGCACTTTGGTAGACCAAGCTGTTGTTACGCTGACATACCCAGCAAAGGTCAGTCTTGGGACGAGTGGTTAGGACAAAGGGGCAGTACTGTGCCCATAGCTTTGAAAAGCTCACACGCTTCACTATGTGGAACAAAGCTTCACCTTGAATTATAAATGAGAAAAAGTACAAGTTAAATCACAAAATGTCACACACATGATGATATTTTCACTCTCATAAAAGTAGATCGTGTTTTGTGTCTTCATGATTTGTGTTTTCAATTACATGTCTTTTTTTTACCTTCCAATATTCTCGAAATAAATTTATCTTGTTTATCACCGACGAGGTGACTGCTCAATTCCTCCTTGTAATCCTCGAGTGTGAGTTTATGTGTTCTTAAATCTTGCCTCCACGAAATGACTTGATCTGAAATTGGATTAACTGAATCCTTCTTGTGTGGGTTGGGGGAGAGGTTTCTGGATGTCATATTCAATGAGGCCTGTGACAAAACGATCTCGCAGGAGTCTGTCTGGATGGATAATGGCCTCGGGATCTGAACCTTGCTAGGATTTCTTGAAGAGTGAGGGAGAACTCCCTCAAGGTCTCACCTGAAGTTTGACTCCTGCCATGAAATTGCTATAGGAGAGCAGACGTTGGTGTCTTATCCCCTTATGTCTCGAGCAGTCATGGCAGTCAGCCAAAGACACTCTCTGCATTCTCTCTCTCCTCTCCAGCCGTCAGGCTTCCCGCTTGGCCTCTCTGCCTAGGTACATGTACTTGATCAGCACCTAGGACTTTATCTTGTGAGAATTTGGGCAATAGAAACTAACAAGAACACACAACACCTTGTGGAGGTTATTGCTCATCGCTTCATCACTGTTCCAGCTGAACTTGTTATTCTTTAGTATGATTTCCAATAGTATAATTTCCAATAGTTTACATGTATTTTCTGCAATTTTGAAGAATTATGTATATTTGGCACAGACTTACTGAATGCAAACAGGTATAAGTACCGGGTATACAAGTTTTGCCATCCTCGCAAGAGGCGGACATGCCTAAACCATGCCGCGAATGTTGTGACATACGTTGCTGTAGCTCATTGCTCTCTCTTAGAGCGTTCATCCAGCTACCGGGTACATGTACTTGTCCAACAAAGTATGGCAACTTGTCAGGCTCCAGGGTGATCATCAAATTTCTATAAAGAGACAAAAAGTATTGGTACATGTACACCGTACTGTGCAAGGCAAAAAAATCCAAACATGCACACTTATGATGTCAACAACACATACAGTATGTTCTTTCTATAGGCTGCAGGTTGGCAGGTTCATATATAGCCAGGTACATATATAGCCAATTATAAAAATGAATTTTCATTCTGTTTCCCATTTGTACTGTCCTAATTTTACTTTATGATTTCCCTCCCTTTGCAATCTGCATCCCTCCCCACACGTGCCTTTGAACTGGGTGCCAGAGTAGTGTCTTGTTCTTTGGTTTCAGGTGCTCATAACTTTTTAAAAGACAATCATTGAGAAAATCAATAGATATATGCTTGTGTTGTCAGATTAAACCTATTTTTGTGTTGCACTTGTAAACCATAAGCCTTGATCCAAAACCCACATGCATTCCATAAAGTTCATTTCATCCAGAGCTACAGAGTAGCATTGGGCAAAGCCTTGACCACAGCTTGCACATCTGTGCAATTTGTGAACCTAAAACTAACCTCATAAAGAAATCCATACATTCACCGGATACATCTTTGACGTCTCTCAGTCGGTTGAGATCACCAACCGTGACAGATGTGCCATCTAGCCTTGAGCCCTTAACCCTTTGAACCCTGAATTATATATGCATGAGCGTTGACCTCCTGACCCCCTGGATACTTAAACCTTTGCTTTCAACATGTGAAAACAACACCATTGAATCGTGTGCCCCTTCCGAACAGGCACATTTTCGACGGGCCCTGCCCTAGTTACTGCTAAAGTAAAAGGAGGACTTACTTTTTCAGAAAAAAAAATATACATGTATGCAGATACGATACATTACAAATGCGCACGTTGTCACGTCACTAAAACCCACCACCAACATGACCGAGGTGTTACCATAAAACACCTTCAAAAGGGCCACATTATACTACACGTACTAATACTTGGCCTACAGTTTCAGTTCTGTTTTAGGCATAGGCTACCCCATCGTTTGTTTTTCTTACCTCATTGATTTCCTGACAGAGCACATCGTGCAGTCCCGAGCTTGGGAACTGCTGAACGCTGAGCTTCCTTCTCTTTACCCAGTAGGGCATTGCATAATTGCTGCCCTTTGTACCATTGATGAGGTAGTCTATAACTTTCCTACCCTTGTCCCTGTGGATTGTTTTGCTCGTTGAATTAGTCAACGGGAACTTTTCTTCACAAAACTTAAGAAACTTTGCTCTGTTCACCTGAGCATCAGCCATGTTTGAAAACGACCGGCTTTATTTATTTATATTTCTTCCATTTCTTTACCAGTTCCAGACAGAGTTTTTCCAGAAAGAAGTGGAAAGTGTAAACTCTGTGGTGATGTGTGTAGTGTGGCTTGTAATAGTCCATCAGGATGTAGCTGTTGTAGGCTGCCCACATGAAGAATTTCATGAGCAGTCTTCTTGGCCATTTGTAATATGGCGACGGCACTTGTGCAGCCTTGTCATTTGACCATTCAAGTGCTCCACCCATGTTTGCATTATACGACTTCACAGCTTTGGGACAGTTGACTGGGATCTTTCTGTGTTCTTTGGCATCATACCTTTGCACTGTTGTCCCTGGAGAATCCACATAAATTGACGTGACGAAATACACTGGCTTCTTATCCTTCCAGACAAGAGCTGCTACCTTTCCATTGAATAATAGCACTGATTCCCCTTCCGTTAGTTCCTGACTGCGTTGTTTTAGAATTTTAGGAAAAGACACTCTATTTGTCATGGCTGTGCCACACAGTCGTATTCCATGCGTTAGCAAGAATTCTGTCAGTTTTACTGAGGTGTAAAACCTGTCTGTGTACACGCAGTAATTCTGATCCCTGTGAAGGTCTGTCAACCTTACAACTCAGTTCCCAGTGACACCGAGGCCATTGACTGCTGTCATTGACATGTGTTTGTCTTGATCCTCGACCTGTGATTCTATAACATTTTGAGTTATGCAATGGAGGCAAAGAGGGTGGGAGTTCACAGAGGGCATTCGTCCCCACAACAGATGTCCCTCTCCTATGAGTGCCTTCCATTAATATCTTGAATTGAAACATGTATCAGTAGCACATACATTCAGTGCCCCTTCTGGGCAACCACTAAAATTCATGTCTGAGGGGCCTAGCCTTCATGGTGGAGATATCACAACACTCACAGCCGAATGACATGCTCCAGCAGGCCTACCTGTCCCCGATGGTTCTTCGTCAGTACTGTGCTGCTGCTGAACAAAATTGTGACACAACGGCACGGCTTGAAAAATGAAGCTTTTTCCGAAACCCGTTGGCATGTTTGTGAACAGATCTCTACCTTCCAACACACTTGTATGCATGCCGTTGTTGAGGTTTGAATTTCCCCGAAATGTTCAGTTTGGAGGCAGCGAAATTGAAACTTTCCTGGAATAAATTGTCATTGATGGTATCGCTTCTGACAGTATATTGCTGGAAGTCACCATCTTGCTTTGGTCGGAATTTTTTTGAGAGCCTGTGTTATGTCACATCGTCTAAACAGCTGTAAGTAATTCTTCGTTTTCATTGGTCACTGCAATGCATTATGCATGAAATTTGTCTATCAAATTGGTAGACAAATGTAAAGAAAAACATAAGTGCCACTCATGGGTTAGACTATTTTCCGTGCCAGCGTCCAGGACGTGTCACGTGTCCAGGTCACACGGGCCTTGACTAAAGGCTAAAGGGGCCAGAAGAAGCACAGGCTTGCTTTTTCCACAGGTTTTTCCTCAGAGGTGACTCTGATGGTTTGGACTGTACCACAATCGTGATTTTTATTCTCATCACGAAGCTCTGGTGGTTCTTGCAACTCTGCATCATTATTTTCTCTTTCAGGGACACATTCTTTGTCCTGCACCTATTCTCTCCTCTCTGTCATGTCTGTGTGAGCTAGATTCCTTTCATCCTCTCCAACTCCCTGGAATCCCTCACCTGAGGATTTGGCTCTACACCACTCAGTTTTTGGGAGTGTACAGCCAGGGCACCAACTTTTCCCTGATACTGTTTAAGTCTGCCAGAATGGACCACTTTCATAGGTCCTCCCCACTTCTGCTGGATTCGGAAGGTATACATCTGAAAGCCTCTATAGACAACTAGCTATGGTCCCTCCCTTTGTATGGAGATGCTGCACCATCAGTGAAATGAATCTCTCTCAGTAATGGGAGTTGTTTGTCGTGTGTCAGATTTTGATTAGTTTTTTTCCAGAAATGTTTGCACAGCATTGTGGTCATGCTGGAGGTTAATTATCAGATAACATGATCATTGCATCCCGTACAACATCTGACCCTTGTTTGTAGTATGCCACAATTGGGTGTACAGATATTTGTCTCTTACTCTTGATCTCTTCTCGGAATTGGGTGGAAACATTTCCCCCAAGTCCAGTGCCATGAGGACAGTGCATGTTGCCATCCACATGTTCTTTCAGGTTTCTGTACTGGTCATGTTTCCACTGAGCTGTAAACAAATGCTGGCAAATGTTTACCCCAAGAACTGGATGGACCACATCTTCAATCAGTTCATCACACATCTCCTTGATAGTTCCAGATTTATTGATCAGAACTCTTCGGACAACCTCTTGGTCTTTGTAAGATGACTTCTCATCTTCTTGTACTGTTTTCTTCTGCGTAAGTTTCTGTCTCGCCCACCTCTTCCAGCTAGTTTTGTCATCCCCTGAGCATTCAAGTAGCTTTACATATGTTTTTTTACCAAAATTCTTGTTACCACTCTAGGGGCAGTATACTTGCACATGAGCACTGAAATAATTTATTCCCTGATTTGATACCCGCCAAACCCCAAGGCTAATGGCCTATACATGTATACCAGTAGTTGCAATTTACAAGCACATGGGAGGAAACCCCGCCTGTTTACGTCATGTAAAGCTAAAACCGTCATGTAAAGCTAAAACGTCACTAAAACCCACCACCGACATGACTGAGGTGTTACCATAAAACACCTCCAAAAGGGCCACTATACTACCGGTACACGTACTAATACTTGGCCTACAGTTTTAGTTCTGTTTTAGGCATGGGCTACCCCATCGTTTGTTTTTTCTTACCTCATTGATTTCCTGACAGAGCACATCGTGCAGTCCCGAGCTTGGGAACTGCTGAACGCTGAGCTTCCTTCTCTTTACCCAGTAGGGCATTGCATTGCTGCCCTTTGTACCATTGATGAGGTAGTCTATAACTTTCCTACCCTTGTCCCTGTGGATTGTTTTGCTCGTTGAATTAGTCAACAGAAACTTTTCATCACAAAACTTTAAAAACTTTGCTCTGTTCACCTGAGCATCAGCCATGTTTGAAAACGACCGGCTATTTTATTATATTTATTTCATTTCTTTACCCAGGGTATGCACAAACAGTTTAAAACTGGTTTCCATTGGGGCCCTGCATACAATAAATAATGACTACAAACATGTATCATTATACAATACACTACAAATACAGGACCTGTCACGTGTCTGGGTCACGTGGACCTTGACTAAAGGCTAAAGGGGCCAGAAGAAGCACAGGCTTGCTTTTTCCACAGGTTTTTCCTTAGAGGTGACTCTGATGGTTTGGACTGTACAACAATCATGATTTTTATTCTCATCACGAAGCTCTGGTGGTTCATGCACCTCTGCATCATTATTTTCTCTTTCAGGGACACATTCTTTGTCCTGCACCTATTCTCTCCTCTCTGTCATGTCTGTGTGAGCTAGATTCCTTTCATCCTCTCCATCCTCTCCAACTCCCTGGAATCCCTCACCTGAGGATTTGGCTCTACACCACACAGTTTTTGGGAGTGTACAGCCAGGGCACCAACTTTTCCCTGGTACTGTTTAAGTCTGCCAGAATGGACCACTTTCATAGGTCCTCCCCGCTTCTGCTGGATTCGGAAGGTATACATCTGAAAGCCTCTATAGACAACTAGCTATGGTCCCTCCCTTTGTATGGAGATGCTGCACCATCAGTGAAATGAATCTCTCTCAGTAATGGGAGTTGTTTGTCGTGTGTCAGATCAGATGTCAGATATTGATTAGTTTTTTTCCAGAAATGTTTGCACAGCATTGTGGTCATGCTGGAGGTTAATTATCAGATAACATAATCATTGCATCCCGTACAACATCTGACCCTTGTTTGTAGTATGCCACAATTGGGTGTACAGATATTTGTTTCTTACTCTTGATCTCTTCTCGGAATTGGGTGGAAACATTTCCCCCAAGTCCAGTGCCATGAGGACAGTGTTGTCATCCAAATGTTCTTTCAGGTTTCTGTACTGGTCATGTTTCCACTGAGCTGTAAACAAATGCTGGCAAATGTTTACCCCAAGAACTGGATGGAGCGCATCTTCAATCAGTTCATCACACATCTCCTTGATAGTTCCAGATTTATTGTTCAGAACTCTTCGGACAACCTCTTGGTCTTTGTAAGATGACTTCTCATCTTCTTGTACTGTTTTCTTCTGTGTAAGTTTCTGTCTCGCCCACCTCTTCCAGCTAGTTTTGTCATCCCCTGAGCATTCAAGTAGCTTTACATATGTTTTTTACCAAACTGCTTGTTACCACTCGAGGGGCAGTATACTTGCACATGAGCACTGAAATAATTTATTCCCTGATTTGATACCCGCCAAACCCCAAGGCTAATGGCCTATACATGTATACCAGTAGTTGCAATTTACAAGCACATGGGTGGAAACCCCGCCTGTTTACGTCATGTAAAGCTAAAGCGCGCGTGCTCAATATGACGCAACAATGGAAAAAGGACGGGCATGCGCACGTGCATTGTACGGCGATACCATGGATGAATAGCACTGCATACCCTGTACATGTATATGTAATGTACACGTACAACTGGTGGCTACACGGGCACATTATTTTTGCAGTGAACTGAGCAACCTTACTGCAGGGCAATACCATTGTCAAGTAGGGGTGAATATCTGCGCTATTTTGCAACTTTTTCAAGAACCAATCGCCCAAACAACTTCAAACTTGGCACGAGCAGTTCTCAAAAACTCTGCAAGCATGCAACCAATACCAGCTCCCGGACAGGCAAATTTTCAACTAGAGATAGAGATAGCTGACCTCCACTGGGGGGACTATTCCATTATCAACGATGGATACTTAAACCTGTGCGTTCAACATGTGAAAACAACACCATTGAATCGTGTGCCCCTTCCTAACAGGCACATTTTCGACGGGCCCTGCACTAGTTAAAGCTTAAGTAAAAGGAGGACTTACTTTTTCAGAAAAAAAATATATATGCAGATACGATACATTACAAACGCGCACGTGGTCACGTCACTAAAACCCGACCACCGACATGACCGAGGTCATCATCATTCGGCATAGACTTGCATCCGTGGCCGCCTCGTCCTCAGATTGTAATGGGGGCGTATCCCTTGGGTCGCCACCATCACCTGTTCTCTTTCAATCGCCGCTATTATCAGCTCTTCTACACTTCTGCCACTCCACTTCGTCACATTGTCTACCCAGCGCAGCTTAGGGCGACCTCTGCCACACCTCGTACCCGTAGGCAAACCGCCTATAACTGCGCAGGGCAGACCTCCTTGTCTCATCAAATGAGCGCACCACATAGCCTTCCGCTCTAACACCTCATCACCTGTAAGACACCAGCATCTGCCAATCATCTCTGCCAGTCTTTCGTTTGAGATACAGTCTGACCACTTCATGCCCAGCAGGGTTCGCCATATCGTCCTGCCAAAAGCATCGTAGCGCTTCAGGTCAGCTGCCTTGAAGGTCAGCGTAGTGGAGTTATACAATACTTTGGCAATCACTAATGACTGTGTAAGTTGTAACTTTGTATCAAGGGAGACACACGACTGAGGTGTTACCATAAAACACCTCCAAAAAGGCCACTTACTACACACGTACATGTACTAAAACTTGGCCTACATTTTTCAGTTCTGTTTTTCTTTCCTCATTGATTTCCTGACAGAGCACAGCGTGCAGTCCCAGGATTGGGAACTGCTGAGCTTCCTTCTCTTTACCCAGTAGGTCATTGCATTGCTGCCCTTTGTACCATTGATGAGGTAGTCTATAACTTTGCCAGGCTTGGGAACTGCTGAACGCTGAGCTTCCTTCTCTTTACCCAGTAGGACATTGCATTGCTGCCCTTTGTACCATTGATGAGGTAGTCTATAACTTTGCCAGGCTTGGGAACTGCTGAACGCTGAGCTTCCTTCTCTTTACCCAGTAGGGCATTGCATTGCTGCCCTTTGTACCATTGATGAGGTAGTCTATAACTTTGCCAGGCTTGGGAACTGCTGAACGCTGAGCTTCCTTCTCTTTACCCAGTAGGGCATTGCATTGCTGCCCTTTGTACCATTGATGAGGTAGTCTATAACTTTGCCAGGCTTGGGAACTGCTGAACGCTGAGCTTCCTTCTCTTTACCCAGTAGGGCATTGCATAATTGCTGCCCTTTGTACCATTGATGAGGTAGTCTATAACTTTCCTACCCTTGTTCCTGTGGATTGTTTTGCTCGTTGAATTAGTCAACGGGAACTTTTCTTCACAAAACTTAAGAAACTTTGCTCTGTTCACCTGAGCATCAGCCATGTTTGAAAATGACCGGCTTCAAGTTGGCGCCATAGACATATAATAAAACCCCATCGTTTGTTTTCTTACCTCATGGATTTCCTGACAGAGCACATCGTGTAATCCCAGGCTTGGGAACTGCTGAACACTGAGTTTCCTTCTCTTTACCCAGTAGGGCATTGCATTGCTGCCCTTTGTACCATTGATGAGGTAGTCTATAACTTTGCCAGGCTTGGGAACTGCTGAACGCTGAGCTTCCTTCTCTTTACCCAGTAGGGCATTGCATTGCTGCCCTTTGTGCCATTGATGAGGTAGTCTATAACTTTGCCAGGCTTGGGAACTGCTGAACGCTGAGCTTCCTTCTCTTTACCCAGTAGGGCATTGCATTGCTGCCCTTTGTACCATTGATGAGGTAGTCTATAACTTTCCTACCCTTGTCCCTGTGGATTGTTTTGCTCGTTGAATTAGTCAACGGGAACTTTTCTTCACAAATCTTAAGAAACTTTGCTCTGTTCACTTGAGCATCAGCCATGTTTGAAAATGACCGGCTTTAAGTTGGTGCCATAGACATATAATAGAACCCCATCGTTTGTTTTTCTTACCTCATTGATTTCCTGCAAGAGCACATCGTGCAGTCCCAGGCTTGGGAACTGCTGAACGCTGAGCTTCCTTCTCTTTACCCAGTAGGGCATTGCATTGCTGCCCTTTGTACCATTGATGAGGTAGTCTATAACTTTCCTACCCTTGTCCCTGTGGATTGTTTTGCTCGTTGAATTAGTCAACGGGAACTTTTCTTCACAAATCTTAAGAAACTTTGCTCTGTTCACTTGAGCATCAGCCATGTTTGAAAATGACCGGCTTTAAGTTGGTGCCATAGACATATAATAGAACCCCATCGTTTGTTTTTCTTACCTCATTGATTTCCTGACAGAGCACATCGTGCAGTCCCAGGCTTGGGAACTGCTGAACGCTGAGCTTCCTTCTCTTTACCCAGTAGGGCATTGCATTGTTGCCCTTTGTACCATTGATGAGGTAGTCTAAAACTTTGCCAGGATTGGGAACTGCTGAACGCTGAGCTTCCTTCTCTTTACCCAGTAGGGCATTGCATTGCTGCCCTTTGTACCATTGATGAGGTAGTCTATAACTTTCCTACCCTTGTCCCTGTGGATTGTTTTGCTCGTTGAATTAGTCAACGGGAACTTTTCTTCACAAATCTTAAGAAACTTTGCTCTGTTCACTTGAGCATCAGCCATGTTTGAAAATGACCGGCTTTAAGTTGGTGCCATAGACATATAATAGAACCCCATCGTTTGTTTTTCTTACCTCATTGATTTCCTGACAGAGCACATCGTGCAGTCCCAGGCTTGGGAACTGCTGGACGCTGAGCTTCCTTCTCTTTACCCAGTAGGGCATTGCATTGCTGCCCTTTGTACCATTGATGAGGTAGTCTAAAACTTTGCCAGGCTTGGGAACTGCTGAACGCTGAGCTTCCTTCTCTTTACCCAGTAGGGCATTGCATTGTTGCCCTTTGTACCATTGATGAGGTAGTCTAAAACTTTGCCAGGCTTGGGAACTGCTGAATGCTGAGCTTCCTTCTCTTTACCCAGTAGGGCATTGCATTGCTGCCCTTTGTACCATTGATGAGGTAGTCTATAACTTTGCCAGGCTTGGGAACTGCTGAACGCTGAGCTTCCTTCTCTTTACCCAGTAGGGCATTGCATAATTGCTGCCCTTTGTACCAATGATGAGGTAGTCTATAACTTTGCCAGGCTTGGGAACTGCTGAACGCTGAGCTTCCTTCTTCTTTACCCAGTAGGGCATTGCATTGCTGCCCTTTGTACCATTGATGAGGTAGTGTATAACTTTGCCAGGCTTGGGAACTGCTGAACGCTGAGCTTCCTTCTCTTTACCCAGTAGGGCATTGCATTGCTGCCCTTTGTACCAATGATGAGGTAGTCTATAACTTTGCCAGGCTTGGGAACTGCTGAACGCTGAGCTTCCTTCTTCTTTACCCAGTAGGGCATTGCATTGCTGCCCTTTGTACCATTGATGAGGTAGTCTATAACTTTGCCAGGCTTGGGAACTGCTGAACACTGAGCTTCCTTCTCTTTACCCAGTAGGGCATTGCATTGCTGCCCTTTGTACCAATGATGAGGTAGTGTATAACTTTGCCAGGCTTGGGAACTGCTGAACACTGAGCTTCCTTCTCTTTACCCAGTAGGGCATTGCATTGCTGCCCTTTGTACCATTGATGAGGTAGTCTATAACTTTGCCATGGCTTGGGAACTGCTGAAAGCTGAGCTTCCTTCTCTTTACCCAATAGGGCATTGCATTGCTGCCCTTTGTACCATTGATAAGGTAGTCTATAACTTTGCCAGGCTTGGGAACTGCTGAACGCTGAGCTTCCTTCTCTTTACCCAGTAGGGCATTGCATTATTGCTGCCCTTTGTACCATTGATGAGGTAGTCTATAACTTTCCTACCCTTGTCCCTGTGGATTGTTTTGCTCGTTGAATTAGTCAACGGGAACTTTTCTTCACAAAACTTAAGAAACTTTGCTCTGTTCACCTGAGCATCAGCCATGTTTGAAAACGACCGGCTTTATTTATTTATATTTCTTCCATTTCTTTACCCAGGGTATGCCCAAACAGTTTAAAACTGGTCTCCATTGGGGCCCGGCATACAATAAATAATGACTACAAACATGTATAATTATACAATACATTACAAATACAATACAATTTGATACAGTGAGATAAAACATTATTTAAATAATGCATATGTGTTAAGCAAATATTATAAATGCAATATATTTTAAAACTATTATAACTACATGTACAGTGTGAATGCTTTACTGTAAAGTTGATTCAGTGAACACGAGAAATTTGGATCTACATGTATCAGTTGGCGCCATAGACATGTATAATAAAACCTACATGTAGACACGACATTTGCTTTGCGCCTGTGAGCAAAATGCTGCGCATATCATGCTAACACTCACCACAGGCGTGAAGCGTCGGCAAGAAAGCGGTCTCACTGCGCGCGTTATTTGGAATCATTTGGTCCCATACGCCATGCGGGAAACAAAAAACTATAGTGGTGCACAAGTGCATTAGCGCTGGCCTGAACATTCGTGGGATACGTATAAAGTATGCGCGTAAATCAAAGCAACATGATAATTTGCGCATCGCGCCAGGCCGCGTGACGCAGCTCGTAATTACTAATTACAAAAATGAAAAGAGTCTGTGGTTATTAAAAAAATGTCATACATGAAATAGGGCGTGGCTCGATATATAACAGGTTTGTACCAATGGCTGAGCAGAGTAGATATCAGTACAGTGAAATGGTGCAAGGGAGCTGGAGTTAAAAGGCACAAACATGCATGAACCCCAAAAAAATTATTAAGCCAAACCAAAATGGGGCAGGGAAAACAAATTTAATAGAGACTTATCTGCACAAATGGAATAAAACCAAGGACCCCCATCATTTGTTTGCCCATGTTGATCTCCTCCGACCCGTTACCAGTTGGATATACACCTAAACCTACCACTCCTGACTTTTATACCCAATACCCACTCTGCCCGACCGGTTCCCAGTAGGAACTATATGTAACAACTATGTGACAACAATATGATAGTGGTAGTTTGCAACTGTTAAAGGGGCACCAGGTCCTGAAATCCCCCAAAAATCCATGCTTTGGATCGTTTACGTTAAAGCCCGGTTCATACTTTATGCGAATGCGAATGCGAAGCGAATTTGACGTCATGAAACATTCGCTGCGAAATTCGCCCGAGTTGAAAATACATGTATGTTCAACTTTTGCGAATTCGCAGCGCGAATACTTGCCATGACGTCACAGATTCGCTCCAGTTACTTGTGGATACTTCTGACCAACATGTTCCTCATGACATGTGTTGTGCCTCGCGCCCAACACAACACAAGCGCGTGCCCGAGTAAATGCATACATCACTATGTGCAATGGCTGCCCGCCATTGTGGAAACTCATGGAAGAATGTTTGTCAAGATGATGCATATGAAGCTGCCAACTGATTGTTGTGTCTTAACAAATGGAAACTGATACTCAGTTAAGCTTAAATTTTCTTGAAAACCCTTGTCACTCTTGGCCAAATTACAGTCTTGCAGGAAAATGAGGTATCAACCTGTAGCTGATTAAATACTCGATCATATTTCTACGTGCCCACTATTAATTTGCGTTGGCAACGTGCACTTAGCTGTGCGTTTCCAGAAAAGATTATGGAGAATCGACAATTTTTAAATGACGTCCTCATGAGACGATCAGATTTATATTTTCTTTATTGCCTTCAGTGAGTGTGGACTTTCTTTTTGGGGGTATTTATTACCATTCAGACTACCATTCTATCCGTGCTATTACCATTCAGTTCACCACATTACCATTTACTCAAGTAATGAATAAAAAAATGAAAATGAATAGAAACTCATATTACCGTTAAGACTGTCATTCAAGAACCATTTACGTATTTGTTACTAATTCAGGCTGTTACCATTCATCTTTACATTACCATTGCAATTATCATATTAAACCGTTATGATGTAGCATTTCTATTCAAATTAACAACTAATTTACCATTCACAGTTTGTCACCATTTACTCCACCACAGAATACCGTTGGCATACCATTCACACAAGCCTGTCAACAACTCGATTATAAAATGTCACCATTGTGATTACCTTACAAGTACCATCAACTTACCATACCATTCATCATTACATTGCCATCACCATAGAAAACCATTCTGATGTAGCATTACACACCAAACAAAACAACTAATTTACCATTCACAGTTGAATTACCATTTAATCCACCACAGAATACCACTGAAATACCATACCATATACCATTCATACCAGCAATACCATTAACTTACCACTAGCCACCATTCATGCTGCCATTCATCTTCCGTTACCATTGCCATCACCATACAAAACCATTATAATCGATGTGGCATTTCACACTGTTAAAATTGCAACTGAATTTCCAGGTATAGTTCCCTTACCACCTAGTCCACCACAGAATACAATCAACATACCACAGCACATCTTCCACACCAGCAGGTCTATCACTTGTCATTATATCACCATGTGCCATTACCATAGAAAACCATTCTGACACACCACTGAAATCAACGTATTTACTCCACCACAAAATACCATTAACATACTATAGTACACCACTCGACCATATATACCACCATACACATACCATTAAATTACTGCTTACCACCATTCATGCTGTCTGTATTACTGTATATCATTATGATGAAGCATATTTCACACTACCTAAAACAACTTATTTACCATTCATAAATACCTCAGACAGTTTAGCCATTCCTATTGGTCGAGAGCCCGTCACGTGGCCGGTATTAAACGGATGATAAAGACATGGCTAGCTGGTCTTAAACACTTTTCCAGGGTCACAATAAAATGTGGACTCCTAAAAATCCAGTGCCTCTGATCGTTTCATTGGTTGAACGTTCACAATCCTCACGTAGGCATGCGCAACACTACCAGGGAGTTAGAATTTTATAGTTCTAAATTCAAAACGCAACGCGCCAGGTGCGTTCTGCGCGACATCGCATAGAACATGATACGCGCGCGTCAATCTCCATAAAAGGGTTGTTTTTATCTTACTCGCCAGCTGAACACTCCATTATTTTGCAGGAGGGGTGATTCCAAAAGCATAAAGTGAATTTGTTGAACAAAATCGGGATGTTTTGAACGAATTATATGATTTTTTTTTACCGAAAAGGTATTTATGAATGGGAATAAATATGTACTCCGTCGGTATTTATCACTCTGTTTAATACCACTTAGAGTCTGGGTGCTGATAATTACCCTCGCCTCGCCTAGCAATGATTCACACCAGCAGGTTTACCACTTGTCATTACATCACCATTTGCCATCACCATAGAAAACCATACTGACACACCATTTGAAACAACTCATTTACCATTCATAGTTCTATTACCATTTAGCCCACTACAAATTACCATTAACTTATCGTAGTACACCACTCACACCAACAAGTTTATCTCTGGTCATTTTATTACCATTCACACTACCATACAGATACCATTAACTTACCATTTAGTCAACCATATACCATTTAGGTCACCATGACATACCTTAGCACACCATTCACATCAGCAGTTTACCACTTGTCATTATCTGACCATTAAGACTACCATTAACTTACCATTTAGTCAACCATATACCATTTAGGTCAGCATGACATACCATAGCACACCATTCACATCAGCAGTTTACCACTTGTCGTTATCTGACCATTAAGACTACCACACAAATACCATTAACTTACCATTTAGTCAACCATATACCATTTAGGTCACCATGACATATACCATTTAACACCATTCACATCAGCAATTTACCACTTGTCATTATCTGACCATTAAGACTACCATACAAATACCAGTAACTTACCACTTGCCACCATCCAAACTGTCTGAATTACCATTCATCATTTCATTGAAATTGCCATCACCATTCTGATGTAGAATTACACACCATTCAAAACAACTTATTTGCCATTCATAGTTCCATTACCATTTACTTTACCACAGATTACCATTCACAATTGCCAGTTTACCACTCGTCATTATATCACCATTAAGAGTACCATATGCCACCATTTGCAATGGCTGAATTACCATTGATCATTGCACGGCTACCACACGACACCATTGCTTTACCATTACATACCATTATATACCACTGACATACCACACAATACCACTGAATACCATTGGCCCTTTTTTGTAAGGGTTGCACTGATCTCCTGTGAACATGGAACTACTCGAAAAAATGTAACGCAAAATCTCTGAGAAAAATTCTCTGAGTGGCCCTCCTTGATCGACGGCTGGCTCGCCCAGGAAGGTCACTTTGAGTGGCTTACTTGGATCGAAGCTCCCCTTCTTAAAGACTCGGAGAGTGTCCTGCCATATGGCATTGCGGCGAATCCTGAGATGTGTACATGGTGCTTCAGCCTCTTCAGTTATGTGTTCCATTTTCAATACTTGCAGGTGTGTTTTGATTTGTTGTATGACCTGTTTTGCTTCATGTGGCCTAAAATGATAAAGAGAAATTTGTGGATGTCATACAGTGCATTTGACATGTCCTGTCATTCTTTGAGGCAAAATGAAATTATATGTCCTTGAGCCCATTTCTGGACTTAGTTTTCTTTAATTAATGAAGTCCCCATTGGTTTTGTACTCTACCGAGAACTGACCATGGTAGTAATGTTTCCCAGATCCTTTTTGTTAAGTTCTCAGATTGAATGGCTAGACATGCTGATGGACAAGGCATAACATATCTAGATCAATCATTCAGACCACATGTATACAATTTGACGTCATGAAACATTCGCTGCGAAATTCGCCCGAGTTGAAAATACATGTATGTTCAACTTTTGCGAATTCGCAGCGCGAATACTTGCCATGACGTCACAGATTCGCTTTCGCTTTCGCTTTCGTGCCGAGAATGAACCGGGCTTTATCCTGTTTCAAACATGTGGTTGAAAGGAAACCAACCTATGTCTTACTGTTACCGAGAAAAGAAAAAAAACAGTTGTTTACATCAGACACGATGGAGTACGAATACGTTTTTTCTGTCATTCTCAGTGTACGATAAGCACGTTGTGTGTCTCGGGAACAGCAATCACCAATGCACAAATTATATTTTCTTCGACGTCCGCAAAAGGCGAACAACTTACGGCTGGAATCACAACTAGCACACAAACAGCTCCACTTTTTGGGGTCGCAAAAGTGGACCCCGAAATTTGTTCTCGCACGCATAATACAGGAAAAGCACTAAAACGCCCACTTTTTAAAGGATAGTTGCATGGATGTTTATATCCTACTTTTAAATGTTCTTTCCGATTAACATCATTTCATTCAAAGCGCATTTTGTAGCCCAATTGGACTGTTCCAGGACCCAGTGTCCCTTTAAACAAAAGACTACCAATTCCAGTGGTTGGAGGATGAGTGAACTAAAGGCCATTGTAAGTGCCTGGATAGAAGAGTCTGGCATCAAAATGCAAAGTAGGTCTCTCCCAGAATAGGGCGTGTACTGGTAGTCAAACAATAATTGCATTAAGTGGAGTGTCATAGCCTAGCGGTTAAGAACACCGGACTCACGTTCTGGGGTTTCAGAGGCAACAGTGACGTGGGTTCGAGCCCGCCGGCGGACACTTGTGCTCTTAAGCAAGGCACTTCACCATTATTGCTTCGTCCTTCGGATGGGACGTCAAGCCGTAGGTCCCGTGTGTTGTATAAATGCACGTCAAAGAACCCAGTAAACACTTATCGCTAAGAGAAGGGGTTTGCCCCGGTGTTTCTGGCCTCCTGTATAAACTCCCACGTGGAGTATTTAGGAGAAGAACCAACCAAGAACCAAGAACCAATTAACTTACCGGTAGTTTGTTACAGTATTGGCGCTCAAGGCCCTAATTATTTATTACACGGAAATCTTTGGGCCAATGAAGCATTTCAAAGACCATCTCAGCTCTGTGGGGAGTACAATGTATACAGCTCAATGATTGCATTTGATCAGCTTGTCTGTTCTGTTGTTTAATGTTCATACTCACATGTACTTGACTTGTAAGATGTCTTCCCAATGTGATTTCTATAAGTTTTCATTTTTAAACTCATAAACGTATATTTTGCAATTTTCCAGCCAAACTACAATGTACACTGTGATGTATTATTGTAATGTTCCCATAGTTACGGTATCTCATTGAAGTTCACAAGCAAAAGTTTATTTTTGTATTCCTTAGGAAAGTTATATTTTTGGTTTTGGGTTTTTTTTTCGCTGCATTTAGTTTTGTTACGTTCAATTTTATTAGATATTTAGTTTTGTGTAATATTCCCATGTGTTTCGACTACATTTGTAGATAGTGAAGACTGTTAATACATGTATGTATGTTGTGGTGCCTGATCAATGTTATAAGTGCCTTAATATATTAATTAGTTGGCGTTTTTCTTTAAAAGTAGTACTTGACTTAAAATTACTTGTAACTGATTTTTTGTTTTTCACAATTTGCAATATCCATGCTATTTTTGGCACTGTGACAATGATTTGCATACATGTGTACAGTCGACTCTCGTTAGTACAAACTCTGTTAATACAAAATTCTGGTTATAACAAACAAAAAGTCTTAGTCCCGACTGTGCATTTATGTGCACAATGAATGGGACTGATATTCCTCTTAATACAAAATTCTGATATAACAAACAATTTGGCTAGGTCCGAACGAGTTTGTATTAACGAGACTCGACTGTACTTACTATTTTTTCATACTTTTCAACTGTGTCTTATAATTGAAATATTGAAATATGCTCAAAGATATTTGAGCTTCATTAAGAAAAGTACATGTAAGAGGAATTGTGTTTCATACAACTAACTAAACTCAGAATTTTGATATTACATTTCATATGTACTTAATTATCATTTTTTTATCGTTAATTATCGCTTGTGAAGCATGTTTGTGGATTATTGTTAATACTCGATCCACTCAACATCTGGCATGTCTGGTAAAATGACCAATATCATTTGACCCAATAGCACTGTAGTACATTGTATTACTTTATGCTTATTCACTGAGTGCTAGGACAGTTTCGGGTGATATACATGATATACAGGGTGTAATAGACGGGGTGGTATGGTTACAACCTGTCATGCTTTTATTTTTTGAGCTTCAAAAATATGTGTATGCCTTTCATTTCCGTGGATTGTTTTTTGGGGGGTAAGTTTTGTCATGTTCATTGAGTGGGAGATTTGCCGAAGCACCATGTGAATGATATTTCTTAGTTAGTTGTGTGGTTCTGAGAAGAAACATTTGGTTTAACGTTTCAAACCGTATGCTCTGTTCATCATCTGGAGATTGCCGGACTCTTGCTGGTGAAGTACAATGTAGTTTTAGTAGCGGATGCTTTTCAGTGGACCATTGAGGAGGGAGATTCTGGAACAGACTATGGTATCAACTACTATATAGTTTGTACACCAGCAAGAGTCCGGCAGTCTCCTGATGACGAACACAGCATACTGCTCGAATTGTTGAGTTACATTAAACCAACTGGTTCTTCTCAGAACCACACAACTCGCTAAAGAGATATCATTCACATGGTGTTACCACAAACCCCAATCATTGATTATGTCCACCATGCAAACCCTTAAGTCTCATTTTGTCATGTTATTTATAGTTATTTTTAATTGTTTAGGGAACCGAAACAGAACATGGTTCACATACATTTTATGTTGGATTTGCATGAACATTTTTCACATTTCCAAAATTCCACAATTTGTCATTTGCCATGGTCGCACCACAAAGTGATGTATCGTCTGCACAAAGTCCATAGACGATACGTCAATTTGGTGCACAAGACGAATTGTACCATTAAATAGTAGATTGCCTTAGATGATTCAAGTACACATGAAGTAACACCTTGAAGTTTAGTTTAATTTTTCTGCATTATTTATTTGTATTCACATACATTTAGTCAACCAGATGATAGTCTGAAGTGTCCTTTGCTTTTTGTTTTCATGGGTTGTGCTTAGTACATGTATGATTTTCACACTGTGCTTCCAGTTCATGTATTTGTAAATCACAAATATTTGCGCCCTTTATAAATAGATTGTACTAATTGTTTCAAAGTTTTTTCAGTGCCTTTTGTGATAATTCTTTAAGTTTCGGAGATTGTGAACTAAACCTCTACCCTCATCCTTTTTGCTGAAGCAAACTTATTAGGATAATGCCAAATGTGTCACACTGAAAATCTACCGATTTTGGAATGAATATTACTTTACATGTTTCTTTTAACAGCGAAGCCTTGTTGTACAATGTATTTATAGCTCAGTGCAGTTAATTATGAAGCTGATGGTATTCACAAACACAATTAAAAGTATCAACAGATACCCTTGTTTGTGTCGAAATTCATTTTGGATGTCAAAAAAATGTCTGAAACATTCAGAAGACCGGACACACTGTATACCCTTGACACTGTCTGGTCCTTTTTCAAGACTTCATAAGTCCTTGGCCATGTTGGCTATCCATAGGAATATACATGTACATATGGTACAACAATCGGTCAAGGCGTAGTTGATAGTGGTTTAATGATCCGGGCCGCAAGGGGCACTATAGCTAGTATTACACTGGACTGCTATCACCCACGAACCGTTATCACAATATTTCTGGGAATCTCTGAAAGTTCAGTGCTATAGCTGTGTGCAGGTTCATGTCATTAGAAAATTACAATGCATACATGTACATTCTACATGTTCTAAGGCAAAACAGGTGCGCGCTCATGACATTACCAGATTCCCAAGGCATTGCTATAGCGATTTGTGGGAGATAGTTTGTTACGATAAATGTTATCTTAATGTGGGTGCATGATAGTACATGCACATGCATCAACAATATTGTTGTACGCGCTATCATGCGCCACATCAGGATAGCATTATCATAACACACTGCTACAACCACAAATTGCTATCACAATGTCTTTAACAAAGACTAAAACCCGACAAAGAATATGACATGAAAGTTTGGATCAAGACAGGACACTTGTTCTTTTATTGATGAGACATGTACCTACAGTTTATTAAGCACTTCTTTCATTTTCAGGGGAAATTGTTCTTGAAAATCAACTTAAATCAATCAAATTAAACTTAACGCTTATTTCAGTCCTACAACCAGAGTACAGTCCCTTCTTTTGTGCCATGAAATTCAGACTCCAAATAGAAATAGACCATTTGACCTCAGTGACAACATACCAGTACATGGTTCAGTGTGATGGTGGGTGGCCAACAAAGAATTTCATAGGAGTCCAAATCCCATGCTACAATATACATGTACCATATCATCTGAAGACTCCAGATTGTTTAAAAACCAATCAAATAATTGGAGTCAAAATATAAATCTATAGTCATATTTCATTTGCATAATCAATTTCTGTACGATTTATATCAATATAAGTTTAACACTGATAGAAACACTGAACTATCCGAAAGCTACATTTACACGTAAAGGGATTTTTAGATCCTTTAATATACAGGTATGAACCTCTACGTCTAACTGCACGGTACGCCCCGAGGACAGGTTTTGTCATATAAATTCATCGACAATCGAAAGACCTTGTCTATACCCATGGGTATAACAGGAACAAAAATACCTGCCGACAGTGACGTAAGCTACACAGGTGTATTAAAGTATGCATACATATAAATTGTAACAATCACAAGTACAGTGATACATAAAACCACTTAAAGCACTTGGTCATTTTGTCACTTGAAACTGACTGAATTCCTTCATTCCTCGACAGATTGTCCATCAAGTTCAGGCTTTTCCAAACAGCTCCGAACACCTTTTAAGCTAAAAAATCAGAAATAATATTCTTGTCAAACCAACACACCTCATTCTCTGACAAATAGGTTTCAAAGTCGGCAGTGCTGGTGAAAGAATACAATGTACATCGTACGGATACATTCGGTTCAGAATGTTGTAGAAAGACTAATACTTTCTCTCAATACTTATCAATTATGTGATCCTAAGGATAATGAAATGTCGCAATTTATGTGGACTACATATTTGATTATACCAAAATATACCTACGCAATGCTACATGTACATATACATGCACATCTTGTTTAACTTTAAGTAATGAATGATTAATATGCTGATGCAGTATTAAAACCAACAAAATGAAAATGTGGTAGGGCCAGTTTAAAAATAGTGACCATAATCAAATCTTATGATCTCCCTTGCGATGCATTCATGACTTGACAAAACCATTCAGTATAGCTAACAATAGTTTTGTGAATCTCGTGCCCTGCAAGTTTGAATACAAGTTATGCTTCAAATGCCCAAATAACTTTTAAAGAGAAAATAATATGTCATGGGATGGCAACACAGGATCCAGCTGGGGGAAGAAAAATTAATGAACCAGCCAAGTTCAGTAAATCAATGGTAAATGCCAACCAGAAACAAGCCATTCCATCTACATTCCTCCCTCCATTTTCTTGAAACCCAATTGTAAATATACATGTACATGTACATGTACATCATGACCCAGCCAAAATAGCAAGGTATCAACATACATGTACATACATACAATGTACAAACATGTAGATCTTCAATCTTTCAGACATTTATGTACCCTCTGAATAATTATGCTTTAATTAAGAAAGAATTAATTTAATTAAGAAACATTTTTCCAAAGTGACATCATTTATATTCTAAAGATCAAATAACCATGCCAAGCATGTGCCATGAATGGCGCCATGTACATGGGTATCGTCATGTCTTACTGGTGTACATTTACATGTGAATATCAGGCGAATTTCTTGCCAGACTGGATGTCTCAGGTTCAGGTGAATACTTTGTGCAAAATATATTAGAAAATGCCCCTGGACTTAACTTACTTTATTCTTAGTTTGCATTCTCTGTGCCTGAGTGATGGTTTACGTTAAAGAGGTGTACCCTGAACTTTTTTCTCTTCGTAAATTTTAAAGCCCAAGTCCATCATTTGCAGCTATCCAAAAAAGTAACCGGCGTAATTATTGTTAAAAAACATACTGGTTGAAAGATAGTAAGGGGACTAAACTCCCTGTGAAATTATCCTTTCTGGCAAGCTCTCATTTTGAAGAAATCAACGAAAGAAGGCATTTCCAACAGTGCTTCTTAAGAAGCACCGTAGGAAAACTTAAATTAGTTGTTCGTTTTGTTATTTGGCGCAGGGCGCACAAGCATTGGAACGACGCACAGGCGCACGCGGTTGCTATAATTCATTGGATCAGTGCGCAACATCGCGTAAAGCTGCAATTCAAAACAATTCGAAACATGATTTAGCAACTTTTGATTTGAAATTGAGATCCTAGAATGCTGTTTTTCTCGGAATATGTACCTGAAGCTGAGCTGAAACTTCCTCAGGTTAGTTGTTCAGTATCCTTCATTAGATTTTGAACACTTTTGTTGCTTCAAACGAACAAAATGCACTAATTACAAATGGTGGCTGCTGTAAGAATGCAATTCTGTGATAAGCATGAAATGGTTACAATTTATATGGAACTTGAAATAAATTATCTTCCTTGACATGGGTCAAGACTTTCCATATCCTTCGTTATGTAAGCTCCCAAAATAATTAGAATCGGTCAATTCAACAAATGCAATACCATCTCAAGATCATATTAAAACAAAAACAATTTGAATTCCCAAGGATTTGAGGTAGTCCTTACAAAATAAATTCCGATTACCAACTTCTTGATATGCCATTCATTAGAATTATAAAAAAAAAAGTAATAATTAGTTAGCGCAAATTTAAGGTACTTATTCAAAAATATAATTTGTTCATAAATAAAAACAAAACTTCGTTGTAAAATTTGGTGCAATTTGGATGTTGTTTTAACTAAATTGGATTGATATGCATCATTTATGAAACTTTGGTAGTCGTTTTATTGAACCATTAGCACTTGTATGAAATGTATAACATTGTAATTACTCCTCCATGAATTCATGGGGCGGTTTTGGGCGGTAATGAGGAGTAACAGGCAGGGCGGTTTGGGGCAGTACAAGGGCTAAAGGGTTAACTGTGGACCTTCAATTTGTACGCTGGTTGTCTGCCGGCCGATTCCGGTTACAGTTTAGACTGGTGCTCGGTCAGCAATGGCCTCAGGTACTTGTAGTAGGTCTCGTGAATCTAGACGATAAAGGCAAAAAGGTCTGATTACCTAGTGCACAGATGGGAGTGTATGGTATACAAACGCCCTAGTTATCTTGCAAATAATGATGGCAGCGATCACACGCTACAATATTATAACCAAAGTAATCAGGTTGTTCAATGAGGGTCTTGGAAAAGAAAGATCTTTAACCCTCCTGCTGTTTGAACAGTCACAGACAGTCAAAAAATCAATCCTATTCCCTGCCATGCCTTTTACACAGGCTAATCACCAACAATCACATCATATTTCAGGGATGCACTCTGACTCGTCAAATTCAGTCAACAGACAAAAGCAGGTACACTGGAAAACACAGCTGTCTTATCAATCAACCCCAGTCAAAGCAAAGCTGTATCAAGTTACAGAAAAAGTCAGAGCTAGTGAATCCTGTTTTTATCCTGCTGGGAGTTCTTAACTGTTGAAAACAGCCACTTGATTGATTTTGACTGAAAGGACAACTTGGCACAGAATGTAAGTTTGCAACGGCAGGTTAAAAAATACTTTGAAAAAAAACAAAAAAAACACAGAAAACAAATTCGTCTCTCTCGGATCAGCAAGGGCTCATTCCACAGCAAGCTAGCTAGCCAACCAGCCAGCCTCATTATTAAGGTAGAGTGGACCGTTTGCAGCTATCCAAAGGGTAACCCACCAAATTATAGTTAAAAAGCTCACTTAATGTACTTGGTTTAAAGATAGTAATGACACTAAACTCCCTGTGAAATTATTTGGAGCATTGACACGATGCACACGCAGTTACTGTTATTTGTCGGTTCAGTGTGTGACATCACTTAACTTAACAATCAGGACTTTGTCACGAGACAACACAATTCAAAATGTGACTCAGCAACTTTTGAATTGAAACCAAGATCCAGAAAATTGTGTATTCTCAAAATGTACAGCGTTCACAGACCTAAACCTTCATCAAGTTAGTAGTGAAGTACCCACCTTTAGATTTTGAGCACTTTGGTTGCTTCAAACAAAGAAACAGCAATTCTTAACTGACAAATGGGTCCATTCTACCTTTAAAGTGTACATCTTAGACTTATAGACTTACCTCCGTCTTATTCTTGGGGTCTCTCAGGGCATGCTCATACAGTCTCTCATACACGTTACCATCATAGCACCCCAGCACTGAGTGTACAGTCAGGTCAGAGAAGTCAAAGGCATCCACCAAAGGCACAGCTTCAGGCCTGAGAAAAACAGATAACCAATATACTTGATTCAAAAAGTGTAAAAAAACAATTGCGACCAGCCAGGCAGGCAGGGGATCTACTTGGCAACACACATTACAGTACCGTAATGCCCATCATTGCTCCCTACAGTGCAGTCAGTTTTATTTACAATTGCCCACAGGTGGTCCATCGCAAAGAGACAAATGGCTACTGAGGAACCACTTGGGCCTAATAAGGATGTATAACATGTACAAAGCAGAATTATTATGGGATGACAGTGTGGCAGAGCAGTTATAAAGTTAAGGCTTAACACCAGTTAGGCCAAAAAAAAAAAAGTCTCCGGTTTCTGGTATGGAGCTTGTTCAAAAAGTGGTGCGGCGACACGGCTTTTTTTTTTGTACCTGTTTTTTTTTTGCTTCAAATGTTGGCTGATGACTGCAAATGGTGCCCGATTAAACTTAGTGCTAATATATGGGAGTCCAGAGAGGCCACAAAAAGCTTATTCTCGATCATAACCCCATCTAAAAACACGTTAAAATTGTGCAGCAGCAGGATTCCAGTCAAACCAGTGAGTTTGGCGGTTTTGAGACATCATCTTTTATTGGAAAAAAAATTTCTTCATTTTGCCGACGCGCATGGCTACAGCGACGCGCGCGCATACCAGAAACCGGAGACTTGGTTTTTTTTGGCCTTAGGGGCCAAACTGCCAATAAGGGGAAGGCTTGAATAATTATCGATGACCAGCCCCTAACTGGTTTAAGTTGTAATGTCATGCAGTAGGAAAGGAATATTCAATAGAGTAATTACATGTAGGTAACACAAGAAATGGACAGAACTGAAGATGTGACCGTGTGACTGTGAGATAATAATAATAATTTGGGAGGCTAATCATCCTTATCCGCAGCTGAGAAGCTGAATTGCGAAGGATGCGGCTACAATGTGGTTGAGTCGTTGGCATGTAAAGAAGCAGCCAGCCATACGACCCATATATGACCACGGAGCTCAGCCAGAGATCGAAGGTGTTGGACATTTTCGGAGGGAGGAAAACCAGAGGGCCCGGAGAAAAAGTCTCATGGCACAGGAGGGAACCAAAGCATAACTCTACCAACCTCGTCCCCAGTGCTTACTTTATTTCCAACCTAGTTTCCAATAGTAAACCCTGGATAGGAAACTTTCTTCCTGCATCCTGATTCGATACAGCAATTGGCTAGTAATGGATTTTTGTCGTGTACTTTGTGCTGTTATTCACAACGTGCAGTACGTGTTTTCGCGATTATTCGTCCACGCCTTCTCGAAAATACTCATTTCCTTCCCAATTTGTTCATATTAATATGAAATGTGATACTTCATGTTGTCTCGGTAAGATCGTAACAATTTAATTAAATAAATCGTGTTTTTCGTAACTCACGCCATGCTCGCGCTGCGACAAATTGACTCTGCTTTTACCCCAGACACCGCATACAAAAACAAACGCAAATGTAACGCACAAGCAGGCACCAGACTATTCCTCATTTGCATACGTGTTCAAAAATCTTGCACATGCAAACGATCCAATACCAGGGTGAGAGAGCCGGTAGTGATGGGCACGTACTGCTCGACACCCTGGGGTCGAGGTTGCAACTCTACTCACATGTGGTCCTAGCTGGGAACAAACCAGGGTCACAGTGGTACGAGACGAGCCCTTTACGCACTAGCCAGCCATGCCACCTAATAAAATTATACAAAACAATGCTATGTTTCCTGCCTTACCTGACAGCATTTAGGAGTGCCAGGTACTGCCCATGTACCATCTGTGCCTGCTCAGCGTTCATGTACCCATCCTCTAGGAAGTCTCCAATGCTCTGATCCATCATGTAGATAGCATACAGGCAGCTCAGGGTCTGTAGTATGGACTGGATGGCTGGGTCTACGGCTAAGGGCTTGATGACATCAAAGACGGTGGCCATGGTGTAGAACTGCATGTGGGCCTGGAGATAGAGGCAAAAGCAAAAATATATATTATGAGACCACAGTGGGTTCTGAAGAAAGAGCATTCAGACAAAGACAGACACCAAGTGTAACATATTATTATTTATATCAGGCTCTCGGTGGTAAAAATAAATCAGCGTATTGCATGCTTTCCCAAAAAGTACTCCGACAACTGCAGTAGTATGTCAGTAAAAGTACCCGGACGAGGACAATTATTGTTTTTGATATTGTCCTCATCTGGGCATTTAAAGCTAAAGTCCATCATTTGCAGCCATCCGAAAAGTAACTGGCGTAATTACTGTTGAAAAACAAACTTGGTTGAAAGATAGTAAGGGAACTAAACTCCCTGTGAAATTATTCTTTCTGGGAAGCTGTCATTTTGAAGTAATCAACGAAAGAAGGCATTTCCAACGGTGATTCTTAAGAAGCACCGTAGGAAAATTTAAATTAGTAGTTCGTTTTGTTATTCAGCGCAGCGCGCACAAGTATTGGAATGACGCACACGTGCGCGCAGTTGTTATAATTCGTCGGATCAGTGCGCGACGCCGCGTATAGCTGCAATTACAAAACAATTCAAAACATGATTAAGTAACTTTTGATTTAAAATTGAGATCTTAGAATGCTGTTTTTCTCGGAATGTACAGCTGAAGCTTAGCTGAAACTTCATCAAGTTAGTTGCTCAGTATCCTTTATTAGATTTTGAATACTTTTGTTGCTTCAAACGAACAAAATGCACTAATTACAAATGATGGACTATAGCTTTAAACAAATTTCACTGGTTTTTGCACAATCAAGAGTGTAGAAACTCTAAGTTGTCACAGAGCGTAGCGCGCAGTACTGTCACATGATTACACAGCGCGCAGCAGGGTATACGCGCACTTTTGTCAATAACCACAAATGGCAGCTTCGAGCGGCATGAAATTTGCTTCGGTAAGCGAAGAATAATTTGACAAAAGAGAAATTAAGATGGTGCCATAAAATGTATTTCTTGTGAATCAAGTCAGCCTGATATAAATAATATTGTTGTACATTTGTACCTTTGTCTTGAAAACTGTATTGTCATTGGCCTAGAACAAATTAAGTTAAGTCCAGGGGCATTTTCTAATATATTTTGCACGAAGTATTTGCCTGAAGCCGAGACGTCTAATTTGGCCAGAAATTCACCTGATATTCACATGTAAATGTACACCAGTAAGACATGACAATACCCATGTACATGGCGCCATTCATCATGGCGCATGCTTGGCATGGTTATTTGATCTTTAGAACATAAATGACATTTTCACTTTGTGAAAATGTTTCTTAATCCAAGAAATCATTGATAGCATAATTATAAAATTGTGTTATCAAAGGGAACACAGAAATCCGAAGGATTGAAGATCTACGTGTATCTATGTATGTATGTATGTTGATACTTTGCCATTTTGGCTGGGTCATTATACACAATTGAGTTCCAATAAGCCATTTGCGTGTAACCTATACCCTTTGGGATTTACATTTGAAAAACGTCGGGTACAATGACTTGCTCAGAATGCTTGGCACATTTTAACTGTGAATTCTCCAGACCAAAGACACTGTTGCTAATCACATGATTCGGGGCAAGCTCTTGCATAGTTACGTAAGAGACGCTCAGCACCAATACATCGTTCACAATGGGTGAGAATGGCACAAAAACACCAGACCATGCCGGAGCTGGGGGTTGCTAGCATAAGGCTTGCCCCGAATCACGTGATATAGTAACAGTCTCTTTGGTCGGGAGAATGCTAGGTTAAAACGTGCAAAGCATTGTATTAAGTCAGCGTTCCAGATTTTATTCAAATCTAACACGCAAGTGGCTTATCCGCTTTATTTTTGGCTGGCATTTACAATTGATTACTGAACTTGGCTGGTTCTTTATCTTTCTTCCTCCAACTGGATCCTGTGCTGCTATCCCATAACATTTTTTTTTTCTCTTTAAAAGCTATTTTGACATTTGAAGCATAACTTTTATTCAAACTTGCAAGGCATGAGATTCACAAACTATTGTTAGCTAAAGCTCAATGGTTTCGTCAAGTCATGACTGCATCGCAATGGAGAATCTTAACATTCTTTTGTGGTCGCTTTTTGCACTGGCAAAAAAAAGGGCAAACATACACTCTCATCATGAGCTTACGAAACGACTGACCGAAAAAACAAAAACAATTTCAAATATCCCGTCCTGCGAATTGTCAACCATCTCCCGCAATACATTGGGAAAAATGAACTCTCCGTGGCAAACTGCGCACTGCATTGTGAAAGCCCGAATTTAATATTAAATTATTCGAAAATGCACAGCCCGAGTTGTTCAAGCAGCCACGTTTAGTTGGAGAATTTTCAACACCCCAAAACATGCAACAACAACAAAATAGTCTTTACCTTGGCAGCGCGCACCAAGTCTACTGTGGAGTTGTTCCAGGCCACACCCTGCGACTGCCCCTGGCCCATCAGCTGTGCCATACGCTGACCAACTTGGTTGACCAGACTGTACACATAGGAGGAGAATAATGTGGGGAGATTTAAAGGAGAAACATGAAGATAATTAGCTGGTTTATTGTCTCAAATACATGTATCATCTCTGTTTCATGTCAGGACGCTGTTGTATCAGCTCTGTAGTCTATTACTTTGTACTAGCCTGGCATTCCTTTTATTATTATTATTATTATTATTGGCAGCTGAAGTTACGCAACGCAAAAAGTAAACTACTACTGGCAACAAGAATTAACAGGCATGCAACTGGGAATTTAGGAAAAACGAGGACATTCCAAACCAAAAATGTGGAAATCAGTGGTTCCGAGGAAAAGTGGCATGCCTGTTAAAGTGACTGGGAGTCTTGGCTTCGCGCTATGGTGAACCAGGTTTGGCAGTAGCATACAGCTAATACCTGAGCTTTTCCAACAACGTTGTCATCGATAAGAATTTGTACATGTTGGAAATAGGGGAATCAGCTTAAACCACAAAACCTTGCAAAACTGACTAACGACAGTTTTATATGATGAAAAACCAATCACTGGCAGTAAACAGTTATAGTCCCTGTCCAAACCAACACCACCCTGCCACTCACTCCCTCTACCACCCTAAACCTCCCCAGCGCTGTGGTACGCAGCAACGGGACACCCAATAGAAGTAAAACACGGGTACCCCTAAAAGAAACCAGAACCTCAATATTCAAATCCAAAAAAATTGTCTGAAGGGCTTCATAGCTTTACCCTGTAAACTGCAACTTTCGCGAGGGTCGCCCGTCACTTGTTAAAATACAACTAAACATGAAGTCTGTTTTTGTTTTCCATTCAGCCTGGTTTCAATTTGATAATTCCCAACAAGAAGCATTTAAAACCTTTTTGTTCATTGTCTGAAAAGTTACTCAAATTTGTAAAGGTGGTTATGGGTACCCAATGCCCATAATCTGGAACCGGTTCCTGACATCAGTGGTCGTGTACTCAGGTCCCTGGTTCTGATGCACACCCACACCCAGCACTATGTGAATTTTAAGGACATATCAGGGAATAAACACAATGTAA
Organism: Patiria miniata; assembly: GCF_015706575.1. NCBI lineage: Eukaryota > Metazoa > Echinodermata > Asteroidea > Valvatida > Asterinidae > Patiria > Patiria miniata. The sequence continues at coordinate 2,490,243 of NW_024037069.1, read as the reverse complement.
TACAATGAAATACTGGTGTTAAAGCAAGGCCCAACATTTACCGATAGGCTCGGTGCTGGTACGCTTTGTAGAGCAAATCACTGTTCACCACATCTGTCTCTGTCTGTGCTGGCCATGTTTGCCCGCTGGTATCCTCAGCCAGATAGGCTACTGATGATGCTAAGCTGCCTCCATTCTGGGCAGCATAGGCACTCTTGAGCAAGTACCTACATGTATGACAATGACCAGAGGGAAACAGGTATACATTTAAACACGGTTGGTCTGAATTTTGGGTTGTGGAACCCCAAACTGAATTACTATTTTTATATTTTAGCATACACCTGATTAAAGGTTGGGTAGTTCACTTGTCATTTGCATTTGAGCATTTGTTTCGTTTGAAGCAACAAAAGTGCTCAAAATCTAAAGGTGAGTGCTAAACAACTAACCTGATAAATTTTTAGCTCAGTGAATGCTGTATATTCCCAGAAAACTATATTCTAGGATCTCAATTTCAATTGAAAGTTACCGAGTGATATGTTTTGAATTGCGCCCGAAATCAGCATCCGGGACACATTCTCATTCAACCGATTGCAGCTACGCGATGTCGCGCACTAAACCGACAAATAACAGCAACCGTGTGACCAATATCGACCAATGACATTATTAGATTGGTCCATAAATATTCATGAGGCATAAGGCAGTGTGGGACAGCAATACCTTGCCACTTGAAGCATCATGACGGTGTTTTCCCCCTCGTAGGTGCAGCCAGCCGACAGTCGCGAATAGCTGTACGGCAGACCGGAACTGAGCAGAAAGCCGTGCCCACCGCAAGCAAAGCGGGCCGTGTCAACGAAGCGCACGGCGGTGCCAGTGGTGAAAGCCTTCAGGCCGCAGGTCAGGGCATGAAGCTGTGAGGTCAACATTTGTAGAGAGAAAGTAAAGATTGTTAACTCTTGGCTAGCGAGAGAACAGCCTCAACCAATTATTGAGCCTAATAAGGGCTGTCCTGAATACACCTGGTACAAAATGCGAGGCCTGCATCATTGCATTCAATTGTGTGTTGCAAACAACTATGATTATAAAAACTGCTTAGTTTCTTTTTGTGCCAGGTGTATACCGAGTATTCAAATATTCAATCATCAACCGAACTCTAGTAGCTTTTTGACGGTTCAATTATTTAACTAAAAAAAAAAATATGCACGTACACACACAACTCTTATGTTATTATAATCATAACTTTGTAGCGCTTTATTCACATGCCACATTTTTTTTGAGGTTACTTTTTTGTCGACAGCGGTTCATTGTTCCCATCCTTTTGGCAGGTTAAAGGCCTTGCATTGACAGTTATCTGGTTATCTATACTGTAAATCACTCCAGCGGCCCATAATTGCGATCGCTGCATGCAAATTTTAACCAATGCGTGTTGTGTGCAAGTTGTTAGCAGCACGGCATGCAGTTGCAGCTGGCACATTGTAAAACTTGATCGGTGAGTTTCAAATATTCAAATATTCGGTCAAATGAATAATCAAATATTGAATTATTTGAAAATGAACAGCCCTAAGCCTAATTCTGCCAGGCGCAACAAATTTCAACAGGTCAGAAAATGCTGTTGCATTTAGCAGAAGTTTCCAGCCAAACTACCATGACAGGTTAGGGCTGAAGAAAGGTTCTAGTAGAAATGATATTATGTACATGTATGTCCTATCTAATGACACTACATGTTTCCTATTTCTAGCCAAAATACCACAGCAGGTTAGTGTTGAGAAAAGGTTCTAGTAGAAATGACATTGTGTGTGTCTTATAAATAACATTACGTGTGTCTAACTATTTCTAGCCAAAATACCATGGCAGGTTAAACATGTAATTAGAGTTAAAGAAAGGTTCTAGTAGAAATGACATTACGTGTGTCCTGTTAAGGTATGATAATTTCATCATTATCGATACCAATACCCACTGCTATGTCAGCTTCGAACCGGCTCATCCACTAAGGCAACTCCAGTGGTTGACTGGTTAGGACATCTGCATTACTAAGCAGATGGACATGGGTTTGAGTCCATCCCAAGCAGGTTTGTGATTTTCCTTTTCTCCTAAGTTGTTTGAACAACACTGACTTTGCACAAAAGAAGACAAATTGCAATTCTAGTTTCAGCTATTGCCTACCTCAGGCAAACTGCTGAAGTCCTCTTTCTCAATGTCTGCCTGGACTTTGTTGAAGACCTCCTGGAGCCGTTTGCCGACGGCATTGAAGGCGTAGGCCGTGGCCAGACCTGGGAAGAGCTTCTCTTGTTGGGTCTGATAGTCCAGAATCACTACCTCAGGGCCCCTGAAACAAAATTAATGTACAACGTTAATTGTGATCCTACAAAGTGAATCTTAACAATATATTTTTTTTGACAACTTTTCACATATGCAGTCAGAAGAGCATACTTAGGTCTTTATTTTGATATGGGCAATATACAGATATATGTGCGAGAATAAAAGAGGGTGCAAGTGTACTGGTTGACGCGTGTATAGCTCGATGTATGCACGACTTGTTTGTTTTGAATGTTCACAAAGCCAAAGCATCTTAAAGCTTTAGTCCATCATTTGCAGCCATCCGAAAAGCAACTGGCGTACTTATTGTTGAAAAACATACTTGGTTGAAGGATAGTAAGGGGATTATAAACTCCCTGTGAAATTATTCTTTCTGGCAAGCTGTCATTTAGAAGTAATCAACGAAGGAAGGCCTTTCCTAAGACGCGCCGTAGGAAAATTTACATTAGTAGTTCGTTTGTTATTCGGTGAAGCACGCGCAAGCATTGGCACGACGCACACACACGCGTGGTTGCTATAATTCGTCTGGTCAGTGCGCGACATTGCGTAGCTGCAATCGGCTCAGTGAGAACGCGTCTCGGACGCTGAATTCAGGCCCAATTCAAAACATGATTCAGCAACTTTTGATTTGAAATTGAGATCCTAGAATGCTTTTTTTCTCGAAATATACAGCTGAAGCTGAGCTGAAACTTCATCAGGTTTGTTGTTCAGTATCCTTCATTAGATTTTGAACACTTTTGTTGCTTCAAACGAACAAAATGCACAAATTACAAATGATGGACTATATCTTTAACATGTGCATCAGGCGTTGTCGGCTATGCGTTCGAATGACTCTTCCAGCTAGTGGTCTCTCCCAACTCTTCTTTTCTTGCCATTGAGGGGGTACTGGTGCGCGGAGCCCATAACAGTCATACATGTAACTGCAGACATTTCATAGATGAAACGTTGACTATTCAGTTTTATTGTGCAAGACTTGTTAATAAGCCTTACTTCTAACAACTACATGTTGCGATTCTATTAAGTGAGTTGGGTCATAAGTGACTGATCTACATGCAATTTACTTGTGACCAAGAATGACCAAGATTGACAATACTGTCTGTCAGTGAGAATTTCCCCCAAACTGGAGCTGTGGAAAACCAGGTCCCACAACAATGAGAGCAAATGTATTTGAAGTAATATTTTGGACAAAAACAATATATGTGTGACTTTATCAAGACTGGCACCTGAATGGCTTGAACGTCGAGTTGGCAAGATACATGTAAATACACAAAAACTGAAACACTTTGAAATATACTTCCGTGCAATTTTATTTACTACTTTTCAATGAATGGTGCAATTAAATATCACTTTGTGTGAAACATACTTTACAGCCAAATTGGTGCAGTCTGTAGAGAATTCAATTCCGTTGGTTCAAGAAAAAAAATTTCTATATACAATGATATAGTAAAAGACAAATTTGATTAAGTAAACACATTTTACCACAGTGAGACTTTATTTCTGAAGTGACTATTTCTGACAGAGATGGCCCGCCATACTTTGTATTAAAGATATAGTCCATCATTTGTAATTTGTGCATTTTGTTCATTTGAAGCAACAAAAGTGTTCAAAATCTAATGAAGGATACTGAACAACTAACCTGATGAAGTTTCAGCTCAGCTTCAGCTGTATATTCCGAGAAAAACAGCATTCTAGGATCTCAATTTCAAATCAAAAGTTGCTGCATCATGTTTTGAATTGTTTTGAATTGCAGCTATACGCGATGTCGCGCACTGATCCGACGAATTATAGCAACCGCGCACGCCTGTGCGCCGTTCCAATGCTTGCGCGCGCTGCGCCGAATAACAAAACGAACTACTAATTTAAATTTTCCTACTTTCCATTGGAAAGGCCTTCTTTTGTTGATTACTTCAAAATGATAGCTTGCCAGAAAGATTAATTTCACAGGGAGTTTAGTCCACTTACTATCTTTCAACCAAGTATGTCTTTCAACAATAATACGCCAGTTACTTTTTCGGATGGCTGCAAATGATGGACTATAGCTTTAACTCACCCTTGATCTACGGGGCCCTGCTTACGGACGGCGCTGTAGCGGATCGCCGTGGTTAGGACACGGCCCAGGGACTGCCAACACTCCTGGGCTATCTTGAGTCTGACCACCATCATGGTAGTGTACATGACCTTGGGGTTACCCTTCTTGCTGTAGGTACCGTCTGGTGCCACCTGAGATACGTACAGATGAGGCCAGAAAATGTGATTGAAATACCAGTGGCAGACTGGCAATACATCGTCGAGCAAATTTAATTATTCCTAATGTCCGAATTATTAGATACATGGAAAGTTTGATGCTGGAAACCATTCGGAGTGACTACAAAAAAGATGGACTGCACCATAGTTGTTGAAAAATAATATAGTTAAATAAGCGAATAAAAATATGCTTGGCCGGTGTTCAGCAAGTACGTTTAAAGCCGACAAGGGGCCTGGGCCCAATTTCACAGCGCTGCTAAGCACACAATTTTCTGCTGACAGAGCCTCCGTCTATTTCATGACACATCCACGCCGTGAAATAGTGCTTGAGGTTAGCAAATTTGTCTGCTATGTTAAGCACAACTTTTCTGCTAACTGTTAAGCAGCGCCGTGAAATTGGGCCCAGAATGAAGTTCGTTTAAAACCGGCTAGGGGCGTGGACACGGATAACGACTCCTGCTGATATTTATTTCAATTCATAAAATACCTTTTGGTACAAAAATCCAACCAATTTTGTTCAACAATTGTCCTTCACGTTTTGTGAGACACCCCTCTGGCTATGTCTATGGTACGTGCCTCGCATGCGTAGTGCTAAAAAATATGAACATTTTAAGGTGCGCGTGCAGCTCATACTGCGCAACGTGGCGCAGAACACAGCGGTGTTTTACAGACGGTTTAAAACCACCCGATGGGCTCTTAACCAAATGGGATTGATAAACTGTCTCAAATATTCATGAAAAGAGAAATGAATCCTTAAAGTCTGGCTGTCTGAAACAAAGTCCATTTGGGTAGACCTGAACGAATCCTCTCTTTTTTTTAGCCGAATGCCACCTTGAAACAGATGTAGGCCTGCACATACAAGAACAGGACGGTTTGGTGTTGCTGTATGTCAACAATGTCTGTGACAAACTCAACATGACTATATAAAGTTCTGGTAACTGGTGGACATACATTTACATGTACAAATGAAACAAAACAAGTACTCAAGAATAACCCAGTTACCACCATTTAAACATTTTACAATGTATGCACGTTAATTTTAGGAATATTTCCACATACCTGGGAGTATTTCATGAACATATCCTTCCTGGGGATGCGTACATTCTCCAGAGACAAGTAGCCATTGTCAACTCCACCAAAGTTCCACTTGTCTCCGATGGCTCCAACAGATCTGCCTAAAAAATGTAACAACAAAAATATCGTCAAAACTAGTACATGTAGGGAAAACTTTTTGGAAGAAAAATCATCCCATTCCGTTTTTTGCATTTTGCTCCACCAAGACCTGTGCCCAGTTCCTAGGGCCAATGATTTTCCATTTCAGAAAAGTGCAAATTCCGTTTTCAAAAATCCTGAATTCCGTTTTAGGCTGAAAAATTCCGTTTCACATTTATTCATTACATAAAAAGGCAGTAAATAATTCCAAGACGATAATGAAATAGTCGTTTGGTTGGAGCGCGGGAAAACTGCCCCAAAAAGATTTCTATTTTATCAACGGCCGATCAATGTACAGACATAGTATTTAACTTCACCACAGTCAAGTCGTATACTGCACTGCCACTGCCACACACGCAAGAAACATGCAATAGCCGTACAGGCCAATCCCATGACGTCACACACATCAGCTGGCCGAAACGAAATTCATGTCCGCCATTTTGTTTTCGGGCTAACGTTAGCGACAAAATTGGATAGTTTACGCATGGAGGAATAAGAACACACGGTAGATTTTGGACCTAAGCACAACATGCATTTCAATAGAGCCAAAGTTAGGTGTTATAGGAATGGTTGATTGATTGAACAGAGAAAAATAAACCTGCCGATGGAGCAAAAGAGACCCGCGAGAGCGTTCCGTGAGTGTGATGATTTTCACCGTTGCGCTGACCAACAGCTACGGCATGCGTCGGGACTGTCACTCCCATGACTACGCGTAGTACGGTAATGATCTCGCAACATTTATTGCTCTGATCTTGAACGTTTTTGTCCCCCCAAAATCGTGATATAAACACTGCTCATTTGTTGTATGGCTCGTCTGTTCAATCAATCATCAATAATTCGTTTTGTACTCAATAAATTTAACGAAATTATGTTTTTTATCAATAAAATTGCAGAAATTATTTTCTTCAGATTCAAATTCCGTTTTCTGTTTCGAGGAGCAGATTCCGCGAATTTCGTCCGTTTTCCGCGATCGCGGAAAATCATTGGCCCTAAATTCCATCTCATTTTGCCAAAATGCCTCACATATTAGAAAAGAACAATACCTGGGAGCACACTGTGATCCTTCAGACTTCTCAGCTGCACCATGAAGGCATGTGGGCCATAATTCTTGCCTCCAATTATCAACTGTGCAATCAGGATGACATGGGTTGAAGTTTTGCCCACTGAAATGGATAAAAACACATTGAATTTTTAAAATTGTTTCGACCGAGCATTACACATTTTATGTTTTTTTTCTTAATCATGTTGTTTTTGTTCTCTTGTGGGAAACAACTTCACGGTTGTGAATCGACTCTAGCTGTGACATAGAATAGTTTTCCTGTACAAACAAGATACATTGTAGTGGCATTTTTTGTGTCCCAGAATCTCTGTTTCTTTTTTACATGCTCTTCAGTTTAAAGGGAATATACAACATTTGAAAATATTGAAAAATAAAACTACCCAGTTTTTACGAAATACCTTACTAGCCATGCTAGCATGTTGGTAAATGACATTGTAAAGCATCCTGTAAAATAACGGCACCAGGTGTGAAGTCATTTTCAAGAAAAGTGGTATTTTTGTATACATTTCCAACGGTGGTCGGCCGACCACCGTTGGAAAAACCTAACCATTTTTCAACTACTGCTCCCAATTTACCATTTTTTTCAGTTTTGTTTTCAAATTTTGTTTGCTGTTGGTTACATGTACATGAACGGGTGCAGGCCAGCTAGACTGGTTCCCTCACCTTACAATTTTCCGGCATCTATAAATTGAACCATTTCAACTTTAGTGGAGTCAGAAAACCAGACTACATGTACTTGAACATTTTTGTTTTTCTTGTTTTTTTCAGCATTTTCGAACACAAAACTTCAAACATGTCAGTGTAATAATATTTGATCTATTATACTAACCCCTCATATAGTTCATTTCCGAAAATTACACCAAAACCCAATGATGTACATTCCCTTTAAAGTAAATTTAATTTCTATGGTTTATGAACAAATCAGTTGGAAAGGAATTCCCCTTTGATGGACTACATGTACGTTTGTTTTGTAGACTAGCCTCTCGCTGAACAAAATTAGACACCATTTTTAAGTTGTATTATGCTCGTACACACGCGGCACGCTTACCTAAAGACAAGAAGGGAATGCTTTGGTAGCCTATTTGTCAAAGGAGCCCGGAGTGTGAGCGTAATACCTGAGCGTGACTTGCGCGAGCCTGGTACCACCTCAGAAAATTTTTGTCCCTGAATTAGTCTATATTCCTAAGGCAAAGTCTCGGTCCAAGTCTAGATATCAACAAGATGAATCAAATCCAGCTTTTGAAACTTTTGCTCGTAAAAACTTTTGAACTTTTGACCAGAAGAATTATTAGCATACCTCAAAGGTATGCATTTGCTTGATACTGGGTTCCATGCATAAGTACCCTCTCAACTGTAAGATTGGAAGAGTTGGGGGAGACCACTGGAAGACTATACAGTCGAACTCGCCAGACGCCTGACGCTCTCGCGAAGACATTATGCCTTTGTGCACTTTCAGCATAAAATTAGTTGCGTACTTCGCACTATCCGTGCTCATTCCAGTATGCACATGTGGTGTGTCCCATCTGGTCAAGTGGTCAAAAGGAGCTGTCTCTTATTCGCACACAGAGACCATAGCACGCATGAGGTACATGTATATTCAGAATTTCACAGGTATAAGTGCTATAGCTGCTAAGACTAAATTTGATTCAGCTGATTGATATCACCCTCCACCAATAAAGCTCGTCAGTGCTTGCCAGGGATTTGGGCCGACACGATATAAGGGAAACAACATCCAAAACCTGTCTTAGGCCAATACTATTATATGAGGCAAAGCCAAGGGAAAAAAGAATACTCCCTCGATCAAATAACTTAAGGGTTTCATGGTGTTATAAACCTACTTGCTCCTGGCCACCATTTCATTGATGTCAGCGTGGGAGAGTTGAGGACAAAGTCCTCGGTGGATGGAATGTATGTCGCGGTGGTCTCCAATCCCGGGATATAGGTGCCTATTTGACAAGAAATGAGCACAAGAAAAATGTTTTAATATTTGTAATATTCACTATTAATATCCTACAATGTTTGTAGTTGAGTCTATCAAAATTCCTCACAAGTCAATCACAAGTCAATCACAAGTCTTCAAGTCTCTTAAGTCAAGTCAAAAGCTCTTCAAATGAACTGTTTTCCCTGTTACTTGTGACTGGTTACTGTCCGAACTGTAAATTTCTTGTAGTAACCTTGATGGGTTCAAATACCAACAAGATTAGCCACTAAATTCTTAGGCCAAAAAAAAAAGTCTCCGGTTTCTGGTATGGAGCTTGCCCCAAAAGTGGTGCGGCGACGCGGCTTTTTTTTTTTTTTTTACCTGTTTTTTTTTTTTTTTTGCTTCAAATGTCGGCTGATGACTGCAAATGGTGCCCGACTAAACTTAGTGTAAATATATGGGAGTCCAGAGAGGCCACATAAAGCTTATTCTCGATCATAACCCCATCTAAAAACACGTTAAAATTGTGCAGCAGCAGGATTCTAGTCAAACCAGTGAGTTTGGCGGTTTTGAGACATCATCTTGTATTGAAAAAAAAACTTTTTCATTTTGCCGACGCGCATGGCTACGGCGACGCGCGCGCATACCAGAAACCGGAGACTTTTTTTTTTGGCCTTATCTGTACCTTTTAAATGTATGCTGTAACGTACGCCCCCTTAACCACTTTGCGCCAGTTTCTTTTTTGGCCAAAAATGTCGAAATTTTCGAAAGATAAATTTTTCCAGAAAACTTCTGATACACAGCCAAACACCACAAATACTGATTTGCAAGAGTGATTTCAATGTTTGTACGATATTTCTTGCCAAAACCTCATATGTTTCAATATTCCAAGTTGTGCACTCTAGCATAAATTGTGTAACAATAGGCCATGCACAACGGCCCACACACGGTCCACTTCCACAGACTACATGGACTTTGTGTGTGAGTAACAAAAAGCATGAGGGGTTAGCATGTTTAGACGTCACCCGGAGGTGAGTCGAGGCAATCTTGACATGTTAACCCGTCAGCCGTGCCTGTGCAAAAAAAACAGCCAGTACGTGTTATCACGGCCGCTGACGCAAACTGGTTGAAGACCTTGCAAGTTACAAGGAAGTTTGATGCGGAACACGCATTATGTGTAATTCTCATGAAATGTGTCATAATCTCAACATGATTCAGTTTTGTGAAATTGGCTGTGGATGAATCCCCGAAGCAAGAGCCATCAACGCTACACTTCTCAACATCACCTCTTGCTCAACTCACCATGGCCTAACTCTGTCTGCGCATACGTTCCCATGATCTGCATGTTCCTAGCTTTGCCCAACCATCGCGCCTTCTGCTCTTCGGTGCCTTGGTTGTCAATGAAGGTCACAAACATCAGGTCATGAACCCCAAAAGTCACGTCATTGGTCAATGCTCTGGGGAAAAATATAACTAAATTTGAAGCATATCAATTGTGAGGTTATTCCAAATATATTTATGAGAGAATTTTGGGACTCACAATTACTGCTCACAATACCCCTCTTAATAACTGTTATAATTTGTACACTTACACTGACATGACTGAGCAAATTCCATAAGAATGTGATCAAAATATCGTCACAATTTTATCCTTGTTCATCAGGAATGAGACACTGCAGCAGCTTATGATAGGCGTAATGTGGTCTCTACTTTCACAGGCACCCATTTATACTTCTGGTAAAAAGCGAGGCAATCGTAGTAAAGTGCCTTGCCCAAGAACACAAGCACCAAATGTCCCCTTTAAGGGACATATAAAATTTCAGGTTGGTGCAGCGGTACTTTCCTCGCTTTCCACCGCTGTGACCCGGGTTCGAATCTCGCCTGCACCAAACTGTGGATTGGGTTTTCAGTCCCTGCCTGATTCCGTGGGTTTTCCCCAGAATATTCTTCTGGGGACTTCTTTCCACCACTAAAACTGTAATTTCTACTCATTGTCTTCTCTCTACAAGTTTCTTCAGGCTTGCGAGCTACAGTGCCTGGGGCACTTTTGAGGAATCCTTGGTTTCATTACCAGAAATAACAAAAATAATAAATAATAAGAAGAATTGGTCAATGTGCACTGTTTGATTGACAGGCATGAAGATCCCTTGTATTTTTTATTTGTACCTGTAGACATAATCCCATGTCTCTGAGAACGTGATGTTGTGAACCTTCTTGAAGTCAATCAGTCGGATGGAACGCTTGACCCCGATGTCGAAGGTCTCTGCTGAGGTCCGGATGTAGCGGTCTCGCTCGCTGAAAAGAGGGTCTGAAAACAGACTGGATTCTGGAAAAGGGCAGAAAGATAAAAACAATGTTAATAAACATGATAATTGAAAAAGAGGGTGATCACTGAACTGAATTTGAGATAAGATTGTAAGAAAATTATAAAAAGTGCCAACAAAAATTAACAATCATGACCATTCTTGAACAGCTCTATCAGCAGTTTTGATACTGTGCAGGTTTTTGTTGTACTAAAACTATACACTGTAAATTCTGCATACATGTAACAGTATCAGCAGTATTTCTAGCTATCTGCCCGATGTGCCAACCACACTTATCAAATGTGCTTCTTTGTCAATCTCACAATGCGGCCACCTGTCCTATTTAGTCAGTTTGGGTCACTCACAGTAATTGAACACATGTTAAATCTTAGCACTGAGTGTGGCCAACGTTTCATAGTGGCCAGTCCCTTGGGTAGCAACTTTAGTCTACATGAGCTTTAATTTCTTTATTTTATTATACAAAGCCTGAATAAATCCCCATCATCTGATTGGTGGATCGTCGATTACATCATTGGGGCAATTCCACGGTTACTCGCGTTACATTTTTGATGTACTTTTGAGTTTCCTTGGGTTGTAATTACCTTACTGAAAAGGTTTAATAACTGTTATCCCCATGGTAGATAGAGTAGACCTAGACCTACCTAAGCACCAAAGACGACATCCAGAAAATGTGTTATGTATGATAAACAAGATGCACAAAATCGGTTACTCACGTTACATTATCGTAAAGTGAGTAACTGATTTTGTACGTCTTGTTTATCATGTATATAAAACATTTTTCTGGATGTCATCTTTGGTGCTTAGGTAGGTCTAGGTCTACTCTATCTACCACGGGGTAACAGCTATTAAACCTTCTCAGTAAGGTAATTACATCCCAAGGAAACTCAAAAATACATCAAAAATGTAACGTGAGTAACCATGGAATTGCCCATTGGATTATTCAAACGCACGGCCCGGCTGCACTGCTAAATTGCAGTTACTTTCCATGGTAAATAGAAGTTCCATTGCAGGGTGGATCTGACCAATCAGATGACGAGGATTTAATTCAGGCTTTGTATAAAACAAATAATGTGTTTTTCACATGAGTTCAATGGAAAGAACAAATTCATTCTGTGACAAACAGAATGTTCCATTCGATTGAACAGTCCGCTGTCACCTCATGAAATTATTCTTACCATCGCACTCATAAACATTCATTATTTGTGTTTAATTGCAAATCAAATAAAAGATCACCACTTTTTTGTTCATGTGTAATTGTGCATGTAAACACAAAAGTGGCACCGGTATTCCGAACATTTCCAAAACTGCCACGGAAAAACTTTTTAAAACAATGCCCTCTAAATCACCAAAAAAAGTATTATTTCAAGAAAAATCGTCTTTGTCTCACTCCTTAGATAAATTTTTTGGGGATGAGACACAAATTTTCTCTTACGATAAAATTACTTTCTGATATACTCATGTACATAAAAAAAAGAAAAATTGGGGCATACACCTGGCCAGATAATAGGCTTACCAATATGGCGTCTACGTGCCGTCTTGTCCTTGCCATCATCAATCATATAGGTCATCTGAGTGACCAGGTCCTTGGTCAGCGTGGCCCTGTCTCTCTCTCGTTGTAGGAGGGGGTTGACGGTCGGCGGGATGATGTCAGCCCCGACCGCACCTGAAATCATGGTATCATGCTGTGCCTGATGGGTCATGACGAATTAGACATGCAGCTGGAGTCTTGAAAACCTGTGTGGGTGACAAGACAAATATAATAATAATAAATTAATATTCATCATGTGGTACTAACATCTAGGGCGTTTTTGCAGTTATTACTGTTGTTCACTTGGCCATGAGAAAAGTTTTCTGCAGCAGATCAGCACAATCTGGCCTCTACCCACACAGGTTCCCATCTATACTCCTAAATGTACAGTGTAGGTGGAGAGGCAATTGTAGTAAAGTGTCTTGCCCAAAAACACAAGCAGCTTGCCTGGCTTCCAATTATTCCCACGATCCAGTACTATCGCACAGGAGTTGGACTTCATAGGATCACAACACTCCACAAATTCACATCATTTACATGTAAATTGTGCTCACTTCATTTCCTGACTTCTACCGGTACATGTGAACCGGTACCTTACAAAATGTTGGTGTGTACTACAATCATTGACAATGTAAGATTATAATTATATTCATGAATAAGTGAATTAATAATATGTGCTTGGCCAGTTTTAAACAAGTAGGGCCTATGTTTAAGATCGGTTTGGGGAAAAGACATTTGGCTTGGGCCATTATCGGCGACCAGGCCCCAAACCAGTCTCAAACGGACTTGTTTAAAACCAGCCATTGAAGCACATTTATTCCCATTAATCATAACTTTTAGTCAGTAAGTCAAGATGTCCTAATTTAGACCTTAAAAATCTTAATCTACCGGTACATTTGTACATGCTTTGTGTACATTACACAGTTTAAATGTTGTCATTTTGGGGACATTTAAATGGAAATAAATAAAAATTGGAAATAAATAAATAAATGTACATTGCTGTATCATGCTTGCAAAAGTGTTTAATGCACAGTATCCAAATTGATGAATATTCCTGCACACCGTGGACTTTGAACATCTACAGGCAACGCCTACTGTAAACAATACATCTCATCTAGACAAAACACTAGATGTTTTGTGTATGTAAAGACTTGATGAATTCACCATGTTCACTGGCAAATTGACGGAAATTTTGAAATGTGCTGGTTTCAAGTTTATGCGTAATGGCCGTAACCTTTTTCATATGTTTCTGTACACTTTTTCATCTGCATGAACGAATTTGCTGTGTAAACAAGTGGGTCAACTAACTTTGCGAATTTTATGAATGAGCTGAACTCAAAATGGTAAACATGTGTATGTAACGTGTGTGTGTGTCATAATAGAGTATGGTACAATGTACATTGTTTGTACAAAACAATATGTTTTATTCAGTCAACATACAATAAAAAGTACAGAAAACAAAGGCTACATAAAAATGCACTTAACTTAATGGGGTACTAGGTCCTGAACTCCCCAAATATTTCATGTTTTTGGATCGTTTACTTAGCCTATTCTAAACATCTGGTTCAAAGGAAACCAACCTAATATCTTACCGTTCCCGAGAAAAGACGAATAAAACCTTGGTTGTTTACATCGGACACAACGGAGTACGAATACGGTTTCTTGTCGTTTTCACTTTCAGTCAATGTACATACGATATGTATAGACCGCTTGCAGACGCGTTCGATAATTGACGCGCGAAGGTGCGCGACGCCATGTTGTGGGACAAAATGTGCATGGATAGATATGCGCTTGTCCCACAACATGGCGTCGCGCGCCTTCGCGCGTCGATTATCGAACGCGTCTGCAAGCGGTCTAGTAATATACACAGCACCGTGCTCTTAACTGGATCCGTGCGCAATCTTCGAAAAAAAAAATCTTCCACTTCCAGTTTGAGCGCACATTCTTAAGAATGCGCAACAAGAGAAGCGATCTTTTCGATGCTGAGAACCGGCTGCACTTGGCGAGTCTAGCTGCATCCTCGTTCACTGATTAATTCTTGGGCTGTACTTAAATAATTATACTGTGGCAACGTAAATTGACTAGGGAAAAGATATAACAATGTAAGGTAGAGATGAAAGTATTATGCGTATTGGGGAAAATAATAAGAGACATTGGTAGAAAGAATTCTGATAACAAAAACGTAAAGGCTAACGTGTTCCTAATGATCACTCAGCATGCGTACACGTATGGTGAGGGACTTGTAACTTGTCTAGACTAATCAAAGCACTTCCCAGACTAGTTTCCAGTCCTCCGTTATTACAAAACAGCTTTAACTGTTTAATTGAATTCAAATTATCATAGTTCAACAGGTACAGATGCATAGATCATTTGCTTGTCTCATCATATGATTATTTCCCCTTTAACCTCTAATACGTTTAATTTAAAATAATAAATTAAAATTGTAATAATAATGCCGTGCAGTGTTTGTTAAGATTGCGCAAAATTCAAAAATTGCGCAAGTAGGCCTAAGTAATATTCCCACGCAATCTTAAGAATGAGCGCTCATTCTTCAGATTGCGTGCTCATTCTTAAGAATGCACGCTCGTTTTTAAGAATGCGCGCTCGTTTTTAAGAATGCGCGCTCATTCTTAAGATTGTGCAAATTGCAAGAAAGCGCACAAAGTTAGACCATGGTTAGACCATGGAGCTATAGCTCCATGGTTAGACTTTGTTTTGTACACAACCGGTCACCGGCATGACCGGTGAAATGGCGTCAGGTTGCAACAAACTTGTCATTAGCTCTATAAACATGACCAATTGATCCACTATTACACTGCAAGGTAACACAAACAGTCTATAGTATTTGGCATGTTTGGTAAATGTTTATTGTTACCAATATTGAGGCTGATCAAATGAAAACAGTCAGTCAAGGAAAACATTGAAACTCGTCCTCACCTGCAACCCCTTCACACTCACCGACGTCACATGCATGGTTTGGTGTCAGGTCAACTCGCCCCTGGTCGACTCGCCTCTTACCGACTCGCCCCTTACCGACTCGCCCCCTGACCGACTCGGGCCCCCGACCGACTCGGCCCCCAACCGACTCGCCCCTTACAAGCTCGCCCCCTGGCCGACTCGCTCCTAGCCGACTCGCCAACTCGCCCCCTCGCCGACTTGCCCCCTGACTGACTCGCCCCCGGAATATTATGCACCTACACATTTAGACACACTCTTCATGCTCTTGAGAAAAAAACATGGCCCGGTTAAATTATTCCTAATCAAAATTATTGCACCCGCTTTCGGTTTTATTGCGTCACTCTTCTGTCTATCCCCCCCCCCGCCACCCCCCCCCCCCCCCCCCCCCCCCCCCCCCCACCACATCGAAAAATAATAAGGGAATAAATGTGTGCTCCGGAGGTTTTTATCACTCGTTTAATACCGCTTAGAGTCTGGGTGCTGATAATTACCCGAGCCGGAGGCGAGGGTAATTATCAGCACCCAGACTATAAGCGGTATTAAACAGAGTGATAAATACCGACCGAGCACATATTTATTCCCATTCATAAATACCTTATCCGTAAAAAATATCAAATAATTCGTTCAAAAAATCCCGATTTTGTTCAACAAGTTCACTTCATGCTTTTTGAAACATCCCTCTAGCAAAATAATGGAGTGTTCTGCTGGCGAGTAAGATGTAAACAACCCTTTTATGGAGATTGACGCGCGCGTAACATGTTCTGCGCGATGTCACGCAGAACGCACCTGGGGCGTTGCGTTTTGAATTTAGAACTATAAAATTCTGACTCGCTTGTAGTGTTGCGCATGCCTACGTGAGGATTGTGAACGTTCAACCAATGAAACGGTAAGAGGCACTGGATTTTTAGGAGTCCACATTTTATTGTGACACTGGAAAAGTGTTTAAGACCAGCTAGCCATGTCTTTATCATCCGTTTAAGACCGGCCACGTGACGGGCTCTCGACCAATAGGAATAGCTAAACTGTCTGAGGTATTTATGAATAGTAATTAAATACTGTTTAAAAATGTGCTCGTTTATTCAGAAATTCATGAAGCATATTCAAACTGATCGGTCGTTTCCAAAGTGTCTTTCCCATTTGCAAAAGTTCTTTTTAAAAAAAAGCCCATGGGGGCATGCAAATTGTGCGTATGCAAGTTCGGGTCTTTTCATCGGACAATTTTTAAAAGGTAGAACCTAGGAGCCTAGGAGATTTCTTTTATTTCCGTTGAAGAGTAAAGATTTCCCTTACAAAAACACCTTATTATTTTATATTCCCTGACGTGCCTTTATTTGCACACCCCGCCCCCAATCACCCAGAAATAATAAAACGTCATTTCAGCTGGGTTTTGTTACTTTTGTAGTAGCTTGACCTCCCCCGCCAACAACTAAAACAAAAATAGGCAAAATACCGACAACCTTCCAAGGATCATGATCAAGTGTCTCACATCTTTCAAGTTTTATTTATTTTGTTTAATTCCTTAGTCTTATTGACGTACAAATATTTAACCAATTCATACAAACAAATACAAAAGATTGCAAATGAGGGGAAAAGTTGGGCAGAAGGCCAATAAATTTGAGAGATTAATAATCACTTTATAATATCATAGATGATTATTACATAAGCAACGACTACATGACTGTACACGGTAAATCCAGGTTTTTGTATTTCGCCATTTTGTGAAAAAGATTTTCAAAAGGGAAGATAAAACTGGGGAATGCCCCCCCCCCCTCCAAAAAAAAAATTCCTAGATTATTTTGAAACATTTCAGGACTATATTTTGTCTAATTTAGCTATTTGATGCCAGGCAAGTTCAACACTCGATATATATTGCGTTTATCCTTTTGTGAGGTTAGTTATTAATAAGAAAATGAAAAGACATGCAAAACCACCAAGAAAAACAATTGTGCATACTAAGTAAAAATATAACAAATAAAAAAAGTGCAATGAAATAAATCACAAAAGGATAAACACAAATGTAATTTGAGTGTCACTCATACCTGTTGCAATGCATTTTGATGGATAGAAGTTCCTGAACAGTTTATTCTTTAAATTTTCCTAAACATTAAACGTTCTTGTGTTTTCTAATAAATGTACAATGGAAAGAAAGTCACGTTTTAGTTAAACCGACGTCTTGTTAAAGACGTTAAATTTAAATAAAGTTTGCTACATTTCTTCAGTTTTTAAACAATAAATCAATCCTTTTTAAAATCTTTCAAAACTCTTAAAACTTAAATTGGTTTTCTTAAAATTGCACTTTCAATATCAAATTAAATATATAGAGCAAAATTCTCATTGTCAACTGAACAAAAAGCAAATACAAAGCGTTAGGGGAGACCTCGTTTATAATTTACCGAGAAGATCCAATTGAATGCATTAAAGGTAAGGAGTATGATGATATTGATGCAATAATTTTGGATGACCCAGGACAGATCAAAGGAACATCCCTTCTCCCAGACATGTCACTGCTGAAAAGCCAGTGACAAATCATTACCCTCACAATAATTTTTCAGCAAGTTTCCATTATTGTCCATTGTTAACTGTCTGTTGCAGTATCCGGTTTAAGATTATTTTAGAGGCATAAATAATTTAATGAAATCAAAATTACTTTTCATTTTATTTTAGTGTTGTTGCCTTAGTGTATAACATTAATGACGTTGCATTATGCAGTCGATTGATTATTTCATATTGTGCAAGCTAGTTTTTTATAACTAAGTTTCCGATGAGGGCATCCTTGTCCAGTAGAGCAGCTTCGTCATTGTCCAGTCTCGTCCAAGCTTGACAAAAACATGTCCTAAACATGACAAAATAAGCAAGCAAATTTAAAAAAAATACATATATTAGGAAATCAAGCACTGTGGATTTTGTAGGAGGGACAAACTACAATCAGAGGAATAACAAATTATAATCCTCATACCCTGGTCTTTTTTCGTTTTCAAAGTAAACTCACCTCAAGAATCAGAAATGGCCAGGCCAGCAGGCGGTGTCAGTCCATCGTCGGTCCTCCCAGCTTACGATGGCTTGAAGCAGGCTCATCCTCATCTCAGTAAGACAATACCCTCATCAGTCAGTGGTCCTCATTTCTCTACAAGGATTCAAATGACGAAAAAAAAATATCTGAAATATTATTAAGAAATATGTGCAAGGAGAAAGAAAACTTCGATTTTTACCCCACAAAGCAACACAACTCTATACCAGCACTCGTTGTGGAAGAACACAGAAAAGTGCTAATCACCAATTTTGAGTTCTGTGACTAAGACGAAGCCTTCATGTAAACTAACTTCAAGAATCAGTCATTGGAAGCCCAGCAAGTAGGTCATCCGTTCATCTGTCGGTCCCCCTTCCTGCTTCCGGTTCCTCGAGTTTCTGTGTGATGAGGCTGTTGGAGCCTTGGAGGGTTCATTTTTGTCCAGACAAAGCAGCCTAGCTCATCCATGTGATGCAGTCTCAACTTTTAGATCATCAGTTTCTTTGATGAAAGCTGCAACTCTTTCCTCAGTGGACAGGGGTATGAAAACACTAGGCCTAGCCCATTTGTTACTTAAGTGAAACATTGCAAATGTAGCCAATAATTATGTCTAAGCCTACCTATAACCAAGTCATGGGTAGGACCCAATGGAAACCAAACGATTCTAGCCATGTTTCCATTATTTCCTTTTTAAAACAGACACGATTACTTTGTCATAATGTGCCGACGCTGATAATGGCAGGTTCCTTTGGAAACTGTATATACATGTACCTCGCACACTAAATAAACAACCATTAAAAAAAAATTCACGTGACATTAAGATGACAAAATGCCATCTTAATCCTTGCCGATCCCTTCCAAATCGGACTTACATTGAACATATATAGTACTATACGGAGGGAGGGTTACACGTAGGCTAAAATCAACAAGGAAATAGTAGTTTTCTATGTAACTCTAAACCTGTCGCATATCTTGAAATGCTTTCTTTTGAAATTTACGTTAAGTAAGGTGTACTCGTAGCCCACAAAGATTTGATCGTGAAAGTCTATATTAGACCGATCTCTAACTACTGCAACGCCTTTTTCCGTTATGGTTTTCGTGTTCTCCCCTTCAATAAAACAGCACTGTCGACCTTATGCGTTATCAAAGGTCAAAGTAAGACAACCAAATGAGTAACTCAAAGGAGAAATATAAACTTGATGAAAACATGTATCCCTGCCGATCTTTCCAAATCGGACTCACATAAATGATGTAGATTAAAAACACGAAGAAATGTCGCATGCGATGGTAAATATGTCGCATGTCGCACTGTACAGCCATTTTCCCTATCGCCGCTTTGTTGATTACACATAAGTTGTACCCTTTCACATGCATAACCTGGCTATTTCTGGCCTTTTTGAAGGCAAACTTCTTGACAATGTCACAAATTGCAGTTATTTTAGCTGACGAATAATACTTAAAAGATACGGTGTAGGCCTAGAACTTGGGGGGAATGCCTTTAACATGCTGCTTTAATTGAAATTCAGTCATTTTCTTTACATCGACATAATGGAGTTTTTCCTTAATTTCCGTCATTTTTTAAAACTTTTTTCTGCCGTCATTTTCCCCACCGCGGTGCACCGTTTACCGAATTCGGTTTCCGGCTTTTTTAAGCAGTGAAGTACCGTACCGGAAGTGGCTGCCGATTATAATTTGAATTTTTTTTGTTAACATTATTTCGGTCATTTTCTTTAGCAAATTTTTGCATGGCATAGGGCTTAGAAGTTTAGAAAATTACCGATTTTCAAATATTTATTTCTTTCGCTGCCGCTGTTAATCTTTTTACCGTAATTTTCGTCTCTTTAATTTGGTTCTTCCGCTATCGATTTTTTTTTCACTTTGTACGTAAGAAAAATAACACTGATATCAAGTATTATTTCTCTCACTAAAGCTGTGATTTTTTTAGCCGTGTAAACTATGTTTCGTCACTTCACTTATATGTCGCGTTGATTTTCGGTGTAACTTTCGTAATTTTCCTGTAGCTACCTGTAGAAACAGAGTGCCATGCTTCGAGAAGAATCTCCACGTATATACTATGTGGTTTTCGTTGTTATTTAATTTGGACCGATTTGATTTTTGTTTCCATGTTTCGTCACACGCGTTTAGTCAAATATTTCAAAAACAACACTGATTTCAGTTATTTTCGGCGTAAATTTCATCATTTTCTCAGCCACTTGTTAGATGGAAGCAGAGAAGCATTTCTGTGAGAAGAAAATCCGCTTATGATTTGATTTTCACTGCAATGTACTTTTAACACACATTTGACTATTTTTCTTCAATTTTCGTCATATTCGTTGTCAAATATTTCAGGTATAGGTATCTCAGTAAAGTTAACAAGTAACAGCGATTTAAGCTATTATTTCTTCCAATTATAGCGGTATCTTTGGCGTAAGAATTCGTATTTTAGTCGTTTTGATGTTTTATAATATTGCAAAATAATATGCAGTCTGATTTTTGATCCAATATTCCGCAAATCGGAAAGTGTCTGATGAGGGCATCGTTGTCAAGATAGAGCAGCTTCGTAATTTTCCAGTCTCATCCAAGCTTGGCGGTCCTCATCTTCTAAAACATTACAAAAAGAGTAAACTAGAACAAAATTAGAATTAATATTTAAAGAGGAAATCAAGCATCGTAAGAGGTGACATAGTATTAAAGGAATAACAAATTTAAGTGTTGGCCTACATATCCCTGGTCTCTTTTCAAGTAAACATACCTCAAGAATCGGTAATGGCCAACCAAGCAGGCAGTGTCAGTCAACCGTCGGTCCTCCCAGCTTATGGCAGCTTGAGGCAGGCTCATCCATCATAGGGCAATTCCCTCACCAGTCAGTGGTCCTCATGTCTGTAAAAAGATTCAAATGACGAAAGAAAATATCCAAATTATTATTAGAAAATATCTAAAAGGTAGAGCAAGAGGGGGGGGGGGAGAAATGTTCGAATTAACCCAACAAAGCAGTGTCCCACTACCAGCACTCTTTATTTGTGGGAGAACATAGAAGAGCGCCAGATCACCCATTTTGATTACTTGTTTCTGCTTATTCTTTAGGTACATGTAACTAAAAGCTAACCTCAAGAATTAGTAATGGGAAGCCCAGCAAGCAGGTCATCCGTTCATCTGTCGGTCCTCCTCCCTGCTTCCGGTTCCTCGAGTTTCTGTTTGATGAGGCTATCGGAGCCCTGACGATGTCTTGAGGCAGGCTCATCCTCATTTCAGTAGAGAAATTCCCTCATCAGTCAGTGGTCCTCGCTTTGCTGAAAGGATTCAAATAACGAAAGGAAACATTTGAATTATTGAGCTGTATTCGTGCCAGGGCTCGAAAGGGGAAAGAAAACATTGAATTAACCCCACAAAGCAAAGCCCTGCTACCAGAACTCGTTTGTGGACGAACATAATAACAGAGTCAGATCGCCCATTTAAATGGTTCTGTGACTTGATTGTTCCTGTTAAGAGAAGGCCTACATGTAAACTAACCTAATAATCAGGAATGGGAAGCCCAACAAGCAGGTCATCCGTTCATCTGTCGGTCCTCCTCCCTGCTTCCGGTTCCTCGAGTTTCTGTTTGATGAGGCTCAGTGTTGGAGCCCTAACGAGTCTTGAGGCAGGCTCATCAATCCCAGTAAAGCAATTCCCTCATCAGTCAGTGGTCCTCATGTCTGTAAAAAGATTCAAATGACGAAAGAAAATATCCAAATTATTATTAGAAAATATCTAAAAGGTAGAGCAAGAGGGGGGGGGGGGGAGAAATGTTCGAATTAACCCAACAAAGCAGTGTCCCACTACCAGCACTCTTTATTTGTGGGAGAACATAGAAGAGCGCCAGATCACCCATTTTGATTACTTGTTTCTGCTTATTCTTTAGGTACATGTAACTAAAAACTAACCTCAAGAATTAGTAATGGGAAGCCCAGCAAGCAGGTCATCCGTTCATCTGTCGGTCCTCCTCCCTGCTTCCGGTTCCTCGAGTTTCTGTTTGATGAGGCTATCGGAGCCCTGACGATGTCTTGAGGCAGGCTCATCCTTATCTCAGTAGAGCAATTCCCTCATCAGTCAGTGGTCCTCGCTTTGCTGAAAGGGTTCAAATAACGAAAGGAAACATTTGAATTATTGAGCTGTATTCGTGCCAGGGCTCGAAAGGGGAAAGAAAACATTGAATTAACCCCACAAAGCAAAGCCCTGCTACCAGAACTCGTTTGTGGACGAACATAATAACAGAGTCAGATCGCCCATTTAAATGGTTCTGTGACTTGATTGTTCCTGTTAAGAGAAGGCCTACATGTAAACTAACCTAATAATCAGGAATGGGAAGCCCAACAAGCAGGTCATCCGTTCATCTGTCGGTCCTCCTCCCTGCTTTCGGTTCCTCGAGTTTCTGTTTGATGAGGCTGTTGGAGCCCTAACGAGTCTTGAGGCAGGCTCATCAATCCCATTAGAGCAATTCCCTCATCAGTCAGTGGTCCTCATTTTCCTAAAAGGATTCAAATGACGAAAGGAAACATTTGATTTATTGAGCTGTAATCGTGCCAGGGCTAGAAAGGGTAAAGAGAACATTGAATAACCCCACAAAGCAAAGCCCCGCTCCCAGAACTCGTTGTTTGTGGACGAACAAAGAAGAGCGCCAGATCGCCCATTTTGATTAGTTCTTGATTGTTTCTGTTTAAGCAGGCTACATGTACACAAACCTGATAGTCAGTAATGGGAAGCCCAGCAAGCAGGTCATCCGTTCATCTGTCGGTCCTCCTCCCTGCTTCCGGGGAATTAGTGAGCTGTATTCGTGCCAGGGCTAGAAAGGGGAAAGAAAACATTGAATTAACCCCACAAAGCAAAGTCCGCTACCAAGAACTCGTTCTTTGTGTTAGAACATTATAACAGAGTCAGATCGCCCATTTTGATGAGTTCTGTGACTTGATTGATCATGCAAAAAGGAGGCCAACATGTAAACTAACCTCGAGAATCAGTAATGGGTAGCCCAGCAAGCAGGTCATCCGTTCATCTGTCGGTCCTCCTCCCTGCTTCCAGTTCCTCGAGTTTCTGTGTGATGAGGCTGTTGGAGCCTTGGAGGGTTCATTTTCGTCCAGACAAAGCAGCCTAGCTCATCCATGCTGTCTCATCAACTTTTAGATCATCAGTTTCTTTGATGAAAGCTGCAACTCTTTCCTAAGTGAACATGGTTACGAAAACACTGGGCCTAGCCCATTTGTTACTGAAGTGAAACATTCCAAAGCAAGCCTACCTGTAATGAGGCCACTTGTTACCAAATGGAAACTAAACGATTCTACCCATGTTTCCACTATTTACTTTTAAGAACAGATATGATC
This sequence comes from Patiria miniata, assembly GCF_015706575.1. Taxonomy (NCBI): domain Eukaryota; kingdom Metazoa; phylum Echinodermata; class Asteroidea; order Valvatida; family Asterinidae; genus Patiria; species Patiria miniata. Next base: position 2,466,343 of record NW_024037069.1, on the reverse strand, counting down.
TTTTTTGTCATAATGCACATGAACATGTGCCGACGCCGATAATGGCAGGTTGCCAATAAGTTGTACCTTTCACAATGTACCTTTTTTGGTGTGTGTGTGTGTGGGGGGGGGGGGGGGGGGGGGGGGCAATAAGGTCGTTTTGAAGGCACTTCTCGACAATGCAAACAATTTTGATGTTTTTGAAATGCCGCTGTATATAACTGAAATTCAGTCATTTTCTAAACAGATATTTTGTTCATTATGGTGTGATTGTTTTCTCGTAATTTCGTCAATTTCATTTTCTTTTGCTGCCGTCATTTTCCCACCGTTTGCCTCAAAAAATCGGAAAGCGAATTTTGGCAATGTAGAACCGGTATTCACTGCTCGGCATAATTTCATACTTTTTTTCAATCTTAATTTCGGTCTTTTTTTCTCTGTGGCCAAATTTGGAAAGGGATCGAAGTTTAGAAATTAGCACCAATTTGCAAGTACATGTACATGTATTTACTTCTCTCGTTGCAGATGATTAATTTCTATGCCGTTATTTTCGTCATTTTGATTTGTTATTTCCATAACCAATTTTGTTTACTTTCAGGTATTTTTACTCTCATTAACGCTGTGATGTTTTCCTCGCGTTATTTTCATCATTTTCCTAGCGTGTAGGCCTACACGTAGAAAGCGGAGTGATTTTTTTTTCGGAAAAAAATTCGCTTACGATGTGATTTTCGCTACAATTTATTTTGGACCGATTTGAATCTTGTATTCAGTTTTCGTCATACGCGTAGTCAAGTAAATATCCGGGTAGGTATTGCAGTAAAAGGTAAAAAATAACACCGAACTCAGGTATTATTTATTCCAATACTGCCTAACATTTTAAAGTTGATTTCGTATTTTCGTCAATTTGAGGCTTGTCGCTTCAAAACCGTAACATTTTTTGCCCGACGTATTGCAGTTGAGAAAAAAATAACACTGATTTCAAGTATTATTCCTTTCGACGTCTGCTTCGATTTTGCTTAACGATTTGACATTTTCGTAGCCAACGATTTATGTGATTTAAAAACATTTAATTGTGTCTATTGTCAGAGACAACAGACGGATACCATTAAAAACAAATCACACCACACAGAGAGCAATGCACACTAAGGCAAAAAATCAAACATGCAACATTTACAATGAAACAAAATACAATCTACTTTTGAGTTTTTTCCCCCAAAAGTCATTCTCTCTGTAAGCATTATTTACTCACAGATAAGTTTATCTTTAAATACTTAATAATGAACCGATCTTAAAAGGTCTTCACAGAATAAAAATGTCTTTTATATAAATTTATGCAAAGTATAATTAACCAACGTTATGACTTTTGATTAAATATGGTCAACTGTCAACTGTGCCCTCACTTCTCACAATGTGGCGCTTTTACAGACGCTGTTAATCCCAGATTTGTTTTACTTTTCAGTGTTACTATAAGAGCGTATATGTCACCTTAACAGGGAGCTCATTTAGGAATTAGCGTTAATTATTAACCAACAGTTTTTTTCTGTATGGCTATTGAAGTAGTAACGTCCTTCCGTGTTAAGTGGTCTAAGTTTTAATGTTCAAGTTCTTCTGAAGGAAGGGGCCTCTTGGAAATCGGCGCTACTAATATGCACCGAAGAGGGTATCCCTTACCAGTGACACTGCACCAGGCATGGTCACTGTCAGTTGCCGATGGCCTAGATTTTATGAATGTTGTTTGCTCTTAAAGGGAATGTACATCATTGGCTTTTGCTGTAATTTTCAGAAATGAACTATTTGAGGGGTTAGTATAATAGATCAAATATAGTTTAACTGACATGTTTGAAGTTTTGTGTTCGAAAATGCTTGAACAACCAAGAAAAACACAACTGTTTATGTAGTCTGGTTCCCTGACTCCACTAAAGATAAAATGGATCAATTATAGATGTCGGAAAATTGTAAGATAAGGGAACCAGTCTAGCTGGCCTGCACCTGTTCATGAACATGTAACCAATAGCAAACAAAATTTGGACTGAAAAAAATTGTAAGTTTGGAGCAGTAGTTGAAAAATAGTTAGGTTTTCCAACGGTGGTCGGCCGACCACCGTTGGAAATGTATACAAAAATACCATTTTCTTGAAAATGACTCGACACCAGGTGCCATGATTTTACAGGATACTTTAGACTGTAATTTACCAACATCCTAGTAAGGTATTTCGTACAAACTTGGTAGTTTTATTTTTCGATGTTTGCAAATGTTGTATATTCCCTTTAAACATTTTATACAATCATAAAGAAATTATATCGTCGTTGGTGGACAACGCACCAGGCCTGCCACTTTCTGTAGTTGTTTTACTAACTTTGTTTAATTATTGTTTTGAGTTGGGCAAAGTACCAGCCAATGTCCGTATAGAGGGCAGCATTCCAGTGGATCGATAAAACATCACAAAATGACTCTCAATCAATTACAAAATCGACTTTAAATTTGCGAGTGAAGTTTCTTAATAGCTAAAATAAAATACACCAGTACTTTCAAGTTTAGAGGGACAGTGTTATTCATTAGACTGATTTTCGTTTGCATTAAGTTAGTGTTAGTGTTATTTTTTTTTTTTTTTTTTTTTTTTTAGAAAACTTCTAAAACTCCCCATTGCACTGCCTGCAGGCTCAATGTGCGCATGCTCGCAGCAGGCTATGCTTGCTCCCTAATTTTTGTTTTCTTCATTTTCCCTAACACTGTTCATTGCACTTTGCAGTTCCTAAGTTTTATAACATTCCGAAGTATGGTACACGAAATCGCGCTATTACGCAGGTACGCGGATATGCGGATACGCGGGTACGTGGGTACGAAGACCAAGAGGAGATGAACATATTGTTCTTATTTAGGGCCTACTACTATACATATGACAATCACAACGTACGTACGTGATACATTTAATTAATCACATACGTATACTTGTGACAATATAATATTACGTACTAACGTAATATTAGTACTATCATTGCGTACATACCTGATAAATAAGTACATATTACGTACGTACATGTATTGCATATGTAAGTGATAACGTGTATCCTTAAACGAGTATACGTTGTGTATACGTACTTAATAATTATCACGTGGGCCCTACGTACGTAATAATTATCACGTGGGCCCTACGTGATAATATTACCTACGTACGTGATAATATTCAAGTACGTGCGTGAGTTACGTACGTACGTGACAATAACACATACGTAATAGTATTGTGAAAATGAAAAACAAAATAACTCCCATGTCCCTTCACGGTCTTCGTACCAAACCGTCTCCGGTCTAGCCAAAAAAAAAACAAAAAAAAAAAACGAGTTTGCCGAACATTACGTATGAATATGCCTTATTGTCGCACGGAAAAGCGATAGAACGCGGTGCGGAGGTTTCTAAACGCGTATGAGAATATTTCGCCGAATCTAAATGCATTGAACATTATCTAAATGCCTATAACATAACATTAATACTCCAACAGATCCAGCAGCTGCTTTGCTTTGCGGATGCTGCATAATGCACGCCTGCAGCGTCGCACTCCTCCCAACTTGACCTACAAAAAAACTAATTAATTGTTTGCATCACTTGCACAAACGTTTTGCCCAGAATGTTGATTAGGTTTTATATTGTTTCAATTTATTTTTTAGTTTCTGAGACAGAGGTGGAGAACGTCTTTTAACCTTCTCCAGAAAGGGAGTTACATAAGACCTGCAAGTCAATGTGACAATGAAGGAGACACTGTCACAGGTTTATCATTGAAAATACTGGTGTAAATGAGCGAGTTAAATTATTCAGAGACAACAATTTGAAAAAAAAAAAAATTCCACTGGAATGCTACCCTTCAACTGTTCCACGTGCGAACACAATGTCACTGCACGTGTCTGACGAATTCTTTCGAAATTGTATTTTCTCCCCACGTGCGAACACAATGTCACTGCAAATTTCAGACGAATTTCTATGCAAATGTTATATTCAACGTGCGAACGCAATGTCACTGCACGTATTTTATGAATTCCTATATGCAAATTAACACACGTGGGAACACAATGTCAATGCACGTGACAAATTCCTATTGGCATTGCATTATATTGAATAAAATAATCATTTTCGTTCAACCTTAAATCTGCTGTAATTTATCTTCCCATGTAAACTTTTTTTTAACATCCAATGAAATTTAAAGGGAATGTACATCATTGGCTTTTGCTGTAATTTTCAGAAATGAACTATTTGAGGGGTTAGTATTATAGCTCAAGTATTGTTTATCTCACATGTTTGAAGTTTTGGGTTCGAAAGTGCTGGAAAAAGCCAAGCAAAACAAAAATGTTTAAGTAGTCTGGTTCCTTGTCTCCACTAAAGATAAAATGGATCAATTTATAGATGTCGGAAAATTGTAAGGCTGGCCTGCACCCGTCCATAAACATGTAACCAATAGCAAACAAAATTTGGACAAAAAAGTTGGAGCAGTAGTTGAAAAATAGTTAGGTTTTTCCAACGGTGGTCGGCCGACCACCGTTGGAAATCTATACAAAAATACAATTTTCTTGAAAATAATTAGACACCAGGTGCCATAATTTTACAGGATGCTTTAGACTGTCATTTACCAACATTCTAGTAAGGTATTTCGTAAAAACTTGGTAGTTTTATTTTTCGACGTTTGAAAATGTTGTATTTTCCCTTTTAAGGAGTTCTCTGTTTCAGGTGACAAAACTCTCTACTTTTACCAGAGCTTCCTAAACAAATTAAAGCATTTTACTGCCTTGAAATGAAGTAATTTATCCGCTCAGCCAGAAAACAATTCCTGGCCGGCCAGTGGCTTTTTGCAGTCTCAAACTTTATATCTAAACTGCTTCGGATTAACGGAGCCTATAGCCACGCCCCATTTTATTTACAAACGTGCGAACGCAATCACTACATGCGTCTTTCGAATTTCTATGCATAGATATAGAATAAAAAGACTAGATCGGCAGTGCGTTCACACGCGCCCATTCATTGTGCGATAAATCTCCGCGTTTTGTATTGTGTCTCGTGGACGCGCAACAAATTAACGTAAATTAACGGAGCTAAATGTATCTTTCCTCCAGCACCGTGACCACTAAGCTCAACGCGCGCGAAGCAAGAAATACGCACCAAGTATTAACGCGTCGTCACGTTTTCGCGCATTATTTGTATCTTTCCTCCAGCACGTGACCCTCCATGCAAGTCAGCGCGTGTGGACGCGCTACCGATCTAGTCTTTTTATTCTATCTATGTTTCTATGCAAATTAAACGTGCGAACGCAATGTCACTGCACGTGTAGGCCGAAATATTATTCAAATGTTATATTCTACGTGCGAACACAATGTCACCGCACGCGTGAGACAAATCCCTAATCACTTATTATCGCTTATCCCCAAGTTATACTTTATACACAAATAAAGGCCTTACACTTACTTAAAGATATAGTCCATCATTTGTAATTAGTGCATTTTGTTTGTTTGAAGCAACAAAAGGGTTCAAAATCTAATGAAGGATACTGAGCAACTAACCTGATGAAGTTTCAGCTCAGCTTCAGCTGTATATTCCGAGAAAAGCAGCATTCTAAGATCTCAATTTCAAATCAAAAGTTACTGAATCATGTTTTGAACTGTTTTGAATTGCAGCTATACGCGGCGTCGCGCACTGATCCGACGAATTATAACCGCGCGCGCGCGTTCGTGGTTCCAATACTTGTGCGCGCTGCGCTGAATAACAAAACGAACTACTAATTTAAATTTTCCTACGGTGCTTCTTAAGAATCACCGTTGGAAAGGCCTTCTTTCGTTGATTACTTCAAAATGACAGCTTCCCAGAAAGAATAATTTCACAGGGAGTTTAGTTCCCTTACTATCTTTCAACCAAGTTTGTTTTTCAACAGTAATTACGCCAGTTACTTTTCGGATGGCTGCAAATGATGGACTATAGCTTTAAAGTGGCCCTAGATTTTGGTAGGAGAACCTTAGGCTATTTATACACATGTACATTAATCAGAGACATGTAACGTACCTCTTTCTACTCTTGAAGACATTGCCCCTCTTGATGTTGATCTTGGAGTAAATGGTAACGATGTCTTTGTTAATACAATATAAATTGGACACAATGTGCACGTTCAATTAGAATAAACAATTTTATACCGAGCCAAAATGATAATTATGAACAGTGTAATGAGTTGCATGCAGTGAGCGTGAGGAGCACAACGACAGTAATGAAGGCCTAGCCCAGCACCGAAACAACAGCTTAAGATAAAGCCCGTGCACGCTACGTCGCTGTACCATGGTGATCAGCGAGGCATGAATGTAACAATAGGGATGGAGTCTGAGTGGAAATCTTCTAAACACATTAGTTGCATAATGTCATTCAGCACAAGCCTGGGTTATAAATGAGAGTCGGATACAATGCTAATGACGTAATCCCGATGGGCGATTACATTTTGGTCACGAGACTTACTTAGAGGGGTGGCACAGTTTCATACTGATCAACTTAATGAGTTGAAAACAATTGCCTGTTTAAATACATTTGTGAAGGACGAAAACGAAATGTTTCTTATTAAAAAACATGCAAATGAAAAGTGGTTTTGGGGGGCTGCACCCACTTTTTGGGGTTAAATTTTGGACTGACCGGTTACAGTCGCATCACCGGGGCACTTGCTCAATAAAAGGCATCGTCCGTTGGTGAAGCAGCGTATCCAGTTTTTTTTAGGGGGGGGGGGGGCACATCCGTGCTGAACTTGATGTCGACATGTTTTTTTCACCGGACACTTGGCCTCCGTAAAATCAAATGGGGGGAGGGGGCTGGGCTAGTACCAAAGTTACAAAAATTGGAGCGCTCTTCGAAACCGGACATTTTATTCTGGTTCTGTATCTGGTGGAATATACTGCATGCATAATCTCATCACAAGGATATCTTGGAAAAAAAATATTGACAGTGCGGGAACATAGTATGTTCCCGCACTGTCAATATTTTTTTTTTTTAAATCCCTTTCCGCAAGAGAAGAGGGTAATCGGTACAGCTGTGCTAATGTGTTTCCAACCCAAATTCTTCATAAAAGATCAATATTATTGCCCGATCGTAGCATGAAAATAATGACAGTGCGGGAACATAATATGTTCCCGCACTGTCAATATATATTTTTTTAAATCCCTTTCCGCAAGAGAAGAGGGTAATCGGTACAGCTGTGCTAATGTGTTTCCAACCCAAATTCTTCATAAAAATCAATATTATTGCCCGATCGTAGCATGAAACCCAATGGAGCCAAATTATTCAAACGCCACTTTTGAAGGGTTTCCGGTACAAATGCAAGAAACTATTGATCTTTTATGAAGAATTTGGGTTGGAAACACATTAGCACAGCTGTACCGATATTCGCGGAGTGCCCGGGGCCTATCGCGCGTAGCAGCCGGTCTATTTCGCGGTCCGTTCATGGTGACTGCGGGTGCGCGGCGGCACATGTACCGCGTTCACCGTTTGTAAATCTCAACTTTAGGTCCTCAGTTTCATTAAAAAGTATTTTAAGAATTAAGGATGTATATTGTGAAAATAAAAAAAACATGTATTTGTTTGGTGTTCTTAAAATGTTATAGGAGGAGCTGAGGCTCAACTTTGAGAATCAAAACCGAAACTCAGATAACGAAGCTTATTTGAACGTGATTTACCCTCTTCTCTTGCGGAAAGGGATTTTTTATTTTCATGTGTGACCTTTTTATTATTGGTTAATATTACCATTTATTATAATAATTATTGTTATTGTACCAGAAATCATTTGAAATGGCGTTTAAATAATTTGGCTCCATTGAGATTCACGACACGACCGGGCATGCAATGTGATCCAGGGGGCAAGTCGGTCAGGGGGCGAGTCGGCAAGGGGCGAGTCCGCTAGGAGGCAAGTAGGCGTGGGGGCGAGTCGGCCAGGGGGGCGAGTCGGTAAGGGGCGAGTCAGTCACGGGGCGAGTCGGTCACGGGGCGAATCAGTCAGGGGCGAGTCGGTAAGGGTCGAGTCGGCCAGGGGGCGAGTTGACCTGCAATCTGATTTTTGTTTATTTTATACTAAACTAAAGTTGCACACAAGTCTAGCGCTCAATATTTGTGTTTCATGTGCTAAATTAAATTATTAGAAATGTCACTTTGACTAAAGTTTAATGTTCGAATGAATACACAACTTCTTTTTGGTTTTCGTATAAAAGTAGACACTTTTATCGATTTTTATGTTTACCAAGAAACTTGCTTTAAAGTTTAAATAAAGTTTCAACCAGAATAAATTAAAATGAAGACAGACTTGTACAAGTTTAATAGCACCGCAATGGGGGAGAAATGACCGGTCTCAAAACCTTCTGCAGGTATTGGAAAATAGCGCAAAACGCGGATGGCACCAGTCGATATTGACACACGTACACAAAATGGACGATTTGGAGGTTCCGTCTCTTCGCTCTCTCAGCGATTTCCTCCTAGAATCGGCTCGGTTCTCTACGCCTGCTATAAACGACCCTTCAAGATGGGCCAACCGTGTTATAGACAACCTTTTGTACTATCAAACCAACTACTTTTTGACTGCAGTACTGGTATTTCTGATAGTTGGGTGGGTGTCACAGACATGTCAATTGTCAATGTCAAAATATAGCAAATACAAATAGCCTTGGCCTATAGCCTAGCTAGCCTCTAGTCTTAGTCTTATACTATAATTAGTATTATCGTCAGTCAGCCTCGACGCCATGGGCGCGTGATGACGTAAATGACGCTGATTGGCTATTCACAGCGACTAGCGTACTGCGCACATTTCGAAGATTGCACGTCCACCTAAACCGACGAGGATCGATTTCGACGCACTCAAATTCAATTTGCGTTGGACAACGCGCGCGCATTGCAAGCGTTACCTGTGCCGATTATGGTGACTTGAGGATTCAAGGGTGATCGTGTAGTGTAGGGCCCCTGTTTTGGTTTTGTTTTGATCAAATTAGAGTCAAAAATTTGGGGTAGAATAACTAGAAATCACAATTTCCCCATGTTTCGTGCGCAGTTTGTGCCTTGCGATTCAGCGCATTGGTCGTGCGGTGATCGCCGTCTTTATTTTCGGGTTGCATGTTGTCGCCGAGCTGTCATCGTCATTTTACCCCCAAATTTCCCTAAAAAAATCAAAACCCTGCCCTATAGCTATGACAAACCTGTTTATTGAGAATGTCGCAAACTAGTTTGGTCGGTCGTTTTAAAGTGGATTTTATTCCCTTAGGCCGAGGGAATGAAAGTCATAGAATACCGTCCTGCTGATTTTGGAAAAATAATGAGGCTTTTTTTCATTATTCTGAAGCACTAACCAGAATCATGTAAAATCGTACTGATAGGTATCATGTTGTTGGTATCATCATGGAGCTCCATGGTTCTGGTAACCGCGCGCTATACATTGTATGCGTGTATTGTTATGTACCACGTGTTCACCGTACTCTGTACGCGTGGGCAGATTGGGTTTTGCGCCAATGTGGTACACAGAATACGACTATTCTGCGTTATAAAAATTGTGTGGAGCGGATTCTGATAAAATTAGAAGTAAACTGTTGTGGCAGATTATTCTGGGTGAATAATGATTTTTTTTGTACGGTATTCTATGACTTTCATTCCCTCGGCCTTAAAAGAACTGGGCCCTACACTACACGATCACCCCTGTTTTGTTTTACCGGTAATCAAATTTGAGTCAAAATGTTTTTATTGCTCAAAAGATCACCTTTACAATCCAAAGCAATTGCCAATTCTAATGCACATATATATCAATTGTCACTATTTTGTCTTTTTATTTGTTTCCAACAAAAGTATAGCTATGAGCCTATGTAGAGAAGGTAAATGGCTCCTTTGAATAATTGAACTGAAGAATCCATTCACGCAGACCACTTTCTTGGAAAATCCACAATCTTGAGGGCAGAGGTGGGTGGGGGGGGGGGGGGAGGGAGAGATAAAGGGCCGGTCTGCTAGACTTGGTAACTGGGGCACTAGAATTTTTTTCTTCCAATTTTGAATTTGGTTGGTCACACTTTTTATTGGTTGCCGACAAAAATATGCAAGATCAACATCTGGTAGGAAGGGTGGTGTTTTTTTCTGGACGCAGAGGTATCGGCAAAAGAGTCGAGAAAATGGAAGAATTGATCCATCATTTTGGTTAAAAAAGACTAAAAGGGGCTGCCTACTTCTTTTTTTTTAAGCCCAGATGAACATTTTTTTTTACTCGGCTTGAGTATTTCACCTATTTTACTAGAACAGCGTGATTACACATGCTGATGTGTGCATCTGTCTGTTTTACCCAAATTTATCAAGTCCTCAATCTATCATGCATACATGTACGTGTGATAAAGAAAATTTCTCAAGGATTACAAATTTCTACTCCCAATCCAGGACTATGAACCCCAAAGCCATGCTGATGGGCCTCCTCACTATGGTCGTCATCTTTGCCATCTTCGTCTACACCACCAGTAACCGGGTGGAGATGCACAGATTCAAGCGGAGCCATCCCTTTGTCTGCTTCCTCCTGATCCTGCTGTGCTGCTTCTTGTTGCTCAAGGTGTTTGGTGGGCTGCTGGTGTTCATGTGGGGCATCGCCCTCCCACTAGCAAGTGAGTGGGTTGCTTCAGAACTGGCAACATTGTTAAGTAGCTGGCCACATCATTCAGTAGCCAACCTCATTCAGTGGCAAGTCTGCCATGCACCTGTCAATAAGCCTCTGGACTGATGGCGTCACACTTTGTTTACTTATGTGCTTTCTTAAGAGTCTAGCCGGAGTTTACTGTAGTTGATCATTGAAGATTTCCCATATAGGCCCTGCCATGTTGTACATAACAGTTGGGAGGGTTTTGAGGTTGAGGTTTTTATCCCGACAATTTTTTTTTTTTCATTCCAAGGCTTTCCTTTTCATCTTGATTTCAGTGATCTTCATCCACGCCTCGCTGAGGATGCGCAACCTCAAGAACAAGATGGGCAAGAAGCTGGAATCGCTGGGGCTGAAGCGGACGCCCATGGGTATCCTCCTCTTCCAACTAGGGTTAGAGGAGCAAGCACGCTCCTGACTAGGCAAACTAAAGAAAGCACACCAAAGAAAGGAAAGCCCTATCTGCAAATTGCGGCAAAATTTCCAAAAGGGTCTTGGCCGATTAGTTTCTGGCTGTTTGAAAGTACTTTAAAGCAATCCCGGTGCCAACCCGGAACTTCTTGTAGACTGTACACGTAGTTACCACTACTGTCTTACTGTTTGCCTACGTAGGGCCAATGATTTTTATGCTTCAGCGGGAAATAGACTAATTGTGTTCCTTCCAATTTAACAAATATTCAGTACAAACATTCTGTAATATTTTTAGCTTAATTGAACACATTTCATTTTCAAATAAATGTTTTGTAGCAAAATTGCTGAAGTGATTGTTCATCAGTCATTTAACCCTACCACCCCCCTCCCCCCAAACAGGATTTCTCTAGGCACCCTGCCAAATGCAACAAAATGCAACTTGGCTGAAATAAAAACCCAACTAAATGCAACAAATTGCAACAGTGGATTCTGTTGCATTGTGCAGTGAACCCAGTGCATACCAGCCTTGGCACCAAGCAATTGCCCTGCTAAATGCAACCAAATGCAACTTCTGCTGCATTGTGCAATCGATTTTCCTACACTTCTAACAATTCTACCGATTGTCGTACACTTCGACAATAAATCATGTACAAAGAACTTCAAGTACATGTACATGTAGATTATTGCGCCTGTCTTTGTACATGTAAACGTATTTTTGTTTCCCAAGTCCAGATTTTATATTGATTTTCTTTCATTACTCTTTTTTTTGTGTATAATTTGTGTACAGCATGGTTATTTTCAGATTTGGTTTTTCTTTTTTCAAGTTTTCACTAATTTGGGGTCATCTCTGGTTTGTCGGTGGCTTTAACGTTTAAGTGAATATGAATGTTACTGAATACTAACTGGATGTTAATGAATATCAAAAAGAAGTGTGAATTGCCTTTAGGACAGTAGTGAGTTTAATAAATGTAGGTTTCCATTATTCATAACTTGCCTTTTCGCAAGTGTCTTGCCCAACCTGTGTCATCGGTTAACTCATTGTGTTGTCTGAAATAATTTGGTATTATTTTGTCTTTGCATAATATCCACATTAAGTTTCAAACTTTCATTTACAGTATAAGTGGGTCTTTTGGTTACTTGTTTATTTTTCTTGTTTATGTATTTACTTTTTTAGTATTTACTTGTTTATGTATTTACTTGGAAAGAATGTTGCAACCTGACGCTACTTCAGCAGTTGTGTACAAAGTCTATGGAGAGTCAAGAACATTTTCTAAGTATTTCCTAACAAAATTGGAAATGTTTCTCAGTCCCAGATTCATGTCTAATCATCATTTTTGCAACGACTGACCTTCATTGAGATGATATATGAAGAAAATAGCAGCGTCAGGTTGCAACATTCTTTCCATTTCTTTTTATAATTGAGAGGGAAATTTCGCAAATGAAACTTTTGGTTCTTTCAATCAAATTAGAAGAAACGTAACAGTACTGCGATGTATTAAAAGTCATCATTGCCATGGTTGTACATGTATTTATGCCAAGTATTTAACCCATTGGTCCTCTGTACTATATTGTATTACATTGTGTTTATTTACTGAAGAGTCAGTAAAATCATAGAGTACTGTACGGTGTTTTAGTCACTACAAGTATTAGTTAGGCAAGGCAGGGCAGTTTTGGGGCGCTACAGTGACTAAAGGGTTAAACACTTGTGGCAAAAGTGTAGTGATATCCTGTGATCATAACTTCATTAACCCTCCTGCTGTTTGACCAGCCACAGACAGTAAAAAAAAAAAAATCCTCTTCCACATGCCATGCCGTTTACTCAGGCTAAGGGCTAAGGTCTCTGGTCAGCGTGCGCGTCGATTTTAATCATGCACGTCAATCTTTTTTTTTTCCAAAATGTTCCGCGGTAGCTCCAACAGCGCCCTCTATTGCCGCACCTCCTCAATTTTTTTTTTACCAAAGAGCACCAAGGAATGGGAAATTTTACCAAGGCAAATGATCGAGAGCACCAAGGCAAATTATGGAGGACACCACTGTACATGAGGACACCAAAAAAGCAAAAAAATACCCCACCATGTCTGTACAATCCAAGCTTGAAGAAAAAAAAAAAAGCCGCGTCCCCGTGTCAATTCCGGAACTTTGGTCTGACCAGAGATCGAATATTTTTTTTTTTTGGCCTAATCACCAACAGTCGGATCATATTTCAAGCAAGCACTTTGACTAGTCAAATTAAGTCAACAGGCAAAAGCAGGCAAGTGGTAGGTACAGCTGGCTCGTCAATCACTGTCAACACATAGTTGTATCAAGTTACATAAACAGTCACAGTAAGTCAATCCAGCTTGATTGATTTTGACTGACAACTTTGCACAATGTATGTTTGTATACGAGGGAAATGCACCATATGAAACTGCCTGAAAATGTACAAAACAAAGCTTATTTCTAAATAAAAGGCAACTTTAATTATAAAATTCATAGAAAGTTCAGTACAAATCAGCTGTACATTTAAATGTATTTTCTGGCATATTTCAGTAGTAAAATAGTTGTTTAGTATTCCCACTTGCTATGTGCATCTAAATATCAGTTTTTACACCAACAGTAACATGTATAAGATACAATGTTAACTGTCTTTATTTAAATGTAGAAAAAAAAAAAACATTACAAAAACCTGCAATAAACTGTTTCTCAATCCTAAATAAAGACAACATTGTTGTTAATGTAAACATTGTTTTGATTTATTGCCCATTTGTAATTGCCTGCTGTAATGATTCTACTACAAATTTTGTACATGATATGATTTACATTACCCCGACGCAAAATTCCACCTGATGAATACATAATGCAGTACCCGCTGCTATTTACATGTACATCAGATTCGAACCAGCCAGCGGATCCCGTTAGCTCGGTGGTCAAATGGTAAGACATCTGCACTAGAAAGCAGGAGGTCGTGGGTTCGAGTCCCACCTGAGTGATTTTTTCCAATGTTCATTCGGGAGGTAACACACTGAGTATACAGTGTTTATACGTCGGTGAAGGGCAAAGCCTAATTTGATTTACATTACCCCAACGCAAAATTCCACCTTATGAATCCATACATGATAGCTGATGAAAAAATATACAAAAAAAAAAAAAATTCCAAAATTAATGCCGAAGGAATTTAAGTTTAATAATATATATAAATCTTGCAAAAATATCATGCAAATATTGGTGGTTTTTTTTGGTAAACATGAGGTATCAAAACTTTCATACAAATTGTTCAATCAGAACTTTCAATGGTTTTACGTGAAGACATGATAGGGTTATTTGTTGTCAAAAATGGTAATACACTGGGAAAGATTTCCATATACGAAGTTCACTAATTTTCCTCTGTATTGACTAACAAGCCCCCAGATAGCAATTTCATGTCATCAAAGTCAATTTGAGCAGTGAGAAAATACAAGCATTTTCTTAGAAAACACTTAAAATGTTTCCATTCCAGTCTCATAGGGTTTGTACACAGGGTGTTGAGTGAACTTCGTATATGGAAATCTTTTCCATAAACCGTCGTATTTACAGCGTCACAACACTAATTGCAAGTTGACAGTGAAAAATGTGCCTTTAATCAGGCGCGGTTCTAGAACCAATATTTGGGGGGGGGGGGGGGCTAGCACGGTGGATCCAGAATTTTTTTCAGGGAGGCGTGCTGAAATGTAGACCGGTAATTTTTTCCCGACACTTAGGCCTCCGAAAATCAATTGGGGGGGGGGGCTCATGCTATATTTTCAATGGGGAGCGCCAATAAAATCCTAAAATCATTCACACCATATTAACTAATGCACCCTTGTCACGGCTATTTCTTCTTTAGGGGGAGACCGTTTGCATGTACATCACAATCCTTCTTTTTGCTAATGCAATTTTTTTTTACGGAATTTTTTTTTGGGGGGGGCTAGACAAAATTTTGGGGGGGCTACAGCCCCCCCCCCCCCTAGAACCGCACATGCCTTTAATACAATACAGACTACGGCCTAAAATCCGTGTGTCTGTTTGCGCAGTGAGTTGTACGTTTACCAGTTGCCTAACCGTGATGTGCACTCTTAAAATCCATGTGTACATGTACGTAAGCGTGATGTTAAAGCACACACAATGCGCATATGTTTCACGCATGATGGACACATGGATGTTGAATTGGACGTGCTGTTTTTAATTTCAGGCATGTGTGTAATTTGAAAACACTATTGGTTGTAGGATCAACGAGTGTGTGCATATACCACCTGTGTGCAAATGTGGTACGTAACACCATCAGTAATAGGGAGGTTTCACAAGCGAACGGATACGCTTAACACTTACGTTTAGCTATCCGTATCTGTTTTTTACTTAAGTGTAGCGAGCGGGATATGCGTGTCGTCTGCACGTTTAGCGGAAAGTGAGCGGCGTATGACATCATAACTGATGAAGTATCCGTCGCACTAAACGTATCCGTTTGCATGTGAATCCTCTCTAATGACTTATACATGTGGTCCTCTAGTTAGTCATAATGTACAAATGTACCCAGACTGAAACAATTACGTTTAGTAACTCATAACCTCGTACAGGTCATCGTATGCTTCATGGACGCTCCTGGCAAAGTCTGACAGACTCGGCGAGGCAGAGTAGCTGGTCCCCATCCAACTCACACCATCTCCCGTCACAGTGTAAGCCACACCGAGCCCGCCAGGGGATACCGGTGCGAAAGCCGCCCCGGCTGAACTCTTGGAGATGCCCGTGGTACTTGTTGACAGCGTGATGGTGTTGATGTTGGCGTAGGCCGGGTCCTGGAATACTGCCGGCATGGGTCTGCCTGTGACCGTAGCCAGGCAGCGCAGGGCAAAGAGATGACGGTCCCAGCCTTGGCCTGTACAAAAAAGAATATCGTTTGTTGTGATACAGTCAATGTCTTTTGTTCAACCACGGGGTAGCACATGAGGTAATGTTGCCTTTTAAGAACCAGTGTCTTTTCCATACCAGGATGTCATTGTTCTTATCTTTTACCCAGCCCACTATTATCTGGTTAATTTCTTCAGGCAAATGTGGAGTACTGTGGCCTCGTGGTTAAGGGCACTGATTCGTGGTCTGCGGGTAAAGCTGCAGGTTGTGGGTTCGAGTCCTGGCGGGGTCATGGTGCGTGTGCCCTTGGGCAAGGCACTTTGTCACTCATTGCTTCTCTCCACCCAGGAGTAGATGGGTACCTGTGAGGGCAGAGATGGTTATTGTGATTGAATTAGCTTCCTTGCTCCTAACAGGCTGCATCGAGCTGTATACTCCCCAGGGAGCTGAGATGGTATTTGGAATGTTTCATGTGCCCAATGAGCAGGGGTAATAATGATGTAGCGCCTTTAGCACCAGTCCTGGTGGATACGTGCGCTTTATAAATATCCACAATTATTATTAATTAATGGCCAAAACCACAGGTGGCCAGCTTCACAATCTGGACACACATCACACATACACCATGTATGCACACTGCACGTATGGACATAGATTCCCACAATTCAGGATTTCTGTTTTTCATGCACCATTTTCAACCATTCAAAAAATAATAGATGGTTTCAATCGGCCAAATTTTTTTCAATGGAGGGTGAAGTCTCAAAACCGACAAACTCACTTGTTTGACTGGAATCCTGCTGCTGCACAATTTTAACTTATTTTTAGATGGGGTTGCGATCGAGTATAAGCTTTACGTGACCTCTCTGGGATCCCATATATTCTGCGCTAAAGTTAGCCGTGCACCATTTGCAGACGGTGATTGTAATTTTGTAATTGTGCGTCTGGAAGCCAGACTGAGGGAGCGATGGTCGTGTATCTGGAAGCTGTAAACACTTTTAAATTAGCGCAATATGTAGCAGACTAATGAACAGCCCGGCAACACATGCACGATGTCGATGGCGCTGTACATTTCTTTTGACTATCCAAATTTTCAGAAGAATGTTTGTGTCGGTGAGATCGTAAGTGGGTGCAGAGTTCTCAAGCCTTATGGCCTTACTGAGGTCACCTCAAGCTCCACCCTTGAAGGATGATATTTTGAGAGTTTTAAGGGGATTGAAGCGCCATCTGCAACATCAGCCGACATTTGAAGAAAAAAAAAAGTAGGGGAAAAAATAAAACCCGCGTTGTCGCACCACTTTTGGGGCAAGCTCCATACCAGAAACCGGAGACTTTTTTGGGGGCCTAAGATGGTTTCATCAAGGGAATAAATGTGTATTCGAGAGGTATTATAACACTCTGTTTTAAGACCGGTGGGAGTCTGGATGGGTGATAATGACTGACCTTCATTGAGATAATATATGATGAAAACAGTGGCGTCAGGATGCAACATTCTTTACGTTTATTTTATTTCATGACTTTTTTAACAAACCATCGGAGGGTGACATACGTGTCTGGGGCCAAGTTTGGACAGAACCCAATGACCTGATTGATATAGTGATCGAATTGCGTTGACTTGTGAGTGCAAAAAGTGCTATTTGATCAATTGAAGGAAACTTAAATTGTTGTCGCATTAATATTTTAAGCAAATTCTACCCATGAAGCTAGGATACACTCTGCTGTGCGTACATAGTGCTTAAATTAGTCTTGGCGAAATGGACAACAGTTCCATCAGCAGAAAATGGAATGTTTTAGCAAAGCTACAAATTTTGACCCAAAGCATGCAACTGGTCTTTAGGCTATGTTAAGCTTACAGGCCCTTCATGTCAAACTCCTGGAAATCCTATGACGTGGCAAGAATTTTCCTCAATTTAAAATACTACACAAGAAAAACACTGTGCATGCATGAATACCTTCCCTAAATTTAATTACTTCGAATGCAAAATTAAAACAGGCAGCAAATCTAGGTTACATTTACCTCAAGGTTCTACAAGGTTAATGAGCTTTTTATAGGGTAACTCGGGGTTTCACACCAAGTTACCGCTTGTTTAATTTTGCATTCTTCTCTTACCTTGGATAGCTTCCTTGGACAGAAGTCGGTGTTTATCAGAGCAGGCCTTTACCAGACTTCTCTTCTCGTCCATGTTGACACCGGAGTTTTTGTAGAAAGCCTCTGTGCAACTCTTGGTTTCTGCTGTTGCTGAGCGGATGGTCTCTGTGCGGCCGTGCTTGAACATGGAAGTGCTGCAGGACTCGTATGTTGCTGCGACGCCACCAGTGACTCGATGGTATGCCATCTGTTTTAAGAAAAACGCTCACCATTCTCAATACATGTTTAAACAATGTGACTGTTACGTGAATCCACGCCGGAATCGAATAGAATTGACTCCAAATTCGGAATTGGAATCGCGATTCCACTTTTTTGAGGAATCGATTCTCTTGTGACTCACATGTGATTCACTTGTGACTCACATGTGATTCACTTGTGACTCACATGTGATTCACATGTGATACACTTGTGATTCACTTCTACTTCGCTTGTGATTCATTGTTGATCCATCACATGTACCGCAACTACAACACTGCCGCTGGACACAAGCCCAGCTTACCTGTAAAGCCAGCTGTGCCACGGCATCTGGGCTCACTCCGCACTTCTTCATGAAGGAACTGCCATATCTCGGATACTGCACCCACTGTACGTTCAGCTGGCTGGTAGCCAATGCGTGGTTAGCCTTGGCCTCTTCAATTCCTTGGCAGAGCGCTGAGTCCAGCTTGAACTCTAGCTAGATGTGGATTTCAAAAAAAAGAAAGGAAAAAGACCTATTGATATAATGTTGGCTAAAAATACTTGTAAAGAACCCCGTGTTTTCCCTGCCCATTCAAACGTGAGGTGGCCCACCTCGCTACTTTCAGTGACCACCTCGCTCAATTTTTGCAAATATCACCACCTCACTGCGAAACTTTGCACCAATAGAAATACAAATTATCGAAAAATTTTGTTTTGTGTAATGTATTAGCGTTTTCCTTGACCTCTATGTATCAAGAACTGGATATGTAGATGGAATCATCGCGCACTTTTCTGGGTGCTGCGTTCTTTTCACTTTGCAGACTGCGTCAATTTTGTTTCAATCATCAATTTGAATGTTTACACCACCTCGCTCAGTTCATTTGCCAGGGGAAACACTGAAAGAACCATTTAGTTACACAGCACAAATGTAAAGGTCAATCTCGCAGGAATTCGGAGTTATGGTAATATGCTGCCAACAATGAAAATATACAGCTTTTGAGATGTATGCGCTGGTTTTCATCATGACATGAAACTGTATTTCTGCTGTAACTCCATTGGGCATTTTCACCTATTCTTATTTGGTTAACCCTTTCCTTACCATGGGCGACTTTTGTCGACAAGAAGTTGCCCCCTGCTGGTTCCCATGGGCAACTTTAGTCGACCAGGAAACCACACACAAAACACCCTCAACACAGATATATTCACTACTATTCAGAAAGGCGGCATGTTGATGTTTGGCCGCCCATACATCAACTATATACCAGCTGAAAGAGTGTTTTCAGATCTTTCTATTGAAGTGGTTTATTCATAGTGTTACCATACAAAAAAAATGAGAAAAGTGCTTCAGAAGTATCCACGCACGATTTGGGGTATGGAGTGCCATTTGGTCATGTGGTGAAATGGCTTGCAGTTTGATAATTGGGACCAGATGAACAAACAGGCATAACTTTCTTATATTTACACGTATGGACTTCATTTTTACATCACATAAAAGAGTAAGGTTCAAGGAACAAACTTTACACACCTATGATTTAAATCACTCCTTGGCAATGAAAATCTGGGTTGAAAAAAGTTAGGTTTTGACTCGTGCTCATTTTGTTCACGTTCTAGTGATTTCCGCATGACTGAGCAAACAATTTGGTCCTGGGGAGAGCCTAGTCAATAAACAATGTGGGCATGAAAGGGTTAAAAAAAAAAATATGAAGTGCATGGGTGGCGTTGTGTGTACAGCACTCGCCTCTCACCACTGTGGCCCAGGTTCGATTCCCATCTTGGGTCACATGTAAATGGAGTTGTTCATTGATTCTCTCCTGTGCAACAAGACTTTTTCTCCGGGTTCTCCGGTTTTCCTCCCTCTGCAAAAATCCACACTGTCAATCTGGCTGTGCTCCGTGGTCATACATGCATGGGTCATATGGCGGCAGCCTGAGACACCTTTACATGCCTTCGGCTCGACCATGTCGTAGCTGCGTCCTCGCATTGAGTTGCTGCTGCGAGTATGGATTATTAGCCCCCCTCATCCCCCCCCTTCATTATTATAAATGGTCAAATGGATGTACGTATATATACTTCCTCAATTGATGAGCAATGTAGACAATAAGACAATATGGACTCTGTGGTGCATGTATTTTATGCCATTCTTATAATCAATGTGGCTTATCCACCCTTTTTTCTTGGACAGTCATATTTTCAATTGAAACAACAGAAAAAGGTTTTTTTTTCCCTCAACAAACACATGTACATGTATAACTAAAACTTGAGACTTGCACCGTAGTACATGTACATGTAATATGCAGCTCTGTAGGTTGTTCTTAGGATTTTGAGTCACTTTCGGACCCCATAGGCCAACTGTTCTCATTATTAAAAAAAACAGAAATGATGTCATGATGATAACTCAAGCTTATGCAAATAACCATATTTTCTTTTATTTTAAAAACTCTTATCGCGATGTACCGGTAGGCCTTATGCTCAAAGCATTATGCTCAAAGGATTTGCCTTTGAGAAATGTCTTGCTTAAGACTGAAAATATCCAGTCAGTTTGCTTAAATCACATACGTGTACAATGACTTCCCAACAGAAAAGCAAAGACCAAAAATTCATTATGGGATCATACATTGTAGGCATCAATACATGTATAACCTAAAGAAAACAGTAACGATGTCAATGAACGTTCCATGTGACCCAGGTAAGTTGATGATATAGAAAGGTGTTATGTCATATATGCATGGTTGCGGGGCATTTGTGTTTTTTAGCACTACTTTTCTTGTTTTTGGTCTAAAAATGAGCCGCGTTTTGTTAATAACAACACTGATTCTCCAATGTAAGAAGTACAAAGGTATACGTACCTTGCTCACACTTTTTGAGCTGTCTACGCTACTGGTATGTGTAGTTCCCCCCGGTGTGATGGCAGGTCTGCTAACAGCGTCCTCATACGCATCCGTGAATAACCTCTTCAGGGTGACACCGTTCCCCCATGAATGCTCGATGTTTGTCATCAATTGGCCATCTGATGTTACAATCAGCTGGAACGGTTTGTCAAACCACCTCGAAGAGAGAAAACAAAGAAGCTTTTAGCATCCGTAGTATCGTTCAAGCAGCAGCAGCAGCTGCGTTGCAACTGACAACGATCCAAGCCAACCATGACCAATCACACAGGAAAGTCTAAGATGCAAAGCAGCCGCAATGGTGGCTGCAAGAAGCACGCCCATGAATGCCCTCCCAGTACAGCATAAAAAGATCGCAACACTTTGTTCATGAGTCATTATTGCCGAACGCACTTCGTTTTTTTATTTTGGGTTGCAGCCTACACGATGACTCCAGCCAGTAACAGCAACAAATCCTTCTACATGTATCAATGAAATAGGACCGGTTACTTGACCACACATTTGGAAAACCCTGAGTGTAGTGCTCACGAATTGCACGATCGCTAGAGACTAGACATCGGCAAACAACATGAAACAAAGATTTGCTACACCAAGTTACACAATGTGAGTGGTTTATTATTATACATGTATTTATCCATAGAGCAGACACTTTTAGGTAAGAAAAATATAAAATCTGAGCAAAGTGATAATTTGTAATTGAAAAATAAGCCCATTAACATCAATAATGTTAATAATATAAATAAGGCATAGTGAGTTATGGTAATAGCCATTCATGTGCATAAGATGTACGTATGTGATCATAGAAAAATTGGGAAATTTGTGTAACTCAAACTTCCAATTTCTCGAAATTTGTATCTACATGTATTCCCTTGAGATTTGACTAATCGAGATTTCACTGTATCGCATTCCCTGTGTGGACTGCTGCGCGTACATATCACGTGCAAGCGGTAATTAACAATGCTATGTGTACATGGATGGTACACATATGTACACAAAACACAACCCGCAATGCTACATGTACTTATTCAGATCATACTTAAATCAATGGTTGACTGTGCCATGTGCCACGCCGAGCTAGCCTGTCAAGTTCCTCATTAAGAACGACGTTGCAGCCCACTCTCTGCGCATGGCACCTTCCTATGATACTACCAAAAATTCCTTTGGGATAAAGCAATTGCTTTCACGAATTTGTCAAAAAATTGAAACAATTGTGTTTAACTGACAAATTTCCTTTAAATGACTTTGGAGTAATGGTGAGACCTTTGACTTTGAATTCAATTAATAAAAATTAAATGTTTTGAAATAGGGTTTTTCTCAAAACAAATCATTTTTTTTTACAGGGGCGTCATTAAAGCTATAGTCCATCATTTGTAATTAGTGCATTTTGTTCGTTTGAAGCAACAAAAGTGTTCAAAATCTAATGAAGGATACTGAACAACTTACTTGATGAAGTTTTAGCTCAGCTTCAGCTTCATATTCCGAGAAAAACAGCATTCTAGGATCTCAATTTAAAATCAAAGGTTGCTAAATCATGTTTCGAATTGTTTTGAATTCAGCTTTACGCGATGTCGCGCACTGATCCGACGAATTATAGCAACCGCGCCCTCCTGTGCGTCGTTCCAATGCTTGTGCGCGCTGCGCCAAATAACAAAATGAACAACTAATTTAAATTTTCCTACGGTGCTTCTTAAGAAGCACCGTTGGAAATGCCTTCTTTCGTTGATTTCTTCAAAATGAGAGCTTGCCAGAAAGGATAATTTCACAGGGAGTTTAGTCCCCTTACTATCTTTCAACCAGTATGTTTTTCAACAATAATTACGCCAGTTACTTTTTTGGATAGCTGCAAATGATGGACTCTAGCTTTAAGGGAGCACGTGGTTGCATGCTGGATTCACTGCACGAAAAACCAAGCAAATACACATTTTTACTGGAACTGTCTTTCGATACTGGACTAAAATGTACGCATTTGGAGAAAAAAAAGAATTTTAATGACGTTTGTGTTTCTTATGTCACAATTTTGCACATTCCTTTTTCAAGAGTAAAAGGCGCTCAGGCCATCGTACACACTTGGCCTTAACCCGTACCACCCCCCACTCCTTCTGCATCCTACCTGTTGCCTGCATTTCCATACAATCCTTTCCTGGCCAGCTGCTCCTTACTATCATCTGTGTCATCCTCCAGACACACGCAGAATAATGCAGAGTCAATCAGCCTCACAGTTTCCTCATTATCTGCAACAAATAAATTATTACGGTCATTTTCAAGTATTCCATACATGTTGTGATGTTAACCAAACTGTATTGACTCTGTGTAGGAACAACAGACTTAAATACAATGTACCTACTCACGCGAGCCGGTGTATACATGTAACTGACAAATTGTGTGCGCTCAGTGGCCTGCATGTAATTTTTATCTAAACGTGCACAAACCTATGACGTGCTCCAGTCACCAAAAAATTATTGCTATCGTTAGCAAGGCCCATGTGAACGTGCCACCCCAAGTGGAATTAAAATGTCATCAAAAAACAGTTTTCAAAAAGCGGCTCTTTTAAAATCTTCCCAAAAATTGTGACTAGCTGTGGATATTTTGGCAGTTGTATACAAAATCACTCTTGATCTTGATGTACAATTGGTCAATTTTCAGCCCAAAGGAAGCATGGCGTTTTGTGTGTGAATCAACCATAACAGGCCAACAGCGAATTAATTCAACATTGGGTTTGGCCATTCATAGACGTATTTTACAAACACTATACTCAGTGTTGTCCCGAGCGACTGTGCAAAAAAAATCACTCGGGTAGGACTTTAACCCACGACCTCCTGCTTACTAGCGCAGACGTCTCAGTTCTTTGTTATGGTAGTACCCGCTGCTATGATTTTTAACCAGCCAGCCGACCCAGGCAGCAAGCTCAGTGGTCGAGTTGTGAGACTTCTGCACTAGTAAGCAGGAGGTTGCGGATTCATGTAGCATTGTAGCATCCAAGTGTTTTTTTCTCACAATCACTCGGGGGGCAACACTGAGCATATACATGTAGTGTTAGTAAAATACATCGGTGAAGGGCAAAACCCTATTCACCCCGACGCAAATTTCATCTTATGAATAACAGCGAATATTTGTGATCGATTTCCTTTGTTGCTAACGTTTGCCGACTTTGGTGGCAAACTGTCGGTCCTGCTTGTGAAAACGTTGCAAATGTTTGCTGTGTTTACAGAGATAGGGGTTTACATGTATACCGAGGAACACACATCATGTCGATTGGAAGCCTACCAGTAGGCATCAACTTTGACATTCTAATTTGGTTTTAACATTCACATGTATTATGCGAGTGTTTTAAGTAAGAATTTATGAGAATTTTGCAAAATGACAAAATCTCTTCAAATGTCGTCGCAAAGCAGACCTGGGCACACTGCAAGTAGCTTTTCACGGAGTCGCGTCCACGTGTCACGGTGTTCTGTGGTCAGGTACCCGATGGGGTGTTCTGGTGGCGGTAAGGAGCTGGAATTGTTGAGAATGTACTGAAGATTAGCCCTGATGTCTTGTCCCGGAACCAGACTACCTGCAGAGGACGACAGCAAGCAGCAACAATTTGAATGGTGGAATATTTGGCTATGGACTGTGCCAGCAATTTAAAGCTACAGTCCATCATTTGCAGCCATCCGAAAAGTAACTGGCGTAATTATTGTTGAAAAACATACTTGGTTGGAAGATAGTAAGGGGACTAAACTCCCTGTGAAATTATTCTTTCTGGCAAGCTGTAATTTTGAAGTAATCAACAAAAGAAGGCCTTTCCAAAGGTTGTAGGAAAATTTAAATTAGTAGTTCGTTTTGTTAATCGGGGAAGCGCGCGCAAGCATTGGCACGACGCACACGCGATTGCTATAATTCGTCGGATCAGTGCGCGACATCGCGTATAGCTGCAATCGGCTCAGTGAGAACGCGTCTCGAACGCTGAATTCAGGCCCAATTCAAAACATGATTCAGCAACTTTTGATTTGAAATTGAGATCCCAGAATGCTGTTTTCCTCGGAATATACAGCTGAAGCTGAGCTGAAACTTCATCAGGTTAGTTGTTCAGTATCCTTCATTAGATTTTGAACACTTTTGTTGCTTCAAACGAACAAAATGCACAAATAACAAATGATGGACTATATCTTTAAAAGGCATGGTACATGTACGTGTGACCTACATGTACAGACTCTGTAAACAAGTTTCCCCTAATATCTGTACCACTGTTTCCCAGGTCTGTATCACAGTGAACACATTTTGTAGAATTGTAGAGAGTTCTTAAAAAGTCTGAGAGCATACTGTCTGAAATATTTAACTTCTCTTGAAAAGAAATTCCAGAGGAAATTTTATATTTATACCTTACTAGCCTGCCAGCTACAATGTAGGTGCAGTCATAAAGTTTGTATCGTTTGCAGGTTTTAACAAGTTGTCAGTGGGAAAAAGAAATGAAGAGGTAAAAAAATTAACAAAAATTGGATGTGTGACCACTACTTCCATGACACACAGACATCAGACAGACAGACACCGTAGGATCTTTTAACCCTAACCACTCCAACTCTATCAAAATCCAGAAGGTCCAGAAGGCCTGGCATGTATATATTGATGGAGTATGTTGGACTTGGGCCTTATGGCCTGAAGCAGTGCTAGGGGTATGCGATTGATTTTGCCTAGCTTCCTGTACTGCTATAGTGATAAAAGCCATGTGTAGCAAGTCCATGAATGTCAACCAGTGCGTCAGCGGTGGATTCCATTATTTCATGTACAGTTTTGTATTAGACGCACAGTGATTGATGAATTGTGATGGATTGGTCCAATTCCTGATAAAAGACGCAAGGGAGTTAGGGTTAATATAGGATATTTCTAAACGTGCAATACCAAGCGTGCAATACCATTCCTTGATCCATTTTATCATAGAGTGCCGGGATGGTTTGGGGCGATATACATGTAAGAAGTAATAGGTAGTGTGCTTTGGGGAGCGGTACCAGGAAAATTGGGTTAAACAATGTTTAACAAAATATCGGTCAGCAATCAATGACCTACATTGTAGTCAAACAATAGCCTTTTGATAATGGCCTGTACATAATACAGAAACGAATGAAAACAAAAATTGAGGCAAATGAACATGTACTAACCATCACTGTCCAAGACATCAAGGACATACATGTGGCTGTTGGCTATCACCAGCAAGTGGCGCTTGGTGTCATCTTTGTACAGCTCATCCCTGTTGTTCCTGGGTATCCGTGTAGCATTAAAGATCCTGGTAAACTGACTCATGTCCAAGGGCTGCACACTGCTGTCCACTGCATGCCGGTAAGCATCTTCTGCTGACAGTGACCTTTTGTGCAAATGATAATATTTACTATCCATTTTGAACAAAATTATATTCACTTTTGCATGGCATGTCAAAGGAAAAATCCAGCAACATTAAGCTACGGAATAATAGCCCATTATCATTTTGCGGTCATCTTAATTCACCCCCATTCAGTTTATTTTTGCATGTTTCTCCACTACTGCAGGTGCCCAGTTCCGTCTCATTTTGCCAGAATGCCTCACAATGAGTAGTCTATGTAATAGACCACGGCGAATGCCGTGGTCTATTATGCGCGAACTGATTTGCTGATTAATTAGGCAAGACCCCCTGCCACTTGACTTCCTAGATTTTCACAAATCAGCAGGCGCTTTCTATAGGTCTATCGGGTCTTCGGTCATTCACCCGTTGCACGTCATAGACATGGATTAAAAAAAAAAATGTCACGGCGCGCGGCGCTCGGTATCATGTTATGCAAATGTGCTCCCGGCTGTTGTCGTATTACAAAACACTGCATTCGAATTGACCAATCACGGCGCGCGGCGCTCGGTATCATGTTACGCGAATGCGCTCCCGGCTGTTGTTGTATTACAAAACGTTGCATACGAATTGGCCAATCACGGCGTTAGTCCTGATTTGGGGATGAAATGACGCCACGATTTAGTTAAGTCGACTCCGATTGGCTGGCGCGTGGCTTGAATAAATCTGCATGCTTTGACATATCAGACGTTAGACAGGAGATGGCTCCGTGGATAACGAGTGATACTCAGACTACACAATGAGTTCCACTAAGATTATTAGACTCTGGGCACCATAAACATGATAAATGGTGACAAACTCACTTGCCCAGGAAGCACATCTACATGTACCGGTATGGCAACTGATTGTGCAACATGCAGGTAAGGTTTAAGTTGTGTGATCGTCAACAAACCAGGATGCACTTGTCCCACAGTAGTTCCTCTCATAAATGGTCACAAAGACACCTACATGGTACTGAACCCCAATATAATGATCATGACTCACCTGAACGACCTCCAGAAACCCTCGGTATCAGTGACGGCGGGGTTCTTGTGAACGACGTCCGGGAAGAGTTTGTCTTCTCTCAAGGTCTTCAAGAATCTCAGCAAGGAAACAATGACATTGGTTGCTCTTATCGTCTAGACAGGACAAGGAGGAACAATTACAATTCATCAGATTTGAACCATCCAGCCAATCAAAGCAGGATTTGTTGTCGAGTAGTATACACATATAGACTGCTGCGGGTGGTGTAGTAAAACTAGCATCCCGAGGTGATCCTTGGATCAGCATTTTATTTTCCCCAGGCGAAGCTGAGGATATATATAATGCTCCATGTATCACCAAGGGAGGCTATTTTTACTACATAACGAGTTAATGCAGTCAATATTTGTTTTATAACACTTCTCCCATGGGCACCGCTAGGATGGGGTAAGGGGGAGTGGCAATTGCTCCCCCCCCCTCCCCTGCTTAGAAAAAATTCTGGCGATGCCTATGACTTCTCTGCCCATGACAGATTCTGCTTCTCTTTAAAGAGACATCTGACTAATATACAATTAAACTGCACTTCTATTTCAATACGAAATTAGTTTAAAATTTACAGGAACTTATCAAAACCACTCCTTTACAAAGTGTTTGAACCAAGCACTATAGCGCTAGAGCTTGGGAACAATATGTGCAATGCGCACACCCGTATGCATATGCACACAATGCGATGAGTACATGTACTTTAGTTGCCATGCATATAGTACTGTACTTTGTCTGCTATGCATATCCATGTAGTACTTTGGTTGCTAGGCATGTAGTCTTTTTGCCCGTGCGCAGCAAGATAGCAAAAATAGCGAATACCATGTGACTCGCTCTCAGCCAATCAAGATGCAGAATCTGAGGGGCACAAATTGGCGGGGTGTTCCCTAACGTGGCGCACTTAAATAAATCTCGCAAAATTCCAAATTAACATTTAAGAATTACTGTAAACTTGATAAATTCTGATAAACAATTATTATCTCTAGCCCAGCCAGATGTTTGTCAGAATTTTTTTTCCTTATTTTTCGGAGCATTTTCAAAGGGTTCACTTTGCACTTGAAAATAAAATCGGAAAATCAAGCCAAAATAACTTTTTCTTTTAACTTTGTAACGGGTAAATAAACTCGCGATTTATGTATGGGAGTGTTTAGAACTTGATGAAATTTCACTTTCTGTGAAATTTCAGTTCAAACTTTTGCTCTAGCTAGGCGCTACAGGTGAAAAATCGAAGTGCGCCACGTTGGGGGCCGCGCCACGTTAGGGTACATCAACAATATAGAGCATTAGCTCTAATGTAAGTTACTGTTCTACTGCCAAATTCAAGCGGCCTTTACCTGATCCATATACTCTGGTCTGTGATCGTTGGTGATAAATGTCATAGGGCTGGTTTTCAGAATCACCGAGTCCCTATACCTGAGGTAGACATCCATCCAGAAATCTGTATCCAAAACAAAAGCATTCACAGTTAGAAGGGAATCCACGCATAATTTGGCAAACCTTTGGTGAACATTTTAAACACTTTTTACTTTTTAAAAGTTTTCAACTTTCCGAAACCTTTTCCAAGTTCACTGCACAGCTGGGGAACATCTTTGTGTTAACTGTACGTACAGTACGCCAGATTAAAAAATACCTGGTACATGCAGATATGTTTAAAGGTTGAAGGCCTATGGTACATCCTGTGAGGCGTTCTGGCAAAATGAGACAGAAATGGGCTGAGATCGCCAAAATGAGGGTATGTGGGTATTAGAGAAGACAATAAAATTCGCCTTCCAATACTGTTTGTTGCACTTGCATCGGACATTCCACTGATGAGTTATGGCTGTTTAAAGTTCACATTTACCAACATGTCAAAAAGTGAAATACTGAATACATTGCCTTTCAAGTTTTTAGTTTTGTAGTCGTAAAAATGAAGAATGCCAACTACTTTTCCTTAAACACACTTTTTTTCCACAATTTTATGCTATTTCTTTAGTAGAAGTATCAACAAGTGGTCCACGACCGCATGTGACGCCTTTTTCCGCGGTCGACCCCTATATTGTCGACCCCTAT
The DNA here is from genome assembly GCF_015706575.1 of Patiria miniata. Taxonomy (NCBI): domain Eukaryota; kingdom Metazoa; phylum Echinodermata; class Asteroidea; order Valvatida; family Asterinidae; genus Patiria; species Patiria miniata. The sequence goes on along the minus strand of NW_024037069.1, from coordinate 2,436,857 downwards.
AATTTTGTTCCTTTTTAAGCAGCGACCTGAACTGACCCCTACATGACCTTTGACCTCCAATATTAGAAGAGTTGCGATGAACCCCCACCCAAGAGTAACTGCATCCAAATTTCATCAAAATCCATGAAAGCATATGCGATGCGATCAAGTTAAATGAGTTTTTGTCAGGAATTTTTATTTGAAGACTCTTCAGACCAAAATAGGGCCACTTCATCACATCACTTCCTGCATCTCTTGGTGTTCCAACTTCCATAATTTTTGAAATAAAGATGGTATCAGCATGCCAATTGTGTCTTCCCACCCAAGGGTCACTACATCCAACATCCATGAAAGAATGAAGCAGATATATATTTCTTTCAAAACTTTACATGCATGTACAGACATAAGGTCAGAATTTAGGACTGGTAAGCCTAAGTGTCTCCCAAAACTTAAGGGAACACAAAAATTATAGATATCAATAAATCTGAAAATCAAAAATAAAACCCCATTTGGTTTTTTGCCAGAGTGCCTCACATATCTATGGCACAAAACATAAATATGAAAAAAATTGAAAGAATTAAACCTCAGGAGCATCAAGGATGAACAATGATCGACTGGACTGAGAAACGGAACATAAACTTACCTGTAATGTAGCTCGTGTGGCTGTTTTTCTTGTTCAGTTCTAGCAATTCATTGTTGAGATCTAGAAAAGATTGTATAAATGTGGATTGCATCGGTAAATATGAAAAATGTGTCATGATAGATTTTTGAATACTGCAGAGTTGTAATGACTCGAGTCAATGACTCAACTCAAGTCCAACTACATGTACATGTATATGTAGAGTCACAATTTTTGGTGGCTCGACTTGAGTCCCTAAGGGTAAATTACTTAACCTGATTTGAGTCACTGCGAGCAAATAACTTGACTTTGCTCGAGTTCCTCATCATAAGTCTCGACTCGACTGGAACAAAAGCTAATAAGACTCGATCCCCCCCCTCCCCCGAGCCCTCCCAAGCAAAACTCACGGTGCGTCACTTTGCGAATACAGTACACAGCGGCTGCTTGCCATGTACAAACATACAATGTGTCACAGACTCCCATCTCATGGTTCTGGAACGCACAAAATACTATCCAGGAACTGGATTTTAAACACATTTCCAATTCGTTGTTTCATGAGTGGCTTTGGGCTATTTCTTATAAAGCTCTCAGATTCAAACGCCAGCTAAATTTATGTCCTTCTTTTAGAAATTAAATAGATATACATGTACATGTATGCCCACTTTTAAATAAACAGAAACAGTTTTTATAATACAAATTGGTTTTGATGTTGTCAGCACTCAACGAAAAAAATTCTAGACCCAAAGCCAAACCAGGTAAACTATATAAGATCGAAGTTTCACTTCTTGTAAACTGTTGGTGATACAATTTGTTATTGTTATATAGTGTTCAAATATTCGTGACTTGAATTTACTCGAGCGAGCTAAATATTTGACTCGACTGGAGCTAAATATTTGACTTTGACTCCAGCTAAAAATTTGACTCGAATTGACTTTCTTAACTGATCTAATGACGCGGCTCGACTCGAGTCTCTTCTTTAAAATGACTTGACTCGACTTGAGTCACAAAAATCAGTGACTCGTTACAACTCTGGAATACTGTAGCACCTTGAACACCAATACGGTACCTGTGGATTTGTCACCTATGTAAAAATGTAACTTTGCTATGATTTATTGTTATCTAATTAAGAAAACAAGTTTAAAAATAATTTTCAAATCAACCACAAAGGGAAACTGACTAGGTCCATTATTATAATTGAACAAAGAAATTGATTGAAGTAGGGTATAGCGATATGTTCACACCCAATACCAGTCAATTTGTTTTGTTCAACTTTAAAATATAAAAATGTTACTTCATTTGTACACACATTCACAAACTGAATTAAAGTCAACGCTGGGTAGAGAGAGAAAAGGCAAGTACATGAAATATCAGTCAAAAACGACCTTCATCCCCAATCATTGATGCAAATATAAACTATAGTTACCAACTCACCAACGCCTGCCCCCTTCTCGAATTCCCCGACGAGGGTTTTCGTCTCGGCAAATTCTCTGGGGTTGAGAAATGCCCACTGGCTAGCCAGGTAACGCTGGCAAGTGTCCTGCAGAGATGGAATGGGCACCTGGGGAATAGCTGGCTGAAAGATCATTGTAGGAACCGGGCTTAGAGCATGAAGGTAGTCCATCGTTGAGGCGGCAGATGAACTGTTGGAGAAATAAAGGCATAGATGTAGGGACCCTCTTTAGTTGTGATCAACTTAGAGTCAAGGTGTTTTTTTTTTATCAAAATGACTTTTGTCAAACTAAAACAGACCTCTCTTAATTCTAATTACATCATGTATGTAATTTTGAACAGTTTCTTGCAGTAGAAAATGCGATGTTTAACACTTACACAGTTGGTGCCATGCTAATCAATGCGGTTTTGTGTGTTAACTGTGCGTTGTGTTAATCGCCATCTTTTTTTTCGTGATGCATTTTGTCGTCTTCATTGTCGCAGTACCCCAAAATCTCCAATGAAATTTTTAAAACCTGCCCTGTATCTAAAGACATACATGTTGGTTTATAATGTCGCTAACTACCAGTAGTTTGGTAAGTCCAATAACCTAAAAGTGGATTTTTGGCCCTACACTACATGATCGCTGTTACATACCGTACGTGGAAGTGCACAGATATTTCCATTGATTCATTTATTGGTGTGAACCCTGACTACAGGTTTATGGCTTCTGACTAGCGCCCTTGAACAAAAAAATGTTTAATTGGGGATACGGGGCCTGATAATTGGCAGTTGGCAAAGCATAAGGCGGAGCATGGCAGAACAAGTACTGGTACATGTATGAATTTCGCGCTACACCACAGATTGTGCGGTTAGGGACACATGCAAAATAGACAAGATATGATATGACAGTATGAGATACAATGTACCCTCTTAAAACCTGGATGAAAACCTGAAGTTGCTGCCTGATTAATTTCGCATTCTCGCCTTAATATCCATTTATCCACCATCAAAACTCAAACTGAACATTTTCTGCAAGGTCTCCTCTCTGCCACAGTATGGGCTCCGTACACCAACAAAAGAGGGCTTGTTTTTACCTCGTTTGAGATCTCCGTGGATGGGTAACACAGCGTGCGCGTACTGTACTGTACTGGTTTGCGTGCGAGGTACGCACAACTTCCTGAATGTGCAAAAGCCATAGCCACCGCATCTTCGTGTGAGCGTCACGCGTAGGCGAGATGGTCTCCGAGACCAATCCCCGCCTCCAATAAATTAGGATACATTTGAAATACGCAGTATACAAATCAACTTTCACTTCTGTTTTCCTATGAGCCCAATCCATCTAACGGCTCCGTGCAAAAGTACCCCATCAACGGCCAGAAAAGGAGAGTTGGGGGTGACCAAGAATGGTTGCCGATCCATCCGCTGCGTACCGGTATTTCAAATGTATCACTCGTATGAAAAATATTCAATGGGATTTCATTTTTCGAGTAGTGTGACAAAACAGTAGGAAAAGTAGGTCAAGAAAAGAGTGTGAAAAGTAGGAGCAAGGAAAAAAGTTGGAACAAGTAGGAATACTTAAAAACCTGGGTACATGTACGTCATCCAAAACATCAGATTCCATACTGTAACTTTTCCTCTTGTCATTCCAATGTGACTAAGTACATGTACATTGCGGTATGCTCCCTGGACATGCTGGACTGCTTATGTCAAATTTTAAACACACTGCTTACAAAACAAATCCATTGACTAACCTTGAACACCATCTTGTCCTTAGTCTGTTCACAAGTCTCTAGGGATTAATCAGAGTACATGTACTTTAATCACTGAATTATCAGAGCAGTTAATTTTAATTGTTTTCAGTTTGATTTAATTCAGACTTTGTTTACATACGGTGCATACAATTTCTTGTGGAAGACAAGGGCCACCAAGCTCCATAGGAAAGCCCACGTGTAAACAAAAGCGTGGTATTGTTGGTACCGGTATGTTTCAAGTCTAGAATCATATCAATGTACATGTATGTAGCATGGTGCTGAATCGTGACCACTTTCGAAAGGTCAAGTTGTAGGGACACACTGGGTGCAAGCAGGACCAGATCAAGAGATCCATAGGCTTGTCAGAACATCTAAAATGTTCTGACAAGCCCATCTCTTAACCATTTTTGGAGGAAATATTCTTCAGGGAAGGTCACAATGTAAATGCTGTATTAGTACACTGTCCTCACTGAAACGCTAGTACGGAGCACACCGCAGCTCGTGCGCTCCATCCACTAGAGTTAGTCATTACTTACCGTGTTGCAAGGAGTTCGCATTGTATTGGTGACACCAGAGCAGCTGCCCAATCCCTCTGTCAATAAGTCCAATGCTTTTCTGCCTACGTCACGTACATGTACCTGATGGCAGTGGGTCAACCAACGAGCCATACAGTTTTTAGACTCTCTACAAAAAGGAAATAAACTTCATTTTATTCCCCAAACCTTGTTTCTATAATCAGAAGGATAGAACGTTTGTGCAAAGGCCATTATTTTAGGGTCAAAATCACTATAAAAGAGTTGCCATGCCGTGCGGGCGGCACTACCTGAAGATTCATGAGGGGTAAGGAACGTATCCATTGGAAGGAAATATCCGTCCCAGTACTGGTTGAATGTACACTCCAAATTAAGGGGAAGACATACATGTACGTGTACCAGTATGAATAAGGGGGCCAAGAACACCAAGTGTTCAGAACAAGAGAGAATAATAATTTATTAACACCTGAACTATTTGATGTCCTTCTTAACAAGTTCACTCAATAAGCTATGCACCAATAAAGACTACAGAATCAAATACAGGATACCTCCAGAAAAAAATATGTTAACGTTGCCCCTCCAATATGTAATGAAGTACAAAGAAGCTCCCTACCCTATTTTCCTTCAGCCAGCTTTGGCAATACGACACAATAATCCCTGCAAAGGGGCCAAGGAAGTTCAACAATAACAAACCACCTAATCAGATGTCGCACACCACCTCCAACAAAGGCAATTTGTGGGGTACACAAGCGACACCTAACTCAGGCTAGCTGGAATTACCTCAGCCTCATATTTTATCGTTGGGTTGTCGGAATCGCACTCGGGATACGGGGACCATCGAATGTACGCTGGGCATGAAGACTAAATCGTGTCGTTCAAACATTAACACGAGTCGGAAATTTAACGTGTTCACGATCACGAGGGGAGCTCTCGGAATTGAATGGGAAATTTCACTTTTCATCCGGATCGTAAGTAAACTTCAGTACAACCATCTTAATTATCGATGTCTCCTTGTACCTCAGGTGGCGTATTTAGTAATTTGGAGACCGTTGATGGTGAAATCTGATGTTTTTGTTGGGTTTTTGGGTCAATGACAGAATTGTGTTGCTCGGCATATAACTTTTAGCTTGGACCCCACTATCGCCAGACCATGTCCGAATGTTAAAAAGGCGATAAGTTGGGTCCAAGTTACTCGGACTACATTCAAGATAGCTTTACCGGCACGACAGCTCGGTGAGGCTTGGTTTCCGAATTGAAGGTGAAATTTCTTTTTTCTTCTCTAAGGTACATGTATGTGAACCTAACCACCTCCATTTGTATTTCCAATTCCCACTAGAGCCTACAGGGGCGCATAAGGCAGTTTCAAGACTAGCTTGAATTACTCCAGTTCTAATGCATATCGAATTAGAGCTGGAGTCACAACTACGTTACAATCACCGGGTCGTAAGAGTCCCAAAATTCCAGACTGTGTATCCCAAGTGCATTACAAAAATGGTCCATTTTCCCTATATTATCCCGACCCAGATTCCATAATTCATACCTCATACGATGCAGCAGACATTCATGAAGCTAATAATCGACTTCAAACAGAACAAAGAAATCAAAAATATGAAATTTTTCGATGATTTTGGCGGCGATTCTACAGAAACCATGAGAAAACCGTCGCGCGACACTATCCTGCCGACTGCGGTTGACCAAAACAATTACAACATTGGCCAACAAAACATCAGATTTACCTCAAAAAGGCCTCCAAATTACTACATGTACTAGATACGCCACCTGAAGTACAAGGAGAGATCGATGATTAAAATCGAGGTACATTATGTACATTGTACTAAGGTTCGCTGACGAGTCGGATGAAAAGTGAAATTTCCCGTTATGTATATGTATACATGTGGACGTGTGGCCTATGTTTACGGAGGCAGTCCAGTAAATAAATGATAGTGGATATTTTGCCGATTACTAAAGGTTTGCCGGCGGCAATCCATATCAACAGAGGGCGCTGTACTCTTTAAAATAGGGCTGAATTATAAGATGTATTAAATTCCCACCAAAAGTTGTGGAGCACGTTCGGTGTAGTAGTTAAGCAAAGGCTCTAGTAAGCGGGACGACTCGCGTTCGATTCCGACCGCACCACATTTTTAATTTTTTTTTCTCATCCCCAAATAAATAAGAATATTCTTCTTTTATTATTTTAACATGTCTCAAACATATTTTGCAGAGTATTACATTTTCTTTTTCAGATTTGTGGCTCTGGAGGATTTTTTTTTAAAAGGGAAATAAAGTCCGAAATTATAATTTATATAAAATGAATCCCATCTTGAATCTGAATCCCATCTTGTCATGCTTGTGAATACGAGGTAACAACGATAATTTTGGCATGGAGCCAGACTAAAACTTGTCACCGGAAAAAAAAAAAGTACAAAAAAAACAGTAACTGCGCATGTTCAGTGCATATCCGGCAAACTAACGTTTACTAAAAGTTTGCCGTCTCCGGCAAAATATACACTGCCTAAATAAATAGGCCACATTTATGGGCTACTTACACCCTACATACATTGCCCTAGCAGAAAATTCTCATTTTTTTCAAACCTCCAAACTCTCCTGTCACGAAATTTTTGGCCTCAATATTTCGCAAGTATTATCTTGATGTGGATAGGTACCTCTAGGATAGGTCGAAATTGCTCAAATGTCAAACAAAAATGTAAAATTTACCAGAATTTCGTCCACCAGAATCACAGGCATGACACTCGACAGAAGCACGTCCACTCGGTTGATCATGTTATTTCTCAAACGCCACAGGCCGGTCGAACGCTGCATCAGCAGAAAGATCCGAAATAAAATGGGTTTCGTACCACATAGGGTGCACTGAACTAATTCAAGCGAGAATTTCTACGCCAGCTGATTAGCATAAAAAGTGCCCCCCCCCCCCCAATTTCTTTTGAAAACGGAGACCGTTTGGCTTTAAAAACGTGGAATTGTTTAAATATACCCAAGGATCAACTCCCTGGTTTTGGGGCTTCCATCTGAGGGCAGGCTTGATAAAATCACGGATGAAAAAATGGGTCCTATTTGCCTGTGAAAGTGGAAGGGTGCCACTTGTAAATGGCCACATGCAGGCTCGGGAACTATCACTTTTCGGGAGGTGATTTTATTTGGGTGTGAATAATTAAAAATGTAATTGGCTAATGTACGTAAAATTGAAAAGAAATGAAAAGATGAAAGACAAGACAATAATTTAATTTTTGTTTCAGAAACCCCAGTGATGTTGGCTTGCATGTTACTTGGCCCTGAACTTTGTTGATTTTGTCACGCCCCAACTATCGCATCGGTCCCAACTATAGTTGGGCCTGTCCCAACTATAGTTGGGCCTGTCCCAACTATAGTTGGGCCTGTCCCAACTGTAGTTCCACAGTTGGGCTGGCCCAACTATAGTTGGGCCTGTCCCAACTATAGTTGGGACGGTCCCAACTGTAAGTTCCACTGTTGGGCTGGCCCATCTATAGTTGGGCCACTCCGATATTTTTATTTTGCGGTGTCTCAACTATAGTTTACATTGATGTACAACTGTAAAACGTTCCCTACAGCTCTGATACACGTCTGACTTTACTGGGGACCACTGAAATTAGTTATTGATGGGGCGAATCAATAGTTGGGCCACTCCAATCTTTTTATTTTGCGGTCCCAACTAGAGTGTACATTGTTGTACGATTATAAAACATTCCCTACAACTCTAATACACATCTGACTTTACTTGGGACCAATGAAATTATCTATGGGTGGGGACCATCTGTAGTTGGGCCACCGCAATATTTTTATTTGGCGGTCCCAACTATAGTTTACATTGATGTACGACGACTATAAAACATTCCCTACAGCTCTGTTACATACTGTCCGACTTTACTTGGGACCTTTGACATTAGCTATCGGGGCCCATCTATAGTTGGCCGGCCATGGCAATCTTTGAATTTTGCAAAATGTTGCTGGACAATCAACCCAGCAGCTGGACAACTCATCCAACTAGGCAGTACCCCGTGACCGGCCAGCCTTGCGGCATGCATGCACGACGAATACACGGTGCCAGCGCCGCGGAACATTTAATCCAACAAGATCTATCAAGCATGAAGCATCCGGCGCAACTCCAGTCCTAACTATAGTTGGGCCGACCCAACTGCCGCACAATAGTTGGGACAGTCCCCACTATATTTGGACCGATGCGATAGTTGGGGCGTGACAATTTTACACTGTTTTCAATGGGGCTTTAATTAGTACAGTGGACCCACACGAGAGCGCCGTGCGAGGCTGGTTTAGACTTGATCAAGTCATTCACTGGCTTAGCGTTGATAATTTAGCCTGGATGTTTCGTTATAAAAAAGTTTGTTGTGTGTTTTTCTTTATTATGTACAGGCTGATTTCAATTTTGGAATGTTTTACGTGTCCAAATTTATCGTGCTCTAATTTGTATTATTAGTTACGTCTTCAAGTGCATAAATTATTATCATATTTCATGCAAGTTTGAGATGGTTTTTGTACATGTTTTGATGCATGTACAGGCAAAATCGACCTGTGGCGTTTGAGATGGTTTTGTACATGGTTTATATGCATGTATAGACAAAATCGACCTGTGCCGTTTGAGATGGTTTTTGTACTTGGTTAAGGCATGTTCAGGCTCATCGACCAGTGGCGTTTGAGATGGTTTTTGTACATGTTTTAATGCATGTACAGGCAAAATCGACCTGTGGCGTTTGAGATGGTTTTGTACATGGTTTATATGCATGTCCAGGCTAATCTACCTGAGGTAGCGTTTGAGATGGTTTTTGTACATAGTTTTAGGCATGTTTAGGCTAAATCAACCTGTGGCGTTTGAGACGCTCTTTGTACATGGTGTTTTTTATGCATGTATAGGCAAAATCTCATTTATATTTTTTTTTTTGCAGGGAGGGTGAGGGACAATTTCAACCTGCACAGTTGTCACCCACAAAGAAGAATTTCATTTAGATTGCTTAAGTTTGTACAATCTGTCCCTGAATGAGCATATCTTGTTCATTTTCAACTGACAAAACGAGCTTTATGAGCACCTATACATCGCAGACCGATTACACGTGTCAAAGTCTCATCAAATTGAAGGACCCACTTTCTGTTTGCAAACTGTTTTTCAGAGAAACTAAATTCATGTTCCCTTATTTGAAGCGTTGAAGGCAGCATTAAAACTGCAATTTGGTTTTCATGTACCTACGTCTGGAGCTCACTCCAAAAGTTTCAAGTCTGAAGCCTTGAAACTTTGTCAGCTTGTTGGCCTATTCATCCGCTATCCAACAAGCTAGAGTTTGTCAAAATCCATCCATGTTAAGGTACCTTTAGACTTCGACACATGAGAGCCATGTCGGCTGGAGCTGACAGCCCTTGCTATGGGACTTACTGCACAAAAACGAAACTGGGGGCATCATGTACCTACGTCTGGGCTCACTCCAAAAGTTTCAAGTCTGAAGCCTTGAAACTTTGTCAGCTTGTTGGCCTATTCATCCGCTATCCAACAAGCTAGAGTTTGTCAAAATCCATCCATGTTAAGGTACCTTTAGACTTCGACACATGAGAGCCATGTCGGCTGGAGCTGACAGCCCTTGCTATGGGACTTACTGCACAAAAACGAAACTGGGGGCATCATGTACCTACGTCTGGAGCTCACTCCAAAAGTTTCAAGTCTGAAGCCTTGAAACTTTGTCAGCTTGTTGGCCTATTCATCCGCTATCCAACAAGCTAGAGTTTGTCAAAATCCATCCATGTTAAGGTACCTTTAGACTTCGACACATGAGAGCCATGTCGGCTGGAGCTGACAGCCCTTGCTATGGGACTTACTGCACAAAAACGAAACTGGGGGCATCATGTACCTACGTCTGGAGCTCACTCCAAAAGTTTCAAGTCTGAAGCCTTGAAACTTTGTCAGCTTGTTGGCCTATTCATCCGCTATCCAACAAGCTAGAGTTTGTCAAAATCCATCCATGTTAAGGTACCTTTAGACTTCGACACATGAGAGCCATGTCGGCTGGAGCTGACAGCCCTTGCTATGGGACTTACTGCACAAAAACGAAACTGGGGGCATCATGTACCTACGTCTGGGGCTCACTCCAAAAGTTTCAAGTCTGAAGCCTTGAAACTTTGTCAGCTTGTTGGCCTATTCATCCGCTATCCAACAAGCTAGAGTTTGTCAAAATCCATCCATGTTAAGGTACCTTTAGACTTCGACACATGAGAGCCATGTCGGCTGGAGCTGACAGCCCTTGCTATGGGACTTACTGCACAAAAACGAAACTGGGGGCATCATGTACCTACGTCTGGAGCTCACTCCAAAAGTTTCAAGTCTGAAGCCTTGAAACTTTGTCAGCTTGTTGGCCTATTCATCCGCTATCCAACAAGCTAGAGTTTGTCAAAATCCATCCATGTTAAGGTACCTTTAGACTTCGACACATGAGAGCCATGTCGGCTGGAGCTGACAGCCCTTGCTATGGGACTTACTGCACAAAAACGAAACTGGGGGCATCATGTACCTACGTCTGGGGCTCACTCCAAAAGTTTCAAGTCTGAAGCCTTGAAACTTTGTCAGCTTGTTGGCCTATTCATCCGCTATCCAACAAGCTAGAGTTTGTCAAAATCCATCCATGTTAAGGTACCTTTAGACTTCGACACATGAGAGCCATGTCGGCTGGAGCTGACAGCCCTTGCTATGGGACTTACTGCACAAAAACGAAACTGGGGGCATCATGTACCTACGTCTGGAGCTCACTCCAAAAGTTTCAAGTCTGAAGCCTTGAAACTTTGTCAGCTTGTTGGCCTATTCATCCGCTATCCAACAAGCTAGAGTTTGTCAAAATCCATCCATGTTAAGGTACCTTTAGACTTCGACACATGAGAGCCATGTCGGCTGGAGCTGACAGCCCTTGCTATGGGACTTACTGCACAAAAACGAAACTGGGGCATCATGTACCTACGTCTGGAGCTCACTCCAAAAGTTTCAAGTCTGAAGCCTTGAAACTTTGTCAGCTTGTTGGCCTATTCATCCGCTATCCAACAAGCTAGAGTTTGTCAAAATCCATCCATGTTAAGGTACCTTTAGACTTCGACACATGAGAGCCATGTCGGCTGGAGCTGACAGCCCTTGCTATGGGACTTACTGCACAAAAACGAAACTGGGGGCATCATGTACCTACGTCTGGAGCTCACTCCAAAAGTTTCAAGTCTGAAGCCTTGAAACTTTGTCAGCTTGTTGGCCTATTCATCCGCTATCCAACAAGCTAGAGTTTGTCAAAATCCATCTATGTTAAGGTACCTTTAGACTTCGACACATGAGAGCCATGTCGGCTGGAGCTGACAGCCCTTGCTATGGGACTTACTGCACAAAAACGAAACTGGGGGCATCATGTACCTACGTCTGGGCTCACTCCAAAAGTTTCAAGTCTGAAGCCTTGAAACTTTGTCAGCTTGTTGGCCTATTCATCCGCTATCCAACAAGCTAGAGTTTGTCAAAATCCATCCATGTTAAGGTACCTTTAGACTTCGACACATGAGAGCCATGTCGGCTGGAGCTGACAGCCCTTGCTATGGGACTTACTGCACAAAAACGAAACTGGGGGCATCATGTACCTACGTCTGGGGCTCACTCCAAAAGTTTCAAGTCTGAAGCCTTGAAACTTTGTCAGCTTGTTGGCCTATTCATCCGCTATCCAACAAGCTAGAGTTTGTCAAAATCCATCCATGTTAAGGTACCTTTAGACTTCGACACATGAGAGCCATGTCGGCTGGAGCTGACAGCCCTTGCTATGGGACTTACTGCACAAAAACGAAACTGGGGGCATCATGTACCTACGTCTGGGGCTCACTCCAAAAGTTTCAAGTCTGAAGCCTTGAAACTTTGTCAGCTTGTTGGCCTATTCATCCGCTATCCAACAAGCTAGAGTTTGTCAAAATCCATCCATGTTAAGGTACCTTTAGACTTCGACACATGAGAGCCATGTCGGCTGGAGCTGACAGCCCTTGCTATGGGACTTACTGCACAAAAACGAAACTGGGGGCATCATGTACCTACGTCTGGAGCTCACTCCAAAAGTTTCAAGTCTGAAGCCTTGAAACTTTGTCAGCTTGTTGGCCTATTCATCCGCTATCCAACAAGCTAGAGTTTGTCAAAATCCATCCATGTTAAGGTACCTTTAGACTTCGACACATGAGAGCCATGTCGGCTGGAGCTGACAGCCCTTGCTATGGGACTTACTGCACAAAAACGAAACTGGGGGCATCATGTACCTACGTCTGGGCTCACTCCAAAAGTTTCAAGTCTGAAGCCTTGAAACTTTGTCAGCTTGTTGGCCTATTCATCCGCTATCCAACAAGCTAGAGTTTGTCAAAATCCATCCATGTTAAGGTACCTTTAGACTTCGACACATGAGAGCCATGTCGGCTGGAGCTGACAGCCCTTGCTATGGGACTTACTGCACAAAAACGAAACTGGGGGCATCATGTACCTACGTCTGGAGCTCACTCCAAAAGTTTCAAGTCTGAAGCCTTGAAACTTTGTCAGCTTGTTGGCCTATTCATCCGCTATCCAACAAGCTAGAGTTTGTCAAAATCCATCCATGTTAAGGTACCTTTAGACTTCGACACATGAGAGCCATGTCGGCTGGAGCTGACAGCCCTTGCTATGGGACTTACTGCACAAAAACGAAACTGGGGGCATCATGTACCTACGTCTGGAGCTCACTCCAAAAGTTTCAAGTCTGAAGCCTTGAAACTTTGTCAGCTTGTTGGCCTATTCATCCGCTATCCAACAAGCTAGAGTTTGTCAAAATCCATCCATGTTAAGGTACCTTTAGACTTCGACACATGAGAGCCATGTCGGCTGGAGCTGACAGCCCTTGCTATGGGACTTACTGCACAAAAACGAAACTGGGGGCATCATGTACCTACGTCTGGAGCTCACTCCAAAAGTTTCAAGTCTGAAGCCTTGAAACTTTGTCAGCTTGTTGGCCTATTCATCCGCTATCCAACAAGCTAGAGTTTGTCAAAATCCATCCATGTTAAGGTACCTTTAGACTTCGACACATGAGAGCCATGTCGGCTGGAGCTGACAGCCCTTGCTATGGGACTTACTGCACAAAAACGAAACTGGGGGCATCATGTACCTACGTCTGGAGCTCACTCCAAAAGTTTCAAGTCTGAAGCCTTGAAACTTTGTCAGCTTGTTGGCCTATTCATCCGCTATCCAACAAGCTAGAGTTTGTCAAAATCCATCCATGTTAAGGTACCTTTAGACTTCGACACATGAGAGCCATGTCGGCTGGAGCTGACAGCCCTTGCTATGGGACTTACTGCACAAAAACGAAACTGGGGGCATCATGTACCTACGTCTGGAGCTCACTCCAAAAGTTTCAAGTCTGAAGCCTTGAAACTTTGTCAGCTTGTTGGCCTATTCATCCGCTATCCAACAAGCTAGAGTTTGTCAAAATCCATCCATGTTAAGGTACCTTTAGACTTCGACACATGAGAGCCATGTCGGCTGGAGCTGACAGCCCTTGCTATGGGACTTACTGCACAAAAACGAAACTGGGGGCATCATGTACCTACGTCTGGGCTCACTCCAAAAGTTTCAAGTCTGAAGCCTTGAAACTTTGTCAGCTTGTTGGCCTATTCATCCGCTATCCAACAAGCTAGAGTTTGTCAAAATCCATCCATTCTATGGGACTTACTGCACAAAAACGAAACTGGGGGCATCATGTACCTACGTCTGGGCTCACTCCAAAAGTTTCAAGTCTGAAGCCTTGAAACTTTGTCAGCTTGTTGGCCTATTCATCCGCTATCCAACAAGCTAGAGTTTGTCAAAATCCATCCATGTTAAGGTACCTTTAGACTTCGACACATGAGAGCCATGTCGGCTGGAGCTGACAGCCCTTGCTATGGGACTTACTGCACAAAAACGAAACTGGGGGCATCATGTACCTACGTCTGGAGCTCACTCCAAAAGTTTCAAGTCTGAAGCCTTGAAACTTTGTCAGCTTGTTGGCCTATTCATCCGCTATCCAACAAGCTAGAGTTTGTCAAAATCCATCCATGTTAAGGTACCTTTAGACTTCGACACATGAGAGCCATGTCGGCTGGAGCTGACAGCCCTTGCTATGGGACTTACTGCACAAAAACGAAACTGGGGGCATCATGTACCTACGTCTGGAGCTCACTCCAAAAGTTTCAAGTCTGAAGCCTTGAAACTTTGTCAGCTTGTTGGCCTATTCATCCGCTATCCAACAAGCTAGAGTTTGTCAAAATCCATCCATGTTAAGGTACCTTTAGACTTCGACACATGAGAGCCATGTCGGCTGGAGCTGACAGCCCTTGCTATGGGACTTACTGCACAAAAACGAAACTGGGGGCATCATGTACCTACGTCTGGGGCTCACTCCAAAAGTTTCAAGTCTGAAGCCTTGAAACTTTGTCAGCTTGTTGGCCTATTCATCCGCTATCCAACAAGCTAGAGTTTGTCAAAATCCATCCATGTTAAGGTACCTTTAGACTTCGACACATGAGAGCCATGTCGGCTGGAGCTGACAGCCCTTGCTATGGGACTTACTGCACAAAAACGAAACTGGGGGCATCATGTACCTACGTCTGGGCTCACTCCAAAGTTTCAAGTCTGAAGCCTTGAAACTTTGTCAGCTTGTTGGCCTATTCATCCGCTATCCAACAAGCTAGAGTTTGTCAAATCCATCCATGTTAGTTAAGGTACCTTTAGACTTCGACACATGAGAGCCATGTCGGCTGGAGCTGACAGCCCTTGCTATGGGACTTACTGCACAAAAACGAAACTGGGGGCATCATGTACCTACGTCTGGAGCTCACTCCAAAAGTTTCAAGTCTGAAGCCTTGAAACTTTGTCAGCTTGTTGGCCTATTCATCCGCTATCCAACAAGCTAGAGTTTGTCAAAATCCATCCATGTTAAGGTACCTTTAGACTTCGACACATGAGAGCCATGTCGGCTGGAGCTGACAGCCCTTGCTATGGGACTTACTGCACAAAAACGAAACTGGGGGCATCATGTACCTACGTCTGGAGCTCACTCCAAAAGTTTCAAGTCTGAAGCCTTGAAACTTTGTCAGCTTGTTGGCCTATTCATCCGCTATCCAACAAGCTAGAGTTTGTCAAAATCCATCCATGTTAAGGTACCTTTAGACTTCGACACATGAGAGCCATGTCGGCTGGAGCTGACAGCCCTTGCTATGGGACTTACTGCACAAAAACGAAACTGGGGGCATCATGTACCTACGTCTGGAGCTCACTCCAAAAGTTTCAAGTCTGAAGCCTTGAAACTTTGTCAGCTTGTTGGCCTATTCATCCGCTATCCAACAAGCTAGAGTTTGTCAAAATCCATCCATGTTAAGGTACCTTTAGACTTCGACACATGAGAGCCATGTCGGCTGGAGCTGACAGCCCTTGCTATGGGACTTACTGCACAAAAACGAAACTGGGGGCATCATGTACCTACGTCTGGAGCTCACTCCAAAAGTTTCAAGTCTGAAGCCTTGAAACTTTGTCAGCTTGTTGGCCTATTCATCCGCTATCCAACAAGCTAGAGTTTGTCAAAATCCATCCATGTTAAGGTACCTTTAGACTTCGACACATGAGAGCCATGTCGGCTGGAGCTGACAGCCCTTGCTATGGGACTTACTGCACAAAAACGAAACTGGGGGCATCATGTACCTACGTCTGGGGCTCACTCCAAAAGTTTCAAGTCTGAAGCCTTGAAACTTTGTCAGCTTGTTGGCCTATTCATCCGCTATCCAACAAGCTAGAGTTTGTCAAAATCCATCCATGTTAAGGTACCTTTAGACTTCGACACATGAGAGCCATGTCGGCTGGAGCTGACAGCCCTTGCTATGGGACTTACTGCACAAAAACGAAACTGGGGGCATCATGTACCTACGTCTGGAGCTCACTCCAAAAGTTTCAAGTCTGAAGCCTTGAAACTTTGTCAGCTTGTTGGCCTATTCATCCGCTATCCAACAAGCTAGAGTTTGTCAAAATCCATCCATGTTAAGGTACCTTTAGACTTCGACACATGAGAGCCATGTCGGCTGGAGCTGACAGCCCTTGCTATGGGACTTACTGCACAAAAACGAAACTGGGGGCATCATGTACCTACGTCTGGAGCTCACTCCAAAAGTTTCAAGTCTGAAGCCTTGAACTTTGTCAGCTTGTTGGCCTATTCATCCGCTATCCAACAAGCTAGAGTTTGTCAAAATCCATCCATGTTAAGGTACCTTTAGACTTCGACACATGAGAGCCATGTCGGCTGGAGCTGACAGCCCTTGCTATGGGACTTACTGCACAAAAACGAAACTGGGGGCATCATGTACCTACGTCTGGAGCTCACTCCAAAAGTTTCAAGTCTGAAGCCTTGAAACTTTGTCAGCTTGTTGGCCTATTCATCCGCTATCCAACAAGCTAGAGTTTGTCAAAATCCATCCATGTTAAGGTACCTTTAGACTTCGACACATGAGAGCCATGTCGGCTGGAGCTGACAGCCCTTGCTATGGGACTTACTGCACAAAAACGAAACTGGGGGCATCATGTACCTACCGTCTGGAGCTCACTCCAAAAGTTTCAAGTCTGAAGCCTTGAAACTTTGTCAGCTTGTTGGCCTATTCATCCGCTATCCAACAAGCTAGAGTTTGTCAAAATCCATCCATGTTAAGGTACCTTTAGACTTCGACACATGAGAGCCATGTCGGCTGGAGCTGACAGCCCTTGCTATGGGACTTACTGCACAAAAACGAAACTGGGGGCATCATGTACCTACGTCTGGAGG